>NW_028262290.1:13445937-14086250 GCF_047370975.1 Nipponia nippon | reverse complement strand
CAATGTGATTATTTCCACAAACCATTCCAAAATGGAGCTTGCAAAAAAAGGGAAAGCTTTTAAAAAAATATTAATGCAAAAAGCTTTTCTTATGTTTTTCCCCGTTAAAAATTTCTCTCTGTGTATTTTTCTACCCTCTGGTTTGCTCTGTTAAGAACAGGGATGGCTGCATGAAGCTGAAAATTATTTCTGTGCTGAAACCTATGAGTAGTCCATGTACTGTTGAAATCTGACATAATGGCGCAAAATAGAAGTCAACTTGTTCAGAGAATTGTTTAGAGAGCAGATTTTCATCTTCCTTTCTCCCACTTGCAGACTGAATAAGGCAAGGGTCCCTTAAAGAGAGCATGAAAGGTCATTTTAAGAAACACCTTCTGTTACTCAGGGAAGGGTAGATGCATTTCAAATCAATCCATATCAGTCCTGACTCTTTTGGTGATGCTGTGCACCCAGAAAAGTCCCACTGGAAGCATTTTCCCTGGGTGACAGCATTGCTTTCCCTGTCCCACAAGCGTACAGGGAAGCTGTAGGGTCTTGTATAACCCGGTGTTTGGTGTCTCCCAGGCTGGTCTCAGGTAACCAGAGAGGTCTGAAATGAGACAATCTTTGAATCCCTGAATTCTGCCCATGTCTTGGGTGTTTTGGATCTTTGGAAATGACTCAGCTTAAAAAGAAAGCATACCATGTCCTCTGAGGTTACTCTGTGCAGGGTGCTGCTAAAAAGCCATGCACTGAGCAAAATGTGAGAGCCCATCCTGCTCCTCCAGGCAGGGCTGGGCTCTGCCTCCCGTGCAACGGCTGTGGCTGAAGGCACGCAAGGCTGCAGCTCAGCCTGCGCACAAGAGAGCAGGGTGCGGGCAGGAGAACAAAAAATGTTGGCTTTCTCATGGATTTTGGAGTTTGACTGGGGAAGAACTGGAGAAAACACAAGTATCTCAACATTAGGGGAGATGTGTTTAAGACAGCATCTAATGAATAGCATAATTTTGATTGGGACTCTGTAAGATGGGAAAATATTTCTAAAAACCATGTTTGGCAAGAGCCTGCAAGCTAAATCCTATTGTAAGCAGAGGGAAAGAGTGAGAAAGGGCAAGTTAGCTAGATAGTAAAGAGTAGCTTTGAGGCTTTTAAGAAATATAAACAAATGGGAAACAAGAAGTACTGGGAGATCTACTAAAAACAAGCCAAAGGAAGGTAAAAGAGGTTTTATATTTAGAGTAGCAAAAAGGAATACTGAACATTGAATTTTAGTGAACATTTCAACCAGTTGTAACAGAATCTTCAAAAAATATTTGCAGTGGACCAAGGGGGAAAGAGAAAATACATTCAGATATAAAAAGGAAAAAGAGAAGACAGTTGAGGACTGAGCAATGGCAGAAGGAAAGGAGATGCATTAAATCATTCATCTGACTTCTTTATTTACTTACAAAACTGGAGAGCTGCTTAAGACGTTGGTTGACATTGGCAAGCAGTGGTAAAGGAAGCAGGATGGAGGATGGAGAATAAAAAGTCTAAGTCAGATTCAGCAGACAAGACTGCCTACCAAGATGGACATTTCTTATTAATTAAGGGCTTAATTTCATTAATGTTTCTTTCCTCAGCAGGGCCAATTTAAGCAACCAGGATCCCTGATCATGCACACCTATACCTGCATTGCATTGCTGTCTCTGCTAGACACTTGATGGAGCAGGTCCCATAAGGGTATTTTAAGACCTCTAGAAGCTGGGAAAGAGCTGAATGAGGGAGATACAACAATGATCTATAAAATAGCTAGTGAAACAAGAAAGGTGAACAGGATGAATGGCTGTTTTTTGTCTCTTGCAGTATAAAAACAAAGGACATGAAATTAAACTAGTGGGTACTACTTTCAAAGTAAACAAAAAGAAGCACTTCATTTACTGCATGGTGCATAGTTATGCTATGGCCTATAGCATGGTAGGGTTGCATGTATTTCCATGAATTAAAAAAGAAATCAGGCAGAAAAATGAAGAAAAAATCCACCAGGATTATTAAATATAAAAGCATTAACTTTGACTCAAGATATCCCTGAGTCACAAGTCACAGGAGGCTCGGATAGCATTCCTGGGAAGCATTCCTGCATGCTTGCCCTGTCCTTACATCCTTCCTCGGATAACATCTGCTGTGTCTGCTCTGCTGCTGGGGGCAGGACACCAGACCAAATGAACCTGTGCTCTGATCCAGTACAGATGTTCTTGTATTAAGTTTGTGTGCTGCATTGTGAAGTAACTGGGGAATTGATCTGGGTAAAAAATAAGCCAGCGGGTTTTGCTTTTTTGTTTTTTAACCCTCATCAGTTCCCTGACCGGGTTCACTGAGTGGCCAAATAAACGGTTGGACGGGCTCTGCTAAGGGAGTGGCGGGAAAGCAGGATGAGCAGCCAGGCTTTGGTGATGGGATGGAGGAGCAGCGGGAAACAGAAGGGTTGACTAAGCTAGTTTTGTCACTGAAAGAAATTCTTGGGAGGCCAAAAATACTGATGGAGAGCTGGCGTGAGTCGGAACCCAAATAATTTCTGTGTGGATGGTGCATGGTCAATAAAGACTGCACAAAGCTACATGTGTCCTAGTGTTATTTTAATGGTTGCACAGGAAAGCCAAGAGAATAAGATCTTCCTTCATACTTCTGGAAGGACTAGCCTGGGCGAGAAGCCCAGCCCTCCCTCCTGCTCCTCTCAGCAGCAGCACCATGTTGACTTCGCCGGCACAGACCAAGTGGAGGACATCTGTGTCCTTCCCAGAGCTGTGGGCTGGGAGAGGTAGAGTTTCATTTCTGAGCATTGCATTCTTGTAAGTGATGGAGAAAAAGACAGTATTACCAGTTTTACAGAGCTAAATTTCTTTTTTTCTTTTCTATGTAGAGCATTAAGGAGAACTTTGGCTCTTAACTAAAAAATTCTTTGATTTTATTTTAAATAAAAACTTTGAAAAGTGTCCTGTACAAGAACTGTAGTATATCTGCTCATATCATAACATGTGTGATAACGCATCCAGGCCAAGGAGTGAAAGGAAAGAAGGACTGAAGTAGAGATGGCCATAGCTTTGGAACTAAATCCAGAGGTATTTTTTCCTTTCTCCCTTCAATGAGATTTCATGGGAACATTAAGAACAGAAATAGCCCCAACCTCTAAATTTTACGGATGCAGCTTACCTTAACTTTGGTTCAGTCCAGAAAGGCAGTTTCACAGATTTCCCTCTTTTCCAGATTTCTTAAGGGATAAACCTTACACTTCAGGTATTAAGAGCTGGAAACTCAGAAGTCCTTAGCAGCCTCTGTACCAAAATCTTACAAACAATCTGCAGGATGAGAAAAATCCGTCTCTCACTGACAGCTTTTGTAGTAATATGAGTCATCGTCACTCCAGCTACAGTTAAATTTCCTTTGCTTGTCTTCATATGGCAGCTTAGATTTACTCCTCACACTACCTTGTACTGCTTTTAGAGGAGCTTTAAGAGTGGCAATGCAAATGCAATGTCTTCCTCCAGCTTTTGTTGACAGTACATCACTGTGCTGTTCCTTCTGCTTAGGTGATGTTTTTAGATCTGTTTTTGAGCCCTGCAAGCCAGTAAATGTGGGTGGCTGGACAGATTTTGTAGACAGCTGATTGAGCCTGCTTTCTAAATGTAGGTAAATAAGTGTTCAGTAAAACATATTATTGTCCTCTTTTCTAATGGCAAAGGTTCTTCTCTGGGGTCCAGACTGTGCCAGGCTGTTTTCTACCTGCACAGATCACACCTAACTGCAAAGAGAGTTCACTCCTTATTCAAGTGTCCTGTGGAGATTGCTGAAAAATGAAGACTGACTCTAGATACTGCCAGGTAAGGTTGCATAGGATGTACTTTAATTGCTTTACAACACCTCAAGCAGCCAAAAATTTATTAGCAGGCTGTGTGATCCTTTACTTCTCTGTGCTTAACACAGGGTAAACACGAAGGAAGATATAGGCTGGTGAGGAGAGCACTGGGCAGGGATCCAGTAGGTCTGTAATGGATTCCTCACTCTGCCACAGATTAACTGTGAGACCCTGTTCAAGATGATTAATCTTTCCTCATTTCTGTGTAATTACACGGTAAAGTTCTCGTAACAGGAATAGCTCTCCCTATATGTGTATAACTGCATATCACATGACTTTGGACCTTCAGGTGCAACTAAAATTCAGGCAATGGATGCTGCTAATGTTGATGCTGTTAGTAATAACAATCTAGTTGTAATATTCAATAATTGTAACTGAAAATTAACAGTGTAGCACAAGCTTCTACCATGAAGCCAAATTCAATCTCGGCAGAGAGAGAGAGGCACCTTTACCAAATTCAGCGGAAACCTCTATTAGGATTAATTTGGATTAGAAAGTAGGTCTGGAAGGGACCCTGGGAGATCCTGTAGTTCATAACCCTCCTCCAGGCAGACCCAGCCAGTCCTGAATCACTCGCGGGGAATGTTTGTGTAACCCTTTCCTACAGTCCTCCAGTAAATGAGATTCCATGACTTTGCAGGAGAACCTGCTTCAGGCCTTACCATCACGGTTATTGAAATTATTTTTCCAGTGTCTAACCTAAACTTCTGTTGCTTGCCTTCAGTCCATGACTTTGTATCTGTCTCCAGCAGGCACGGAGAAAAGAATCCCTCCTTTTTCACAGATATCTTCTGTATTGCAAAATATCACAGTTTTACCGCAAAATGCTCTTTTCTGGAAGAGGGCCTGACTGAGTTTCCACAATTTACTGTGTTATCATGTGTTTACTGAGCTGCGGTGTTTAAGCATGTTGGCATGCTTAACCCACCGAACAGAGAAGTGAAATGCTTTGGTTTCACCCAGCCACAAAGGTGCAGCTGATGCACAGATACTTGGCTGCAGACAGCAGTTGTCTGTATCTGTATCTTCAGCCTCTAGTTCAGAAAAAAACACTTACTTTTTTGGCTGAAATTTTCCCAAAACTACTCAACCTAGGCTTCACTGCATCACTGCAATGGAAAATTTAAATTAATAAATGGCTGAAGTTTAACCATGTCGTAATCAAAATGTAGAATCTTATAAAGTAATGTTAACAAAACTGCTATTACTTCTGCTTGATTTATATAGGCATGTGTATCCAGGCAAATACATGGATACTAGTCTCTGCACTTAAATAACTCCCTTCATCTCCTGTTTCTTCTTTAAATATTCTCAGAATATTCATATCAGATGAACAAGAAAACAGAAAAATGCACTTTTGTTTTACTAGCTTGGCCTTGAAACTCTGGTAGCATGACTGTGAATCATACAAATGTAGGCTATGTGCTATTATGATTAATGCTTCAGTAAAATATTTTCTATTGGTATTGCAGACATCTTAGGAAGTTTACTGGCTGTATTTTAACTTCTAAAATTTTTTTTGCTTGACATAAATTAGTTTATGTTATTGTTCTATAATATGTAAGATGTAATAGTTTTATTAATGTAAATTATAATAGCTACAATCTTTATGCTTCTCTATAGCTTTGGAGGGAAAACAAAAAAAAATCGCCATTGGAACAAGGCTTTCTAAGTTGTAGGTTTAGTTTCCTGTTGGTTTGGTAACTTTTATCAGTTTCATCTCATTCTTGATGATTCTTCCTTGCACAGAAAGCAGTGATGTTAAACATTGCAATCAGATGCGTGCTGGAGTTAGTGAGAAAGAAATACCGCGTGCACTGTTGAATGAAGAAAGGTGTGAACAGCAAACTTACTACATGGAGAACTACTTCCCTGCTATTTTAATGGTAATATCAATTTAATTCAGGTGAAACTACAAAGCTTTTAGCATTCACAACAAATACATTTGAGACTGGAACATTCATAAAATGTACTAGTAGTAAGGAAATTGCTTGATTTATACATCTCCATCTGTACAGAACGTAATCACTTGAGGATAAAAAAAAGCATTTTGCAACAATTGTTCTTTTATATACGACGCTCCTTGAGGTAGGTATGCTTTGTTCTGCCCCCTCTGTTTTGGAGCTAAGATAAAACTTATTCTGAGCACAAATATGAGTGTGAGCTGAAGAATACCTACTGTTATAAGCAAACTCATTGGAAAGCAACTTATTTTCTGTTAAACCACAAATGACTGGGAATAGTAACATCATGTGTTATTTTTTAGGGATTAAATTAATCCACTTCTAAATCCTAATTCTCCAAGTAAAATAAAGTGGTTTATCAGATAGTTCTTTTCTGGTAAAACTTTTGTGGTTTTGACAATGTCCAATGTGTGGTAAACACAGAAAAACTTAATATACCTGCTTTCTAGTTTATCTTTTTCTTTCTTTCTTTTTTTTCAGTATGATAGGTTTTAAGAGGGATTTAAGGAGGATTTAACTGATGCTGAATCCTGTGCTACCACTTCATGTAGGGCAGACTGTTGCCCTGTATGAACTCAAGTCTGCAATGAATTCCTCTTGTATTTTATAACAGTTCTGCGTCTTTATGCAGTGGGAGTTTGCTGATTCTTGCCTATGCCCTGGAGAGATGAGAGAAGCAGAGCCACCACTAACCTGCTAAGATTTGGTGGGAAAATATGTGCTTACTCCTTGTTTGCTGGTTTTGCTGGTTTTTTGGTAATGTGCACATAATACCACTGTAGATGCATAGAACTAAAAACCAGTTTTAAATGTTTTGTCGAGTTACTCTGAAGATCAAGGTTGTAGTATCATAAGCATTTTAAGTCAATAGAATTCAGCTGTGCTGCTAAGATATCTACCAGCCCCCATTGGCTCATTCTGGCTCCTGCACCATCCCTACTGGAAGTTGACCCAGGTTAACATTAAACTGGCAAATAAAGAATGAGTTTGCAATGGGGATTGTTCCTCTGATCTTCCTCATGTGGCTAAACCAACGTTTGTGCTGGGACATGGAGGGAGCAGCACAGGGAGCTGTGGTAAGGCGGGGGTGAACATCTGGACGGCAGCGCCAACTTGCGTGGGTTTGCACTGCCTGTGTTTTTATGGTGCCCGAGGAGAATTTTAAGAGGACGGTTTCTCAGCTGGAGTGTGCTTCCTTTCATAAAACAGTCTTGATTTTCTACAGAACAACCCTGAGTGTTGCATAGGTGCATGGCACCTCCAGATGTCAGCACCTTTTACATAGCTATCAAAACAGCAGTTGAAAGGCATAGCTTAATCACCCAAGTTAGAAAAAAATTCCCAAATTAACTGTTGCCTAAGGTAACAGGGTTTGTATTCTACTTATTAAATAAAAGAAGTAGGGCCTGTAGAAAGTATCTTAGCATAAGAACATAAAAATACATTGTAAAGTTCAGCACCTTATTTTTATGATTCCCATAAAGTCCATGAGATAACAATGTTTGCTTACTAAATTAATTTCCATCAGGCTTCATTGCACAGTCTGTTCTCCCGATGTTTCCTAGGGCCAGCTGCTTAAAGTTCTTGATTTAAATCATTAAATGCTTGATTTATGGTGCATGCTTCCGGAGCCTTAGCACTTTTCCAACTCATATTGCAGTCTATCCTTATCCTAATCATGTTACTGTTTAAATATATTTGGATGGCAGGGGATTAAAGTGAAGCAGCCTGTTCGTTTTCTTACAAAGGAGCAAGATTATTTATCTGACAGTTGCTGTAACAGGCACAGAGTATAACTCAGAACAGCCTTGTTAGCAAGTTGGAGGCAGACTTACTGCTTCATTGGTGTTTGAATATCATTAGCTGGTGCGGTCTTGCTTCTAAAATATATTTCCTTTGGATAAGATACTTATCTGCACTGGAAATAAGTGATTATTTGGGTGCCAGAATAAATGTAACTTTTTTTCTTTCTTGAAACAAGACAGAGAGAAGTCGACATCTCCAAGCTGGGAAGACATGAAGCAGAGGTCTGGAGGGCATGCTTTTCCGAAGACATTTCTCTAACCTCCAGCTCCTGCTCAGAGTAACCACTCACCTTTGACTTTTGTTAAAAAAAAGTAGAGGAATTGTGTGTTCTTTTGCAGTGGGAAAGAAAGATACCGAGAGCTTTGATATCAGCAAAGACCCATAGCAGCCTCAGTGATCTATTAAAATGACCTTTGCATCATAACATAAAATTATTGCTAAACTATACTTCAGAAAGCAAACAGCAGATGAAGATAGATAGTAATTTTTAATGTTATTTCTATCATGATAGACTGAACTTAGACCCGCTGGAGACAGTCACAATGCAGCTGGGGACAAATTGTATGTCCTTCCATAGCTTAGATTGGGGTGGAAAAAGTTTTTCTGACTACTGACCAACTCAAAGCAATAAATCTTCCAATTTTTTTTTTTCAGATTTGTTTGGTACAGTGTCCTATTCCCAACAATCTTCTTAAAAGCAGGAGAACAGTGAAAGACGGAGCATGAGCATAACCGTTCACATGTAAAAAACCACTTCTCAGTCCAAGTGTGTTTGTGATATTTTGTACTCAGTTCTGTGAATATTTCGACACAGCAGCATTGCTGGTGAGAATACTGGTGCAAAGTCTATTTAAAAATGGAATGCTTAGAAATTTGCCGAAAGCAAGTATCAAATTGTTCACAGATGGAAGCTGGTGGTGTTCTTACAAGTCTCTTCTCATTGTTTTCTGCTTTCAGAAAATAGAATTTAATACAGTGGTGCAACTTTAAAAAGAACATACTAAGAGTAGAATAAATCATGCTGTCTCCCTCCCCCCAGCAAACACCACTTCTTCATCCAGCTGAAAGATTCCAATATTCTGTTTATGTTTGCCATTGATCATTTATTTTGATTTACAAGAACAAGGGAATTATGGGTGCTGACAAGGAAACTGGGAATTATGCTGTAGTGATTTTGGACGTTATGAGTCAGGGTTACTGCCCCATCACTTTGCCAGATGTTACCAGCCCCTTTGGCTAGAGCAGCAGCAGTTAACTGTGTGCTTCAGCTCAGCTGCTGCGTTTCATAGCCTGGTGTGTTAACCTCCCCTTTGATTTCTTTCCTTTCCACTGATTTATAGGATTCAGTTGCATCCCATTTACAGGATGAATAGGATTCAGTTTCATCTGAAAGGAGTTCAGGTCATCCAGACTGCACCACAGTGTGAACCAAAGCACAGAAAATGGGAATATTGGCAGATTTGCTTTGAGAGCACCTACAGCCCTGACTACAACTGTGATGGAGACACACTCCCAGCAGGTAACAATAAATAATATGCAGCAGCAGTGGAGACAAGTGGGTGAAGTACATGAGCTCCCAGAGGTAACATAACAAAATTGGATTCTTTCCTTACACAACAGAAGGAATAAATGTTAAATCAAAGTCTCCTTTAAGGCCTTTTCTGCAAGATACTACTTTCAGTTTCCAATAATCATTATCACAGAATCGTAGAACAATCCAGGTTGGAAGGGACCTTGAAAGATCAACCTTTCATGGGAGGGGGAGCCTAGATGAGTTTATCTAGCACCCTGCCCAAATGCATCTTGAAAACCTCCAATGACAGGAACTCTACCATGTCCCTAGGGAGGTTGTTCCACTGATTGATTGTTCTCACTGTAAAAATTTCTTTTTTATATTGAGATGGAACCTCTCCCCGTGCAACTTTTACCCATTGCCCCTTGTCCTTTCTACGTGGCTCCTTGTGAAGAGAGAGCCTCTCTCCTCTTTGTAGCCGCCCTTTAAGTACTGGAGTACTGTGATGAGGTCCCCCCAAGCCTTCTCCTCTCCAGGGTGAAAACACCTAATGCCTTGTTTTCCCTCACAGGGCAGGTTCTCCAGACCTCTGATCATCCTCATGGCCCTCCTTTGGACCCTCTCCAGTCTGCCCACATCTTTCTTGAATTGTGGGGGCCAGAACTGGATGCAGTACTCTAGGTGCAGCCTGACAAGTGCTGAGTAGATTGGGATGATCGCATCTCTATCACTGCTAATAATGCCCCTGCTGATGCAGCCCAGGATCCAATTTACCTTCATAGCTGCAGCAGTGCACTGCTGACTCACAGTCAGCTTGCTGTCCACGAGGACCCCCAGGTCTCTTTCAGCGATGCTGCTCCCCAGCCACACAGATCCTAGCCTGTCCTGGGCTCTTTGGTTATGTTGGCCCAGGTGCAGGACCTTGCACTTGTCCTTGTTGAACTGCATACAGTTTTTGCTGGCCTGCTCTTCCATCCTGTCTGGTTATCTCTGTCATCAGCAAACTTGGTCAGGCTGCTTTCAGTGCTGTTGTCCAGACCATTTATGAAGATGTTGAAAAGCGTGGGGCCCAGTGTCAGTCCCTGGGAGATCCCGCTAGTGACAGGCTGCCAGCCTGAGTGAAAACCATCGATCACCACCCTCTGAGTGCATCCCATGAGCCAATTTCGTACCCATCTCACAGACCACCCATCCTGTCTCTATCTTGCCAGTTTCTCTAGGAGAAGGCTGTGACAAACAGTGTTGAATGCTTTCTTGAAGTCCAGGTAAACATCATCCACTGCTCTCCCCATATGGACAGAAAGCGTTACTTTGTTATAGAAGGTGATCAGGTCAGTCTGGCATGTTTTGCCTTTGGTAAAGCCACACTGGTTTTTCCCAATCACCTGCTTCATTTGTCTTCTAACAGTCTCTAGGAGGGCTCCTTCCATTACTTTCTGAAGTCTCACTGAAGCAAGACTAATGGTCCTGTAGTTTCCTGGGTCCTCTTTTGGGCCTTTATTATGATGATGATGATGATGATGATGATGATGATGATGATGATGATGATGATGATGATGATGATGATGATGATGATGGACCAAATTTGAAAAACTGAAATGAAAGATACTGGATCCAATATGAAAAGACTCCCTGCCTCCAGTCACTGCTGGGGAAAGGAAACCAGCTTCTCTCACCTCCAAACTAATTTTTGTCTTCCGATACCCTATACTGCCTCATAAACATATTCAATGTGTGTATACCCTATACATTTTGCTCTTCTGTATCCCTTTCAGGAAAGCTGTGCAGAGCTGAGATGATGATTTTACTCTCCCTTCTCTCCAGCTGAAAATGCATCCTGGTCACAGCAGTGTTGTCTGAAACACTGGGGCTCTCTACAGAGCAAGAGCTTTGTTCATGGCAAGTTGTTCTGGTAGAGCCAAGCTCTTGCAGGGCACCTCTTGGGATCTTCTCAACAGAGACTGAAGTAAACCAAGCTTTTGTAGTTACCAGTCTGATCTCATATTATCTGTTTAAATTAATATTTTCTGCCTTCCTGCCAGTTCTTCTGCCGAGTCATGTGCCCAGATGTAGTATCCTTCTTTGCCTAATGGCTTGTTTTAAATCGAGGGGTTTACAAGGAAAAGGGAGAGTACAAAAGCCAGAGGCTAAAAAATGCACCCCTTACTCAGGATGCCTAATTAAGTCAATCAGAAATGCCAGTAGAGTTATACTACCCCATCTGTTGAACACTGCTTATGACCTGCAGTTTTCAGACTGCTTTAGGGAGTAAGCAACCAACACTGAAATACATGTGGAAAACCAGAAATCCTGAGAGTTGGCAGTAATTAGCAAGACATAAAGATGAGCATGGGCCAGGGCAGAGAAGAGAAGTCAGGTCTTGATGCTTTGGCCAGACCATACTGCTGTACTCATAAAATGAAAAAAAAACAGCTTTTAGCTGGATACATTTAAAGAGAGTTGTCTGTTTTCAACTGGAACTCCCTTTAATTCTTTAAAATCATCCTTGTCTTTCTATTTAAGAATTTACTATGAACCAGGAGTGAGAATCTGCTGCATGCTACCATCTGGTTTTCCTTAGAAATATGGCACTATAAAAGGGAGATTGGCTTTACTATAGGGTTAGCAAGAAAGCTGTGACTGCTTCCTTTTATTCAATGGAAATTTATAGCAATATTTTATATTTTACTTTTGCCTGCTTGTCACAGCATCTAAGCTGTGCATGAGAGATTCTGTCTACTGGCTGAGAAGATACTTCACAGAGACCAGCTTCAGTGAGTGAGGTTTGGTCTCTTTGACTGAAAGCTGGAAATCCCCCTCTGCTCTCAGAAAGTTGGTGCTTTTTATTACATACTTGAATAGTGTTGTGGTTATTACATACTTCTTCCCTTTCTACTGAAACTCCCGGATTTCAGTACTGTGAGGTTTGTATTATTTTTAAGATGCCAAGTAGAAGATTTTGGTATTTCAATTTTGAGTCCTTTCTTGTCACTTCCTCAAAAATTCACACCAAATTTTTCAACCATTCCCCTTTCTGAAGCCATGGTGACAAAGTTCCTTTTCTTTCCCCCTTCTTCTTTTTCTTCTTTTAAAAACCAAAGAAACAAAACATTCTCCAGATGTTTTGTGATCTCAGTCCTTATTAGCTTCGGAAAGATCTTGCCTACCACAGAGATCAGATTCAGTAATCTATGGCTTCCTGACTCCTCCTCAGTTCCTTTCCTGCAATACTTCCAGGAATGCACAGATACCTATTTTGGCATCAAATCTGGATTCCATGAGCTCAAACCTTCAAATATATCTACTTACCAAACCTTTTACTGTATCCTTTTCTAAAACAGAGAATCTAATTTCCAGTCAAAACAGCCATACAAATTAGGTAGCCGGTGAATCAGTGATTAACCAAATAATCTCCTCTGACATGAAATCTGAAGTGGCCAGAGATCTCGTGCTGATCACCTGGGAAAGGTGACCATCTTTTTTTGGCATTTTTAATTAATTTTACAGTGGATGCCAAGAACAGTGTCACCTCCTTTTTTTCCTCTAGTTCAGATCCATAGGCTGAAGATAATTATGGCATCTTGGGCTGCATATAGTGAGTCTGGTCTGCAGGATGGAGTCCTCTCATTGTGCCTCTCAAAGGGCTCAGGGCTAAGACTAAGTGGTTTCATGGCCTTTTACAGGCTACCTGCCAGGAGGTGAATTTCATTCTTACAAATCATAATAGTAACAACAGCAAAAATAACAGTAATGAAAACGTTGAGTTTTGTCAGTGTCATATGCTACTGCTATTCCAAAAATATCTCAGAAGGCCTGCTTTTCAACTGTTCCTTCTGGCAACTCTTCAGACAATGTCATCCTTTCTGCTTTTCTTGTCAGAACTTGAGAGTTTACTAAAACTTTGTAAGCTGGCTGCATTTGGTGTTTCTGCTCTGGAAATACCCAGTTGCTCAGAAGTCCAAAGACATCTTCATGCCTTTTTTACATTATGGTCAGTCAGAGGAGCAGCCAGAGTTTCCAATCCCACTGCAAACTTGATAGGGGAGTTCCAGTGAGAAGTCCAATTGGGGGTGTATTTGAGCCCTAACTGTAGACCCACACCTGTGCATTTGCTCATGAGTGCGAGTCTCAGATCCAGTTCACAAGCTAAGTTGAAAAAATCAGACTTTCAAGGACTTTAAAACCAAAAAAGTTCTCCCTTTCCTTAAAAATTCACTTCTGGTTTGCATAGAGGGCTTAGCTGAACTAACGGCCCCTCTTCTTCTCCCTTCAATTTCTTTTAGAATGAAGCTGCTGCCATCACTTTTCAGCAGTTTTCTCTAATTGCAGTGTAGCAAACAGGGCACAGAGGAAACAACCCTTGTGTTACTGCTACCATCTCCAGCGTCAGCAGAGGGAAGAGATGTAGCTCAAAACCTTTCGTTAAAGAATGTGCCCATCAAGATACGCTTGCCTCCTCTTAGCTCTGGGCAAGGAAATAGTGTTTTGTCTTGCCAGAACCACAGTTTTCTAAGCATTTCAAGCAAAACCGGTTGCTGAGGTTGATCCTGGCAAAACGATGGAATTCATAAACCTGTCAACTCTTCCCACGTCAGAGGTGGGACTGCATGCCAGCTCTGCTGGCACGGTGCCCTCTTGCCTCTCCCCCCTTCCCTTTGGCAGGTTTGCTCCACGATCTCCAACTTACCAAAGCTCCCGCCAGGAAATGTGCTCATTCCAGTGTCTGAATCACTGCGGCACTGACTGGTGACGCTGGCATCTCCCTTCTGCAATGAAGTGTTGCTTTTACAAACCTTAGCAGAGATGGCAAAATAACCCCACCTCTTTTTAAAAGTTATATTGTTCTAGCCTCCCCCTTTGCAAACTGTTGACATTGTGGACTCAGTTAAAGAATTTTGCCTCTTTTGGGTCATTCTGAAGGACTTTACTAGGTGCCTGTTTTTTTAGGAAGGAACTAGATATATGTAAACAGAGAGTTAGCAGATCATAACTTAAACAACACTCCCTCCCTCCTACTAAGCCATTTGCTTTCCTAACTGAACCCAGTGGTTTGTGATTCTTCACATTATTCTTTTAATGTCATGACCTGTGTGTCAAAGTGAGAGGTTGCTTGTGGATTTTTCTTGTCTTTGAAAGCAATACTTTCTCCAGAGACAAAGAGGCTCTTTTACAACACTCTTAGCAATTGCCATGAGGTGGGAGCTACAAATCGGGCAAGCCTGGGCAGTTGCATGCTGACATTTTTCATTCCTTATGTCCCACAAGTATTTCTCTTTCAACAAGGCTTCTGTGTGAGTGAAAAGGAACTTTTTTGTTTCCTTGATTTAGTTATATTGTGTTTTAAAATTTTTCTTTGGCTCCAATTTTCCCCTGGAAGCTGCCCTGGCCATAAAAAATTTCACACGCCCCTTTTAATTTTTAAAATTACAAATTTGTGTTTTTCCTCTGTCCCTATCAACAAATAAGGGACAAATTTACTTTATTTCATTTGCATTTGCAAAGCCTTTGTAAGCTGTTTTCCACAATACACCACTCATAGCTTTGCACCTCAGAAATGAAAAAGTAGGCAGATTTGGCCTTTGAAAAGAAGCCTTTTCCAACTTTTTGTAAACATTAATGACCTATTCATAAAGAAAAGGGCAAAAGTTTTGCACAAAGAGATATTAAAACATTGAAAAACTGCTACAGTCTGTTGGAGAAATAGATGATAGTGATATCTTTGAGCAGACTCTTTGGGAAAGAGAGAAGAGGGCTACAAATACACCAAATTTAATCTTATGATGAGATTAGGAAGTTTCCATTGACGTTTCTGATGATTTTCATACACACATAATATAAGAAGAACAGCTTTACCACATCAAGCATCAAAAATGTCCATGTATCTCAATATTCTGTCTTCGACCATGTCAGTAGTGGTTGTTTTTGGAAGAGTGTCCAAATGGAGCAGGGATGCAGTGATACCTCCCTGGCATGTACTCCCATTTCCAGTGGCTGGCAACTGTAAGAGTGCAGGGGCCACCAGTATGTCTTTGCATTTCCGCCAGGCATATCTCCAGCTGTGTTTTGACCATAAGTACACCACAATGTCTTGTGGCAAGAGGTTCCACAGTTTAACAGCAAGCTGTGCAAAAAAAAGAATACCTGCTCATGTTGTTTTGAATTTATGACCTATTATCATCAGTTAATGTCCTCCTTCTCAGTCTTTTATTGGGAGTAACAGTGATGAGTCATTCCCTATTTCCTATTCACCTTTTCAATTCTACTTATGATTTTACAGTCTTCTGTCATGTCCCTTTTTAGTCATTTTTTTTCCAAGATTTAGGAATTCTTATCTCTACAGCTTTTCACTGTATTGAAGCTGTTTGGAGTCTTTGATCTTTCTTTTTAGAATCATAGAATGATAGAATCTTTTAGGTTGGAAAAGGCCCTTAAGATGATCGAGTCCAACTGGTTTTGCTGCTCTCTATATCATTCTGGTTCTTCTATACACTTGCATAGAAGAAATAGGCTTCATATCCTTTTTGCCTTAAAAATATACTGATTACCAACAATGGAAATGTAATGGAGAGAAAACTCTGACAGGTACTGCTGTTTTAGGCCACCATTCAGAAAACTGCTATGTGCCATTGTCTTCTGCTGAGGACAGATGTTAGTCGCGTTACTTAATGCAATACTGGAAGGTACTTGGCTCAGGTCCAGACAGGCATTCAGGTTTCCAACTCCTGTTTGGACTTCTAACATCTCACTGATTTAATGGAAAGCTGAATACTCAGTTATATGTGGTTACAATAGGAACCTCAACAGAATGAAACACTCAGTGTGTGTGAGCTTGCAGGACCAGGACATAATCTCTGAGCATAATTAAATGCCAGTATTGAAGACTTTTAGAGATGTTATAAAAGTAAGGCCCTTGGTAAACTGAGACTATTAGGGATTATGGGAAACACTTTTTCTCCTGGATGATACACATGGATGATCATTCAAGATGGCTTTGCTCTTTGTGTAGTAAATTGTCACCTTCCTGGGTAAGGAGTGCAGGGAGGTATTACCAGAAGAATGGATCCCATAGAAGTGTTGGGCAATCTGTATGAATGCTCCATTGTGTTTAGTGACATTCAACATGGTAGTCTGCAATATAGAAAAATGGGATGCATGGGATTTATGGCTTTATGCAAATGAAAAAAAAAAAAAAAGCTGGATTCATTATTACATTTTCTTGTAAGAGGGTATGATTAGTGATTACACTTTCCTGTAAGAGGAAAAGAGCAGCAGAGGACACCTACCTTTCCCCGCAGCTGATTTGTCCTGGTTTGTATTCAGTGCTCTACAAGCAAAACCCCTTTGGTTACATATGCATTAAAATCACCTAGCAGGTACAGTGCCTTGTGCAACTGAAGCATTATTTTCATCTGATTCAACATTTGTCTTCAGTGGGAACTCTTGTGTGGGCAAAGTCTGTGTGATCAGCCTACCCTTCCGGCAATGTACTCTCTAAGATACTCATCTCAGATAAAGGTCTTGTGTTCCTTTCTGTTACAAAAAAAATGAAACTAGTCAGAAACAACAAATGTGCCATTTCTTTTCCTCTAGGTTGCAGCTTTCCATTTGGAACCCCTCCTTGCTTCATTCATCCATTTCTACCAGCATACACTGGGTGAGTGTCTCTTTATACAGTGTGTAATTCAGATTTATGAATGCAGTTCGTGTAAATTGGACATTAGTTGTGTTTCCAGATACGATGATTCAGCCCTAGAGAATTTGCTTTCCCTTTCCCATAGTTTGAAATGTCATGCCCCATAAGTAGTCTTCTTAAACACTACTACTGGAAACCATGAAGAATACCAAAGAGGCACTCACTGCTCCTGGTAGTATTCTGGGCGTGGGGGATTTCACTATCATCTTTCCTTCCTTTAATTAGCCTGTACTCCTAGGCTTTCAGTAGAATAACTAAATGACTAGGGGGGAATAACTAGAGCTAAATTAATGATGGAATAAGGTACCCAAAGGCACATGAGTCACATCTGCTCTAGTGCTGCTCAGAAAAATGGGTTAAGTGTTTTGTTACCTGATGTAAGGTTGTACCTGCAAGGTCAGGAGAGTTATGAAGGCTGATTATCAACTGATGAGTCCTGAGACAAATCCCAAGATGACAGTAAATATAACCTTCCTGTGAATGACTCTAGGCAGAAGAAAGATTTCTTCATAAACTGTGAAAACCAAGGACTGAAAACTAATTTCAAATCTTGCTAAATGTCTTGCTGCTCTCTGGGAGAGGCAGGGAAGGACTGAAGAGAGAAATTGAAGGCAGAATGAAAAAAGAAACCCTGATACGGGATGTTTCACAGTGTTGCAACACAGCTTGATGCAACCAATTGTTGGAAGTGCAAATAGCTCCGTGACCTCAGGTCCAAAGCATACAGCTCTGCTGCAAAGAGGTCTGGCAGGCTCTCTGACCTGACTTCAGATTATAATAAATGCTCTACCAAACCATGAGGTGCAATAGCTTACTAAAAAATATGCAGGCAAAAAAGGTAAGCTGTGAAGTAATGCCAACATGTTGTCAGAACCATATAAAGAGAGTATGTCGATGGAGGCCACCATAACATTCATAACCAAAAAGCCATGCTTTCAGAAACAGCTTAGATGCAAAGAGTTTAGGAGGCAGATTTGCCTAAGCCAGTGAGTAATCCTGCCCTCCTCTGTGAGTGGCCTGGGTTACCCCGACCTTGGCAGTGGAGAGAGGCCAGTTAGAAGCGTCGAGCATCCCATCATGTGCCCACAGTGTAGCGTGGGTAGCGTGTCCCTCACCCAGGAGCACCTGGCATTGAGTTGAGCACCCACATATGCCCAGGAACATGGAGCTGTATGCACTCCAAAGGGTAACGTTGGCTTGTACTGGAGCCACACTTAAAGATTTGATGCTGCTTACCTACAGGAAGGCCAGGCTTGGGCACTGCTCAAAAGGTGATAACAAACTGTTAGATGTAGGTCTATTTTTCCCTAACCTCAATTTGAATTTCTAATCCAAGTGTAAATTAGTTTCCTGTAGATTTCTCAGTTAGTTTCCATTAAAATATAAGCAAGCCACTATAGAAGAATAACTCTCCAGCAATTTTGTCCTCTTTTTGTCATATTATCACCTACCACTTTTTTAAAAGTGTGATGGTACTGTGCTCAGTAACTCCATTCCTTATGTTGATCTAAAATTGAAACATGAGGTCTTAAATACATTACAATTTAGCTTTACTCTTTAATAATGTGTATACATATATATGTATACTATACACACTCTGTGAACTGAGTACATTAAACATTTTAGAAAATAGAAGATTAGTAGTTGTAACATGACTTGTAAAACAATTTTCTTGCTCTTCCTACTTTACAAAATATGTTTAGTTCATTTTATATAAACTTGAGGGTTATAGCTGTTCTAAGACCTTAAAAATTTCTGACATCTGAGATTTGGGGAACTTGACAACAACCGGTTTTTCTGTATTTTTTCTCTCTTTTTTCTTATTTTCTTTCTTCTGCTTCTGCTTTTTTTTTTTTTTTTTTTGTCTTTTCAAGCACGGTCTCTTCAAAGCAGACAGAGCAATCAGGAAATTTTATGCTCCACTTAAAACAGAGAATGATAATAAAGATTTGACATTTGGGATAGGCATTAGATTTCAGAAAATCTGAAGGCACTGTTAGCAGCGCTACCTCACAGATTTTATCTTCGCTACAAAGAGCAAAAAATCTGTATGCATATATATATATTATATTTTTTTTATATATATGTTTGCCAGTATAAAAGCTGTGCTTTGCATATGAAGAACAGGTACAGTGAAAGTTCTTCTTTTAGGAGACCAGCACTGGGTGCCAGTTAAAGCCATGGAAACCTGCCATGGGCTCCGCAGCCCAGGGCTTGGCTCCTGTTTTCCCATTGTTTGCTCTGCTCGTGTCAGGCCTTGTTTGAGGAAAGGCGATGGCAAAACTCCCACTGACTGTAACGAAAGTGAGGTTTGGCCCTTGGTGAGCAATAAAAGCTCTGTGAAGCCCGGGGGTGGGAGCTCGCTCTGGCTCCTGCAGGGCTGACATGCGCCGCCAAGGTTAGCTCCCTCCCCACCCCTGCGTGCCCATTCCAGCTCCAAGATTTATAGGGCTCTGTGGAAAAGCCCCCACATCATACTGCATGGTATACTCAGTCACCGATGAACTTTTAATCCCTCTGGCTCACAGCTTCGAAGAAAACAGCCTTGCTGCCATTACATAAATCAAATAAATTATTAGCTTCTTTTGTTCTGTTTCTGGTATGTTATTTACCTGAATATTAGGGCAACTTCACAAATGTTATTGGTGGTGACAGTCATCTGCAGGATGGTGCAAGTGAAGAAATGGACCCCCCTTCCTGAAGAGTGTCCCTTTCTGTCCCTTTCAGGACGTGGAACTGCTGTAGGAAAGATTTTCCTCATCCTTGGTTTGGTGCTTCCCTCTGCGAGGCTGACACAGCCCTCCCGGAGCCTTGTGCCTGGCCTCTCACTAGACTTGGTGCACAGGAGCGGGGTGGGGAGCTGAAGCACAGATGTCCAGGTATACAAAGATCTGCCTGTCTCTGGAGAAATTACCACTTCATGGGGTTTCAGATGTTTTTGAGACCCTCTCAGTACCCCACACATGATAGAAGGACTTTGCTCTTGAGACAACGAAGCTCTCCATGCCTGTGTAATGTCTGAGTGTCCCTAGAAATTATAAAGTAGGAATTTCTGCTCCGTGTTTCCTGAGATGCTCCATCACATATGATCATTAGCAACTGGGATGACTGAGAACCACTCCAGGCCCTGGGGTGAAAGAAATGCCCAGGTCCCTTCACTGATGTTGTCCTGGCCATGGTCAGCATGTCCTTTCCCAGCTCTCCCTGTCCCAGCTCCAGCACTTCCATCTGCAGAGCTGTCGTGGTTTAATCCAGCAGGCAGCTAAACACCACACAGCCGTTCGCTCACTCCCCCCACAGTGGGATGAGAGAGAGAAGCAGCAAAAAAGGTAAAACTCGTGGGTTGAGATAAAGACAATTTAAGAGGACAGAAAATGGGTGAATGCATATGGCCCAAGCAGGCAGGAGTAGGTGGCAGAAATCAGGGAAGAGAGTAATGTGGGCATTGAGGCACCTCTCAGTTTACCTGGGCTTCCAGTGCCCCTCTCGCCGCTGTCCCCAGGCAGAACTGTCCTGGCTGTCGCACCCTTTCTGCAGCCTCCAGGTAGCGCCCAGTGGCAGGTTTGGACAGCGGGTACCATTTTCTTCCAACACATGCTCAAGAATTAGGACACAGTCAAGAATTAGGACACAGGCAATGACAGGGTGTCAGAGAAGGAAGAAGAGCTCCATTTCTGTACCCCTTATATCTCCACTGCAAAGAGTTTTTATTCCCTTGAATCAATGTCTGCCCTTGCCATAAACCTGACAGTCTCTCAATTTGTTTTCCAACTGATGGCTTACTATTATTTTTTAAGGCTCCTAACATTTCACTAGTAGGGAATAAGTCAATGTTTTAATCTTGTACCTGATAAATTCTGGAATATGCAGGGGAGATATACGTGGTTTTGGCTAAATTCATTTGTAATGTTTGAAATTCAGTTTAAGTCACCAGGAGAAACAAATGGTCATAACACAAGCAAATGATATACAGACATCACTGTGGCACATGACACGTTCCACTGGCATTAACATCATCCAGCTTGCAAGGTGAAGAGCAGAAAAATCAATTAACACTTGGTTCAAACCTACTGCAGGGACAATACCATAGAACAACCAATGGCTTGATGAAGATGCAGTTGAATAAAATCCACAATGGCTTTCACTGCTTTCCACATTTCCTTTCATTCTTTTCTTGTGAAGGATGACAGGAGTGACATACTGTTCACACATGAAAGGGAGGAGGACCTGTGCCTCTCAGGCTTGTTTCAGAATTGCAGTCTATATAACAAACATTTTATAAATGGTCAAGTGAGGGAGGGAATACTATGTAGCAACATTTTTTTGTACTATTAAGTGTTGGTTATAAGGGTAGAATAACCATTTTTTCCTAGTTGTGTGATTGATCCTGGTCCCCCTCTATAACTCATCTGCCCTTTTGGTTGATACATAGCAGTGAATAATTTGTGTTATGAGATTTTTCTTTTGATTCTTCAGAGATCTGGTATTTAATCTAAACCTTAGCATGTATGTCCTGTTTGTGTGAAAAACTTCAACATAGTTGGCATAGATGTATACAGCTTATATTGACAACTTCAATTTCCAGTCAGAACAGAAAATCTGGTAATTTTGAATACCCTTTTAGATGTAAGTCATCATAGCTCTCAGAGTTCCTCATGGAAAAGCTGCAAAAAAAGGCACTGATTTGGAGCCTGCTAGAATGAGACAGCAAAATAGTGAATGAGACTTAGTATAAAGACCATAAAATAGAGTTTTCTGTATGCTGGCAAAGTTGTCCCAGCAGAAATCCATTGCTCCCATTATTGTGGATCTTGCAAAATTGTATAGGCATGCTTGGAGTCAGAACAACAGTTTATTTGGTGTTGTATAAATCCTTGGCTGTTACACAGGCAGAAGAAGTCAGTACAGATTCCAGCCACCTGGAAATGTCACAGCATAAAGGAAAATATCCTCAGATTTCACTTGGGGGTCAAGTCTTTTCAGTAACTTAAGGATACAGGTAGAAAACAAATTTCCTGATGACAATTGTCAGACACATTTTAAATGTCACCTTTCAACATTTCTTTAAAGACTACAAGAAAGACTCTGAAAATAAATACTTTCTCTGCTATACACTCTGTTCATAGTCTGCTTCTTTTACTTAATGAAATAAGTTGCTGTCAGTTCTGCACACCTTGGGATAGGGTGTGTTGTATAGGTTATACGGGTATTTTCTTTCACTCTACATAGTGGACCTGATTCTGGAAATACTTCTATGCTGATTTGAACACACAAGATGAACTCCTGAGTCTGTCTTATCGAAGAATAATTTTGGATGTGGATCAAATTTCCCCAGGGAATTGAATAGAGTACACTGAATTATTAACCCTTGTCTTCTGTCAAGCATATGAAAAAGGTTAAAGACCTCAAGTGCATGAGATCAATAATATTTTCAGAAAACTTGCAGTGCAGCATACAGTATTCAGAGATAGCTAGTAGACATGCCACAGCTTCATGAGCATCCTTATACTGCACATTACTGAGACATGACTGTTGTCTTTGCTCTTGGACTTGGTGGACTCAAGAAACTGAGGATAAGGTGCTTGCTGGCTCTCAGGGCTTTTTACTGTCATAGTTTTAGATACATACTATTACAACCCCATTATCATCATGATCCTAGTGTAGCTTCTTTAATTTAATATTGAAGCAACCTTCCTTCTGCATTTGTGAGTAACACACATCAGCACAGACAACTGTAGCTGCTTGAACATTCAAACAAAGAGGAACCATGATCTGAAGTGTTATAAAAACTGTAACTGCTTTTTAAAAGCTCCTTATTTGACAACTTCATAAAACTCTCTGACTCTGATTACCCATTTGGGAAAAAACATTTGGACAAAACTTTAGGTTGATAAACAGTATATAAATATTACATACTATTACAACATTTGTCGTCATTATTATTGATAAAAGTTAAATAACATTAAAAACTGACAAATACCCAGTTTTAGGTGTCAAACTTGTGACATTTTAAAGGATTTGGCTTTAGAGCAGTTTCTTAGCTCTTCAAAATCTTGGCCCCAGTTTCCTCCCAACCCTGAATTTCAGTCATATCAACAATATATGGTAACTCTTGCAGCAGCTTCAGAGAGAAAGCCTTGGCCCAAAGGAATTCATGACTGAATCATAGTAAATAATTTGCAAAGTTGAAAGATGAACCCATATCCTTCATCAGTTATAATCACATTCTTCATTATGGAGCTTGCTCCAGTGCCAAAAAGATGTTGTATTTCTTTCCAGACACAGGGAAAGGTAGTGATTTGCCCAGAAAGTATACAGCATACACAGACAAAGACAGATGTGGGGTGGGGGAAAAAGCACACAAACAAAGTGATCAGGACAAGTATAGACTCATGACATAACAGCTGTCACTTTGTTGTGAAAAAAATGTAAATCCCCCATCTCAGTTCTTACCCTTTATTCACTCCCATGTCTCCCAAGCAATTCCTGCTATCATGTTATTGCTTTCACACCTCCCCTCCCAATCCACAGCCTGTACTCTCCCCCCAAATACAAAAGTGACTGACAGGACAAAGAAAAGAGGACTCTAAAAGCATGCTTTGGTCACCTAGTTTCTTGGAAACATTCCAGTGCAGTTTATCTTCAGGAAGGATTTAAGACCCTGATTCAACAAAGTTTTTAAAACTACTGCCTAGTACTATGGGTGTCTTTTAGAGCACCAAGTCTTTTGGGGTGGATTTAGAGGTTACATGGGATGATGCTGGTTGATGTTTGAAATTCCAGTTTCACAATTTGCTTTTTGTGAATACTTTTACTATTCACCTAACACTCACTGTATTTCCTGATGCTTCTCATTAGTAAATCCACTAGCTAGGGTGGCATCATGAAGCAAACAGAAAGAAATGTGAAGTTGGTGTTAATGCCACCTAAGATTTTAATGAGTACTTTAGAATATTTTTCAATTTAGACGTGGATAATTCATGGATTAACATTTGAATTTTAGCTCATGAACAGTCAGGATGAAGAAAAATTGCTTAGGTCCCAAGTGTAAGAGTTATAACAGTTTTTGTTTGTGAATTAATATCAGTCCTATGGGGACACTCACTGAGAGTTGTTTATACTCACTGAAGTCAGAGTTTATGGATGAAGTATATTCAATGGCTTTGAATCAAATTAGCAATGTTATCTGCTTATTTATTCTGTGATGTTAATGAGTCATTCTGAGCAAGCAATGTTTCAACATATTATACATTCAAGTTTCATTCCACAAGATTCACTGCAACGATAAGTAAAGAATGATCTTGATCATTCCAGACACTCAGAGACTAAAAATCTAATAATTAGCAATTCAGATAACCAGAAGAATGGAAAAATGGTTTTGCAGACTTGAAAGTTTGTGGTCATTTCTTCTGACTGCTCTGACAGTCTTTAGATGGATGGGTTTTATTCCTGACTTGTGGTTTGCTTTGGCTCACGTATTCTTTTTTTCTCAACTGCAGCTCTCCACCACTTTTTTGATCCTTCTCTGAAGAATTTAGTTTACCCTGATTATGAACTTCTCAGTTGCTTCCCCTCCTTCATGTATGTAACAGCCTCCAGTCTTAAAAATTCAACTAGTATCTGTTGCTGTCCTCATAGATGTGTCCAAGATCACATTTGGCAGTAAGACCATTTGGCTTCCCATCTCTCTTGTCCGAATCATCTTCTTTCCTTCATTTGCCATGGAGTGGATATCCACCTGCCTTTTGTCTCCTTTCTACCATCCTTCTGGATTAATTTCTTCCTTTCCACTGCACCAATCTGGCAAGTTGGTTATTTCTGGCTACTTTATTCCCCTCATCTCATCCGCTACACTCATTCTACATTACTGATTAAACAATTCCCTACCATTCACTTACTTCCTTTAATCTCCTTTTCGATCTGCTGTACAAGGACGTCCCCACTCTTCCCCTGACTTTGTCTTTACAGAAAAGTATTCCCTTATGGATCTGAAGCTGAGACCCATCTCTTTGGTCACTGCATGCTGCTTTCAGCAGTGCTCCTCTCCCATCCCCAACCACACTCACTCCTTACCTTCCCACCCACCACTCCGGGCTTTCTTCTGGCTACTCTTCCACTGATCCACACCAATCTTGGCTATCTCTCTGACAGCACTTGCGTGTATTTTTTGATGCATCTGTATTTTTTGGTGGTATTAGTCCTCTGGATTTAAATGCTTGGACAGTAAGAGCATCAGGCACATGAACTAAGTATTGTGTATTCTCTCCTTCAGCTCGTTTACTCCCTTAATAAGTAAGTGAATGCTCAAAGGAAAATCTACTTCACCTCCATATCATGTCTTCAGCATTTCCTTATTTAACTTCTTTTTCTCCATGTTAAATGTGGGCTCTGGCAGCAGTGAGCCCATTTTGATCTATCTCAGATTTTTCATTTCTGTTTCTCATGGAGCCTTCTCTTTATTTCTCACCTCTCACTACTCAGGTACCCCACCAGTTGTTTCTATCCAGCTTGCCTTCTTCGTTACTGTTGCCTCTAATTAATATATTATCCAACTCCACCTTCAACACTTCCTTCCCTTCAGCTCCCTCCTTGATTTTCTCCAAAATGTCTTAGCTCTCTCCTATGGCTAAGTATGTGTGACATCTGGATAAAAACCTGGTTAAAAATATCATCACTTTGAAGATTAAAATGTTCACGTACTCTCTTTCATCCTGTAGACCATCGTTCACTGAGTCTTCAGTTCTGCCTTTTCTCTTTACCAGCATTAGTTACCCACATCTTTTCCTACCACCTTGCTGGCAGACTTAAATCTGGTTTGCTGCTTCTTTCCTTTGGCCTCAGTTGTATTTTTCCATCCGGTCTACCCCACCTACTGAGAAAAGTTTTCTGTATCTGTTTCCTAGGGGTCTTCTGCTTTCTCTTTCAGTTTCCTCCTTAAAAAAAAAAAAAAAAAAAAAAAAAAAGAAAAGAAATCTGACATGGCATCTTTATCTTCCTTCTGCCTTTATCCAACCTACTCACAAACAATTTCTTTGGGTTTTGAGGTTGCTCAAGAGAATACGACCAAAGCGGGGAATCTTAGGATCACTCAGATTATAAAATGCAGTCTATAATTACACAGTGCTATATACACTTAAGGTATAATTTTGAACATAAGGTGCTATGTAAACAAATATTTTTCAGCACATATAAATATAAGGAATAATAGCTATGTGTAAGACACACCAGTTCTGAACCATTAATTACCGAAAATAAGATATGGCCACTGAGTTGAACAGGACCAAAATTCCTGGAGATTGTGCAAGGCCACAGACTTCAGCTGGACAAAATAAGAACAAATCACTCCTAGTGAAGCAGTATGTCCCAATCACCTTAGCTCCACTGAGTGGTGTGGCCTTGGGGAAGTCAGATGGTTCTCTTACACAAACCTCATTTGAAGTTGAACATGACCCTGATTCAAATAATGGCATTTCTGGTAAGTGAGGGCTCATTGTACATCGTTTGTAGGATCAGGCAGAGAACAGGATGTTCATTAAATAAAAGCAATGGAAGACACAAAACAAGAGAATTTATAATCTGAGTTTTTCCAACATTTGTGTTGCAGTGAATCCAATTATTCAGCTGTTTTAATTACACCTCTTGGTCAAATTGCAATAGAATAAACATTTCATCTTTTTTTCTGTAACCATGACTTGAATTTTGTTTTCATCCACAAATGGGTAGAGGCACAACCATACCACATGAAAGTCCGCACAGTAATTTAGCATTCCATCAATTTTTTTTCCATCACTAATACTTTCCATATTCTCTCAACCAGTATTCTAGCCTTGAGGCTTTCTCTTGCTTCCATGTTGGCACAATCTCATGAGTGATAACTTATAAACCTTTCCTTCATATTTGTTTTCAATAAGGAAGACTTAACACAGGATGATTTTTTGACTTAGGTCAAAATGTGACTTCTGTTTTCTACACTGTCACAGATTATCAGTGACCTGCAAAGGTCACATCGCACCTTCATTTCTGGATCTGCAAAATGAGAAAATAAACAGTGTCCCATTTAGAAGGGGTAGTAAATCCAGAGCATAGAAACAGTGAGACACAAAGATTCTCTGGGGATAGGGCTGTGCAAGTATCTCAAATGACTGTGCATTAGAAGGACATAAAGAACTTTCAATTCCATTTATTCAGCTTTTAGTATCAGGAAGTTTCCTTTCCCAGAGAGTTTTTATTAGTCCTTTGCTTCATGTAGACGAAAGATCTTTTATGTCTAGTCTTCAGAAAATGCTGTGCTCACTTCTAAATATATTATTTGCTTTATTCTCATTGTCACATAAAACAGAGGGAATAAAAGGAAATGTTACCTCTTAAAGAATTTATTTCAGTTATATCTTTATATATTCAAAGATCTTTGCTGTGAATCTGTAGAGGTGCGATATTTCTATCTTATTTATAAGGAATGGAAACTAAAGTCTGTCCTTCCTGTTTGTATTCACACATTACATGGGAATAATACACTTGTCTAATTCGGGATATGCTTTCAGAGTCAATGTCCTGCAGCAGCATTGCTAAAGGCAATGTCTGGGTTTCCTTTCATGAAGGCACAAGAGAAGGAAATGAAATGAAGCATCCATTATCTGGTCTACACCTGGAGGCTCACTGCTCTATAGAGCTGGGAGAGCTTCATCTTTTCACAATAAATACAAGTAGATTGAATGTTGGGTTTGTGGGTTTTTTTTTTTTTTTTAATCTCACAGGAAGACAGTTTAGGAATAAAAATTTCATTGTCCAAAGCGCAAGGACAACATAAAACCTTTTCTGGACTGAAGGTACTTAATTACTTACTGTCTATCAGACAAGCTGCTGTTCTGCACTTAGTATCATGCTTCATTGTCTGACAGCATGGCTAGCTGGAGGCTGAAAGTGAAAATCATTTTCCTTTGCTCAATTTCCTTGTAAACAGCAAAAGAATGGTGTTGATATGCCAGACTTCACTGGGAAAGTGCATTGCCAACATGTGAGATCTGTCTCCAGTGGTTTTAAAAAGAGGAATGTGATTTGTCTCCTACAGAGCTAAATCAGGACAGCTTCATTTAGTCTTTGTTATGATAGAGTCCCACTGATCTATGCTGCACCAATCATGAACAACTGAGAATACTAAGGCAAAAAAATGAAAAAATGGTCTTATGTTATAAAACCATTTAGGAGAGCTAAGCGAGCTATTGTTAATAGGCAACTTATTAAGTATTCAGTCCAACAAAACACAAAATCAGATTTTTCTATCCTGGCCTATTTCCAGTTCCATTGATACTAATGTCAATCTTACACTATCTGTAAGTTTATGTATGGCTTTGTAGTGTACACCAATATCAAAACCTTGAATTGACTCCTGCATTTTGTTGAGAAGCATGCTGGTGAATTTTGCTTTTCATCAATTTGCAAATAAGCAGAGATAGAACAGTTTTACTAATTTATCTGGAATTCAGGTTAATTCTGTGAACACTTAATGCAAATGCATTTCATAGTATTATTTCTGGTGGATTGTTTGACTCTCACAGTACTCAGGTGTGACCTCAGTGGCCAGCTGTATTTCATTTTCATTGGTATTAAATTGCACAAGTAGTGAGTAAATGTGTACTTTTGGGGAGCAGGATTCATGCTGCTTTAGTAAGTATTATGTTTTACTAGTGTTTATTACACTGTTTATAGTTTTAGGGTCCAGCTTTGCTTCCTTTGAAGTCAAATGTGAAACTCCTTTTGCTTTCAGGGTAAGCTGTATTGGACCAATAAATCACTGTATTTTCTCCATGTAGCCTTGAATTTATGAAGATCTGTTAGTTAATCAAAAAAAGACTCATCTACTAACTGGTATAAGTCTGTTCAGAAACTGATTTAGCATAGGTTTGGTAGCTGAGGCCACATTTGCAAAGCTGTTACAGAACAGCTTTCTGGGGCAGACTAAATCACAATGCTCCCTGAGTTTCTTCAGATGGTTATTCAATCTGCTGCATTGTGGTTGTTGTGCTGATTAAAGGCTTATATACATTCTATAGGATGTACTCTACAAGCTGTGCTCAAACTTTCTAGTCCCTCAGGGGCATTTGTGTTGAAGGGCTAACAAAGTTTTCACAAAAAGCACTATTTCCAGAGAAATTGATGACTTACTCACAGATTTCATTTAATATACAAGTAAGTGCCTTCATAAATATTCATGAATATTCGAGAACTGCCAAGAACGATCCAAGAAGGAAAGGGAATGTCTACAGAAATGCTTTTAATAACTGTACGGCTCAAATGTACTGCAAGTTCTGTCTATATCAAGCAGACCAGTGTTTGCATGGCTCTTTTACTTGGTCAGGGAGCTATAACTAAAA
The DNA here is from genome assembly GCF_047370975.1 of Nipponia nippon. Lineage (NCBI taxonomy): Eukaryota > Metazoa > Chordata > Aves > Pelecaniformes > Threskiornithidae > Nipponia > Nipponia nippon. The sequence continues at coordinate 14,057,032 of NW_028262290.1, read as the reverse complement.
TGTCACATCTTAGCATTTAATAAAAACCACAGCAAGGCCACTTTACCATTACAACTTCAATGTAGCAGAAACTCATAGGTATTTCTAAAGTAAAGATTTGAAGAAGTTATGGGGAATGGACTTAGGAAAAAAACATGTCCATAAGTCTTGCAAGATCAGGTCTTAATGTCTTAATCAAAATTACTGGGCTGTTAGGATCAGATGCTCCAGTTTCCTGCATGTGTGTCAGATCAGGACTGTGATTTCACTGTAAAGCACAAGAATTGCTGTGTTCACATCTTGTGTTTCCTTAGACCTGTCAACATTCCTTACCCTCAAAGACAAGATGTCTGCAGAGCTGGGAGGCACAACTGAAGTGTGACTTTCTTGATACCTGTATGTTTAAGAAGTCCTTGATTATCTGTAGCGCATCAGAACAAAATCTGAAATAAAACATTTCCAGAACAAGAAGCCAAATGTAATTCAGTGCAAAAGCACAATTCAGGTACATTTAAAGCAAATGCATGTTCTAAAGAAGTTCTTTCTGATCTGTAGCCATTTGCAGTGGCATGAGACCATTTCACAGAAACATCTGATTGAATTTACCAGCTGCTGTTGAGAAGAGTAAGTGCATAGTGAAAGAGAACTAAACTGGTTATCTTTACAGAATAGCAATTAAAAGCTCATGTGAATTCTGCCTAAAGAGAGAATTAACTCCTTTCATTGAAGCATTTTTAAGTTTAATATAAAATGAAATCACCCTTACATATTAAGGACTTGTCTTTGCTGCAGAAATAACTGATATATTGCTCTTCATTTAAATTCCATCCACAAACAAAGCCCTACCATTCAATGTGGAAATATTCTTGCACACAAGTTAACTGGCCCATTGGGAGGTATATGCTAAAGGTCAAGTTAACAAGAATGCTGGATGCTCCTAATCCATTCACTATTTACAGAGTCTCATCAAAGCCGTGGCTTCTTTTGCTCCAGCTAAGCTGACTTAAGAGGTATTAAACTCAAATATAACGCTTTTGGATTCACTAAGGGGAGAGGTGGAGAAAGGAGATGAGGCTCCCTGGTTTGATACTTGCTGTGGTCAGAACAGTTGCTGGTACTCACTGATATGTGTCCCGTCTCCTTTTTATGTTATAGTTTTGGTGATAAATCCACTTAATTCTTCAGAACTGCTCTCCAGGCTCCTCTGATGTATTGGCTGGGGGTTCATTCAGTTGCCTACATGCAGGCATCAAGGCATTTGAGATGCCCAGGATATCAAAGACACCCACAGGGCCACGGATACAACTCGGAGACTGGCAGATATAACCCAGGGCCTATGAGACACTCATAATCTTTGGGGTGGCAGCTGGAGGTGAGGTGGTACCCTTAGGACATCTCAAATGACATGTGGTGCCTGTGTCTGAGCAACTGAATCAATCCCTTCGTGTCTGTTGATGATAATGGGAGCTTAGATGCTTCAATTTAGACATTCAGACATTTTGATCTGTGTCTGACTCCTACCCTGATGGAGGTATTACTTTCAACTGCCTCAGCAAGACTTGCTGGAGACCATTTGTCAAATCTCTAAGATGTCTGAACAGATGGGTTAGCAGTTTTAAAGATAGAATATGATAAGAATTACAGTGATAACATAATTTTATTTTACCATGTTGTAATATTAGAGCATTTTGATTATTTCAGGTGACTAATAAGTATTAAATGCCAGGCACTGCTCAGGCTGTCCAGGTGGATCACCTGAATAATGCAGGCAGTGGGATAACAGCCGTCACAGCAGCTGGTGGCTGCTGCTGCTGGCAGGTCTGAAGGCTCACAAGCTGTTATAAGAAATGTCAATTATTCTTCCACATGAAGTATATCCCACAACATCCACAAACACAACTATTTTTTCCTATTGAGACCAACTTCTGCACGACTGCCCAGCTTCATCGTAGGGGCAAGGTCTCTTGTGCAGATGTTGGCGGCCATGTCTGGCTGTGGGGGTTTCAGAAGTTATTGTCCTCAGTCTGGCCTGTCTGCTGGGGCTGATATCCCTGTACCTGCAGAGGAAAATGTATGCTTAGACCTTAGCTCCTTCAGGTCAGAGCTTGGTATGTCATGTTAGCTTTAATCTGGTTTCAAAATTACTTTTGCTTTGAAGTAACTTTGCAACTATCAGGTCTGCCATACTTGTGTATACCGGCCCCAGAAGGTTTGGCGTTGGCCCACCTCTGGTTTACTGTTCAAGCTACAAGGAAATGTGACACATTTAAGGTTCATGGGGAATCACAAAAGTTTGCATGAAGTGTCTGTTCCAGCACAAGGCACAGGTGTCCAAAAACCACAAAAGACTGTGAGTGGCCTCTAAGTGGTGAACCACACTTTTCCTGGAAATGCCCCAGAACAACAGCCATGGAAGTCCCCAAGGACAAGAACCAGTAACACCTGCTGAGTGACAGCAGACACAAGCTTGCAGACAACTCAGCAGACACAGGAGTTTAACGATTCACTGGTGATTTGCAAATGCTGGATGAATTCACAGCAAGTCTGCTTCCAGGCTTTTGTAGTTCAAATGAAACATTTCACACATCTCTAGGAATTGCCCCTCCTGATGAAAAAAGGGTGAGGCATTTGGAAGTCAGTATAAAGAATGTGATAAACTTCAATTAAAATAAAATGACAGGAAAGATAAAACCAGATTTTTTTTTTGCTTGTCTTAAAAGGAGTTTGGAAATCATATTCCACTGGGGTGTAGAGAGAGATTAAACAGCTTTTCTGAAATTATTTATTTGTGATTGTTCAATTGTTAAGTGTGTGGACATTAGTGAGAATTATTTCTGTTGTGGAATGGTTGCAGAATGTGACGTATATGGTAGAAAAGGACAAGAAAGTAAAAGATTATTTTTTTTCCAGAAAGAAAAAAGACAGATTCTTAGGTGGTCACATGGTAGATCTAATGGAGGAAAGGAATTCCTGGAAATCAGTGCACAACAGAAAACAAAACTGCACTTGCTCACTTGCTTTTGACTTTTGATCTTGCACCAAAAAAAGCCATGGAGAGTAGAGTAAAACTTCAAGATGCAGAGGGAAATGTAAATTAAAATGATGCTGATACCTTTTGAAATCCATGAAAACTGAAGGGGGTTTTGTTCGCCAACAAAAGGCTTAGAAGTAAAGTTATGTAGCGACATACCTAGTTATCATCTAATGTCTGATTATGGCCTAAAGAAAGCTTAGAAGTCCCATACCATTGCTAACAGTAGGAAATTCTCATTGAGCTCAAGTGGTAAATATCCCTGAATCTCAAACTAAATGTCCTGGGCTCTATTCCCATTTTCTCTTTGCTGACAATGTCTCATTTATGAAAAAGGGACCATTTTCAATTCTTTCAAGAACTGAGTGATACTGAATTGCTCAAAAGAAGCTCTCTTCAGCCCTTCTTGTTCAGAAAGGCAATGATCATCATGCTATAGCCTCTCAATATGCACTAAAAAGAAAAGAATATGAGGGAATCTTTTGGACAAAAGGGTGTAGATGTCATCCAGCAAAAAATTATTTATCCACTAATTATTTATAAAATGTTTAAGTAATAATCATTGAACTGGTAAACAGCAGCAGAACTATGCAGCCTAGAGCAGGTTGTGACATCCAAGAAGATAAATGAGCTACAATATTTAGATTAAACAAAAAAAGGACCATTATAATAATATACACAATGAGCAAAGTACCGCATTTTCTAGTTAATGACAAAACTGAGTTTCACAATGAACTGTGTGTGGAACATCAAAAATATAATTTAGCATATCTGAATAAATTATTTTCCACTATGTAGTAGAAACAGGGAAACACATGGCATAGATTATAGCCCCAAATGCTTGAATATTCTTGGAGTGGAGGCTGCCTGGCAACTTTTGTACCAGCTGGAAGAGCGAGGACCCAGCTGGCTTGGCAGTAGCTACCATATTGTGCCTTGGCTGGCAGATGGCCATCTGACACTCTTCAAGGGTCCATGTTCCTCCTGTCTGCATGTCTGCAGCACCGACAGCCCAAGACCGCATTTAGGAGGAGTGGGCAGATCATTCCCAGCAGTGTCAATCATGTTGGCACATGACAGTGGGGTGCGAAAGACGTGAGGGACTAACGTTCCTGAAACAAGATTAATTACGGCACTGGTGGATAGCTGAGAGCAGGTTTTTAGGGTACTTCAGCATTGAAATTGCCATCTCGGGATTGTGAAGGGGTAATGAGAATTCAAGTGCTGGTGCCACTGTGAAGGAAGGGGAAAATGCAAAAATTCGTGCAACTTTTGCAAATCCTTGCTCACATAAATGTAGAATGCAAGCAAAGGAAACATAATAATTTATGTGTTTTTAATACCTTTAATCTAACCATTATAGGATTATTAACACATTGGAAGTAAGCTCCCCACAGGCAGGTACTGATATTGTCAAGTTACAGAAATGAATGTAGTAGAGAACTAATTGGAACAAACTCAAGTTGCTTAAGCCGGGGGGGGGATGAAGGCTGTGCCCAGCTTCGGGTCAAGGAGGGAAGGCAGCTACATCAATTAACAACCACATTGCCTCCTCAGATCTCTTCTAGTGGAGGAAGGGAAAGACCCAAATTAGGAAAATGTGCACCTCCAGGAGCCCTGGGTCCTTCAGAGGCTTAGATGTAAATAGAAAAATGACCCCAAATGGGTCACCTTTTGCTAGACACTGAAGGATACACAGAGAGATCACCAATAAGACACAAATCTGTATGAAATGAAGCATTATTGATTCTACATCTCAAACAGTTCTTGCATTTATTTTTGTTCTTGTGACAAACACAGGAGTTGTCCATCCTTCACAGTATCTTTAAGGCTAAACACTGTCTTCCCAGGAACCGAATGCAGAGTCGCAGTGACTCAAGCTTGGGTCACTTGCTCAGTCCCTTCCCTGCTTATTTCCCATTGCACCTGCTCTGGCACTGCTCTGGTAACCATCTCCTTCAAGCTCCTCCCCACGCAACACATCCAGCAGTAGCTGAGAGGTGGGTGGCTTTTCCCGGACATTGGTGGGAGCTGGTGGAGGAGCAATCAAACCTGCAGTCAATGGGCATTTAATTCCACCCAGTGGGGTGGTTGAAGGAGATCCCCACACATTCCTTCCCACACAGGCTGTGGCATGGTCTCTGCCAAACAGCCCCATCTGCAGCTCGTGCTGCTTCAGGGGAAACCACAGACCACCAACAGGCAGAGCTCTGCAGCAAAGCTCTCCTTGAGAAAGTTCTCGTGGTTTGGTTGCTGGTGTGGGTGCTTTGATCTTCAGGAGGAGCACCATCAGAGCTCATAATCTCCTTCTCATCCCACAAACCCTGAACCAATGACTGAGGTATGGATGTTTATACAGCAACAGCACCAGAGCCTCATCTACTCCACATCGCAGAGAAACTGCACTGAAGACAGTGAAACTCTCCCTATTCATACAAGTGAAAGACCCGTTTAATAACTTCAGGCCAGGATGAAACTTTGTGTTATCTGTTCTGAATACCTGCATCATCCAAAACACAACATTTCAGCCACTAATTCCCACAGTAGGGAGAATTTGTTCTGCTCTTATGTGAAGATGTCCAGCCCAAAATCCAGAGGTTGAATTGATAACATCGACAACAAAATACTTTCTCAAGGATGAGTAAGCAATGCTTTCACACAAACTGAAATTCTATTTTTAAATTGGACTCACAAATTTATTTTCCTTTGACTTTCAATGAGATTTAAGCACCTGTCTCTTTGAAAACAGGTCTTTGGCTGCTAAATCATTTAGTTATTGCTGAAAATTGTATCCCATCTACTGAGGAATCTGACTCGCAAAGTCTTTGATTTACAGATGTTTGTATTAACCAAACATTTCTCACATATGTAAGACTTTCCTTGCAGAATGCCTTCAAAATTGTAATGCAGAATGAACAAACACACCAGGTCTTTTTCATAGTTAGAAAGACTAAGACAGGCTTCAGTTCTGGTAAGCATACTATGGGACCCTGTAAAATTACAGGTTAACTATCAGCGGAGAGTTTTGTAGCACTGAAACTCTGTAGCTTTGCTAGTCCAGCATTTTGCCTGTAGCAGCAAGGCCAGCAAGAGTCAGGATTTGCTAGTGTAGGTGCTGCTGCAAGCTAAGATGTTGAAATGGGACCACAGCTGGCTTGTGCTCTGCCACTAGGCTTGCAGGTACGTCTTTTGCAGCTCACGGTGAGTGTGCTGAGAAGCCTAAATTTATGATTAATTACAGGTTAGTGAGTGTAGAAAAATGGTTATTAACTCCCTTTTTCATAGAATCATAGAATTGTTAAGGTTGGAAAAGACCCTTAAGATCATTGAGTCCAACCTTTAACCTAGCACTGCCAAGTCCATCTATACCATGTCCATGAGCACCACATCTATCCGTTCTTTAAATACCTCCAGGGGTGGGGACTCCACCACTTCCCTGGGCAGCCTGTTCCAGTGCCTGACTACCCTTTCGGTGAAGAAGTTTTTTCTAATATCCAACCTAAACTTCCCCTGGTACAGCTTGAGGCCATTTCCTCTCATCTTATTGCTTGTTACTAGGGAGAAGAGGCCGACCCCCACCTCGCTACAACCTCCTTTCAGGTAGTTGTAGAGAGCAATAAGATCTCCCCTCAGCCTCCTCTTCTCCAGACTAAACAACCCCAATTCCCTCAGCCACTTCTCAGAAGATGTGTGCTTTAGACCCCTCACCAACTTTGTTGCTCTTCTTTGGACACGCTCCAGCACCTCAATGTCCTTCTTGTAGTGAGGGGCCCAAAACTGAACACAGTACTCAAGGTGCGGCCTCACCAGTGCCCAGTACAGGGGCACTGTCACCTCCCTGGTCCTTCTGGCCACACTATTCTTGATACAAGCCAGGATGCCATTGGCCACCTTGGCTACCTGAGCACACTGCTGGCTCATGTTCAGGCGGCTGTCAGCCAGCACCCCCAGGTCCTTTTCTGCCAGGCAGCTCTCCAGCCACTCTTCCCCAAGGCTGTAGCGTTGCATGGGGTTGTTGTGACCCAAGTGCAGGACCCAGCACTGAGCCTTGTTGAACCTCATACAGTTGGCCCTGGCCCAACAATCCAGCCTGTCCAGGTCCCTCTCTAGAGCCTTCCTACCCTCCAGCAGATCGACACTTCCACCCAACTTGGTGTCATCTGCAAACTTACTGAGGGTGCACTCAATCCCCTCATCCAGATCATCAATGAAGATATTGAACAAGGCCGGCCCCAGTACTGAGCCCTGGGGAACACCACTCGTGACCGGCCGCCAACTGGATTTGACTCCATTTACCACCACTTGGATGGCTTGGCCGTCCAGCCAGTTTTTAACCCAGCACAGAGTGCACTTGTCCAAGCCGTGAGCAGCCAGCTTCTCCAGGAGAATGCTGTGGGAGACAGTGGCAAAGGCCTTACTAAAGTCCAAGTAGACAACATCCACAGCCTTCCCCTCAACCACTAAGCTGGTCACCTTATCATAGAAGGAGACCAGGTTAGTGAAGCAGGACCTCTGTTTCATAAACCCATGCTGGCTGAGCCTGATCCCCTGGTTGTCCCACACGTGCCGCGTAATGGCACTCAAGATGATGTGCTTCATGACCTTTCCCGGCACTGAGGTCAGGCTGACACGCCTGTAGTTCCCCGGATCCTCCTTCCGACCCTTCTTGGAGAGGGACCTCCCTGGTTGACCAGGACTGCTGATAAACGATGGAGAGTGGCTTGGCAAGCTCCTCTGCCAGCTCCCTCAGTATCCTTGGGTGGATCCCGTCTGGCCCCATAGACTTGTGAACATCCAGGTAGAGGAGCAGGTCGGTGACTGCCACCTCTTCGACAACTGGGGCTTCATTCTGCATCCTATCTCCATCTCCCAGCTCAGGGGCCTGAAAACCCTGAGGATGACCAGTCTGACTATTAAAGACTGAGGCAAAGAAGGCATTAAGTACCTCAGCCTTGTTCTCATCCTTCATGGCAAAGTTACCTTCCGCATCCAACAAAGGACGGAGATTCTCCCTGGCCCTCCTTTTGTCACTGGTATATTTATAAAAACATTTTTTTGTTATCTTTAATGGCAGTGGCCAGTTTAAGTTCCAGCTGGGCCTTCGCCTTTCTAATCTTTTCCCTGCATAACCTCGCAACATCCTTGTAGTCCTCCTGAGTCACCTGCCCCTTCTTCCAAAAGCGGTAAGCTCTCCTTTCTTTCTTGAGTTCCAGCCAAAGCTCTCTGTTCAGCCAGGCTGGTTTTCTCCTCCGCCTGCTCAACTTACAGCACATGGGGACGGCCTTGCTCCTGTGCCTTTGAGATTTCCTTCTTGAATAACATCCAGCCTTCCAGGACTCCTTTGCCCTTTGGTACTGCCTCCCAAGGGACTCTGCTAACCAGACTCCTAAACAATCCAATGCCTGCCCTTCTAAAGTTCAGGGTAGCGGTTTTGCTGACCCCCTTCCTTACTTCTCCAAGAATTGAAAACTCTATCATGTCATGATGACTGAGCCCAAGACAGCCTCCAACCACCACATCGCCCACCAGTCCCTCTCTGTTCGTAAACAGCAGGTCCAGCAGGGCACCTCCCCTGGCTGGCTCGCTTACCAGCTGTGTCAGGCAGTTATCTCCCACACACTCCAGGAACCTCCGAGACTGCTTTCTGTCTGCTGTGTTGTATTTCCAGCAGATATCTGGTAAGTTGAAGTCTCCCATGAGAACAAGGGCTAGAGATTGTGAGACTTCAGCCAACCGCTTGTAGAATACTTCGTCTGTTTCCTCATCCTGGTTGGGTGGTCTATAACAGACTCCCACCAGGATATCTGCCTTATTAGCCTTCCCTTTGATCTTTACCCATAAGCACTCAACCTTTTAAAGTAATAGAGTTGCACTGACTTTGTACCAGTGAAGTATCGCTGACTTAACTGGAAGCAGTCCTGCTTTACCTCTGCGTGATCACAGAATTAGGTTTTATCCTTGTATAAGTGCTGTATCTAAATATCCACCACATGGATCTGTTGTGCTTTCCCATGCTAGCTCAGGCATATCACACCACGGTCATTATGAAGTCAATGGGAGAGTTACCTTGGAATTAAAAAAAAAGAAAAGGATTGGACACTGTGTAAAATAAACAGAAATATAAGCTTATTTAACTCCCACTGCATTGCATTATAATTAAAATATTTTCTTTTAAAATTGGAAGTTGTAGCAGTTACAAATACCTTTCATCTGAGGTTCAGTGGTAAGCTTCTCCTCTCATGTTACTTCTGAATTATAGAGGCATAAAAGAAGAATTAGGCCTTGATATTTGAATTCACTACGAAGCCCAAAATACAAAAAATCTGATCTTTTCTGGATGATGTTGAAATGTAGGGGAACTGATGTGCTACTTTCTTCTCCACTTCTATAACCAAGTCACTCTAAATAAGTCACTTCTACCTATTTATTAAACTATTTTTCTCAAATTGTGGATTATGAGCCCCAGCGAGACCCTGCAAGGGTCCGGCAGGGGTTGTGGGGAGCAGTTAGGAGCGTCCCCATCCCTTCAAGGTTGTCAGTGAGAAAAGGCTGTAATTACAGGTGAGTGTCTGCAAAGGGCAGTGAACTGATGCCTGCAGTAACTGTGCATTTTCTCCTGTTCCTTCAACACAGGAAAGTCAACGTGAACACTTTCAGCCAGTGATTATTGCCTCTTCTCACTTGTCCACCTGGACAGACCAGTGCTAACTGCTGGTCCAGGAGCAGAAGAAGGGCAGATAAGCCAAAGAGGATTCAAACATACACCTAGAAGAGTTTTCTATGTAGCAAAATAAATTAGGCCCTAAAGCCAACAGATTTCAGAGAGCTTTTAACTGGTGATGCTCTAAACAATGGTTATCTGCATTTTCAGTCATCTAAATGCCCTCGATGGCATGGCCTCAGGCCCAGAGCAGAGGTCCTGTTTGAATAAGAACTTGGCAAGGCCACCCAGGCAATGCTGCTCTGAACACAGACTGAAAACGATTTGAGTCACAAGTGTTTTAGAAGTAGGGGATGAAGTCTTACAGCTAAGCCCAAGTCTTGTCTTTTCACTGACAGAATTTCATCAGTAAAACAGTAGATTTCTTTACATGGATTGATTATTTAGGAATTTATACTCCCCTGGCTCCCACTGTTTGACAGATTGAATGAATCCTGCTTCAAAGATCCTTATCCAGTATTATCTGCCTGTCAGATAAATGGCTTGATTAAAGTGGTATTATTTTCAATTCCCTTCCCATAGGCAGCTGATCATTTGCTGTCCATGTTCTCTTTTTGCAGGCTCTGGAGCCATCTCATTTATGGCTGCATTCTGCTATACTGCTCACAAGCCAGGCTAATTGTTTCTGCAGACAGCACACTACTTCCACTCCTTGCAGGTTTTTGAAAGAGCAAAAGAAAGTTAACAAATGGCAGAATACTTGGTGATATTAATGTTTGAGCAAGTTCTCATTCATATCAAAATTTATGAAAGTTTATCTGATTTATAAATCTGTCTTATGCATGCTTGTGGGATGCCATGCTCGCAAGTAAATTTAATGCCTTGTTTATATCATAACAAAAAAGCTAGGATGCTTTTCTTATTGCATGACAATCTCAATTTACATTTCTGCTTAGAGGCAGTTGTAGCATTCTGTATGCAGACAGGAACTCCTAACATAAATATTTAATGTGGCTTTAATGCACTAATGCACTGCAATCACAAGATCAAAAGAATTTGTACAATAATCTGAGCATCACTGCTTAAAATACAGTCTCCTGATTTAATCATATTTGCAGCATAAACAGTTTCTTGAAAGGTAGGTGTTTGTGCGCTTGACACATCCTTATTACAGAAAAAGGAATAGCAAATGATTAGTTTTTCAAAGTCTGCAGAGATAAAATTCTTTAGATGTGCTGCTAAGCAAAATTTTATTAATGGCTTGTTTCCCTTCACACAGTCACAGGAAAACCGATACTCCCTAAAAAAAAAATTCATTTTTTTTTCCTGATTTTTAAGCCCCATTCAAATAAAGGTTAAAAATGGGCTATCAAAGCAGCCCTGAGACAGATTTCTTCCTCCACCTAGTCTATAGCATGGTTTTATGAGATTGATGCCAGCATGTTTTTCAAACAAAAATTCCCCCCCGAAACAGAGAAGAGACAGAAAAGTGACTGCCAGGAGAGTGTAAGCTTTGACTAATGTGGTCTCTGCTCAGATGAATTTGGCTAGGCTGGAAGCATCTCATTCCAATTTGAGCCATAAATATGTGCTTCATATTTGACTGGAGCATGGAGAACTTTGGGGAGCCATGCAGAACTAGAGCTGCTCTCTAGCACTGGTGCTCCAAGGTCTTCAGGTAAAGAGCAATTACTGAAATTACTGATGCCTTCTGAAATAAATTCAGTGACTGTGGCACAGGCTGAAGCAGCCATTTCTGGCCCCTGAAATGGTGCCTTGTGGATAGAGCTGAAATCTTTAGTGTGCCCAATTATCACAACATATACAGTCAGCACAATGAAATACAGGAATATCAGATGTTAGGCCGTCCCTGGTTCTTCCATGGCTTAAGCATAAGCATCCTTCTTCTTAGCTCCCCCGGAGATGTAAATCATTTAATGGACAAGGAGGATGGTAAAGCAATAGATGAACCACCTATCCTGGTCCTCTCACTGTTTGCGTCGGCTGGATACATGCAGAAGTGGGCATGACACCAGCCTAAGAACAGGTTACTCACATTTCCTCCACCTGCCAAAGAGCTCTAGGAGCTGCTGTGTCTTAGCCACAAAATCAGTCCTACAAGACAGATGTTGAATAGACATTCAAGAGGTCTTATGCTCTCACAGAAAAGAGCAATGTGGATGGTCTCTGAGGTCCTTGAGTTCACAGGTGACTGGGGAGCAAACTGGGGGACGAGGGGCTGACCCAGCGGTTTGTGGTACTTCATGGTTCCGTCACAGACATAAACTAGCATTTACCTGGGCTTTGTTTTTTCATTTTGCTTGAAAGGTTCCAGAGAGATGACCTTTGAGCTGTGAATCTCCCAAAGTTGCTGTGTTGCCTCCATATAAAACTTCCTCTGAATGCAGCACCATTCTCTACTGTTACACTTTCTCTTCTGGTTTCAAGTCGTATCTTACATAACCTGATCACAGAGCTCTCCTTTCAACCACTTGTCAGAATACAGATGCAACCTTGTTGGCAAATCATAGATAGTAGGGGACAGCCTAGTTAAGGAATATATTGTATGTTGTCTGTGGTGCAGACTGCCTGGCATGAGCCCTCTGTCCAGGCTGTAATTCTGTAAGCAAGATAAAGAATGAAAGCAAACACCATTTGGCAGCAACATGGGGATTTATCTTTATAAGACTAGCCTGCATGTACATATACATGTACATGTACGTGTGTATGTGCATTTATGTATAGGTTCGCATGTATTAATAAACATAAACTCATGTGTGTGTGTGCATCTCCTGTCCAAGTAAGTTAAGGAAGATTATCAATGCAGGCAGAAACAAAAATAACAGGAAAGAAAGGCAAGATTAGCATCAAGGCCTTTGATACTATTAACAGGGGTTTCAGGAGGAACTTCGTGATAGTATTTGGTATCTAATGAAAACTCTTTGAGAATGACTTTGCTGGAAAGCCATTGAGGGAAGCCAGCCAGATATTAGGTAACTCAAGACTGCTCGGGAAATCAAAACAAAGTTACAGGGCCATTAGCTCAGTGTTATGCTTTTGGTGGGAGAAAGGACTGTGGAGAAGGGGCCTCCAAGCCTCCCAAGTGGATTTTTTCCTGCCTCATCAGTTCCAGTGGGGACATATGTTATTTGGAGAGTGCCACCATACGCCCCCCCGTCATAAGCTTTAGTCGGGGCATTTTACCTGCCTTGCCCATCTGGCCATGTCTGTTATCGTCTGTAAGTCTGTGTGGTGCCTCTTTTGCAGAAGATGGGCACGGCTCTGCCACCCCTGCCGCTGATGAAGGAGGGGACAGAAGTGACCTCCTCTGTCTCCACTCCTTTATTAGCCACTAGAGGGCACAGATGCTCAGGACTTGGGCTCACCTCTGTATCCTCCTCAAGAAACTCCCCCAAAGGAGCCATCTAGACAGGGTCAGGCGCTTCCCTCCAGCTGCACACTCAGCCTTCTGTCCTCCCAGCTTCTCCTTCCATCTTTTGCTTCCCCCTGAGGTATGGTTTTTCTGCTAGTGCCCACGTAATGTTTCCAAACTGCTACACACATGAAGCTAATAAACTGCATTACTGGACAGACTCGCTGTCAGGAGTAGCACGTTGGCCACTTTGGCTCTTGGTGGGAGCGTTTTGCCAGTCAAGCTGAAATTGCAGCTGCACTGGCTTTAGGGATGCTGAGTCTGTAAACATCCCCACATTCTTTTGGCATTGAAAGTAGGCTAGCAAAACAGCAGGGAGTTTGTCTTTAAACCAGCTGATGGATTACCTCTGCTGTTTCATGGCTTTGCTACCTGGTGGCATTTCTCCTTGCAGAGGTCCACATTTAGTGCAGCGCAGAGCAAAGCCTGCCTGTTTGCAATCCCAGTGTCTTGCACAGTCTAAGTGCCACACTGATTGTGAAGGACTGAAAAGATGTGAACCAAGGGACTCGGACATTATTAGAGACAGTCATCATAAAAAGCAGTTTTTGTGGTTCTAGGGTGGTTATTCGGGATGTACTGTATTTTTTAGTGCTAAAGCAGTGCTTCTTGGTTACCCTGGTATTCTTATAGTATTCTGTTGAATTATACCGAATAAACAGAAACTTTTGCCAGCCCCAAACTGAGCACTCAGGAATTTTGCAGAAATTACAGGTCTAATTCTGTTATGTGGAGGAAGCTTATTTAAGGCAGCAGTGAGACTTCCAGGAGCAGCAGAAACATGGTACTGATATGCAAGGCTCTGGCTCAGTTTGAGTGACTGCAATTCCTGTTTTTCTCATTGAAACATTAAAGGCTTCTCTGCATGGGCAGTTTATAATTTTACAGACTCTGTTGTTATGCTATAAAAAGTGGCCTGTCCACCCAGCCCCTAACTTTGATGTGACTGGTGAACTGCTGGAGACTTATACTGCAGTAATACTTCTGTGGTCACATCCTCATTCACATATATTTTGGTGGTCCCCTAGCTGCCTTCCTTTCACTTTATGTCCTGTCCTAGCTATTTGCTTTAATTAACAATGTGTTACTCCCTGCTTAAATACTGATGCCCTTCTCTGAGCTCACGAGCTCCCCAAATCCACTGTCCTCACCGCTCCCGAGGCCCCAGCCCTGCCGTGCAGCCGAGGAGCACCAGGGAGGTATCCTGGGATGGGATCCAGGGTGGGACAGTGGAGGTGGGAAATGACGGGTTGTAGGGCCTGTGTTGCCTGAATAAAAGAGCAGCATGTTCCCAGTATTCTGGCACAGACACTCTGATTTTGTTATTCAAAGAGAAATGCAGTGTCTTTCACTTACTGTCTGCTATATATCTTCCTGCACACCACAGGCATGATGCCACCATGCATGGCACAGAGGAGAAGATTGCCTACCCTTGGGGCTGAACCTGGTGGAAATCCATACCACGTGGAAGCGGGGGCTTGCTCTGAATGAAAAGCCAGCTGTGCTTCTGGATGAGGGCAAAGCATGCCAGTTAGTGTAAAGCAATCACCACTGGAGAATGTCACTTAGACATAAATCTTGCACAGCAACCCTGCTGTCTTTGGCTCACAGGCACATAAATGCTTTTGGAGATTGAGGTTTGCATGATTATTTGTGGCATGCATCTTGTCAAGTGTCAGGGTCTCTCATTTAGTCTGCATAAGACCTTTTTGGTTAATCATGCAACAGAGGTACCAATCCCAAGAAGCTCATTTTGAGAATAAATGGGAGGAATCACTGGAAAAAGCACTCTGTGCAAAGCTGGTTAAGAATCTGGCTGGCTCTACTGGTGCTTTAAATTGGAATTATTGTTACCTAAAGAAGTCGCCGTGACACTGACCTAGGCCGGGCAAGGAGCCAGATGAGTTACCCAGTGTCCCTGGCAGGACAGTTTGTCTTGTGACTGCTGGACACACCTGGATGCCTTCACTGCTTGTTACCTGTCCTGTTTAAATTGCACTCTAAGATAGCAGGACACAGAAAGGCAGTGAACATATTCTGTGCTCCAGAGCCTGCAATTTCTATTTTTGAATGAAGGACTCTGTGGTAAGAGTGATGCCATAGCCATTCATCCTCCTGGGGAACAGGCACGTGGACATTGTGCTGGGGACTGTGGGAGGATCTTCACAAGAGAGTGGGAGGCTATATCCAAGCATACTGCTATCGTTTGATCGGGACATTTGCACAATGCAGTGCTGTCAGCCATCTCAAGACTTGGTATGTAAGACCATTCCAAACTGGCAAACACAACTGGGGGCTCGTGTTTTGTAACAGAGCAATTGTGCTGATTTATAGCTTTGGGAAAACTGAGTGAAATCATTTGAATTGGTTGGGAACTCTGTCTTTAAACAGCTCTTTTTTCTTTTTTTTTTTTTTTCTGGCTTTTTGAAACCACTGATTTGTTGAAATCAAAATGTTTTGTGAAATGGGTGGGTTTTGGCAAACTGACAAAACCCATGCAGAGTTATGAGGAAACCCTTCCTGCCAGGAAATCAGCTGCCATCAGAAAATTATTTGGTTTCTTGACAGCTCACTTGGCTCATTGTCAGGATGCACAGCTTCAGTGCAACCTTACGTACAGACCGGGCTTCCTCAAAAGGCAGGGTTGGGCTAGTACCACCATATGGGATCTCAGCCCCCAGCCTGGGGACATCATAGCTCCCAGGCTTCCTGGCACTGGACAAGGAACTTGCAAGCCCAGGGAATTTCTTTTTCCATACTCCGCAAATCTCAGCTCAGTGGTAGTCCCAGAGTTTCTCTTTGAAATATATGAACACAATGACTGTCATTGTAAAATCCATGTGGACCAAGCTGCTGCCGACAGAACTCCACAGCTTCATAGAGAAGACATCTTTGCGGTCCATTGGCAAAACAAACAAACAAACAAACAAAATACGGATATACAAAATGAAGTGACTTCTGCTAAAGCCTGTTCTAGAGGTAGTGTGGGGCTCTAAGTGGAAGTGCCATTGCAAGAACGGCCTGTTCAGTGTTTGCCACAACAATGAGATCACTGTGTCTTCGGCAGAGACAGCCTTATGAAAAAGTTTTCTAAGGTTTGTAGGTGGAATAAAGGGTCCATTTAAAACCCTCCATGGGAAGAAGAAATAGGTTAAACAGCACAGGGTATGAAATTTCCTCTGGGACAAGAGACTACTCTTTTTAGGGCTTAGATGGGACTCAAATGGTATAGTACAATCACATTCCTTCTGGGGGTGAGCATCAGCCCCAGCTCTTCTCAGGCGATTCATTACAAAGGGTTTACCTGTACAGCAGAATCACCCTATGATTTTATCAAGGTCTGGCATCACTGCACTGGCAAGCCAAGGTTGCAATAGCAGTAAAAATGACGTCATATAAGCTTTAGAAGAAGTGTTTAAGCAGTGTATTGCCAGTGTTTCTAAAGCATTTGAACCCTGTTATTAGCATATGATAACATTCAGGGTGCTGCATTTTCCTGGCCATTGTCCTCCCTGGCAAGCAGATTACAGCAATTCAGGCACCTTTGTTTTGCTGAGCAGAACTGCTCCTATTGAGAGCTTTGCCCAATCTCAGGTACTCATCAAAAAAGGAATGAATTTGGACTCAAGCTAATTGGGGTTATCTTGGGGAAAATACATAGACACAAAGAGGCAAGTCCATGGAAAGGATGCTCACATCTCTTTGTCATGCCTTCTCAGCTATCAAAAGAGAATGAGCGCCCTCAGGGATGCTAAATTATTTGTTGCCTAATTCCTGCTGAAATCCATTTATTTTCCTTTGAGGTTGAAGTTGCTTCTGATGAGAACCTGAATAGAAAACCGAAAAATATTCTACTAAGTAGATGATCAGCCATATTTCCTACTGAGTTTTCTTTGCTCTAGCTCTTTATACAACATTATGTCATGTATAGTGATAATCTTTTTCCAGCTGACCTATATACAGCATATCATGATTGATTTGATGACAGTATTTATGGCATAATATAAAAGTTGTGTGTGGGTGCCAGGAATGGGGAAACACTTGGAACGAAGTCAAATACAGTCAGATTAAGCATCTGAATGTCCATCTCAACCTCGCAGTCCTCATTCAAGTGAAATTC
This sequence comes from Nipponia nippon, assembly GCF_047370975.1. Taxonomy (NCBI): domain Eukaryota; kingdom Metazoa; phylum Chordata; class Aves; order Pelecaniformes; family Threskiornithidae; genus Nipponia; species Nipponia nippon. Next base: position 14,039,808 of record NW_028262290.1, on the reverse strand, counting down.
CCCTTGGATGGCAATTTGGGCTGAGTGAATTGCAAAACTAGAAGCCCTAATCAGATTTCTGTAGATTGGAATTGATATCTAATAGGTTTTGTGTGTAAATGGGAAACCTTCACTATTGTAGGTGCAGAGACAGCCTTTGTGAAGTCTGACATTTGCAGAAAAATCCTGCTTTGACATTTTCTTAGCAATCAGAATGGTTTGTAGTTTTTCCTCTGTCTAGTTTCTTGGAACAGTGGAATAATCCAAAATGGCATTATTAAATACAGCTAGCATGGCCTACCAGAGACTCTTTTCCAGAGGTAACTTCGACTGATTCATAAGTAATTGTGTTGGCAGGAATGCTTAAAATCAGAGAAATCAGAGAAATGGAAAAATTCCTTAAAATCAGGATATTCCAACCTATAAAGTGGGACCTGGCATGATGAACTCACAGACTTGAATCGAGTGCTTTATTGGCAATGCAAGGACTTGTTCCATGATCAGTGAAACTAATGAAACTTGGCATCCCCTGAATTTGTGTCATATGATTGGTTTTTTACCTGGTTTCTAATGTCTTAAGGGCTGGAGTATTCATAAAAGTTCTTCCATGTAAACTCTCTGACATCAAACAGGAGGAGAGCTCCCACTACAGTATTGATAGTCTCTCTCCCCTGTGCAGTTACCAGATTTTTGAAACCCATAAGGGCTCAGAAAAGTTTAATCCTGTACCCTGTTGTTAGATATGATTGAATTACAAGTGGAACACATATTTGGAAGATCACACAGATAATTATCACACCCCACCAGCCACATACACACTGCATAATTATCCAGATTGTGCTTCTTTATGAAATTATGCTAAAAATAGCTCCAATTACAGACCATTAGTGTGACTACCATACTGCTCAATATAGTAGAAAATATGACAAGGATTTGCCAAGTACAAGCTGACAACTGAGGTAAAGATACTCCTGAAAAATACCTTCTTTAAATTTAAATTAATAAAAGCAATTATAATATATCAACAATGTTAAAGGAAGGATTGCTGTCTGAGACAGCAATACAGTACAGTATTACTAACACCGCATGAGGAAAACCCAACCAAGATTTATCACAGTGTTGTGTGGAAAGGTCACTGTGCACATACATGTTCCACTTGATTAGGAGCTGGTTGTCATAACACCAACCTGTCACTGATTTCTAATTGGTATAAATATATGGTATTAGCTGTATTAGATTAATCTTTTAGACATCATCTGGAATGTTGTTAATAAAAAACCAGTTTGCTTGCTTCAGTAGAGAGTGAGCAATACTGGTGGTTAAATGAATGAATAGGAGTTAAAGGATGATTTACTACTTATAGGTGGTTGATACCAGTGTAGTTTCCCCCATAGAATTTCTTCATATGCAGGATCACAGTAATTCTGCAAAATAAATGAGAATGTATTTTGGGAAGTTCTGTCACATCGGAGTCCTCCGTTTTATAGTAAGAAACATCTAAATGTCTAATAACTAGTGCATAAATAAGAAAACTTCAGCTCTCAATGTCACCATCTTTACAATAGTTCTTTTAGCTGGTTTTATGCAGTAGTTGAATTTAAGATTGTTTAAATTAAATGCCATACCTTATTAATTAAGTGTAACAATATTTATCTTAATTATCTCTGGAATGGGTTGAGGAGCTTAGACATTATTGAGTAGAACACACACAGACTCAAACCCGAGCAGAAAAGAAATGTTAATTTAATGAAGTGAAGAAGTTTGCGACATAGCACTTTATCATCTGCTGAAATTTAATTGTCTACAGTGCTACTGTGTCTTCTGTGCACAGACATAGAGCCCATCTTTGTCTGCTGTTGGTGCCTCTCTCTCTCAGAAGACAGTTGGATGATGCCCTATAAAGGATGAGCTTATGGTCTCATCTGGTTATATTTGCATGAGAAATCCACAAAGATAACATGATATCTGAAATAGTTGCGTTCTGTGGAAAGGGTCTCATGTACTATTTTAGCAGGGCCAGTAGCGATAAGGCAAGCGGTAATGGTTTTAAACTAAAAGAGGGTAGATTCAGACTGGATATAAGGAAGAAATTTTTTACAATGAGGGTGGTGAAACACCAGAACAGGTTGCCCAGAGAGGTGGTAGATGCCCCATCCTTGGAAACATTCAAGGACAGACTGGATGGGGCTCTGAGCAACCTGATCTAGTTGTAGATGTCCCTGCCAATTGCAGGGGGGGTGAACTAGATTACCTTTAAAGGTCCTTTCCATCCCAAAAGCATTCTATGATTCTATTAGCTCTAAAAAGGCAGGGGAGATGTTCCTTTCTGATGATATATGAATACTGGAGGCCCACCTGGTTACTGTAGGGCTTTCAGAATTCATTTCTTGTCTCAATCTCATAGAAGCTATAAAGGAGACAAAAGATATATAGGGGACAAAACAGAATAGCTCAAACCAGTCGTCTTCTTTGCAAAGTGCCTGAGAACTTTAAAAGACAGGGGCAAGAAAAGAGAAAGCGTATGCCCAACAGAGATCAAACGAAGTGCAGTAGCTTAAAAAGGGAACTCCTACAAGAGAGGCTGTAAAGTTGTTTGTGGGAATAACGCTCCTTTTGGTCATATAACTGGGTGTCTGAGAGAGCTGGGACAACCATAAAGGGATGTAGAATGCATGCCTGGTTTTTTAACATGCTTTTTTCTCTACATAGTTTAATCCTGTGGTTAAGTTAAACAATATTTTGGTCTGCTTTGTCCCTGGTTTTCACACAAATTCTCAGGAAGGAGGTGCAGCTGGTGTCTGAACTTGGTCAGAGCTACTGAATCCACAGAGCTCGGTCTAAGAACAGGAAATGTGCTGGATTTCACCCCTACTAGTAGCTGTACCTACAGAAGGGGGGTAAAGGAAGGCCTTTTGGGACACCATTGATATATTGACACATTGGCAGCAAGTGTCACTGATAATGTATGTCACTGTCCATTTTGCTCAATTGAAACTTCAGTGCTGGTGAGCTTTTCACTAAAGGGAAAAGTTATTGACAAGCACTTGAAACATAGAAGATGTTATTTTTAAAAGGGTGGTCCCTTTGTATATATCTGATTTAATTAATAGATTACATCTCTTGATATTCCTTGGCTCATTTTTTCCTGTCGTAGCAAAACAAACCAGAGCAATAGCAATTTTTCTCTTCAAGCAAGACCTGGGAGATCTCTCAAGGTCTCTCTCCTCATAGTTGCTCAACCCACTTGACTGTGGGTGCTAACTTTCATCAGATCTTTTGTCTATTTACTTTTTCTAGCTTAGTCAGTACGTCATCTTTAAGGCCATGTTAAACTTCAGCATATAACCAGCTGTTTGGACCCCTCAGATAAGAGATGGCAATTACAGCCGAAACCTCCTTAGACCTTTAGGCAAGTGCCTAACTCCAGAGAAGAGTATGAGACTGTGAATGGTGCTCCCATGACAGTATGCAAACTATCTCTGCATTTCTTGCATTTCTCTTGGCTTGGTCAATGAGGTTTCTACTCAGCTTGCTGGCTTTTATAGACTATCTTACCCCATGAGAGGGAGTCAAGGTCCCCAGCTCATGGTTGTGGGTTATAATGCATGACCAGGGCCTAGATCCATCCCACCTAATTTTACTCCTTTGACATTAAGAACCTAATGACTGCACAGTTCAGAGGGGCTACATGGTTCATCTACATGTAAGACCTTTGTCAATGTCTGAAGGTGTCTTGCCTCTTTCCATTAATTAAAGAGAGAACTTTAGGCAAACAGCCTTGACATCTATGTGGTTTGGTTACATTCCTGAATGTGTACAGAATAAATCTTCAAAGGGGTCCCTAAATTTGGAGTGTTGCTATGCTCAATATTGCAATCTCTAGGTCTTTTTTTTTTCCCTCAGGAATTTTCATTTCAGTGCTGGACTTCTGGGTTTCTATAGAACCTAGACTAATATCTAAGGATAACTTCATATGTCTAAACATCCAGTGCCATGTGAGATGTTGTAGTGTGTCCGGTATAAAGATGGCAAACTCAATGCAAGACATGTGCCTTTCTGGAGAAGCAGCTGAAGGCCATAAAAATACTTTGTGGCACTTCTTTTTTGGTGACTGAATTCATCCCCTATTAGTATGAAGTGAATTTGTAAGAAAGTGAGGGAGTTAGTTAGTTACCTTACATCCTGGTGATTCTGACTTTTGCACCTCTGAATATCATAGTTCACGTGTTATCCCTGACTTTGGATAACCACTATGGTAGACATATCTCACTGAGGACTTCCAGCCTCTGTTGGTGCATGGTGGTCTGTATTAGCCCATCTCTACACACTAAATTGTATGTTTGAACAGATGCAGGTCCTGGAAAGCTGCTGTCTATTAAAAAATATGTATTAATAGCTTCCCTGAGCTCCCTCTGTGATACCATAGGTCATCAAAATATTTCCTTAGAACAAAAAATATTCACCTTTTTTGTAAAGGACATCTTGACAGAAACACCACCTCATCAAACTATCCTGCATCAGCGTGCTTCCCTTCTCTTCCTTTGAGCAATGTTTCACTGTCAGATGTAAAACAGATGTTGTGAAACAAGATAATCTACCAAGTCTGCAAAAAGCCATACAGAATAAAGCAACTGCTCTGTATTTGTAGCTAGAGATAGCTGAGATGGATAGAAAAACCAACTGACTAGCAGCAAGAGGGGAAGCCAAAGCAAACTACCAAGCATTTAACATTCCCTCTTCTCAATAGCTGTAGTTCAGTAGCCTTGTGTTCAGGGTAAACTCTTTCGAACTCTTTATACATGGACTGAGCGCAAGACAAGCAGTATAGACTAGATCAAAGCCACACCAGATGAAGACAGGATGGATCAAACGCTCACAGGTGAATCAGATCAATGAAACATATCCAGGCAAAAGAAACAAAGACCTTATTCAGGACTTCAAATGATTTACTACTGTCTTCATACTGCTCTGGCTGCATTAGCACACCTTCCTTTTGTAGGTACAAGCCGTAACAGTTCCCCAGGTAAATAAACCAACTTCTTGAAAAACAAAATTTTTAATTAACCAGTCTGATCCATGTCATGGATGCAAAAGCATGTGAGCAGCCATGTACATGGCCAGCTTGAGTGCAGTGGGATTCCTTGGTACAGCTTCACCACCAGATGGACGCGGTTGTGTGACTGGACAGCCGCTGGCCCTGGTTGCAGGATATGTGCACACATGCAGTTTGGCACCCAGTAGTTAAAACTTGCCAGAAGCGCAACCGTGGGTCTGTGCAATATGAGTCCAGTCAGAGGTGGGTGCAGGGACAGAAATCCCTTGTATGAGGAGCTATTTTCAGCCTCCCATTAGCATGGATAACAGGGAGCTGACAATATTGGCAAAGACACTTTTATGCTGGTATAGTTTGAGCTTGCATTAGGATTTTTCCTGGTATAGGTATGACACAAAAGAAATATTGCAATTTTAGCTAAATGCTGGTAGAAGTGTAGACCTGGTCAATTCACGAGAGAAACATTTTAAATTATGTTTAAATCAGTTACAGTAAATGTACAGGTGAAAGTGGCCAATTTCCTCTGTAGCTAACTTTCATACTTGTACTATGAGCTAAAGATTGGCAGAAGATTTGGAAGTTGACAAAAAGAGGACTTTTTTTTCCTATTTCCTCCTTTTCCCTTAATATTTGCAAGCTCCAAAGACTTCGCTGCATGCATCATTTTTAAAAATACAAAGGGATCTTATATGTGCATTGTATTTGTGTATACTCAGTGAGGTGGATTCATGTCACTAAAAAAAGCTGATACTTGACGGTTATCCATTTTGACTTACAGGCTTTGAACTCTGCACAAAAATTAAAGCAGACTCATTTTCTTTGCTTCTCTTTTCTGTTACACAGTCAAGAAGAGCACGTGTACTCTAAAGTAGTTAAAAACCACAGTTACTGGGTTTGTATTATTTGTCATAGCAATAAAAATATATGAAAATTATGGATATGGGGCAGGAAAGCAGTGCTGGGATCAGATCACCATAGCACTTTTAAAATCTGTACCTGTGTGTGTTTTATTCAGTATATGTTGGAGAATGGCTGATGCAAATTAATTTTATAGAAACCTAAGCAGATAGCCACAGCTGCACTTCACAACTGCCAGAGATTGCTGTAACTGGCAATTTTCCAGCAATCCTGCTAAGAAAGAACTGAAAAGTTTACCACAAACAGCTATGCTGAGGCAGTCTCCAGGACTGAAATAAACTGGCTGTCAGTTTACCATGGGGTTACTCATAAATGTATTGAATATTGGATTTTGAGTTGGTTTTGAAGTCAGGTTGTTTATCACACCAAAGAGACATGTTAGAAATCATTCTATCAAAATTCATTACTGGAATTAATTTTAGGCTATTCCATTGCCTACAAGATTTGACATCTTTTGCCTTCCATAATATTTATTCTGGTTCCCAAATGACAATATCTTATGAATTACCTCATAGGTTTAAGGAAGAAGTAATTTTTGAAGTACTACTTTGGCTAAATATTTAAGCCATTTGTGACTACAAGTTAAGCTTTTAATTTAAATTATAAAATGCACATTCAGCAAACTGAGGTGCCTCTTTTAGCCTTACTATTTATTGTTCTTATCATATTATTGGCAGAGAAATGTGGTGAGTGAACTTAGAGGACAGGCCTGTCAGGGTTCAGGAGGGAAACTCTACAGAGACGGCCTTATGCTAAAGGTCCTCCTCTAAAACCACAATTTGAAACAAAGGCTCCCCTGGCTTAGTGAGACAGCAGGTCTTGGCTCTTCTGCAGTGGGATTTTTGCACAGCCTTAAATCAGGATCTCAAAGCTGAAGAGTATGGGCAACGATGGAGAGTGAAGTTTGCTAAGCATGTTTTTAACAGATAATTGAATACTTCAGAATGGTTTTACACCCAGTGCCTGAGAGCACAAGCAGATCCCATGTTTCTCTCCAGTTCATTTACTGAACCTTTTAATCTAACCTCTGAAAAATGTTTGTCTCTATATGTTTTTTGCCAGCAGACAGCTCTTTAATAAACAAGGAGAATATTTGAGACAGGAACACAAGTAAATTGTAAATTGTTCTGGTAACAGCTTGAGGTAATGTTTATTTTTCTTGTTTGATTCTGCCTTTTGTGAGAGACATTGCCTACAGTCAGAAGCAAACATCTTTGTGAACAAGTGGGCACAAGAAATAAGGCAGAGGAAAAATGTATGATGCTAGATACTAGGCTTACTTGTCCTAATTGATTTGATCAATTCACTTCTGACTGCAAAGTACTGTCTCCTGCTGAGTTCATTTCTTATATTGTAACTGCTTTACAGTTAATAGTAGTGAACTGAAAAGATAGGAAGAAGGCGTCAAACTAAAAATGCTTACTCGTTCTTCTCATTTTGCTGTAAGGAAAGAGACCCAAAATCAGCAAATGTGGTTAGTCCAGGAAACTACTCTGTCATTTTTTAATTCTCAACAGCTTAAATCAGGAATTCATCTTAACTTCATGCTCAGCTGGTTTCCAAGTATGGGAGCCAACAAAGCCCTCTGGAGGTTGATGAGCACTGTATTGGCATGGCCAATTGCTTGTCACTCAGGTCGGGGGGTGTTAGGCCAAGTCAATGGTGTGATGCATTGCTATGGGTGTTGCATTGCCTGCTTGGAGAATATTGGCATCTGCCCTATCCAACCCATCTCCATGGCTTGAGGACACCAGAGCCATCCAGATCGGAATCACTATCAGGTGCGTCCTGCAAACATATGGTGGCCACAAACCCCAGTAAGGTCTCTTGCTCTTCAAAGCTATGACATTAGCTTTGGATCTTCCACCTCTGTCTCCCTCCACTAAGTACTTCTTTTAGAACACAATAGGAGTAAAATTTATCTTAGACAACTTCATAAGACAGAATTTCATTTTGAAGATCTGTGGAGAACCTCAGAGGAATGATGCTACAGAGCAAACCACTCTGCTCGCTGGTGATGAGAGTGCCTGGACAGGGGGATTAGCTGAGTCCTGGGCAGAGGATGGGGCTTGTTCATCAGGGACATTTTGGCCAACTCCAGCCATATTCAGCTGGAGGTGAATCTAAACCTTGAACTTAAAATAGCATAGACCTCACTGAGTGAGTCTTGTTTTATCTGAGCAGGTTTGTATATTTCTTCTGTAAATCAAGTACTTACACAGTGTTCAACCATACAGAATTGTAGGTGGAATATTTCTTAGCTGAGAAATAAGAACTTCTGGAAACTGCAGGAAGCGCTGACATTTGTAGGTGAGACAGTGAGCAAAAATGGATGAGAGAAAGGAGAACAAGCAGTCATCTCACAAGTGGCTCAGGGGACACAGGGACAATATCTCTAAAACAGGCCTAAGCTTCAGGGTCTCTCTTCCTAGGTGGGCAACAGCAGATGAGCCACAGGAAGATTTTTTTTCCACGTTTTATAAATATGCATAGCAGGAAAGAAGGGCACTGCTGCTTCAGGCAGGAGTTAGATCACTTATCTGAGCTGATGAGACCCAGATGAAAAATCTTCAGACAGAGCTGGTAGTTGTTCTGCAGGCTTGTCTGAGCTCTCATGCTTTTCACATCTCAATTTCTTTCCAATATGAAATGAAATTGAATTTTTAAATTATTTAAAAATCAAATAAGTAGTATTGTTTCCATCCTGTCCTTCCACCATGTGTAATTTTTTTTGTATCTTGGCTGGACATGTCATTCTAAGAAATACAGGGATCACAGGCTAACACAGTATTTATGCTGGCTCAGGCAGCCCCTGCCCAGCTCTTGCTTTCCTCTCCCTGGGGCTTGTCCAGCCGTGCCAGGAAGCAGAGCAGGGCAAAGCTACAACTCTCTCTACCAAGAGGTGTTTGCTGAGTAGCTGTAGATAAGAGAGGACAGCAGCAAGGGATGAGACCAGGCCTTCTGCTTTCTCCTTGCTACAGTGAGGCGGAGTCAAATATTTTGATGTCAAAATTGTAGAGGGGGTAGTTTTGACAGGTTTTAGCAGAGAAAATGTTTAAAGGAGAGTCCACAACCTCTGCAAATATAACGGCTAACTACATCACAGCCTCCAGTGGTCTCAGGCACCATGACCTAGATGCTAAAAAAACATTTTCTGGAAAATCAAGCATAGGGATCACAAGTTACATGTACCAGGAGAAAAGGTATTTTACATACCTCACTCATTTACAGAACATATCTCAAAACTTTTAGCATTTCTCTACAGATCTTAATTTCTCATGCACAGGTGGGCAAGGGAACCTACAACAGCATTGCGAACAGGAATGCCAGACTGGGACTTTTAGTTAAACCATTTCCAATCTCAGCTCAAAGAGTGACACTGAATGAAAGGAGATCATTTTGTTCATGGTGATGAGCTCACAGGCACAGAGCGGAGTGGGGGAGCAGTGAGAAAACTTGTAAGTGAGAAAACAGCCCTCACTGTCCTGTTATCAAGACATCCTACTCAAACTTACAGGACGTAGGGCTAGAGATCACAAGGCCGCAGTTCCTTTTTAAAATGCTTTTTCCAGGCTAGGGTATCATCTGTCCTTCCTTGTTCAAATTAAGCACTCAATTTTTAGCAGGCAATATTCTGAAGTTAAGGCAAACATCCATTTAGACAGTATCTTCTATGTAAAAACAAACAATAATGCAAGTTATCATAGGGAGGTGCTTGCTGTTGAAGCCGTGTTAGATATATAAGATATGACAAAGAAGCATGGAAAGATTAGTCCTACAAAGTGCAAAGTTTACTAGTCCTGGACGTCCCGAGTATGTTTGTTTATTTGTCTGGCAGTGATCTTGGTAGTTCCATGACTAACATCTTAATTAATGAAAACATGTGCTCTGGCCACCAGATCACATTTATGATGGTTTTTATTTGCAATCTGTGAGCGAGGGAGTTGTACCCATGAACAGTCTGCAAAATTATCAGTGATAGATGGTCTTGCAGGCAGGGTTTTTAGTGCGACACCGCAGAACAGGCTGTTCCTGGCCAGTGGACCTGGGGTGTTACGCCCCAACTCTGCTTGTTCTGGAGGCGGCTCTGACAGCACAGGGAAGTGGCACCAGGGCAGCTGCCTCACACCATGACTCACCAGTTTCCTTGGGTTTTTCATGTGCACATGTAAAGCTGGCATCACTCCTTCCATGGCCTCTCCTATCCATGTGGCAGGAAAGAGCCATCTCTCCATCTTGTACACAAGTTTTTAAACAACAACATTTGGACATCTGTTCCTTTTGCACTTTCCTTTTCTGCAGTCATAACAACATTATATGAACCTTCACAGGCTTTTATCTCCAGGAATCTGCTTCTTGCTGGTTTTTTATCTCCTCCATGTACACTTGGGTTTAATGACCTTAAAGGCCTATATTTTAATATGGCTCTTCACAAAAGGGACTGAAGCTGAAGTTGCAAGTTTATGAGTTTATGACTCAGAACCAGACCCAAGCTGAGAGCAAGAGGGAAAAGAGCTTTTCCTATAAAGACCTAATTTTATCTATAGCAGTGATAAAATCTATTAAGGTCTGTAAAGCTAAATGTCAGGGAAGCTGATCTCTTACTGGCTTTCCTACCCTTGCTCTGCTTTGGGACAATTTGTGCTCTTGGGACCAACTGCCAACTTGCAGGCAGGAGCTTTCTGCCTTACTCCTTTCCCCATCTCTTTTCACTTTGGCTGCTGCCCCATGAAATTTCAGCCATAAACTCAAAGAGTTTACTGGGCTTCCTTCTTGAAACTTGGTATTTTCTACCTGATCTTCTCCATTTTTTTAAGGATTGTGAACTCTCTTTTCAGGACTTCTGTGGCTTGACTCATCTTCTGTCTTTCTCTATGCCTTACAAACAGACCAAGGTGAATCTTTGCTCCCATCAACTTTCTTTCTCTTTCTGTGTCAAAACAGTTCACCAACCCCTTCTCTGAATTTTCCCACAGCCTATGATCTACTTCCTTTCCTGCCCAGCAGTTCAAATCCCCCCACTGACACCAAATACTGAGTTTAAGATGATTTTCCTCTTTGCTCATAAAAAGCATCATCAACCTGCTCTTCCTGCTCAGGTGGTTTTTAAGACTTCCCTGTGAAATCACCCAGAAAATTCTCCCCTGTCCTCAGCCACCCAGCTGCCCAACTTCCTTCAGACCCTCAACGCAAGCAGTTTTATGCATCAGGGAAGACGATGCCTTCTCCCTTTCTTTTCTGCCTGCCTTTAAGAGCCACGTGGCAGATGTGTTCTCCTGCCACCCTTAGGTGACAGTTGCGATCCACCTCCATGTCTTGGTGGCCCTGGGGAGGAACATCATAGTGTCAGCACGGGGGTGGTCCCTGGCTTTTCTTGCTCCGATAACAGAGCCTGACACTCACTTGCTGCCAGGACAGTATCTGTTCTTCAACTTCATAGGTCTACAGAGTGGGTGAGAAGATGTCCAGAGCAAGACCTGCCTCCAGAACCTCCTCCCTCCTCCCCAACTGGTCCTACCACAAATCTCTTTTCCTCTTTAGTGTGTCTTTCTGTTCTGCTGATTAAATCATAGGTCTTCTCTCTTTGGAAAAATGATAATAGAGGCAGAACATGGTACAGTTCTGTAAAACCAGGGTGGTGTAGGGAAAACAAACAGGGACTGATTGTTTACAGTCTCTCAGAACATAAAGTCTTAGGAGGCACCCAATAAAATTGTCAGGCACAGTTCAAAATAGGCAAAAAAAGGAAAACTTTTTTATGTGGCCTGTAGTTACACTGTGGCCAAGTAAATTAAATAAATAAATTCCAAAAGGGACTGACACATTAATGGAGGATGGGTGCTTTGCTGACTATTTGATACTATGCTCTGGATGTAATTTCAGTCTCAGGAAATCTCTAAGCTGTTGATTTTTGGAGGCTGGAAGGTAGTAAAAGGACTCTATATGCCTTAATTCTCATACTTTTGTTTCAGTATCTGCTAATAATCACTGTCAGAGACAGGATACTTGGCTAGACAGGCCTTTGATTTGACTGGCTATGGTACTTCTTACATTTTTTTAATACATACTGGAGCAACTTTGCCTAGAACTTGCAGTCCCAGAGTTTATTCTGCTCTGTGTGCTGCACTCCTGTTCTTTTGCTGATAGCCAAGAATGACAAATTTAAAATAAGACTTATGACAGCAGCAGCTTGCATGGCACAAGCAGCATGGTAGCGGTTTGGTTTTACTAGTTAAATGCTGGAACAACTTCATTTGCCGCCCATAAATAGGGTCTGTACATTCAATCCCTTGACAGTGGAGAGGGCCTGCAGTTGGGATGGATCACAGCTTACTAAGCCCAGCAGCTCAGCCCTGCCTGATGCTGTGATTTCAATTCATAGGTTGAAATTCAAGCCACTGTGGCATAACCCCAAAGCCTGCCCACAGCCTGGGAAAGACAATTTCACATGACCCTCTTGTACAGCCCCAGTAGGTAAGAATAAGGATGCTTGCAACAGCTAATGATCAGTGAGCAATGTTACACACAGTGTTCACAGAGAAAATGGAAACACTCCACTAAATTGACCTGATCCTTAGGATCTGGTATAAACTCAAACCTCAGAGTAGGTAAGTGAGATGTTTCCCAGGCATGTCCTTTTCAAACCCTGCTCTGAAACGTAGGGTGTGAGGAATGATGATGTGTATGGAGCAAAACCAAAGAAAATATTCCCTAATATTTGGAGAAATAAATGTCTTTTGGCATTTGCACACCAGGACGTGCAGGAAATTTCAGGGGCACATTAACAGAATCGGTGCAAATGTTGCTCAGCATTTTCAGCAAATACTGGGTTTTTTTCTTATTGGCTTTTGTTTTGTTTTGTTTATTGGCTCTTTTTAATACCCCAGGGTTCTGCTGGAAAGGACAGAAATATAAGAGTCAGTCCTGCAAAGTGCTGAAGGCCGTAGTCTGGCTTGGCTGGTGTGGAAGCTGATGATACTCTGCACCCATGGGCAAGGTCCCTGCTACTGGGCAGGATAAGTCCTGCTAACGGTCTGAGGCTGTAAGCTATTGACGCATAGATTCAACTGTCATAAGTCCCATAAAGTAGTAGCATTTGGCAGATTCTATTATTAATGATACTATGTTTGCCAACAACGTAAAACAATAACACTTGCGAGTTAACAAAATTCAAATCATATGAAGATTTTCCTGCATTCTGTCCAAAAAGCTCTTGTAAGAGGCTGATTCATCTGATACCATTTCTATCCCAAGAGCAAGGGAAGATCACTTTCCCACTCTTCCACTGTGGGAAACAGAACCCAAATCAGCACAGATTTAGTCCACTTGGTGATCGTAGACAGACACTATCTTTTTTCTAACAGTTTCTCTAAGCTGTGTTTGTTGCTGCTTTCTAAAGAAGCGACTGTTCTTTTGCTGTAAGGTTGCTCATATGGTAGAAATCCACCTAATCAGATAGATTTGAAAAACAGCAAAGAACTATTTTCTTTGCTGCCTCAGAGCCATGTGTCTGGCTTGAAGGTCCCTGCAGATTAATGCATGAAATTCAAGCCCTGGCACTGTGATCTTTATTTAGGGAGTTGCAAATACATACAGAGCAAGCATTCTGCACTTCCCCCTGAGCATTACGGCAAGATCTCAAAGCATTAACAAATTAATCCATTAACTCTTACAACCCCCTCAGAGCCTTTCCTCCCTTTGTGTCATGAACATCTGATTAATATTCAGGACCTTTGAGGACTTTTTTAGTTTCTTCCTCTTTAGGAGGAAACTTTGGTATCACGAACAAGATGTCATCTTTGCTGTCATCTAATTTACTTCCCATGAGTGGGCACGAGAACCTGTTTTCCCTGGGATACTGAGAAATGTCAGTAATTTCTGGCTCAGAAATCCCCAAAATACCACTTCAGAGAAGGCAGAAGTAAAGCTCTGCCTATCCTTTTGGCCAGGGTACTTCCCGCAGCTGCTTTTCATGGCTCTATGATCCCCACAAACCCATACTCGTACTCTGCTGCTTTCCTATACGGAAGCACAATTAATACACTGTGCACACTTTGCTCCAGCTTAGGCACATTGGCCCAGTTGCCTGGGGCAGTGGCTTTAGTTGTTTCCAAGTTTTGCCTCTACAGAAGTTGCTTAATTGTCCCTTTCACAAAAACCAAAAGAGTGCTCAGGCCACCCCAAATCTGAACAGTGCAGCTGTTCTGGAAGAGTCACTTGCTGGCAGCAGCTTACCCCTTCCCATATAGGATTATTATTATTAATATTACAGTTGCTTAATGTTGCATGAAGGTTTAGGAAAAAGGCAGCATTCCACTACAAAAGGTTCTTCTTGCTAATTAATGATGGAGCGCCACAGACGGGTGAAGGAAATTCAGGAGAGGAAAGGTTAAAGCCGGAAGCATTATTTCAGATCAGTATTTTGATCAATCTCCACTTGCCAATGCACTCTCTCATTTCAAACTGAGGTGGGGAGCCCAAGGAGGCCCGCATTCTGCTTGGGATGGCTTGTGCTAGTACCAAGTCCCATGGTTGTGTCCTCCTGCCAAGGACTATGACCACAGCAGGAGGAACTGCAAGATTTGTTTTCCAGGGCTCCCCCAATTCATCACTCTGCAGATGCTGACCAGATCCTGGACTCTTACACTGGGGTGGCAAAATTCAGTTTGCCTCAACACCCCATAAACTGGTGGTATTTTTGTGGGGCATGATTTAAAGCTATTTTTATTCTTTCTTGACAGATCTATGGATGAAGGCAGGGGTACAAACATGCTCCTTGGCAAGGATATTTAAGTCCTCCCACAATTCTTTTTGTTCCAGTTTGTGCACTACTGCAGATTCTGGTGGGTCCCCTCTTCGCCATATCATCACCCATTCCAGTGACATCATACCAGCACCACATCACTGTGCTTTCTTCTGTTTTTCTTGTCCCTTGAGCAATTTCTCTGAGCTGTTCTGCAAAGTAGATACCTTCTCTTCATGGACACTTAAAAAATCTTTCAATGAAGTCATCCTTTCTCTGTCCGACCTGGGAATGGGCTGCTCCTTTCTATATGGAGAATAGGGAGAAGCTGGAAATAAGAGATGGGCATCACTTACTTAGTTATCACATTAGAAGTATAAAAATTACATTTAAAAAATAGCCAACAATGCTGTGTAAGCTCAGGATCCCTGAGAGCAACCAACAAGGCAACAACACACCTGCCCAGTTAAGAACTGTGCCTTTGAGGGCCCATGAACTGTGAGCAGTTTATTTGCATGATGTATCCTGTTCCTCCATCTTGCCATCTTTTCAGAGACAGTGTGTATTTCTGCAGTCCCTTCCCTTCCCTTCCCTCTTCCTCTTCCTCTTCCTCTTCCTCTTCCTCTTCCTCTTCCTCTTCCTCTTCCTCTTCCTCTTCCTTTTCTTCTTCCCTGTCCTTTCCCACAGTGAACCCAAGCTCTCAAATTGGTGATAAAAGTAAAAAAAAATATACATTGAAATGACTTAATAGGGCTTAGATCAATGTGGTAATGGATGTCACACCCAGACTGACCTCCATATGCTTCTTTTCCCTCTGTTTTCCTCTCTGGAGAATATGATTTCAGTTTTTATCAAATACGTAGTTAAGATCTTCTAGTTTCAAGGAAAAGTTTATTTCATAATTGGATCTGCTATGACATTACTCAGTTTCTGAATATTGCATTTTTTTCCACAGATTACCTGTAATTTCCATGTATAAATTATACTTTAGAGATGAAAATCCAGGTTATTCATTTTCTAAGTATTAATTTTAAAAACAGTTTTCCAGGCTAAGTATTGTAGGACTGACTATAGTACTTGATCTAAGTTTTAAAGAATAGATAATTAAACCCACACATATATATGTATTTATATAATATGGAAGAATTATTTATGAACTTCCTTCTTCAAAAAAAACCCACATGCAGTAGGGTCCTTTGGGATTTTGGAGTCACTCTTTTCCCCATAAAGGTCATTAGCACAAACCCATTTCCCTGTGAAGTAAAAATATCTTTTTGTGAGAAAATCACTGCTCTAACTGCTTCTGGCTACAGAAGGAGATTTCAAAGAAAAGGCTACTTTTCCTTTCCCCTCTTCTAGTCAGGTTAGCTATTTAACTGAAATAGATAGGTGGAAAGTAGAAAAAGATTTCCAAAACTGCAAAGAGATCAACAAAGAGCAACGAAGCTGGTGAAGCGTCTAGAGAACAAGTCCTATGAGGACCAGCTGAGGGAACTGGGGAAAAGGAGGCTGAGGGGAGACCTTATTGCTCTCTATAACTATGTGAAAGAAGGTTGTGGCGAGGGGGGGGTCGGTCTCTTCTCCCAAGTAACAAGCGATAGGACGAGAGGAAATGGCCTCAAGCTGCACCAGGGGAGGTTTAGGTTGGATATTAGGAAAAACTTCTTCACTGAAAGGGTAGTCAGGCACTGGAAGAGGCTGCCCAGGAAAGTGGTTGAGTCCCCACCCCTGGAGGTATTCAAAAGATGGGTAGATGTGATGCTTAGGGACATGGTTTAGTGGTGGACTTGGTAGTGCTAGGTTAATGGTTGGACTTGATCTTAATGGTCTTTTGCAACCTAAATGATTCTATGATTCTATGAAATTAACTTTCAAACTGAGCTAAGCTGCCAAAAATGCTATCTGCTCTTGCAAATCTTCAGAGATGTACCTTGGTTCATTCTTTGAAATCTGATTGGCTTTTACATAATTCTTTCATTGGTTAAAAATAGATGTAGATCAGAAAACTGATTTTTTTATAGAATCTTCACTACTGCATGTTGCTATTTCCTTACCTTTATGACTGATACTGATGTTTTAATGTCTTTCTCAGTCTATTAGAGAAATGGGCATGTTGAAACAGTCTTCCAACTCTACATACAACATCAAAAGTATATTCAATTTACTTTAGAAACACCACAGACATACTTTATATTAATACAAGCCAAATTTTAATAACTAATCTCTTTCCATTGTAATGGGAAGGAATTTGTTTGCAAGCACAATCAGTCATTTAGAAGCCATCAGCTGAAGCACTTATGATGAAAAAACAATTTGTGGATACACATTTTTCTTTCTTTTGTACATAAAAGAATTCATTTCTATCCTTCATATAGAAAGATGGAATTTAGTCACTTCACTCTAAGATGTTCAAGTGCACTGCTTGTTTTAATAAATTTTTAATAAATAAGAATTGATAGGTATCTGAGTTTAGAGACAAGAAGATGCAAGGTTGCCTGGTTCTGTTCTTTTTCTTTGTTTCCTAGAGCTTGTGAGAAAATGAATTATTTCCAATAATTTGTTTTTAATTTGCTAACTGAAATTCTAGCAAGTGTCCTGCAAAGTAAGAAGTGCTTACCTTGAGTCTTCTGTCTAAAATGAATGGTGTTGATAAGTAGTTGAGACAGCAGAAAGACAGTAGTTAGACGCTGGGGGTAACCTCCCTTACTGGGGTTTTAATTTAAAAGTATTAAAATTCTTTGAGATCTTTAATGTGCAGTACAGAAGGGAGCCTGAAGCCTGCGCTTCCTAGGCACAAGAACAACATCATCCATTTGTGGCTTTACGCTCTTCCTGCCCCTTTGACCTGGCTGTCTCAGCCTCACCAGTTCTGACAGAACGGGAGGAGGGTGTTTCTTCCCTGTGCTCCTGTGGAAGGTTGCAGATCTGACCTGGAACTGCCTTTGGCTGAGGAGGAGAAAAGCCTTGAGCTTCAGCTTCCTGGGTAAATGCTTTAAACCTCTAAATTGTTAGATAAAAGCAACAGTTGTGCTTCCCTTCCAGATGCAGGACTTTATCTGAGGGCCTGCTGTGCTTCATGCAGAAATCAGTGCTGCCAATACACATCCAGCTTTTCCAGAAAACACCTACTAGACTGGACCCTCGGGGACATGGGTGGAGGAGTGTCCAGTCTGCAAGTCCCAAAGGGCTGCAGGCATGAGAAAGACACCAAAATGCTCAGTTCTGGAGGGATGCCAGCAGACCAGACTATTAAGCACTGGAAGCACCTAGTGAGCTTCACTGGGGAAAAGATCAGTGGTTGTGGCCCTTTTTATCCTTTGCAGGGCTAGGCAAGGTTTTGTGGATTGTAGTTGTAGACTTAGACATCTCAATTCTGCCTCCTTCTCTCTTAAAGCACCTCCATCTCTTGGTGCGGTCCCCTAGATCTTCAGTATGCATGCAGGCACATGCCTGTAGGCACTGCCTTTACCTGAAGCTTCCTGAAACTGAGGCAAAAGAGTCTGGATCTCTTGCAAAAGTTGTTTCAGTGCATAGGTTATTCCTTGGGAATTTCTAAGCAGGCCATTTGGTTAAGTGTAAACTTGGCCAATTAATGGAGTCAAATGTTTTAGCAGTTCCATAAAAACCATTATCTGGCTAATTCTTGTCATTGGGAATTAGCAAGCTGACTTCTGCCAGGATCTGCACAGAAAGGGAACTCTGTAAAACAGGATGAGGCAGGACAGAGATTTCTGCAAAGCTGGGGTTGTTTCCAAAATTACTTACTAAAAAAATTGATAATTTTTTTGTTCCAAACCAATACTAACTAAAATTTCCTTTCTATCTGTATGTCATACTGAAAAGAATTCACTAAGCACAAAAGATTTAAACGGAGATTTGTATCATGCTGAATGCTCAAAATTTATTGTGGGAGGTGATAAACACTTCCCTTCTCCTGTAGAAATGAAAAATCCTTGTTGTCGCCAGTGTGATCTGGCTTTTTATTTCAAAGTAACATAAAAATTAGCAGTTCCATTTAAAGCCATGTGTTTGTTTTCTATTTTTCAATGCAGTTTCTCTTGTGGAAAAGATAGGTAATGAGCTACATGATATCTTTCTGAAGCAATACTGAAACTATGCACATGTTCACTAGCATCTGTCCAGTTTGGCATGCTGTCACTTCAGTGTGTATTTTGGGTCTTGACTAATGTAATCACCCTCTTTTTTCATTTGCAAAAGTAAACTGACTGCTGATATGGACTGGATGCCTCAGGGGACAGCTGAAACCAAGAGAGTGGCCCAACGATTATGCTATAGGCATGAGGAAAGGCTGACTTTCTTGCACGAGAGTGCAGCAATTCCGTAGGAGGGCAAAAATCTCAGGCAGTTAGTCTTTTCCCACATGGTTTTATCCTTCAGGGCCATAGGGCATCATTTACAAAAGCAAATCCAAGTGGCTTAACTTAAAAAATATGAACAGAAAAACTCTTAACTTTGGATATGATGCAGCCTTTTGATCATAGGACTCTCTGTTCCTTCAAAGCCCATTTCTCCTTTTAATTATCTAATATTTAGTCTTCTAATTCATTGTAGTCCCACAGAGAGCAGGAGAAAATCTTTTATCCCCAACTTGTTTCTGTTATTATCTTTTCTGTGCATTCCTGGGAGAGAAGCTTGATATGAAATTTTGCTTACTGTAAGAAAACTATTGAATTGATGTATTGCAGCTTACGTACATTGCACTTCTCCACTGTGGCCTTGACAGACCTTTCTGGCCTATGACTATCTTTGACCATGCAAATCTAGAGACCAAGATAATTTCAGGATAGCTTAGCTCTTCACAACAGTAAAATAGAAAGCAAACTCACACTGATGGTGTCATTCTTGGCACTGGTGAGGCTGCACCTTGAACACTGTGTTCAGTTTTGGGCCCCTCACTATAAGAAGGGCATTGAGATGCTGGAATATGTCCAAAGAAGGGCAATGAAGCTGGTGAAGGGTCTAGAGAACAAGTCCTATGAGGACCGGCTGGGGGAACTGGGGTTGTTTAGCCTGGGGAAAGGGAGGCTGAGGGGAGACCTTATTGCTCTCTATAACTACATGAAAGGAAGTTGTGGCGAGGAGGGGTGTCGGTCTCTTCTCCCAAGTAACAAGCAATAGGACAAGAGGAAACGACCTCAAGCTGCGCCAGGGGAGGTTTAGGTTGGATATTAGAAAAAACTTCTTCACTGAAAGGGTAGTCAGGCACTGGAACAGGCTGCCCAAGGAAGTGGTTGAGTCTCCACCCCTGGAGGTATTTAAAAGAAGGGTAGATGTGGTGCTCGAGGACATGGTTTAGTGGTGGACTTGGCAGTGCTAAGTTGATGGTTGGACTTGACGATCTTAGAGGTCTTTTCCAACCTAAACAATTCTATCATTCTATGATTCTATGATTCAGATTTAAGAAAAGAACATAAGATAGCTTAGATTCTTTGTCATGGTATTGTAAACCCCCTAAAGCGTGGAAAATCTGAATTACTGCCTATAGTTTGAAAGGGTAAACTAAGAAGAATTAGTTGGACATCTAGACTATCAATAGAAGAAAAGAGAATGAAATAAGAGGGCTTCCACCATCTTCCTGGAAATCAAGTACATCTACACCACTACCAGTTTGGAGCCACTCCACTGGTTTAACTGTAGTAACCTGGGCTTCCCTCATGTAGCTGAGAACAGAATATGACTATACATTTTAGATGAAAAATGCTCCATGCAGCTGGCATTCAGCTTAATCTTTCTAGGAACTGCCAATCTTATCCTTAGCTTGCTGTTTTTCTTCTGGAAAACTTCATCTGTATCTGACATGAACAGGCAATGCACCTCAAGAACATCATAACGTTATCAGTTCCCTCACATCACCAACACCATGAACCCTCAGGAGACTGCCTTGACAAGACACCTGGTTCCATCCTGGTTCATGATATGGCTTTTTGAGTTTGATTCCTGGACTCTGCTCAAGAATAGAGATTTTCAGATTTTCACATCCACGGCTGTTCCTAGTGTCTTGGAGATAAGGGCAAAAGGAATTGCTACAAAGGGAATATTTTACAGCAGAATATTGAATGGGGGAGCAGAGCAGGGAAAATATAAATTTATTGTATCATCTTTAAAAATCATTTATGGAGGTTTAAAGTCACATTTCTTGTCATTGACTCACATCCTTGACTCTATATTGGCCTAAGAGTGTTGCTGATGAATCAGTCCCATCTTTGCAAATTTTTGATGTATACTCCTGGAAAAAAGGACACGCTCTCTATCTCTGACCATATGTTAAACTTTCCTCTTTTCTCTTTATTTTATTTGTATTGACAGAGAAAAGGAAGGAGGTTTTGGAATATTGCCAGCAATGTGCAGAGACAAATGATTAATGCTTCTTATCCTGGATGCTTGATTAATTAATGTAAACTGAGACATCTTGAGGGAAAATGTTGCATGTGTGGACCGTATTTCTAATAACCTCCCAAATATAAAACCTTGAAATTAGTTAAATACAGTCATCTCTGCAATTAGAAGTTCTGTAAGGTAGTGTCTTCATGGCAGGAATCTGATATACTCCAATTAACCAGGATGTCAACTGTATCTGGAAAAGGGTAACCAAGAGAAGGCAAGATGAAGCAAGAAACATACAAACTTTATCATCCTCACAAGGAAAATATATAAATATCATAAAGTTGATTTATAGTCTCTCATTTTGCATATTTAAACTAAATTAGTTCTAGAAACTACCAACATTATGACTGAAAATGCTGGAGACAAGTAATTTTATCCTGAATGCTCTTCAGTGTATTTGTTTCCTGAAAGACACATCAACTACCCTTTGTTTCAGTGTAGAAGACCCCACAAAATGCCTCAGATTATCCTCAGACTAGAAGGTTTGTACCTATAAAATAGGGGTCCTACAGCCCATGGACAGTATGTAAGACTTCAGTATGTAAGGCCTGTGGCTATATTTTGTGTGTGTGTACTAACTATGTGTGGCACTGTGCTGTGTGCTAGTGTGGCCATCCAAGAGTGCTCAAAAAGTCTATTCAGCCTTCAACAAGAAGAAGGCTCCCTCTCCCCACTTTGTAACCAGCATTTCCTGAAATGGCAAAGAATGAAGCAACAGCATGAGTTTCCAGTGCAATTATGCCTGGGCAACACTTCTACCCTCATTAATGCCTCATAAGCAAGAGAGCATTAATGTTTCTCTGGTGCTCTGAAACTCACCCCAGAGTTTGGGTTGGTAAAGAAACCAACTTTTCTTCCCAAAAGATGTATTTTTTTGGATTATGCAGTGGTTCAATAAAGCAGCAGCAGATTGCTCATATTATGTGAAATCTCCCACTGCATGGGCATTTTGTTGGATACTGGAGAAAGTGAGTGACTTCCATCTGACTCTAAGTACTTTAGAACTGCTTTACAACTGGTGACTCCATCAATACCACAAGTCTCTCCTCATATTCATTTTGCCTGTCCTCTTATTCATTTTGCCTGTGAACTAGGTTGCCACCTATTGCACTTTTATGACACCAGATTATAATAATATGCTCTTTCTGAACACTCATTTTAGGAAACTAATGTTTAAAGAATTTGCATCTCTACCCAAAGTTAAACTACTGTTTAATGGCTCTCTATGTAGAGATTAACTATAGAATCAGAGCTGTAAGCCACATCCAGATCATCCACTTAAATGCTGTCATCCTTCAAAAGTTAAAAGATCATTTCAGACTGTGGAGATTTCCAGTCTGTCAGACCCTGGTTCCTTCAGCAGTAAAGTAAGAGCAATAGGTGATTTGGTGCCAGCTGGCTGCAGTAAGGTGGTCTGGATGTGTATGTTGGAGCATAGATGTGGCTCATCCATCTAAGTGGACAGGAATTAGTCTTCACTTCTCAGTCTGCCATTGTTATAAAGTCCTGACTGGAAGAGGACTACAAAAAAGTCACCTTCTTACTATGCCTTCCAGGAACTGATGGTGCAGAAATATGAAACAAGCAGGGATAAAGCATGTTTTCTCCTGACTTCAAAACAAACATATTCTTAAATTTAACTCTGATGGAATCAAGACATAGATCTATGCTGGGAATTAAAGACTCAGAAATATGCCTCAGACTAGAAAATCTCTACATTCACTTTTAAGAAGACAAATTAATACATTTTCTAAAGCATGTTTTCCATATGTGGTTAAATTGCAAAGCAATTTCTCACCACTTATCATCCCAATCCATCTGGATGGCTTGCAGTACTTGAAGGAAGTGGGGCGACTCCGCAAGCTCAGAAGGAAACCAAAACAATACCAGGAACAGCTTTTGACACCCTGCCACAAAAACCCAACCCTGCTGCAGCCCCAAAGACTATCATGTTCTATCTTAATGTTTCACAAATATCATTGTCCAAGAAGGTGTCCTTGTCCCCATGCCTGCCCCTTAGCTCTGCAAGTTATTTAAGTGCACACTAGCTAGGAGACACACTCAGGCACGTGGTTTCCACAGGATGAACTGCATTGCACAGGCTGCTGGGGACCAAAGGAGAAATCAGATTTAAGATCAAATTAAAAATCTTGGCACTACTGAAACAGCAGTTTCCAGAGAGAATTCCTGGTTATTTTAGTTCCCCTGCTCCCTCCCTTATCGCAGCTTCCCTCCCCCATCACCCGCAGTGCTTGTACACTAGTTCTCACTCATGATCTTTCCCAGCATGAAGCAACTGGTTTCCCTTGAGACATAACCCAGCTACAGTTCTAGGAGGGTTTGCACCAGGGGCTGCTTCCCACTGACAGTATGATACAGCACCACCCTCCCTCCCATATGTCCCCCAGACCTATATCAGAGGGCTTTGTGTACTGAAATCCCTCCCCACCATCTACAAACACATGCCACCCACCCCAGTGCTGCAACCGAAACCCCTGGGGTTGTACGGTGAAGAGGTGAAGACACCGCTCTGGAAATTGTGATGCAAACAACTGGGTGCACTTCATGCTGCAAAATGCACATATGCATAAATGTGTTTTATGGCCTATAATGAAAAACACTCACTTACACAATCAGGTCTTGCCCTGGGGCACCCCGGGATCCTACTGGAAAAGAGTCTACCTGTGCCTGAGTGTTGATGTAAAACTAGGCATCTATTTTTGAATGGATGAGTAGCTCCCAGAAGGTACATAACTCTGTCTTCTGACCACAGAAGGAGGCTAGAGTGAGACCTAATTTTAAACAATTACAGTAAGGTGAAAAAACTCCTACACCCAAGATTTTTTTCTCTGAAATACTTGTTAAGCAAAGACGCAGGTGGAAGGAATTGACATTTTTCTACATGAAAGGTGATATTACAATAATATTCAACTAACCATGCAGTGATCTAATATTTTATGTGTGCATAACTGAAAAAAGTTTGAAAGACCTGTAACTTGCAGATGTAGTGGCCTCAGTACACTTGGGACCTGAGGGGTTGTTTACTCTTCCCTCTCTCTCAAATGTCTTGATACAAAATAAGTAGATTTTTACCAGTAACACAAGAAAAAATATCAGCTAGTGCCACAGTGCGATGCTCAGCTGCTAAACAACCTTAGTGGCATTACCGTCAGGGAAAGAATTAAAATTGTCTGTGTGGTGTTTTTTTAACAGTTCACTTCGGGATATATTTGTAACCGACACAGCAAGCTTAAACACCAACTGGCAAAACCAATCCAACATGCTCACCTTCACCTCAGGAGGGGTAGTTTGCTGTCCACGATTTCAACCTCCCACTTTCAGAGATGTTAAAGAGTTCAAAAATCCCTTCAGAGGCGAGGGGGCTGCAGGGAGAAGTACAATTCTCACTCACTTTCTCAGCACAGCACAGTAAATAGTCTCATGACATCATAAAAACCGTGACAAAATCCATTTACAGTGGTGTGCCCACAAATTTTCATTCAGCCTTCCTGTAAGTTCAGATAGGCAAACATTGACATGTTATTTTAGGAGAGAAGGTTTAAAAATACTGACAGGCGGCTGTTAGAAAGGGCCACTGCTTTCCTGGGCCAGGAGACACGCTCTTCAGAGCCGAGGGCTAGGGCAGCACAAGAGCTTTATTGTATCCATGCATCATACCACAGGGCTCATAAACAGTCATATTATTCATGTGTAAACACTTTTATTTAATTTTAAGAGTAAGGACTTGCGTATCTTTAGCTGGAAATGCAGTTGGTAGCAGTTTAAATGCATTTTTTTTCTTAACTAAGTGATAAAACTTTTGGTATTCTTGAGTGGAGTAAGATGACAGAACAGCCTGTTTGTCTCTGGTGTTTACTCACTCAGGACAGGGAAGGGTCTAAAGAAACATCTGGTGTCAGCTTTTTTCCACTGAGGAAAAAAAAATTAAGCCAGTTAAGTTCTTTAGCCAGAAAAGTGGATTCATGAGTCATGAAAATTCAGCTAGAAATCTCCGAAGTTAGAGATGGTGAGGACCAACAAGGTTCATTCCTGTGTAATCCATAAATGAGAATGGGGCCTTCTTACTCAGATTTTATTTTTTTTTTAATCCTGAATGTGTCTTGATTTACATTTCCAGCTGGGAAGAAGGTTGTGAGAAATTTAGGTGCGCAAGCCAGAGGGGAGAGAAGGACAGGAGCCAGGCTGCCGCAACCGGGAGTTTACAGTGAGCAGAGAGTAATGAGGTGGCAGGGAAATTTCTTCCCCTCCGGCCTCCCTCTCCACCTTCTCTTTTTTTTTTTTTTTTTCCCACTTTGAAAGAGGATGAGGGTTTGAGAGAGGCAAAAGATGCTTTCTTTCCACTCTATCTGCCCCCTTTCTCTCTGCTCTCCCATAGTCTTCCCGCAGGTCACCCCAGGTTTCCCACATCCTGGTACAAGCTGCAAGAGAGCAGGGCTGAAAGCTGTGGGGGAAAGCCCCCCTGCACCTCGCAGTCAGACACGAAAAGCAGAGGAGGACCAGTCCAAAACCTACTGCTGCACCCTGTATTTGGGGCACCCATGACCTTGCATTAAGGCTTTGGGGTGGTATGGTGCGAAACTCCCTGAAGCAGATTCCCCACACAAATTTTTATGGGGAAAATTGAGTGGTTGATATGAAAAACTATCTTGTATTAAAATTCCCTCCACCTCAATAACAAAACAGCCTTGCTGGGAAATCCTGTAATCTAAATACAAGCTTAGTACCATCCATCAAAGGGAGGATGTGAGCAGCACTTGTAAAAAGTTAATAACCTCCGTGGTGGGACAGGGCATCGCAAAGGGAAAGTGCTGAGTAATGGCCAGGAGGAGCCTTTCATCTCCAAGTGAGCTCAGTGACTGAAAATGTGAAGTTCACTTCAGTTAATGGCAGTTTTTTAATGTCTTTTAGAATTACTATGGATAAACAAACAAACGAAAAGACTCAAATCCAATCTTTATGACTTGAAGGTTGTGGAGTTGTTTTGGGCAGCTCGACAGTCTGAAATTCATCTGAACAAAAAAAGTTCAGTTTTCAAGCTAACAGCAGTCACACAAAGTAAATGTCCATTTTTCTTTGGCACAAACAAAAGCCTGAAAATACAATGTTAGTGCATGTCTCAAAAACTGAAGAGCAAAAAAAGAAGCCCTACGTGGTTTTTCTTTATATTTAATTCTCTTCATTGTTAAGAAAACCCTGTAAATCCTTACATGCAGTTGATGTCTTCTGAATTCTTGAAAACTGCATCCCCTTTAGAAACCAAGCACGCATGCCTACGTGCTCACTCGCACCTAGACCGTACACAAAGGAACCTAATTTATTTTGTGCCAAACAAGGCTGTGAAATACTTTGACTTCATTTTAAAGAAAAGCAAACAATGACCAGTGCTTGTGAAAGCACAAGCTGTGTCATAAAATGCACCCAACAAACCATTTACATTGCAAAAAGTTGCCCCAACTGTTGTTTATATTGGAAGTAAGATTAGCACATTTGTATCCTCTGGCTAGCAGATACCATCAGCTGCAATCACTTGCTGCCCATCAGTGACACTGAAGGAGGGGACACTCTCAAAGCTGAGAAATGCAGAAGAATTTTTTTTTTTGTTTTTTAAAGCACAGCTCAAGCCCATTTTGGTTTGTTGGAAAAAAAGTATTGTTAAAAATATAGTAAGCTTTCCAAATTTATGTGAATATTGTGTAGAATGCAATCCAAAACTCAGTATGTGTTTAATTGGTGTAAATCAGCATAAATCTGCTGAACAAGGCTGATTTGTAGAAACTGAGGATCTAGCTTCTGATGTGTCCTATCTATATGCTGCTTTGCATTCGTTGATGAAAAAATGTCTGAAGTTGGTGAATTAGTCCCAGTACACCTGATAGATAGGCTGTTCCTAATGGCACTCCAAAATATTTCTACTCTCAGATGTTTTGGTCTACTTCACATGCTCAAGGTTAGGCTCACTACGAAATCTGGGGCCAGAAGGAGCCATGTCTCAGGCCATAATGGCAGATAGGGAGGCATTTTGGTTTTATGTATTGGTCCTCAATGTCTAAAGAACATCTTGTGCTTTTAACCAAACTAATCCAGGACACTAGTTATGTCTTTTAGTTCTCCTTTTCTTTCCAGGGGAAGTATTTTATGGCTGTGGTGGATTGATTGATCTGTCAAGCCACCTGCACTCTACAGACTTACTTATGATTATGGGCTGAACTTAATAATCCAGGTGGGTTTCTTCAGTTGCATGTTTCCTAGTAAAATATACCAGAGCAAAAAAAATACTCTTAACCTAAAACCTTAGTCCACAGAATGAACCAGCCCTAAATCACACATTGGGAATGGTCTTTTGAACGCATTACTCTGTTGTGCATGTGCAAGTTTGCAGCTGGGACAGGATGTGAGTGGATTTAGCATGTAAAACTTCTTTAAAAATAATTTAACATTTCAGATTTTCTTTATGCAGTTTGATTTTTTAATTCCCCAGGACAAATATATATATATATATATATAAAAAGTTAATTTAGAAATAACTAAGACCATTGTTTGTTTTCAACAGTCTTCATTTTTGCAAAATTTTTGCTAACTGAGCCCGGTAAAGAAGAATAATCATTTCATAAACTCTTATTTCCTTAAAGTGGAAAGTGGAGGAGATGTGCATGGGGAGGATGACACAAAAGAGAAAGTAAGGGGAGGCACAAACCAATGATCCGTGGAGACGTTGATGTTGAAGTTACACATCAAACCAATCTCAATGTCCATTTAGAAATTGGGGAAATTTGGGAATGTTTCCAGATTTCACAATTGGCTTCTGTTTTGTCACAAGACCAGCTGAGCCCTTACATCAAAACACTTTCAAACTTTCAGATTCCAGCTCAAACCCTCCAGCCTGTGGTTGTCCCTCAGCAAAACAGAAACATTCATTAAGCATCAAGTGCCCCACTTCCAGCCTGGGATATACATTGAAGTTTCCCATTGAAGTGTGGTTCCCACAGTAGGACAGAGCCCTTTGGGGAGGTGTCGGTTGTCAGTAGTCAGTTGTCAGGATAATTCATTGCCTCAGGGGGAAATCTGAGTTGAGAAGCAACAGTCTTCTCCAGTTCAGAGGAGGTCAGCCACATCAAAGCGGAGATGTGCAGTGGCCTCCGAGCAGGGAGGAGTGGCCGGTGCTCTTGAAGTTGCCAGCTTTCCTTTTTCTGTACAGGCTAGGGAGTGGCAGGGGATGTGTTTGAAGATCTGGGGAAAATCTGGGATCATTCAAGCTGGAGCTGAGGAACAAAAGAGAAGGGCTCTGACGCAGTGAGGCTTGATGGTTAGATTTTGCTCAAATGGGTTGGAAATCAAGAGGGAACGAATACAGTGGGGCATTGCTGCTTCACATTGCTTTTGCACTGATACAGTGCAATTCACTTCAACTTCTCTTTTACAGTGGAGTAGATAAGAAAGTGCAGATTCATCTTACTGAGAGTTAAAGGCTATTCCAGGGGTCCAGGCCATGTCCCTACAGACAATGTGGTTTTACTAAGAACATATGTCTTTCCCACTCCTTGCATTTAGGGAATTTGGGAGTGAAAACAGCTTACTGAACTTTTTTTTTTCTATTGTTTTTAAAATCTAAGCAAAAGTTTACCAGGTGTGTGAAAAAAATGAGCTTTACTAATGCATCTCTGTGGTGAGAGATGGAGTGGATAGGTCTGGAGCTGTCAGGGGAGAGAACGCAGTGATAGGAGAGAGTAGAGATCACTGGGATGGATGAGATAGGGCATGACCAGAAAAACTGAAAGTTGCAGAGTTCAGTTCATTTCAAGTTTTAAAAGCTGTTGATGTTCAGATCATTATTGATTTATGGCTGGAAAAGTGGTACCTATTCATCCTCTTACATTAAAACCTATATACAAATTCTACACAAATCTCTCTCTCTTTGCATTTATGTACTTATGTGTTTTTAAACTAACCAACAATTTCTACTCCCAAGTTCCCTCATTTCAAGCTGTCTGTCACCAAGGAAGGAGTTATCTGAAAATGTTTCACTGCTACTGGGTGAGTAAACAACAGAAGATGGCCCTGTGTCTGGGAGACTGCTCTGGCAAGGCAGGAAGAGAGTCCAAAGTACAGATGGAATGGGAAAGGATAAAAAAAAAAAAGGCAGAAATACAGTTCAGAGCATTAAAATGGATTTTGCATTTGATTTACATGGCAATCATGATTCATTTCAAGCTATGTTGTTGTACAGTCTTTGGAATACATTTGTCAGCCCTTTATGTCTGCAGCCAGATTTACAAGAGCAGCTGTGACATTGAATGGGCTGTAAATATAATGTGCTTTACTGTATAATACTGATTCTGCTGCACAGCTGAGTGCAGCCCATTGAGAGGTGAACACTCTGCCTGGGTCATGTCACTGGAAAAGATTGCTGGACGCTCCTGCTTGTATTCCTCTGCTGGAGTTTCCTAGGACTCCCCATCTCTTCCTTTCCTCACCTTTGCCATGCTCTTTGAGTGCTCCCAAGTCAAGTTGAAGCAAGTTCACCTGGGATAGGCAGCTTAACACAAGTTTGCCTGGCTCTACAGTGACTAAAATGTGTCCAGGACGTAATTGCTCTGTAAGAAGGTGACACAAGAAGGGTACCTGTGCAGCAGTCCAGGTTTTTGATCTGGAACATACAGTAAAAAGGACATAGCGTGATGACATTTATCAGCACTGGGCATCTAGTTAACAACGCTTTGAACAGGGCAAATAACACCTCAAGCCTATTGTTTTAAGTGAAGTTGAAACAAATATATAAACCTGTCCGTCTTACTCTGTGTCTTTGCTTCAAGATATCCATAGCTGGGAGTTTTTTACTGAAATCTGATTATCTAACTGACAAGTTAGCCCCCCCCCCAAAAGACTTGCAGGTGGCTAACATGGCACTGTCCAACTGTGAAATGGTCTTGCCCATTTTGCCAGCTATGAAAGTGTAGACAGGGTACCAGAGTGAGTTAAACTGCATAAGGAAACCAGGTGGTATGTTACACCTCCCTAAGTTCCTATGCCAAAAAGCCACCTGTGGATATCCTTGCTGAAAGACAGCAGGGAGAACTCCAACTGAATGGCCATGAGAGCAAAATTGATCAACAAGGTCTTCTGAGTAGGTCAAAAGCAAAGAAAACTGATGGCATGTTATGGATATGTTATCCAAGTCAGGATTTCTGGCTGTATCTGTTGTTGCTGTTAGTCTGTGGACCGTCGTTCCTACAAATTTCACACGTATTAAGCTTGATTAAAAACAACTAAAGGAGTATTTAACTCTCAAAGAATCCTTTCATTATGGAGAACACTGAGATGCTTGTTACTTTCACACTTAATGAAGTGCATAAAAGACAGTTGCTGAAATATGTTACACTCTGGCGTGCAGCTCAGCTAACAGAATTGGTGGGGTTTTGTGAAATCTGGTCTCAACACCAAATCTAAAAAAACGCACCCTTTCTGCAAGTACCGATCGTATCTTGACTAAAAGTATAAGAGGACCAAGTAGGCTACAAATAGCCAAGTAGGCAGAAAAAGCCCCTGTAGAAATTCTGCATACCTTGGCAAAAAATTCTGTCAACTGTCTGATCTCTTCCAGCAGAGAAGTGGAAGTTTCCACCCTGAGCTCAAATGTTGGTACAGGAAGGTAAAAGAGCAAATGAAGGAATGAATTGCTCATAGTAAGCCACTCACTAGAAAACAGTAAATAGATAAGACAGAAATATCACAAAGCAGTACATTCTGCATATACTAACAAGTTGCAGCAGAACAATAATTAGTACTTCAAAGAGTTTTTATTAAATCAAATAATATAAAAAATAATAATAATTAGTCTTTCTTCAGGCAAAATGAACATTGTATTTAGTCCTGTGGATGACTTCGGTGCCTCCTCTGCTAGTAGGTGTATGGGCTTAATACCTCACAAGACTAGACCCATACCTATGTAACACTGGGCCAGAAACTTGTAGTAGTTTTACATGTAGTTACATTGGGAAAAGCCTACTTCTGAATGTAATACTAGTCAATTTGAGACTGGATTTTATGAAGTGTGTGGTTGGTGGTATGTGTCAATTAGGTAATCCCCATTATCCTAGTGTCCCTGCTGACTTGGAATATACACATCTTGAATTCATTGAGTCCATATTGGTGTAGGAAAGAAAATGAAGGGAATCATCTTCTAGCTTACAGATTGAACTGATTGAAGGTTTAACAACGGCACAGACTCAGTTTCACATTGCTGCACAATACTTGCAGACAGAAGATGTAAAGTGCTCTGAATCACCCCAAACCAAGCTGTAGCAACTACCTGCTTGCAGCTCTGGTAGCTCAAACAGCTGAAATAAAATGGTCTTGTCAGGGAGAACAGGTGAAACTAAAGATTCAATTGTCACAGTAAATGTAGAGGGAAAGGTTAAGATTGGTTGGGGTGTATAAGAACAGATGGAGAAAGCCTCAAAATCATTATTCACCTCCACCTTTTTGGACATGGTTGTGGCACTAGCATTTGCCTGAATTTGGAGGATGGCTCTGGACTACTGCTTGGGAGCTAGTCAAAGCTCAGGGGAAGGAGCAGAGAGCACAGTTGATAGGAATGGAGGTACCCCAGCTCATGTGCCTTCTGTTGCCTCCTACCCAATGTCTACTGTCTGGCCCAAAAGGAAAGACTGTGCTGAAAAAGCTATGTATGCGAGTTAGCATGGCCTTGAGCATTCATTGAGCTCACCCAAAACTTTCTGTGGACCACTAGGGACTCTCTGGAACATGGGAGACTCCAGGGATTGGAGACTGGAAAAGAAATAACATCATAAAAAGGAAGGCAGGAGAAAAGCAAGATAGAAAATAGTAAGTGATCAAATTGGCTAATGCGTCTTTACTGAGAACAAATTCTGTCAAACTATTCAACAGCCTACTTTTATGTGAAAGCAGAGGAGGGGGAAGCTGTAAACATGCTATTTCTCATTTTTATGGGACTTTCAAGACATTTGACAGAACAACGTCTTGAGCAAACTAAGGACCTACGATCCAAAGGAAGGGGTTAGGTGAACCACTATAAGGTATATGGTTGGTGAAAATACATTGACAACAATTATATGACAGCTGGTTGAAAAAAGGGATTGCGTTTCAAAGTGGGTGTCTCAGCAGGGACACAATCAAGGTCTGTCTGGAATCCATTTTAAGTTTGTGGCATCTAGGGATCAATCAAATAGTGGTTGAAATTTTATTCAAACTCTAGGACATAGTAATGGTGCCATAGAATTTGAATCCGAACTGACCATCATTCAGCATGAGTGATGCTTGTCAACTCACCTTTGAAACATTTCACCCAGTTTTATAAAATGTTCCTAAAATCTTAGAATTCCTTTGGAGGAAATCTGATTTCACTGAGCATTTGTATGCATAGAATCTGTATTTACGGAGTTGCCAAACATCTTCAGATCTTTCAGTGGAAAACTGAGGAGTCTTATTCTTACCAGAAGTGTGTTAAATGGGAATGCATTTCACAGGGCTTCAGAGTTTCTAAAATGGAGAGTTTCTTATGTTTCTACTAAACACTCAAGCATAATTAGGGGCGAATTAAAGAACCAATTCAACAGTGAGATTATAGCCATTAGAGATGGAAAAAACCTCTTCAGTGCTCTTCTACCTTTAGTTAGTTCATGGGTGGAAGTTACAAGCAAAACTGCAGAAGTTACAAGCTTGGCTCTGCCTGCTGGTCTTGTCTTTAACTTATTTTCTCTGACCACAACCAGCTTTTGAGGGCTGTCAGTCGTGGGTTGGAAACTACTTTTCTAGAATATTCTGCTCTTATGTAAGTAATGTAAGACTGCTCCTTCTAGCATTTTAGTGTTTATATGTTCCTGTTTGTAATGAGTTGTGGCTTGCCTGAATTTTACTGTTTGTATGATCATAATAATATAGGACAATCCATGGGGGAGGCCTCTTCTACTCTTGGATAGACTTACTGTGGTGTAAGAATGGCTTTTTTGGCTTTGATTCCAAATAACATAGGCTTAAAAGAAAAAAACAAAACAGGTGTGCCTGAGTAAACTCCCAGGAGTTTCATTGATCTAATTGATTAAAATAAATGACTTAGCATATACTAAATAAACTGACATGTGCAGACAAGGCTTTAAAATATGCAGCCCCTCCCTTTCAGAGGTTTGGCAGCAGTAACAACAGACGATGCCAGCTGGATTACATTCTACATGTATCAGGGCAGAGACAGACACTGTCTTCCTGATGTAACTGTAACTGTAACTCTTAAAGAAGGAAATATCCCTGGCTGTTGGCTGATGTTGTTGCCTCCACAACTGGGGTCATACAAGGGACTGAGAGTCCTATTTGCCTGAATATCGCTATTCAAATATTTTATCTGAAGTTATCATTGACGAACATAGTTTGCATTAACCTCGCTGATCTGGCGCTGAAGCAGGTGAGGATGCAAAGCATAAAATCTCCTATGGCCGCAGGTATAACAGTGGGAGCATCTTGCATGCCTCAGCTATTTCTAAATTGATCTAAAGTATCCAGCATGTAAAGACAGTCTAGATGCTAATCTTCTAGAACACAATATTGTCCTAGGCAAGTTATTTTAGTAGTTTACCTTATACAAGCAAGTAAACGCAGCTCTGCTATGATACAGTCTTATAGCACAGTACGTTTTGCAGCCTAAATAGATCTAAGGAATGACCCATTTTCTGCTTTTCTGCTTTTCTTAGGCAAACATGTGTCCCTGCATCCTGATGACTTGTCATGCCTGTGGACAAGAGGACAAATCACGATCAAATGATTTCTATCCATTAAACCCCAGATAATTGCTAGATCATTCCAAACTTCTGCTTATGCCAATGGATTCAATGAAGCTGAGCCAAAAGGAAGTTTTTTTCCAGTTATTTTAGATGCAGAAGTACTTGACAAATGTACAAAACAGAGGCATCACTTTACCATCATTAGAAATGTGGCCTTGTCTGCCTTGGAAAACATCTGTTTGCTGTTATGCAGCCGTGTTTCGGGAATCACAACCACTCAGAGCAGAGGAATACCACCTCCATTCAACCTTCGGGGGCAGTTCAATTAAAACAGGTGTTAACTACTGGAATTTATGGAGTGCTTCCTGCCTAATCTTATGAAATGTAACATGTAATTGCTATGGGTGGTTAAGACTTTCATTTTATACCTGCCTGGCTGTGCTGATTTAAACAGAGATGTAACAAATTAGATTTGAAGAAGTGGCTGGAAAACAAAAAGATGCAGGTGTCCCATGCAATGATGCTGAGTTTCCCGGGTCTTTGCTTACTAGCACATAGTGTATCATCCAAAAGTCACAGGCAGAAAACCACAAAGATAATAAGCTTTTTGTTTTGTTTCAACACCAGGCTGATCAGAAAAGTGCATACAGTGCTCGGGAAACTGAAGTCAATGCCAGATATATTTCCAAATGACTCCGTCGCTGGTTAGGTGTTCAAAAAAACCAACAAACGAAAGGTATGGAGTGATCGATCGTGTGTGCAGAACACGCTCTCGCAGACCCGCACTCTCCCCAACATTTACCAACATGCTGCAGCAATGTATTACTGAAAAGTGCATTTCTGCTGACAGATTCTTTCCACCACAATTACAGAAAGAATAATGGCTAAGAAACAACACCCATATGTCCCCATTAATTTTGCAATCTGTCTAATCTCTGTACTTACAAAGCCCTCATCACATCTCAGATATTATAGTGATAACAGGATAGATTAAACAGACTTCAAAGCTGCGAGAGAAATATGAACGTTGATTCCCAGCCATGATTAACTTGGCCAGAACCTCACACTACTTTAAATTAATTAAGAACATAAGGAGCAATCAGAACAGAGACAAAGTAAGAGAGGGGCTGAGCTGGCAGCTGTGGACAACACGCGCTACCCAACAGGTATACATACATGCGTGAGATCTTTCATGCTGCCTGGGGAGCACACCCTGACTGGAGCATGCACGTGATTCATTCCTCATGGAAGGATTTTAATCACACTTGCAAGGAACACTGCTATCCAACTGATTAGATCGTGTGTTTTAGTCCTGGAACTGAGTTGAACCATCAATTAATTAATTACTAGAATTAAAGACTAATAATTTTAAAAATTGTAATTAAAGGTTCTGGCAGCTGCCTGTGAGCATGCTTTCATGTTGCAGCATGTGTAAAGCAGCTAGTCTGTCAGCAAAAGAGGAGTAAACTGCTTCCAGTGGGCCAAGAGGCAAGAGCGTGCACTGTGGCAATTGCACCCAGCATAATGCCCTATAGGTTCATACTCTTTTTCCCCGGGGTAACAGGCTGATGTGCCAATGCCTCCAGGCAAAGCAGCTGGAGCAATGCTCATCTGACCACAAAGGGATGTGCCATGCAGTGAGATAGCATATTTACAGCTTACTTATGCTGCTTTTAGTGATGAAACCTCTTCTTCTCCCTCCACTGCTGCCAGGACCAGATGTCTCGCTTGCACAGCCAACTTCTGTGCTTCCTGGCAAATATGGGCTTGCTGCACATACAGCATGTTCTGTTTTACTGCTTGGGTACATTATATAGGCAGCCTATGAATCTATCAGGCACTAGAGTTGCTTCACAGGGGCATAGGCAGTCTTTCAGCCAATAGCCTGCTCCTTGTTCAGCTAAGAACAGCCCGAGGAAAATGGGTGCTGGCAGCGTGAGGCAGGTATTTTGGCTCTGGCCTGTGCAAAGTCCTGTGCGAGGCACAGATGGTGCATGTCCAGGGGCACACCTACAACTATCCCAGTTTCATTTGCTTTGCAGTAGACAGTATGTGCTCAGTATCTTCTTCCAGTGCCTGCAGGAGGGCAACTTCTTACAGCACTCTTGTGATCGTGTGAGTGCATCTTGGCCAGACTTTTAATGTGCAAGAGGTAAACTGTATTAAAGGCCCATCTAAAAACCAGGGGGGTACTAAATCAAAGCAGAGTTGCTTTTATTCTGAAAACACATTCTTAATGGAGGCTTCCCACAGTTTAAATAACCAGCTTGAAATCTTGGTAATTCACTTCAACTCTCCTGTGTCTTTGTGCACATGCCCCTGCTTTACCTAGAAGGCAGTCCTGATCAGTTTAAGGTACAGGTATATTTAAAATCTTCTTTGAGCAGCCTAGGGCATGAGTTTACATTGCCTTAGTCATCATACATTATCTGTCCATGTTTCCTCTCTTACCCTGTGGCAAATGCAATGTAACTAATGACTCTGATGCTGCAGGCTGAGCTACCTCACACTTACTGCAGAGCAAGGATTTGCCCAGGGCAGTGCTTATGGACTGTCTGAAGTGCTGTAAATCCGCATCTTGGCTTATCTTAAGGTAAATCATGCAAGACTGAACTAAAATGTATCTGGAATAGATCGACATAAAAGTGTCACGTTTCTCTGCCAGTTTATTGAACCAATTTATTATCACAATTTAAGTGAAGCTTTCTTCTTTGTTCAAGCTAGTAAACAGGAGTTCCACTTTTACAATTATGGGCATAATTTCCTAAGAAACATAAATCAAAACAAACCAAATAAAATAACACTTATACTACAATAAGTAAAATCACAAAGATTTTGGTTACATCAGATAAACTTTTTTTGTGTGGACAAGGCTTTCACAGTGCATATGTTTTTATATTAATGTAAACCTGGCTTGTATCTGTTTAGCTTTTATCTTTGAGAGAGATTTTAATGGATAAAAGTATCCAAAGAGAATTCTACAGTGATTCAAATGGATAGGTTTTTTTAAAAGATGTGATTCAATTCCAATCTCATACCTGGTTTACATTAAACTCCTGGGACATATCCGTGGTAAGAACTACATGGATATGCCTTTTAGGTGGTTTTGTTTGAACTTTCTCTTGGCTGGAATCAAGCACCACAAATTTTGCACCCGAACATTCAATCTCCTTACATGACATGCTCAGCCAGAAGGCAGGTCAGAGCATTAACTATCCGCTTCCCCTCCTCCCCCTGTCTCCAGGAAAAGTTGCCAGCAAGTCTCCTTGGTGGTCGTTTTCAAGAAGATGAGATCAAGTACACACAGAGCTGTTGTTTATAAAAATAACAAGGAAAAAGAATCTGTCTGCAGCATTGCTGCAGTGTGCAGGTCCAACACATGTGAAATTGTCCTATCTGTCAGGATTTTGTCTCGCTATGGGAAATGGACTATTACAGTCCTAGGACCTAGGAAGGAATATAGCTAAATATAGTTATAGGTATAGATATATGTATATGAACCCATGTATGGTGGAGAACTGAAGAAAGAAGTGCTATGTGAAAGATGTTGAGCTGATGGCTGGGAGAAATGTCACGGCAGCAGCTATGACTCCTGCAAGGATTCTTGCCCCAACACCAGGGTGTTGGTCCAGCATTGCCAAAGTGTGGGGTGTATGCACAGGGTGCTGGGCTCACCCCCTGGAGCAAGCTGGTGTTTCTTGCTGGAGACAGCTGAGGTAGGACTCGTCTGACCAAGTGTGAGCATCTACAAAAGTCAACATTTAGGAAAGATTGTGCTTACGCTGTGATTTTGTCTTCTCTCAGGTTGTATTTACTTCATAGCTGTCCCTGCTTTGAGCAGGAGGTTGGACTAGATGATCCCCTGAGGTCTCTCTAACCTGAACTACACTATGAGCCAACGATCTGAGTTCATTACTGAGCCTCCCTCCATAGTCAGCAAAGAGAAACAGGCACTTGCAGGGAAGGAAGTCCACCACTCCACAGTGTAAGTGTGAAATAGCCATCGTCAGGCAAGCTGTCCCCAGTAAGGCCTCTTTCTCTCCATTGGCTACAAAAGAAACTCAATAACATCTACAGAGGTAGCAGTATCTGCTGTAGGTATCTAAAGTCACTGAAATTAATCTCAGTCTGTGTTTAAGGATATTTTTTAAGTCTGAATGCAAGTTAAGCTTCCACATAGATAAGGTCTCCCTATAAATAGAAACAGTTTACCTTTTTTCTGTATCTTCATTTTCCCAGATTTGCTGTTTCTGCTTTTCTCTTCTTTCTGTAGTCTCATGGGTCATGTCTTCTCTCACAACTTCTCTGTCAAGATAGAATTTTTTGTGCTGTGAAACACTGCTTTTTTATCTGTGTTACCAAGCAGTTCATTTTTCTTGGAGGACCCCTCTCCTATGGTCTTCAGAGACTTTTGATACTGAGGTATCTTCTAATACATCTCACATTGTTGTCATGATTATCCAGGTATCATGGATGCTGTCAGAAACCAGGCCAGCACCAACTCATGCTGGTAAGATGCTGTGCAATTTCTGTGGAAGGCAATGAAGACTGAGAGCAGATAGAAGTCGCTTGTGGTCCTCAGCATCAACTCACTGGATGGATTCAGCCCATAAGCTACATTCATTAAAAAGAATCAGTATGGAAACTTAAAAGCACTTCTGGGGAGAAGATACAGGCCACAATCTTGTAATTAATTCAGAACAAACTGCCCATTTAATCTATTTTTAGTCACATTCACTTCAGTTCTTCATGACTACAGTGTTTTATGTGTCCCCAAAGTGCTGTAGGGTCAAGGCATAGTTAAAAGTGATGATTTCCCTCCTGGAAACTGTAAAATAAATAATTATGTGGGCAGAGGAACTTACAAAATCTAATTTCCTGTGACTTATTTGCTAGCTGTCACTCTTGTGCATGCTCTTTGTGTGGGTTCTCTAATGCCTGATAATATGACTGATAACGTTAAATTCCAGATATCACTTTCTTGAGTAGTATAGAGCAGCACTGATCACAAGCAAGCCCTTCATGCTCCCTGTTTTTAGTGAACCTTGTGAGAAGCAGCCAAAAAAGATTTTCTCACAACCATTTAATTTCTACGGGGTGTGTCATACCTGGAGCAAATGGAAGTAGATTGCTACCAGGAGAAAGGCAGCCCAGCAGGGATGCTGTAAAAGAAGCAATAGAAGTATTAATGCAATGAGTCCTAGACCCTGAGCGCTGTGACTACAGTAGTGTTTGATTCCTGGGTGGTGCTGGTTCTTGCTTCCTGGACATGACCAAAGGAATTAGAAAACTTGTGGGGTTTCTTAATTGGAAAAAAAAAAAAAAAAAAGAAAGAAAGAAAGAGGGTGTTTTTAACAGCTAGAGAACTAATGGCATCTACTGGTCTCTTGAGAGTAAGATCCCATATGCATGATGTCCCATAAGGGGTGAGCTGACCATGCGTTGTTCTCCTCAGTGGGGTGTTGACAGCTTATATTTAATCTAGTAAAAAAAAAAAAAAAAAAAGGAAAAAGCCAGGGACTCTTCTTCAATCTCGAGATCAGCTGATGAGAGAGATCACACCTAAGCTCTACAGTCCCGCAAACCAGTCTGGTTCCCGCTCCATGTATTTCTCCTACCTGTGTCCAATGTTTTTTGCGGCAGCACTATCTGGAGTAAAAACATGCCACAGACCATGCTTATACTTGAAGAGTACAGAGTATTTTCAGGCACCAAAGGTCAGACACATGGCCTGGGTGTCTCATTTATTTACTGTAAATGTAACTACAGGACCATTTTCCTCTGTGCAATCATGGTAACTTACAGAAATTTTAGGGCTATTCTAGAAGAAAACTCAAGCTGCTTTTCTTTGGGAGAGGCAGAATCCTTTATTATACAAAATACCATAGAAGGAAGATGGAAGAAGCAGCAACAATTTGGGGCACTCATCCATCCATCGGATCTGAAACCGAATCAGCAAACTTAGGCTAAGTGAAAGCTGGGAAAAAAAAATGCACTATGTTTAAGTTAATTGTGTTAACTCCAGAGAAAAGTGGTATTTCCAACAAAGCCTCACTAATATCAAACCTCATCAACAGCTTTCAGTATATTTTGTCTCCTCTTTACTATCTTCTCTCTTTCTAAGAATAAAATTCAGACCAAATTTTTTAACAGACAGATTCACAACAGCTTGTGCATCGGGACATGTTTGGCAGTACGCGTCTGACAGGATTTTTTCCGCCTCCTAGAAAAGTTCTGCTAAATATTCATGCATTTCCTCTTGAAAGAAACCTGATTCTTGGCCAAACCAAGGCTTGTTAGCAGACAGAACAGGAGGGCTCCTTCCTCCCTGCTGCACCTCAGATTCCCGCAGGTTTTGCTTCACACCTGGTCTCTGCAAACAGATACTCTCAAACCCAAGTTACTCCACTCTGGAAATGGGTTATAACCCATTGGAGATATTGCCAATTCATTGCATTTTTTGAAAGACTGTCTTTTAACTTTTCTGTAGAATTTATAGTTTGTGGGAGTTTCTTATAGTGTTCAGCACCATCTGTCTATCGGAGATGGCTGAAAAATATCTGTGTTTTTAAAAATGTTCAAAACAAAGCATGAATTTTTATTTTAACATGTTTTGTTCTTTTGACAGAGATCTCACAATTATATTTGCAATTATATTTGCTATTAATGAAAAACACATTTTATTTTTTTCCAAGAACCAAAAGTTGTTAGAAATACAAAGAAATAATTTTGAGATGAAAATGAGCAGAGGAAGTGTTATTGAAGAATTTAATTTGTCTAAGAACATTTTCACTAAGAACTGTTTTGTAGTCTTGTTTTCTGCTGAAACCTTTTTTTTTACACAGCCATAAAGATGGTGAGGACACAGAGTCACAGGAAGGGCTCTGATTTTTCTGGGTACTCACTACCAGCTGCTGATGAGCTATTTGTGCCCCAGGTCAGGGCAGGTGTGTGGGGAACAGAGATGGGAATGAGCTTCCGTGCAGGTGGGAGCTGTCATTAGGAAGCAGACTGTCAGCACCTGCTTCAGAAAGGATGACAGGAGAATTTGTGTTGGAAGGGGCCTTGGAGGACTCTAGCCTGACTGCCTGCTCAAAGCAGGGGCAGCTCTGAGGTCAGACAAGGCGTCTCAGGACTTTAGAATAGTCTTGAAACCCTCCCAGGATGGAGGCTGCACTGTCTCTCCTGGTAACCTGCTTTGGTGTCTGACTGTCCTCATGGGGAAGAAGTCCCTATTTATACCCAGTCTGAACCTCTTCCCTTTCAAGTTAAACTCAGAGTCTTTCATCTTCCCACCAGGAAGCACTGTGAAGAGCCTGGCTCCATCTTCTTGATGACCTCCCTATAGGTATTAGAGGTGACCTTAAGTGTCCTCTCCTCGAAGCCATCCCTTCTCCAGCTGAACCAGCCCAGCTCTCTCAGTCCCTCCGCTCCAGCCCAAACCATCTCTCTGGCCCTGCACTGAACTTGATCCAGTTTCTTATACTGGGGGACCCAAGACCGGTCGCAGTATCCAGACATAGGGTAACAGATGCTAAGAAGCTGTCTCCTAAGTAATTGACCTGTGACGAGCCTTTCATGGTCTGAGAGTTGTGTGAGATATCACTTTGCCCTCTGCTCACTCTGTCCCTCTACCAGTGGCTGCTGCCCGTAACCCTCAGTGACAGAAAATACATAGACGCACTTCAGCTGTGCTAGGGCAAAGTGGGCTTGAGAAATAGCAGTAATGAGGAGCAGTAGAAGACCATGTACGTGTTCTCCTCTGCTTCCCCAGCTATAGAGGGTAGTAACTTCCAATGGATAGGAGGACTGGAAAATATCAGCTCTCGTGTAAAGTATTTTGGCGATAAACTTCAAAGCACTTCCCAAAAGGAGGCTGGATTGCTACTCCTGTTCTACAAATCAGGAAGCTGAGGAAAAAGGGAAGGAAATGTTTTGACTGAATTCATCTAGCAGCTGCTGGCAGAGGCAGGCAGAGACTCTGAGCACTACCCATATACTGTGCCATCAGGGCACCAGGTACCAGCGCCCAGGGCACCTGTGGTTCCTGATTCCTGTGCTGCCTCTCAGAGCAGGAACCAGCCCCTGCCTCCTCCAGGTGCTCTGCTATGCGATGGCAAATTCCTACTTGGAAATCAGGCTGGTGATGGTCTAACAACATCCTTCAAACCGTGCAGATTTATGGCTTCAAAGCAGAAGTGCTGATCAGAAATACCATGAATTAGTCATAATCTTATCAAAAATATTTTATTTATGAAAGTAACAATTATACTATACAACCTATATTGGAAGCACATTGAATAATTGCTAGAATAAATACAGGCAATTAATTCAATCTTTTTATAGAATGAGAGGATTTATTTGACATTTGAATGTTAACCCAAGCTTTAACTTACATCATAAATAGTTAAAAGGCATAGTCAAGTTTTTTTTTACTGTTTCTTTTGCTTTTTTTTAATACTGTTCTATTTTGTAATCAACATAAATCAACTCTCCAATCATTAACATATTAGTATGATTTTCAAGCAATCATGTACCTCAAGATAATCAGACAAATAAGGTAGTGTGTGTGCAGTTCATTCTACAGCAGAATCTATTCATGTCTGCATAAAAAAGAGAAGCTGAAAATGCTTCTAAGTTCTTTAAGCATCATATGCTGATTTTTGCTTTACCACAGTGCTTTTAATACCAGAATCTAAAAGGGCATGTATCTGTATGCAGCTGGCTTTCTGTTGCTCTTTATAAAGTATATTAGGGCTCAATGCCACGTTCCTTTGGCTGGTGAAGGATTGCAAAATTTAGTCCTGAATATTATTTCTTAAAACCATGGTCCAAAATAAATGTCCGGGACTTATTATTAGGCACCAAGGAAGTGACAGATTTGCTAAGGCTTGATGTTTTCTGATAAAAAATTGGCTTCTTTTCTGGTAGATATGCTTTAGTCAAACACAATTTATTGGGCTCAGTACTGGGGTCTATATTACACTGGATGTCAGAGAAGCTGATGTTTGTATTTTCTGTAAACTGTATGAAGGGCACTGCAGAAGTTTTATAGTAAGACACCCACATTTTGAAAGTGTTGATACGTTTTCCTTCCATGTATTTTTTTAAACTCAAAAATCTGAACTATCTGCTTGGTACTAGCAGATTATGAACAACTACAACCATCAGTGAAGTCAATAGTAGTTTTGAGTGTCCAATATTTCTCCAGATCAGAAGCTTTTGACTCCTCAGGTCCCATGTAAAATCAGTGGGAGCTTTCCTATAGCAATGTCTTCTCCAGCGGCTTGGAGGCCTGCCTTGCCTTATGGCTATTGCGCATGCCAGGGATATTACGCACTCAGCAGAGAAGCAAATTTCCCTTTTACAATGTTATCCAAAACAAAACCCCAAATTGCACATATCTACCCCTTTGGCCTTTTTTATGCACAAATATGCTTGTATTCAAAAACTGACAATGTTGGGCCTTTCCTAATACATGTCTTCAAAGAGCACATTTAAATGCTTTTTCACAGAAATAACCATTCATCAGTTGCAAACATGCAGAGAGACTTTTTATTCATTCTGTTGTGAACAAAATCAACTCAGCACAAGTTTTGGGGGAGGAAGTATGGGTTTTTTTCCCAAATGTATTTAAAAAGGCTAAAGAACAAAATGTTGGGGAGGCAGCATTTTTGGCAGATAGTAAAATATAAAATACGTGATTTAGAAAAAAGTTGGCTTAAAAATACACACACACACAAATAATACAGTAATATAAAAATACAACTTAGCCAATGGCCTCTTAAAATTTACCTTTGGCATTACATTTGGCAGCCTAACACAAAAGACCCTTCCTATAAACAGAACTATAAAAAAGAGAAGTTCATAAATTAGGTTGCAAGGGGTTGCAAGATCCTTTTCTCGATTCTCCAGACTCCTTTCCTTCCTGTCCACACACATAAGCATGACCAGTGAGGTATATAGAACGTAACACTGTCAGGCATATGCACAATAAAAAAGTGCATAAACATATAAGTTCTCCCATTTTCTTGCGAACAGGTCGAAACTGTGTGGTTTGTGTTTTCCCCCCCTTGGAAATAAAAAAAAAAATATTTTTTATTGTTTTTTTTTCTTACTTTGGCAGGATGAAAATGAACCCGGAGGAATATAAATGTCCTATTCCCAGCAGCAGTGATCCATTTCCCTTGGCAACATTCATCTGATGCCACAGATATTACAAGGTCGTTGGGTTGCTTTACTACTCTCTGGGTAACTTCCCACGGAATCATCATACATCTAGCACCATGTCATAGTGTTGCTCTTTCTTCCGCCTGCCACATTTGGCGATAAGAACAAAGTACAAAGTCAAAAGCATAACCCAGTAACATGCATAGAGTATTGTGCCAATGATGAGAACTGTCTGTTTTGACTCAGAAAATGGCTTTTTTGATTCCTTGTAGATAGTGAAAATTACGCCACCTAGGAGGATTGTAAACCAAATGGAGAC
This sequence comes from Nipponia nippon, assembly GCF_047370975.1. NCBI lineage: Eukaryota > Metazoa > Chordata > Aves > Pelecaniformes > Threskiornithidae > Nipponia > Nipponia nippon. The sequence continues at coordinate 13,995,451 of NW_028262290.1, read as the reverse complement.
TGGAATGAGTCCTATAAAATTAACTACGATGGTTTTTCTTCCTGACGTGCCCCACCCTGCTTTGTTTATCGTGGCAATTGCAAACATCTTTGCTGGCAGTAAACTTGACATGTACAACACTGAGTAGAGTGACATGAAAACCATGACAATGTTTCCCCTAAGGAAGCTGGCAAAGGAAGACTTTACCAGGCCCACTAACTGAACTGTCAACAAGAAGAGGAGGATGTTCCAGATTTTTCCCCTGTAGAAGAGCTGAATGACTGTGGCGATAAGGAAGAAAGGAAAGAATCCAGTGATTACAGCTTCATAGGTCATCCACAAATGGTGCTTGTGGAACCACATCGCATTATAAAGCCACTCTCTAAAGTACGATTTACTCCAGCGGGTCTGCTGATTCAGCCACCTGAGATACTCTATCGGTGTTTCGGTAAGGCACTTGGATCTAGCTGTGTATTTTGTTGCATAGCCCAGACTTAACACTCTGTTAGTTAGATGCCTGTCATCTCCGAAGCTGCACTGAGAGCCCATAAATTCTTGATTGTACCAATCTTCCACAAATTCATGGAGTAAAGAGTTTCTGTACATTCCCAGAGGTCCGCTGATGCACTGTACACAGCCGAAATAGGACTGACAGGCTCTTTCTATGTTAAATGCCATCCAGTATCTCACACTGCTCAGAAAGGAGATCCAGGAATCATATTTGTTTAAAATCTGCAAAATAAAAAAAGTTTTCATTTTAGATGAGCTCCTGAGACAGAAAATATATACATTGGATCAATAAGGAGTTTGCAGAGACTAGAGCACCATTAACTGAAATACAGGGGGAACCTCACTCCTGTGTCCAACTCATGGCGAATCCAGGAGTTACCTGTACAGTCCAGGACATTGACAGGACGGGCAAGGTGAAGCCTTCAAGTCTGCTCCACCAAAATGTTCTCTTTTTCCTCACAACCTTTCCTATTGTCCACCAAGAAACTTCTTTTCTGGCTCATTCTTCCTATCACTTCCCCCCCAGTTAAGGACCTGCTGGAGTCAGCCTTTCCCAAGAGGAGATGGTGGAGTCCCAGACTGCTTCTCTGCCCCCTGCCCACATCTTTGGGACTCACAGGACTTCTTCCAGCCCTCGTAGAGCTATGCCAGAGCATGAGAAAGGCTGAGCACATGGTCTTTGACCTACATTTTTGGTATCATAAGGCTGGCCCTAGAGGTTTGACCCTGGACTATGTCCCCATAACTGACATCAGGCCCTCTGAGGAAAAACCTGTTCTGATTCGTCTCTGCAGCATAACCCTATTATGTTGCCCCAAGACATACTGTGGTACTCTACTAGAGTCTTGCTTTGGCCCACATAAAGGTCTCAGTCTTTCTCTTCTGTATGCCCCAAAGCTCACCTGAAGCTCAGGCCTACACTTAAAATACATCATAGACATAGTCTAGGAATCTGAACACTCAATGAAGCTACGAGTGTGTGCAGATGCCCAAGTCCATGTCTTCACATCCAGGTTCTCAGCACACACCTTGTGCTGGGGAATGTGGCAAGGAAGTGTGTAGCAGGGTGGCTGTGCCAGCTCTGCACCAGTATCTTCTGAGTGAAGGGATTTCAGGGGAATCTGTGGCCTTCTATAATTAGAAAGCATTTTCCTGCAACTAGAAAAAAACAGCCTTTTGCTCTGATGGCCCTAATTTCTGTCAGGTTTGAAGGCCAAGGGCCAATCTTGTCTCTGTTTCAATTTAATTTCAGAATATTTTAGAAGCAGCAGGGCTCAGGGACGGGCTCAAGCCTGGCTCAAATGTACTTGGTGTATGCTGGAAAGTGAATTGGGAAATAAAAAAAGCCCAGAGCCTTCATTCTGCCACCTTTCCTTCCAGAGTACACGTCCTTCCCACCTCTCTCTGCAGATGCTTATGAACCTTCCCTGTCATAGCTGAACCCGTACTGTCTCCTGTAGTTGTACTCACATGTGCCTGGCATCTCACATGTGTAGGGTGAGTGTGATGCCTGGTTCGTGGTCAGTCCAGAGCCGCAAAGATATTCAGGCTTCTGTGGGAATCTTAATTTCTGGAGTTAAGAGCCACATGCCTGAAATACTTCTGACTACTGGCGCGTTCATTAGTAAGTGCTTGCCCATATAGATGGCCCTTTCTCCTTCGTCTCACATAAAAGACTAACTGAGTACAGGGGACCGGTCCTAAGGCCAATTGAAATATTCATATGCATTTTTCTTTATAAATTGCAGCAGAAGCAATTGTGTCAAAAGGAATTAAAAGCCTTTTGCTGCAGTTGTCAGCCAAACTCGGCAATGCTGGAAATCCTAACAGAAGTGGAGCTGGGCTGACTTGGGGGCTTTCCATTGTTCTGCCTGACAGAGATGCAGAAGAAACCCAACAATACACAGAGTGCATAGTGCACTGCATTTCAAAAAGGCTTTTATTCCTAACAATCTTGGCTGCCAGTGGTAACATAACTGAAGTGCTTGGGGTGCTGGACTTGGCTTTGGGAGACCTGTTCTCAGTTCCCTGCTTCCCTATAGCTTTTCTTTGGTACCCTGAGCAGGCAGTTATACCCAGAGACTCAAAGATGTGACAACAGTCCTGACAATTCCAGTGCCCCACTTTTCATGTATATGGGGGAGAATGATATTCACTTGCTTTCTATGGGTCTTAAAATCATACAGTGCTCACATCCAAGAATAAGAGTTTCCATTCAACAGACAGAAGTGTTAATGCATCATAAGAGCCTCTATAATGATATCACAATATATTCAATGCTATTCCAGGCAGGGAAATATGTTGCAGTGCAAATAGTTGCTGAAACCCCTCTGTTAATCTGAAAATTGTCATACTCACCTGCACATCACCTCCAACTCCTCCAACCATTGGATCTTCTTCTAAAACCTTTACCATCTCCACTGATGAGGCTGGATCAAGCATTGTATCTGAATCACAGACCTACAAGTAAGACAAAAGAAGAACAAAAATGGGTTAAGAAGTACACTAGAGAAGAAAATAAAAATAATGCACATGATTGTAGTGACTCTAAATGCATATTCTCCTGAATGCTATTAAATCTCACTTTGGAGTCTGCACTGATACTTCTGCTAAAGGCCATTTGTATCAGGCAGCAAGGAGTGGCGCTGAACAAAACAGAGTGCTTGTTAGGGCTGTACATGCAAACAATCCTCTCTTCTGTATCAGCTCTATTTGTTTTACTGGCACACTGGGCTGGCTTCTTCGAATAAGAGATACGCTCTCAGAGATGGGGCACTGCAGAGCAAGACAATGTTTGTGGGTGTGTGGCAGATTCCTGCTGAGCCCTGACATAGGGTTTCCCTGCATCGGCTGCATGGTTGTACCACCCTGGTCAAATGTTTCCCACTGCCATATGAGGGAAGGAGCAAGGAGTTAAATTCCAGACACTTGTTATAAAAAAGAGAAAGAAAAAGTCAGCTAGGAGTCTGGGAAGAAACCTAATAGTTCTTTCACTCACAGAAGGCTTTAGCAATTCATGTAAGATATGTATTTTGGATTCCAGAACAAACTCATTTTTAATTTTAGATGCATGGTGTGTTATTAGTAGTGCAGGGATTTGACATTTGATATATAGAAATTATTTGCTATTTTTCTCTGGCATTCTTATAAAAAATATCTAAGGCCATAAGGAGCAAGTCCCAAAGTGCAGTACTCCATAAGACCAGGGCAGAAATAGACGACACGCACAAGGCGTTTCAGCCACACAAACACTCCTAGTCAGCTAAACACTGTGTACATTAGAAATTGGCTTTCCTCCGGAGAGCAGGAGGAGGGCTCAGACAGGCTGGCCAGTCTGCAAGGCAGCTGGCATTGCTTTCCTTTGCTCAGACGCAAATGACATGGGCTGCAGCCTGTTTAAAACAAGCGGGTGTCCCCTTGTCACAGCTGCTGCTGAAAGTGGTGCCCCCATCATGTGTAAACTCATTTCACGGACACCCAGCAACTGGAGCAGAGGAGGCTCTCCCAACCCCTCTGGCCGGCTGGATCCTGCCCTACAAATTCTCATACTGCTTCCAGTTTATCCCCACATTGCATTCCTGTGATTTCAGATGGGGATGGCAGGGGCAAAAGTCAGTAGCTCCGCATGAATAACGTATTAAGTCAGATTCTGGTGAGGCTTCACATCGGGTATCCTAATTTTGGTGTCCTTTCATCCAACCTTTCAATTCAGCCTAAGTCCACTCACTCCAGGGGAGTGGAAACCTTAATGTCTGGTCTGTGAAGGTGGAGGGGAGCGTTTTGGGGCTCCGTTATGGACCAGACTTGAGCAGGGACATCACCCGGTATAGTGGAGCTGCATAGCTCAGGATGCAGCTGAGTGTCTGCCAACATGCTCCTCTCCATGTTAACTCAGAGGGGGCTGAGAGGAGAAAGCTGATGAAAGCTGTCATATTTCCATCAGGAGAAAAGCCACAAGCATCTCCAGCTCCTGTTAACTTGATGCATCCAGCTCCTCTCCTCAAAGGACTCATCCTGAGGAACGCCTTTTTAACCTGGCCAAGGTGTGCCTCCAGCTTTGGTGGAAAGCTGTCATCAGTGACAGCACTCGGTGATAGAAAGGGAGCAAAACAATTCTGCTGAAGAGGGGAAAGGATGCCTATCTGGGACTTCCTGAACAGACCTGTTGATGAGTGTTTTGCACAGGGAATCTCTGGTTTGCTGAGTACCCAGGGCTCAGGCGGTGATACTCATCCCATTTCTTGTGACCATGAGGGGTGGGCTGGGATCAGCCACCTCCTCAGCCCCTCTGCTTTCCCTCCAGTGCCTGCCACTTGATGCAGCTGAGCAGCCCCCACCCCATCAGATGCATTTATCTATAGCAGAAAGACCTGCCCATGAGCAACATCACTAATATGAGATGAGGAATCCTGAAAACACTGGATTTATTTACAAATTACCAGCATGTGTCCTGGGCATGCCAGCACAGCGGACATGTCTGGGTTTCTGAGGCAAACCTGACAAGCCAACGTTTTCCACCTAGATGAGGTTTTTGCAGGTGAAAAGAGGACATGCCCAGAGAAAGGCAGACACTTAGGAACCCAGATAAAATACACCAAGGTCTGCCCAACCAGGGGTGGCCCAGCACAGCCCAAGAGCCAATTTGCCATCTTTCTACATAAGGGCTGAGTGACCTAGAAATTACTGCCTTGGGTCATAGAGTTGCATGAAAGGGACATTCAACCTGAGGCGAGCTGTTCAGATACTTGTTATAACCAGTGGCATTTCATCCAAGCTGCTCTGAGAAGTTCAGGCTGTGCTGAGCTGTCCACATGCGTGCCTCCATCAAGCCAAGATGAACTGCACCCTGGCTGCCCTGATCAGCTCTGCACTGATGATATCTGCCAGTTTAACTCCTCTACCTGATTGCTTGCACCCTCCTAACTTCCTTCAGGATGGAAATAAGCCTTTACAGCAGTGTCACATATTTAATGAGACGCCACTAATGAGCAACAGCTAGTTATCTGCATTGGTCTGACTGCTTATGATTGTCTGTCCATAACCCCAAGGTGTGTTTTAAGAACCACGAGGCCCACAGTTTCAGGGGTGGGCAATGGCGCTGACTGGTCCACTTTTTAAAGTGCTTGATCATTGATGCAGATTGCTTAGCCCTTAAAATGCTGAGCCTGTTTAAAGTAATTTACTGTGGGTACCCCCAAAGAACCATTTGAAATATCTCAACCTTCATTCATTCATAAAGCAGAGCCACATTTTAGCTGCATTGCATCATGACTGTGTAGTAGCCAGGGCCACCAGGGTGCTGCATTTCTAATATAGATGTGACTGTAAATGTGACTATGGCATCAATCATTACTGAAGCCTTTGGTGGCTGCTTACAGCAGCATTACAGTCCCTGACACATTCATCAGGACTTCTGAGCCAGGTCAGGAGTGTTAGCTGACTGAAAGAGCAGAAATATGTCTTCCATTTTCTCAGTTTATGCTATGGCTGTTGAAAGAGAAACACTTTTTCCAGGTTCCCTGAACAAATGCAAGAGCTTGACTGAGGAAGGAAAGTTGCAATGAATCTGTTTCCTCTCTGCCTTCTCTCTCTGCAATCTGATACTTCCATGTGAACTGATTATAAAGCCATGCTAATAAAGAAAACCAGCATTTTTATCCCATCATAGTCCCTCACAGCACAAAACCAAAGTGCAGACAATGGAGAGCTTAAGCCCATTGTTTTCAGAGAATAAATCAGTTTCAATTTTGGAAGTGGTAGGGGATGGGTTTAAAATCTTTGCCTTACTCTTCCAGCTCCTATAACAGAGTGGTTCTCATCACGCTTCAGTTTCTGCCCCTCCTGTGTCTGGAGGACTCGCTGCTCTCAGCGTAGCTACTGGCAGCCTCTCTGCATCCCTTGGACACTGTGTCCATGGACACTGGGCTGTGCAGAGCATACACGCACACACACACAAGGCTGGGCATGGACCCCAGAAACACATATGGCTCAGCCATGCAGCTGCCCTGAGCCAGCAGACAGCATCTTGTGGGGAGCTGCTGCTGCACTGGAGGAGACCGCTGGATGCTCTGAGGTTGGGGGAAGGTGGGGAGGGCTGAGCATGGTTAATTAGGAAGATCATCTCATATTCAGTGGGATTAGTCAAATAAGCCTTGCTGGCCTTGATTGATAAGGAAGGGTCCTCACTGTGCAGCCAGAGACCCTGATCCCACCCGCCTTCCTCCACACACAACCTCTTCCCCTTCCTGCAGTCAGCAGGGCTGTTTGCAGGAGTGAGGAGTGCTTCCATGTGTAAGGCAAAAACATAGAAAATCTTTCACAGGATCCAAGGCAGCTGGAAAGAAATGTGTCTCCGCTGCTTTGGAAACAAGGAGGGAGGACCCAGCCTAATTAATTTTTAAGTGAATAGTGTCATAAGGGCTTTAAAGGCCAAGTCGCGGTGAGTGAGGTAATGCAGCTGTAAGTGATGAAGCAAAAGCTCCTTCAGGCTTTAGCTGAAGAAATCTTTCTTTCAAGGCTGCACATTGACCCTTTTATTGAATACTATGCACAGCCTTTGAAGCCTTTAAAATATCCCAATCTTTTTTACAGACTCCACCATTGCTCTGAGGTATTCCCTAGTGCCACCAAATACCTGTCTGTCTGCTTGCATATGAGGCCACTAACAACCTCACAAAATAAAACCTTGCTGAGATCTTGACCTACAGGAGCAGAGAAGGGGTATTCAGGAGGCCACTAGCTTTGTGTGAAGCAAAACCATTTGGATGAGGGGGCAGTACTGAAGTCTGAAGAAGAATTTCTGATTTCTTCAGTAGCTGGTGCACAGATTTAACATATTCACGGATAGGTTGACCATTTTAAAAGGCAGCAAAATATGCTTTTAACGGTCAAGCTGTTTCCAAACAGACTGAAAGGAGCACTGTGTTCATCAGGGACTAGGATGGCCTCTAACATGCTGCACAAAATATACAAAAGCTGCTTTCTTTCAAAGTGTGTTTGAATTGGCACTGACCTGGTGCTCTAATACCTACCTGTACATAATCCACGCTTCTCCCCAGTGCTTTGAATGCTGTGTACATTACTTCTCTTTTTCCACCCCATTTCTGCATGATGCAAACACTTTTGTTGGACAGGACCAGCTGAGATACGTGTTGCATGCTCTCTTTGTGAGACTCCTCCGTCTCACCCGGACCTTTGTCATGGAAATTATTACTCCAGATATAAGTGGCAGATTTGTCCCTACCCATGATTTCAGTAAAAATGTCCATCATGTAAACGTCATCTTCCGAGTTCCCATCAATGACCATAACAACTTTAATTCCAGGGTAGGTCAATCTTTTAACAGAAAGTAAACATTTTCTTAAGTAGTCAGGATCCTCTTGATAGGCAGCAATACAAAGGGCAACTGTTTTGTTCAGCTTGATTGGAGTCTCTAGTGACCGCTTCATTTTCCTGTGCTCTAGGAAGGCAAACAGGCTTTGGATGATGAGATGTGATGCCAGGATAGCACCATAGAGTCCAAAGGAGAAGTAGTAGTTGTCTGTTTGGATGAACTGGTAGCCCACAATGTAAGCAGCGGTGATTCCCAGCAGAAGGGACACCCCGAAGAGCGTGGTTCCAAGTATTCTCAGGATACATATAAACCTCTCACAATACATCTGCAAAGAAGCACGGAAACCGTTAGGAGAGCCACCCCTTGCTGATACAAGGACTCGTAAGGGGTGCGTGTGGCTACAACATAGCGATCAGCATCAACAGAAACAGTCTGTGCTTCTGGCTGTGTCACAGACTTACTGCATCACCTTGCTCAACATCTCTTTGCAGTACTTGCTCCGTGTAAAGTAAGATTTAAATACACTTAATGTACTAGGGATGTTTTCTACTATTTGTAATGTCCTCACAGAAGATGCTGTCTATGTCAGCATCTTATTTTGGCAGCCTAGGCTTGCTCTGTCATATTACCCTGGGGGGATTGGAAAAGGGGCTTTGGGGCCACCACTCGCTTCATATGGTCACAGGCAAGCAGAACAGCTGAATGTCTGGGTAGCCCCTCCTAATCCCCCATCCATGTCATGACTGCATCCCGCCCTGAATCGCTTCTGTCGCTTAGTTATGTTTGCAAAAATATTGGAAAGACATTCTTAAAACAGATGTCTGAATGTATTTATAATTTTTTAAACAGATGTCTGACTATATTTATAATTTATATTTATATAATCAGACATCTGCTTTAAAAGGTCTTCTCAATACCATGGCAAAAATGTATTATTCATACATTTGTGTACATAGATATAGGCACGTGTGAGCATGTGTGTATAGAGCTAAAGCTTGACAGAGATTAAATCTGCGGCAAAAGTACGCATTAATTTAACAGAGCCAAGACTCCACCCTGGGCTCAGAAATTCATTAGAACATCAGCTGATTCTGAAAACTTCTGCATATTTAGGTTACGTGGCTGCGAAATCTTCTAACATAAGCTCTGGGTTATGGAAGAGCTGGCTGGCATGGAGAGTGCTCTGGTATTCTTGAGACAAATGATGCAGGCAAGCAGACAGGCAGAATATATTGCTACCTAACTGCTTTTTGTTGACAGTCACATTAACCATTTTATGCAACAGCTTTCTCAGAATTATAGGAACATTAATGACAATGTTTTATGTCAATTGACGTGTTTGACATTAAGGTAGTAAAACAGATAATGTTTGCTTAAGGCTAACCCAGCAAGTGCATTGCAAGTCAATGAATCTGAAACTCATGCTTGAATATTTTGTTGAATTAGGACCTCTTTAGAGTAATGGACTTCATATTTGTGTTTTCTTACTACTATTCATATTTTCTCTGCTGCTACCATCTTGCTTGTCTGCTGATCATGTTTGTTTCACCATCTGTTGGCCAAAGCTGAAGTTGGAACAGCACTTCCTTACATCATATATGTCTTTAACTCTTTCTTGAAAAAATACTACCAAGCTGCACCAGCATAGCTGTCATCAATTATATTTCTGTCTGAAAAGTTACAGGCTTGGAAAAAAAGAAGTCAACACAGAATCACTTACAAAATAAAAATAAACCAGGCGAGCATAAAGTCTGAAGTTACAAGGACTATGCTTTTTTCCACTGGCTATTTAGGGTCTTAAATTTCAAGACAGGAGGAAGCCTCTTAACAGTATATTTGGAGACACTGTCAAAGAAATCGGACCCTCTCTCTAGGACTTCCTTGAATACTTACGGCTGGGCTCCAACAGGTGCTGTAATCACCCACCAGCAAAAGGGACTGTCCTTGCTCTGGCCTGTCTGAAAGTCTTTCACAATGGGGGTCATAGAGAAGCCTAATAAAAGACAGCTTACGCTTGCCACCACTATAGGTGAATTAAAACTCAGTGCCCAAAATAGACTCGCTTTAGAAAACAGATTAAGTAATGGATCCCCTCTAGATCACCTTGAAGTCAAACAGCCTGTGTGTTTATTAATCCCTCAAGCACGCAGAAGGTTACGAACATCAAGGTAAATGTTCCATTAACGGTGTAGTTGTATTCTGCTTTCCCATTTGGGGTCCACTACTTCTCTTCTCTCGCCAGAAATAGAAAATTCCTATTAGTAAGTAGGGGCTAAAGTCTGCTTACATTAAGAATTATATGACTGAAATCGATGGACCACTTGTATGGGTAGAGCTCACAGGATTTAGATTAAGATCTGGTGCATTTACATTGAGTGACTATATACTCTACTAGGCTTCTTTTATATTAATTTCCTATTGCTCTTTCTCTCCTATGAAGAGTTTCCACACAAAAGGAAAAAAAAAAAGAAAAGAATTCTCTGATCTTGTCATTACAGCACAGCTTCCCTCCCTTGCAAAAAAACGGTCTTTTAAGATCAAGAAATGGATTTCTGGTCTTAATAAAACAGCATTTTTTTTCTATTCTTTCACTGTCAACCTTGGGAAAATAAACTGTGTTTTGATCTAAATTCCTGGCTTTCATCAAAGAAACTTTCCCCTTTGTATGTGCAATTGAGGTTTTTATGTATAGTCTTTTAACTGACTGAATCTCAGTGAAAGTCTGGAAAAAGTGCTCAATATTCTCAAGCTTTAGCACGTGAGCTATTGATAACTTGCCCAGCAGAACTGATCTTTATCAACTCAAATGTGCCCAAACAATGGCAAAGAAGCCAAAAACTCTCCACCCTTCTCCAATAATTGAGCCAAGAAGTTAAAAGGAAATTATACTTGTACAAGTCTGGGACCAAAACATGAACTGCTGAGTCAAATAAGAGCACTGAGGGTAGGGAATAGCTGCATCAGAGATTTTAAGGTCAGACAGCGCTGTTATGAATATCTAGCCTGGCCTAACACAGTGAAATGTAAAGGGACACCCGTAGTAAGACACCAGTTGAAATCCACCCCTGAAGTTTCCTGAACTTGTCACGCGAAGCTAGAATCAAGCATTATCAGAAAACCATTGTACGGTACTGTGTTTTAACAGTGCAAGCCTAGAATAATGCCATGCTGAGTCAAGATGTAAGTGTCAAATGCTTGGTGAAGGACAAGCATCCATGTTAACTTTCAAAACCACAATTATTTTTCAGTCATTTCATTGATAATCACTCTTTCTAAGTGCTAGCAATATTCTTTCAGAAATATGTAATTGCTTGTATTCAAAGTTGTCATCACTACAGACCTACTCAACTGCTGACTAACTGGCAGGGGCTACCGTACACACCTTGCATGATCAGCGCATCTTAGTGTTTTGTTTATGCCTCAGCTTAACGGATCTTCAGTTCCTTGAGGGATTTAACCCAGTAGGTTTGTCCTGGGAAACAGGCACCGCAGCACTTAAAAAAAAGAAAAAAAGCACCGCCTAGGCTAGGAATGAGGTACCCAACACATGGAAGACCTGCAGCCAGTCCATATTGCTGGATAAACAAAGATAATTGCAGGTCACTTCTGTATACACATGGAACTGCTGCTACATGGGAACAGCTGTTGGAATGAGGAGAGGGACACGGCTCCTCACCTGGTAAGAAGGCAAGTTGGCGGGTTACCTCACTGCCTCTGGAGCCAAACCTGGACCTTGCACTTTCTGGGCAGGTTTTTAACAAGTTCGGTAAAGCAGGAGGAGGAAGATAGTAACTGCAAAGTTTTTTCTTTATCATTATTTTTTTAAGAGTGAAAGCTATTTAGCACTGAAAGAAGTCGGAGGGTCCATTGGTTTGCATCAGCCCTAAAGGATATTTCCAGGAGGCAATAACATTGAAGATTCAAGTTTTAAGTAAGTAGCTGCCAACACCTGTATATATATATATGTAGGAGGTGCCTATGTCCCCCATGCACTGCACAGGAAGCCTGAGACAGTACTGCTAATGCTACTTTGCAGTTTGGGCACCTAAATCCTTCATGGGCACCTTCACCTAACCCCACAGTGCTGAACCCAGTACCAGCGTGACACAGCCTCCAGAAAACAGGGTCAATGTTTGTATGCACAAGATGAGTGTATGTAGAGAGGCTTCAAAGTCTACTGCTGAGCAATTTGTTGTCATGATCTTGCAGCTGTTTGTTTCCGTGGATGGAGCTGGTCAGTATTAATCAGCCCACCTAGTAGAAATGAAATATGAAAGCCATGTGGTAAATCCTAATGCTATGTAAGCTGTTGCTGATTCAGTGACATATTTTGATTCACAAGCAGTCCGAAGTATATATGTGCCTTGTAGCAACTGTACAGGAGGAGGCAATGTGTGCCTCTCTTTGGAGGCTCCTATGGAAAAGTGTGGCCAAGAAATGAACCCTCGCATATACTTGACATCAGAGTCTACCTAGTGAACTGTTTGGCATTGTGTCTCTTTTGGCATCCTGATAAAGCCACACAAAGAGTATTTTTTTTGGTCACACCTGTGATGAAGGAGAACTTACTCTACATTACTATTAACAACTGGCATAACTAAAAGTTGTAGTCTTCTAACATTATTTTCATAAAAAATTTCAGGTTAACAAAGAGTTGACTGATACCTACACTGTACATATAATGACTGGGGTATTAACTCTAACACTAGAGATCACACTCCTTTCTCAGACTGAGTAATGCCTTAGGTCTCAAATTAGAAGAACATAGCAAAATACGCTTGAGTTCTCTCTATTCTGAAAAATATTTAGGCTAGCATTTAACTGTAGTTACGGTACATATATCTAACTTTAATAAGATCTGGACACTTGACTGAAATTCAGCAGGTTCTTATGTCCTGATTTGGACTGGTCTTTACTGGATCTTTACTCAGCAAAGAACACTGCTGACTTCCATGGTAAAGCACCACTTTTTCCCCCCTCCAAAATCATATACCACAGTCCATCCATATAGTTATTAATCATTTTTCATGCATCACTGAGACTAACAGAACCTGAAGATAGTTCATCCCTTTGCAAAGTCAGGAGGCAAAGAGAAAAAAAAAAAAAAAGCTTAATTTGTTACTAACACATCAAGAAAGTAATAAACAGAATAGGGGCAAATACATATTCAGGAAACCTATGTGTATTGGTGTCTGAACATATCAATATTATCTGCAGTCTGTTCACTTATTCTGCACCAGTTATTGTGTAGCTGCCCTGAGAACTAAGGAAGCAATCAAGTTGTCCCCTGCGTCTGCTAATATGGGATGTGGAACCAGTGACTGATGGGAGGTCAAACTGAAGTTAGGTTTGCTTGCAACGCATGGGGTGCAGCTCACTACATCATCTGTTTCAGAAGTCAGCTCTCATGTACAACACTCAAACATATTGCCCTGTAGTACTTCTGGCCAGCTTTTCCCCAGACAATTAAAAAGCAAGAGGGATAGACACACGAAGTTCACACATAAACCACAACTATTTGGAAGGTGGTTTGAAAGAATTAGCGCTTATTATTTCCAAAGATCTGAACACATTTTTAAAAACCTTACACTGCAAAAGTCAATATTTGTCCAGGAGACAACAGTAAAGATTCAGTCACAACTGTGCTTATTTTGTCACCTTCACCTCTAAAGGTTCAAAAGAGCTGTGTCTCTCTCTAGACATCTAGGGCTTTGGCTACATCAGCAAATAGTCCAATACTACAGGAACAGATCTGTAAAAAGGAACACGTGGTGCTGAGGGCCTAACTTCCACCCTCCGTACATTTTCATATTTTACTCTGGATTGAAAACCCATTAGTGTCTGAAAAGTGTACTCCAGCGGTACATCTTGCAATTAGTTTAATTCAAGAGGAATCCAGTTTATGTGCCCAGCAATCGCTTTGCAATACAAGCCAAAGCAATTTTGTTGAAGGGAGGGCAATTGTAGCATTGGCTTCAATAGCACCCTCCTGATTCAAACTACAATGCTAATAGGAACCAACCCCACATTGCGCATCAGACTTATCTGCAAATCTTTGGTGCATCCAGAAGTGCTGAGCACTGAAAACCTTTGAAAATGTCTCATTTTTACATGCTTGTATAGAAGCTGAATTCTTGAATGTCTACTAGTCATGGACCTCTGAACCTCAGTGCTGAGGCTCTGAATTCAGCAAAGCATGTAAGTATGTCATTAAAGATAAGTGTGCACTTAAGTATTTTGCTGAAGAGGGAAATCAGTGGATAATTTATCTTGCAGTTCTGTAATGCAGGCATAAAAAAAATTTCTTTCTCCGTGAAGCTGCTATTTCTGGGATACTCATGATAAAAATGTATGCATACATTTGACAAGTTTATTGTAAATATTAATCTCCCTTATGAAGGTTGTCAGATGGGTCATTGCTTAACCACTGCATTTCTTACATTAGGGAATCTAAGAGTGGGCCAGGACCCAGACAATTTGGATTTTGTTCCTAGTGTTGCCATTCACCTGCTGGGTGACCTTAGGTAAGTGAATTCACCTCCCTCGGTCTCAGCTTCTTCAACTGTAAAATGGGAGTCATGATCACACAAGAGGTGACACAAAAACCCCTTCATAAGTCTTAGGTTACTGATATTTGTAATGTTACTCTTTCTGGTGTGGTATGGGACCCACTGGTTCTCCAGTTCCGTATAACTGCTTTTCCTCAAAAAAACCAACAAAAACCAACACACCACTTCCTATTTTCCTTACCTATATTCACCTGAAGGTAGAGTCAATAGGGGTTTGTTTGTAATAAACATGCAACTCTTACTCAGCAAGATGCCCGAGATCAGTGAGGCTGGCAACATAAAAACTGACATACACGGGTATATGTGCGTCCAGCTACCAAGGGCTGCTTTGCACACAACTAAAGAAAGAATGTTATCTTTTATAAGCTTTAAAAAAACCTCCCTACTTGTGGGAATAATAGCATTGGCTTCAACAGATCAGCTGCTTCAACGACACAAGTGTGTTTGTGTGCGTGTGTGTGTGTGTGCATGCACACAGGCTGACACATAGTGTATGTGCCCTTATACACATCCACTCTGTGCGTATACACAAACTGTACCTGAGCGTTACAATTTTTCAGACAATATTTAGATTTGTTCTTAGCCTTATTTTGGCAGCAAAATAAATCATTTGTCTTTGAAGTACAAATCATTCCAGGTACACATTAATTACAAGCATAAAATAGCTGTCCAGATTCCCTCTTCTATTTTACAGCCTGCAGAGAGGAAACTGAAAAGCTATGTTACATCTGTACATCTTTACTACAGCAGAGTTACCATATCTGGTGCTTTTGGTTATTTATCACTTCCAGATTTTGTCATGCCATTGATCTTCTGGAAAGGGTTCACATAAGACTAAAATTAACTCTGGGGTTAGGTTTAAAATAAAGAACAGGATTAGTAATGATGGCAAACTGTATCTGCATGCACAGGCTTTGATCAGCAAATCAAGAACCTCCTGTCTGCTCAATGCATGTTTCCCACTAAACTGCCTAAATTTAGTCTCTTACAGGTTTGAGTAACCAATGTGGAATGAATTCTACAGCTGCTGCTTGGATTTGTCCCTAATGGAGACAGTGATACACTAGGTGTTAAATTAACCAAGAGAAGGCCAACTTCCCCCACAATCAAATGCTCTAACAAATAAATCAAGAAGTAAATCATATTTGTACTCAGATATTTTGGATTGCAGTTAAACAAAAATCTAGTTTAGAAATGTTTTCTGGTTGCTGGTTATGAAGTCCATGGATGCTTTTGGCACAAAACTGATTACTCCATGCCTTACTCCAGCAAATAAATATTTATTTGGTGTTCACAGCTTATTATCACAGGTCATGTCTTGTTTGACTTAGTCAAGTCCCACTACACTCGATGGAGGAGTAATTTGCTACATGATACACTAATCTTGAATAGTAACAAAATGAAGCAAATTTGCTTCCACACCATAAATATGAATAGCTGAGTTTGTTGAGAGTGAACTAACATGGGAAACTCCACTGAGTCCAGTAGAGCTGCTCTTCCCACTGGATAAACCTTTTCCCAGGTTTTTCTGCATTTGCATGTAGGATAAGAAACTTTTACTAGCATGAAATAAAATCCTGGCTTTATTGACACCAGTGACAAAACTTCTCTAACCTTGGTGGGGACTGGATTTTGAGCAGTTTTTCAGGGAAAGAGAGCACGTTTCACCGCCATCACCCCCAAATGAAATGACCTATCCTTTATCTCATGCAAGCCCCAAGGCACCCACATTACATGCAATGTGTGCTGCAGAAAAAGCGCATGTGTGCCTATGGAAAAATGAGACTATGAAGCAGAGTGCTAACGTGGAGGAGCAGCTATGCCTTGGGAGGTGTGGGGTCACCGCAGACCCTGAAGAAGGGGTGAGACAACGCCCACCAGGAGCGTTGTAGTACATTGGGATCTTCTCTCGGGGTAGGGAAATGGGGTAAATTCTCTCTTAAGGTCCCTTCCATCCCTCTTTGCCAGCACTGCTATGGAGTCCGGCAAGACAAGGGTATCAAGACTCTTAGGAGCTGGGTCTCGGCCAGAGGCACCAACGGACACTCGAGCAGGTGCAGGGAAGGGCCGTGGGGGACAGAGCCCTGCGGAGGGCCACGGCGGGGTTTCCCGCCGGGAAGGGGCCCGCGAGGACCCGCAGACCCCCGAGGGGCGAGCCCCGAGGAGGCGGCGCCCTGACCCGGGCCGGCTCCGCCCGCCGCCGCGGGGCCGCTCCTGCGGGGGAACCCCGGCTCGGCGCCGCAGCCAATGGGGGCTGTGCTGGCTGCGTCACCGCGGGTGGGCGGGGCGCCGGGGGGGATCCCCCGCGCTGCCACGTCACGAGGGGGCCGGGCTCCGGCCGTGCCCGGGCCGGCGGGGGCAGCCGGGACCCCCGCGGGCAGCGGGGCCGAGCGGGGCCGTCCCCGCCCCACGCCGGCCGGGCAGGGGGCGTCCGAGGCCGCGCTGGAGCTGCCTTCGCCCCCCGCGGCTGCGGCCCGCCGGTGTGACCCTCCTTCAGCCGCGCACCCCCCCGCAGCCGCCGCCGGGCGGCGGCCGCCAGCCCGGGTCTCGCCGGCGGGCGCGGCGGGCTGCCCGACGGGGCGGGGCCGGGCTCGGGCGTGCGGCGCTGGAAGTTCGCGGGCAGCCTGCGGCTCCCGCCCCGCCGCACCCCTCCCGCGGGAAACCGCCCTCCCCGCTCAGCGCGGCGCCCGGGCGGCTCGGCCGCCTTCGTTTCTCCCCTCCCGGGCGGGACCTCGGCCTCCTCCCGCCGGCAGCCTCCTCGCCGTCCTGCCTGCAGTCCCATCCCTCCCTCCGCTCCTGTCACGCCCCCCCTCCCGGCCCTGGATGCAGAGGCAGGGGACGGCCGGGGAGAAGCCAGCCTGGGCGGTGAGCGGGTCTCCGTTTTATTTTCATTTTAGGTTTGGCTGGGCTTTTTGGTTTTTGGGGTTTTTTTGGGGGGGAGGAGTTGTTGGTTTTTTTCTTTTCTTTTTTTTTGCAAACCTTAAAGCTTAGCAATATCTTAAACGGATTACACGGAGGAGGGTTTGAAGCTGAAAACCTCATTCATCCTCACTACGGTCCTATTCATTGCTGAAATAGGTGTAGCGTAGGGCCGGTAAGATCCTCCCCCAGCCCCACTCGTATTTTGGGGATCTGTTTCAGCTTTCCCCCCTTGAATAGCGGGGATGGGAGGAGAGGGTCTTCTGCTCTTGAGGTGACAGAAGCATAATCATAAATCACCTACCTTGTTTGTCCTTCAGTCCTTTGGTCATAGAGGGGCTCCAGCCAGCTGTGTGGTCTCACGTACCGTTGCTCCCGCTGAACAGTTTCCAAGTTTGAGGTAAAAGATCAGATCGCACTTTTCAGGGACTTATTGAGACGCTCAGAAATAAAAAATAATTAAAAATTAAAATAAAAAAAAATCGTTTGAGGCTATTCAGTCCTACTCATTTTCTCCCACGTGTTTTCACAATTACCAGGTATTTGTCTTTCTCTGCTTCAGTTTCTAGCTCAAAGCTGTGGGATTTTTTTTTTTTTTTTCAAATAATAATAATTACAAAAAGTTAGAAGTAATAAATTAGGAGTTAGTTTCTCGTGGTCGAAGCTGAAGATCTTATTTCAAACCCGGCTTGCCAGGAGCCTGGAGAAGTTGGAAGGCAGCGTCTGAAAGTTTGAAAGATGTACAGCATCAGATAAAGTCTCTTTGGTGATGCCTTGCTGACCGAGTAACTGTTTCAACGAGGTTTCTCAGCAGCAGCAGCAGCAAACGGGTAATATTTTCCAGAAGTCTTTTTCTTTCCTGCTGCTGCTGCTGCTTTTCTGCCTCCTCCACGTTATGGGGTCTTTTAACAAGTGAGACTTGAGTTGTTTTAATAGGCGGAGGATGGGAAGAAGGAGGGGAGGGAACTCCTGTAGGGAGGAAAAAAAAAGAAACCAACCCTGCCCATTGAAATGATCTCAGCCAAGGACCAGTTCAGCGGCAGAAATTCAATTAGCTAAGCTGCAATTTTTTGCAGAGAAATGCAATACGCATCTGTTGCCACCACCCGATTTCCTCTTCATGCCCCGCAGTTGGGGGAAACCCCCACTTTCCCCGCTCCCTGCATCTCTAAGCTTGGGGTGTGGGACTTGTCCCTCCCACAGCCGCTATTCAGTTGGGACAGTTTTTGCTGCTGCTGGTTTTTATTAATAAGGGAATTGCCTCTATGAATGGATGAACTTTGCAGTTTCCAATCCTGCTTTACCCATTCACTCTCGGAAACATTTGCTGTAGTAAGTACCCTAGGAAGCTCCCACTGGCACTAATACCTATGCCACTTGCGTTAAAACAAGCCAGGAAACACGTTAGACAATTTAAGAACTGGAAAATTGTGGTGATTTTTTTTTCCCCCAGTTTTTTTGTTTTTTTTTTTAACGAGAAATGTTCACTCTGTGCTGTGTCGATGGTTTACAGTTAGCCAGGGGCATCAGCAGTTAACAGCACACCCCACCGTCTGCCGCCTGCCAGCAGCTTTCGCTCGCACGGACGGGCTCCTTCCCTTTGTAACTCCTCTCTGCCTCAAAGGCGGATTTCCCCACTTTGGAGCCCCCGTTTCCACTTGAAATGATTTTAAAAAGGCACTAGGTGGCACTGTTGAAGTGAGAGGAGCAACGCGGAGCCTGGTGACACCCAGAGCTGGGATGCGCTGCCGGAGCGGCGCGGGGCCGGGCCGGGCTGGGTGCTGCTGCCCCGGCGGGGACCCTCCGGGGGAGGATGGGGGGATCAGCTTCTCATTCCCCCGTGCTGTTTTCTCAAGGACCGCAAATGTTGCTGCATGGAGGCGTCGAGTCCACAAAGGGGACCATGTCCAGACAACGTTGGGAAACCTGGCGATGACTCCTCGCCCAGTTGTCGCCCGTCGTTACCTTCTGGCGTCGGAAAACTTCACAGCGTTCTGGGGGCTCCTCATGCGCAATAAATGGTTTAAAGTTGGTGGTTACCTAGACTGGAGATTTTTTGTGTACCTCAGGGAACTGGTCAGATTTTTGGGTGTGCTCAGTCACTCCCAAGGGGAAGAGTGGCTTCAGGATGTGCATCGAAGCTGAGCTCTTTGAGCTCCACCTCAAATAACAAGTCTGCCTCTAGTTTAAGCCAGAGTTTTGTGGCTGTTTTAACCTGGCAGTGCCAGGGAAAGCAGCTATCTCGCCCTCCTCCTGCTTTGGGCTTCTCATTCCTGTCTCCTCACTGTCCCTTTCCCCACGTCAGGAGAACTGACCTCGGTTAGAAAATAGCTGTTTGGGGAGAGGGAGCAGAAAAAAAGTAAGAACAAGTAACTTGGGCAGGGAGAAGGCAGGACAACTGCTTTTGGCAGCAATCTGGTTTATGATGGTTTAGAGTGTCCTTGAAAGTACAGCATGGCTTAGCAAGCATGAAGTCTATCAGGGCTTTCAGGCATTCCTCCGTTTCAGGCCTTGCTCTCTAGGCAGCACCGTTTCCATACTCCAACCACTTCCAAATGATCTGTGTTACACAGGCTCTTGCTATGGGGCCCAGCACATCTGTCTCATCAAGCAAGGGGGAAATTACAGTGTCTGCTCCAAGCAGGGCCAGAGGGCAGAAGGGTGTCAAGAGGGCTACTGAACCCTCCTGTCCACACTAGCCTTCCTAGCACCCAAACATCTAGTGTAAGCTAGGCTTATAACATGGTGAACATTTGTCATCTAGCCAGGCAAGGAACTATCACCAAGCTCTGCTACCATCATACATGTAACCAAGTCCTCGACATCTGTGTGAGTCCTAAAGCATCGTTTCCTGACATCAGACTTTCTCTGGCGCTGCCAGAGGCAAGAGAGGATTAAGTTGTAACACAGATGTCCCAAGTCCATCCTTGAACATGGCTACCTCCAAAGCTGTGCCTTGGGAAGCTGTTGCTGCCAGCCTCTCTCAGGCTCCCTGGACACTTGTTCACTTTGTCTCTTTGTCTTGATTCAGGGTCACATATGTCCCACACAGGGAACTTCACGTCCAGGATAATTTCTGAAATGAGGTGGTGGGGGGGGGAGGTTTGTTTGGTTTTTTTCTTCTTTTTGTAACCAAATTTTACAAATGAACTTTTTCAATTAAGCATTTGTTACAAATGAACCATTCTTTTTTTTTTTTTTTTTTTTTTTTTTTATAATTCCACCTTTTAATAGTTTAAATTTGGAGGCTGCACGTCTCCTCCACTGATGACTGTATGTTACTTTGGAAATACACAGTGTCCCATTGGCTTAATCCCATGCTCTTTAGATTTGAACAGAGTTCAAGAGACAGAGTCTGGTGAGGCACAAATCTTTGTGTCCTGCTTGTATTACAGGAGCAGCAATAGCAGCACTTAAATCACACTGAAACTTTGTTTTAGAAAATGACATAATGGGAGTGGTGAGTCTCTCATGTCCACAGCTACTTCCTTCTCAGCCATAGCTCATGCTGGGCGATCGTGCTGTCAGGGCAAGCGGGATAACGTAGGTCGCTGAAGCTAGGTTCGCCCACCAGGGAGGAATTAGAAATAGGAGGATATGATTAACGCCAATCCACGCAGTGCTATAGTAAACAGATGTACATGTGTTTCATTGGATGTATATCACATCTACGTTTATATGTCATGTTACGTCTACATGGTTACCATTATCAAACAATCCTGTTTTCTCATTGGGATTTATAATCAAAAGTAACGGGGAAAAGGGACTTCTTGGCTGTCACTGTCCGCAGGCATAGATGATCAGAAGCAATAGGAGAATAATCTTAAATGACCTAACTGACTTCATTTTCTAATGAGTACTTGCTTTTACCCTGAGGGGATGGCTCCATGTGCATTTTTCCTGCTGCTTCTTTCCTGTCACCCTTAAATGTGTCAATCCTCCCCCCCCAACATACACCACACATGCACATCCACACAGGTCAGTCTGCTCCCTTGTTTGGACCAGCAGAGTTTGCAGTGCTTAACTGATTGCTTCAGTGAACTGATCCATGTTGAAGACAACCGCAAAGAATGAAAGCCATTTCCTATGTGCACGTATTAACTTGCTGTCCAGGGTGAGGAGAATGGGGATGTTCTCGGGTGGAAATGAGCAGCCAGTGGTACCTGGCAGCAAGACTGCCCTAAACATTGTCTTCAGTAGCATTGCTGCCAGGAAAATACAAACAGAGCTGGTCCCTCAGTGAAGCTGAGGTGGCTGAGCCCATCCACACTGGAGGGATCTTATCTCACATCTTCTCTAAGGTAAGGGTATACACACACTCTTTTATTGCAGATCAGCTACTGTGCAGAACTTATCAAAAAGAAAAGCAAGAAGCAAACTGTTCGCAATGCAGAGTTGTCTTCACAGTAAGAAAATGAGAGATAACATGTAACTTTCATGTAACACTGAAAAGCTAAAAGTGGAAGGTAGACATATTCAAGCCAGACAGGAGGCACCTTTAACAGTGAGCTTTCTTTAACAGTTGTCTGAACAATGAAGGGGAGTGGTGGATTCCTATGTTTTGAAATCCTCTCGATGCTTTTTTGGAAGCTACATTTTAGTTTAGTGCAATTTATTGAACCCAGTATGAGAATAACTGAATAGATTTCCATAACGAGGATGTCAGACTAAGTATCAAGCAGTTCCTTCCATCCCTAAATTCCTTGAAACTTCCAACAACTGACATGTCAGGTGTGTTCCACGCCTATTTCCACATGTAGCAGATTCTGCTGGAAGTGGGAGAGTTACACAAACTGATATAGGTGTAAGTGAAAAGCAGAATCATGCCCTAAATTATGCTTTTATGGCAACTGTCAATCCATTTGCAGATTTTAATATAAATGTCGTGGGCAGTTTGAGGCTCATGAAGACTGGGTGCAGACAGACCTAAAACTCTGTGGTTGTTTTCAGTATATACAGAACGATTTTAGAGGCTGCCAGTGTTCCGGCTGTTTAAATCCAAGGTTATTTATAAAAGAATCTTTACAGGATCTGGAGAAAACCACTGGTCTTTAAAATGAAATCACTCTTGCAAAATTGAAACTTTCCAACAGTTTCTCTTTCATATAGCAGAGAAAGCTATAACTCGAAGCAACAGTTAGAAGTTAATAGCAGACAGGTTCAGACTAGAAACAAGTCATGCACATTTGGATGTGTCCAGAACTCTTGGCTAGAATGGACTGTGATTGTCAGCAAAAATGCCCTTCAGGACAGGTTGAAGTAATGAGTTTTAATGTGTAACCAGCATGGAATAGAAGTAAAAGCGGGTCAGTTAGAGGTTTCTTTTGTGAAGTCTAATTTAAGAGAAATGACTTAATCGCATGCCTATAGTCTAATGTGACAGTAGTGAGAGCCCAGTTTAGAACGACTCAATGTTATTTTTAAACAGCAGCATTATATTCTGTGTAAGATCCATAGATAACACTACATGAAACAAAGAGCACATGAAATTGAAAGACAGCTCTACAAACAATGACTGTGCTAGTAAACTAAACTGACCAGAGCCGGGCAGCTCAAGGTTGGCACATGTTCATCCACGCTATTTCACTGCTGCCAAGCTCCTGGCAGGGCTGATCCTGACCAGTCTGGAGGGCCTGCCCATCCCTGAAGAGGATCAGTTCCCCAGATGGGAGGATGTTGGGGCTCTCACCTGCAACAAGCTGCTCACAGGATGGGGACATAGTCCTGTACATTCCCAGCTGCCTTCAGATGGAGAAACTGGACAGATTAGTGGTTTTTACACCCACCAGCATAGTGATTTTTAGAAGTCTCCATGACTGGCTGGAGGTAGTTGCCTTTATTACTCATCCTGCTGCCTAGGCAGGGCACTGAAGTGGTGCAGCTGGTCACAGCCTGCTTGCAGCATCGCCCCGGCCTCTGCCAGCCTGGTGTTTGGGGTTGTCCTCCCAACAGCTCTCCCTGCTGAGGCAGTACAGTCGTCCTCAGCTGCCACATGGGAATGAGGACACAGGGATCTGGACCTTCTAAGGTGCTTATTTATAATTAAAAAAAAAATATAATTGAAATGACATTTCGATTTTCATTGAATTTAAATTTTCATTGAAATGAAATTTTCATTCACTGAAATAAAAAAAAAGAGTGAGACTTTCCTAGAGTGCATGAGATTTAGGCAGGGGCTCAGGACACCCCTTTTATTCATTTTTAGAGTGCTCTTTTGTCTGTTGCTGGTACTTAACAACAAGTTCACCCCAACTTGTCCCTTTACGTAAAAATTACATGGTCTCTTGCTCGCTTCCCAAGAACATGGTTCATGTTGCAGATCAGTGGTAGGAAGGTGAATACTATTAAATTGGCAGCCCCTCCCTACCATCACCAGCTCAGTGAGAGAAGGGTCACCATCCTGCAGGTATCTGAGTACAGCTGCCGGAGGAGACCCCAAGGGAAGCAGCTGCACTCATACAACTTGGAGGCCCATTTTCTGCCCACATTGTATGAAAATCTGCCAGAAATCAAAGGGCACATGTATCTCTTGTTCTTTTCTCTGGAATTCCCACAACAGAGCAGTAGCTCTGAGTTAGTGACACATTTTCCATCAAAAGTAGCTAAAAATCAGGAGTGAACCTAACACTTGTGGAGTGCTGTGCACCTCCTAGCTGGTTGCTGAGCAGCATGGCTGTGCAACCTGTCTGTGACATGCAGACCTTACCAAGGAAGGGTGCATGTCAAGATGAGACCCAACAGACTTGTCTACGGCAACATCTTATGTGACAACACCAACAATCAGTTGCTGCCTCAGGAGCCTGGATTTGCCCTTATTTTTTCTTGCCTGGGATATACTGTTAGGCTGTGGGAAGGGTGCAGGTCCTACTTTGTGGAGCTCTCTGGCCTTCATTGATTTTCTCGACATGTGGTCTGGGTAGGAGGCTGGGTTGCTGCGTACGACAGCTGAGCTGTTTGGGTTATTGGATGGTCAGGCGGTCACTTAGTTGCTGAAGATTTTTGCCCCATGTTACGCAATGCATCTGGAGTGTGTGAAAATGTCTAGTAGTGTTGCATTGAGGAGCAGGAAATGAACCTGAAGAGAGCAGGCCTGCTTACAAATAACGAATATCAGAGAGTACTAATGATCCCCAGCAGCTTGCACACAAAGCAGGCAAGACCTCATCACAGGCAAACACAAGCCAAATAATTTTCTTGCTTTCCTCCACAATTTGAACGGGGCGACAGTGCCACAGCCCTTTTGCAAACATGCGTTCGAATTTACGTGCTGATAACAAAGCAAACCAGCGAGTAATGACAAGCTGCAGAGCCTGCTGATTCAACTTGCTCTCCTAATCTTTTCCTGAAAATGTTGTTTTCAGTTCTGGTTATGAGGGCAGATTTCAAAGACATTGTTCTTTCATGCCTGTTGTCAGACTGAAGCCTTGACAATGAGGGGGTCTTTTCCCTGACCACAGCCACAGGAGTAGGTGACATATCAGAGCTAGCAGTGAATTGACAGAGATTTGGCAGCATTAATGTGCCCCAACGCAGAGTTCAGCTTTTTCTGTTGCTTCTCACTGCTGTCTGAAGCAATACTGACTGTCTGGCCTATTGCGGTCATGGGAAGAGGAAAGCCTCCAGGTAGACACAGGCGTGGAAACAATGCCGAGAGAAGAAGCATGAACTTCCACGTTCATCTGTCAGGGAGAGCTGTGAGCCTTGCCACCCCGCTGTCCCCACTGCGGGCTACAGGCAGCCACTGTGTCTCTGAGCCCCTGAGCTGGGAACAGCATGGTAGGGCAGGAGGGGAGCGTGTGTGAAGGCTGGAAGGTTTTTCCAAGATCTTTCCATAGTCAGTGGAGGATGGCAGCTTCCTACAGAGGGTAATTCAGAGCTTTTGGGTCATGTTGTGGACTGACTCTTAAAGGCACTTCATGGCTAAAAAGACATCCCCCCATCGCATCTTTCCGTGTTTTAGCAAGTGGCTTTTTCCCACTGTGGCTGGAGAGCACAACAGTGATCTGGCTATTAAAATATCTTCAGTGCTCCTGGCATGTGCCTGTTTCTAGAGGTTAAACATACCTCACACTACTGATTTTATTAACTTTTTGGAGCAACCCTCTGCATCTCACACAATGGTCTGTGCAGGCAAACACACAATTTAGCATAGTGCTCTGATACTGTTATTTAAACAGTGATTCTGTAAACACTCATGTTCTGTGACCAGTGGTAAAAAGTGCCACCCTCTGTCTGCCATCCAGCTGGAGCACAGAGTCCGGCTGGACACGACACTTAACAAGTCCCTGGTCTGCAAGTACTTACCAGAGAGAGCTCTGTACTCCCATGACATTTAATGTCACCTGCAGAGGTCTCAGCTTTCTGAGGTCAAGAAAGATTTGATTTTTTTTTTTTTTTCCTTTTGAGTATGCTCATCTGACAGCATGTCAAGTTATGTCTACTGTACCAAACCAGGTACCTGTACCAGCTGCAGGCTCCAGCCCAGTCATGAGAACACAAACCATCACATGATTCTTCAGGACCAGTGGACAGATTTTAATTAATTTCATTTACTGGGATAGACACAGACTTTGTAATATATTAGGCATATGATTGCTGGGACTTGAGCTACATCAGCTTATGATTTTGCAGCCCATCGCTTGACTCCATCAAATGCACTCATTCAGGCCATGCTAATCTATATTTTTGTGTAAATCCCTTAGCATTTTTCTTTTGCAAGGGTTTTTTTGCTTAGCATATGCTGTGATTCATCTCAGCTGTGGTGGCTGGGTATGCAGCATAAACTCAATCTTATTCAATCCTACCATGCATGCAGCAAACATTTGGCAAATTCCAGATTACAGCAGACACAAGGCCTTTTAACACAGACGCATTAAGGGCCTCAGTCCCTCTGCCAGTCATGCTAGATTCACCAAGCCCTAACAAGCTCATTTCTCTCACTCTCCCCTCTCCAATCAACAGTACTGATGGATTAATCCTGCATATTGCAAGGAATAATAAGAACATTCATGACTTCAAGGCCAAAATCAAGGGTACAGATGTATGAAGAAGGACAGATAAAATCTCTTCACAAAATCTCTGGATTTTGTGGCATTGCTTGTTACTTCAGGTTGCTACCTCCTGCTGATTTCCTTTCATTAAAACATCTTGGCAGCAAAGTGCCACCAAAAAGATCTATGCCACTTTCTATCAAGCTATCATTGAATGGGCAGTTACATTAGAAAATGAGAGCATAGCATGATTTCTTGATATGCTCACATAGGGGTATTCCCAAAGGATTCCCTCCCCTCAATTTTCTGCAGATTAATATTAACTGATATTAATTATTATTAATGATTAATTTACTCAATTAACACATTTTTGAAAGAAAAAATGCAAGATGTTCAGCTACAGTGATGACATACAAGGCACCAAGTCCATACCATTGGTTTGCAGATGGCTGGGTAAGCCTGAAATACGGGGGGACAGCGTCTTGATTTGATTTCTGATGTGGGTACATTGGAGACTGAAGCAGTGGCAGCAGCATAAATCTCTAACTGCTGTCTATGACTCCAAGTCCATTCACTCCAAGCAGACCCACTTTGTTGCCTGGCTTTTGGCCAAATCTGTCATGGGGAAGAATCATGTTGTAATGCAATAGCATCCTGACTCTGCAGGATACTGTTTGATCTTGCCTATATAGATGGGGCTAAACCATGCTATGACGGCATTATGGCAATGTGCTGCAGCCCTTTGAAGATCAGGGGGTTTCTTCATCTCTGTAAGTTGTACTCCTTGCTGGAAGGAGACCCATCCTAAGTGGAGGCAGAGGAATCATGGGAAAAGCAGAACTAAATTAGGGGACAGCTTCTCATAAATCTCTGTTCTCAAGAGAACAAGAGAAAATTTTGCTGATGCCCTTTGCATCCTGGCCCAAGGGAAGTCGCAGCTAACAGACATTTCTTTCCCCACTTCCCTTCCAGGCACATCTGCAGGGTCCTTTGAACCTGCAGCCTACCTCCTCCCAGTGCTCTGAAAGAATAGCTGGTGGCTTTTCCCTAGATTCACCCTCTGGTGTCCCTGGCTCAAGGATGTACCGAGGCTTTCTCTCTCCTGGGACCTGGGAAAGAAGGAATTTGTTTCCAGCCTTTAGTTGCAATTCCTCGTAACAATAGAAAAAGGAGGGATGTTAATTGTTTCTTGTGTTCAAGAAATGTGGGCATGAACATGAATGTGAAGAGGTAATTTGTGAAAGCAGGCGAACACCAGTTGTTGCAGAGACCTATAACATTTTTACTGCTTCCTGGGGAAGTACAGAGCCATTCCTGAGGGACTTTCCACGCTCGAGCTCAGGTCCAGGCCCCAGCTAGGGATATCTCCACAGCATCTGTGCACCAACACTCACAGTCTGTAACAACGGGGTGCCACCTCATCCCTCCCTGAGGTTTGATTGTTATTTCTAGAATGGAGCAATGGAAAAAAAAAACAACCCACAACTCAAATCCTTCTTCTCAAAGCTGCCTTTATCTTGTATCCTGCCTTTGAGTTTGCTTAGCTGCTCTAGACCCTCTCGTACGGAGGAAGTAAAGGGCCACATGTTTCAATGAACTGGCAGCACTTACTTTCCAAGAGGTGGATTTGTGCCTCTTTACCCTATTTCAAACATTGTAAGCTTAGTGTAAACAAGCTTGAAGATTCAGGAGGCAGTATCACATGTTCCCTATAGGAGGTAGCAAAGAAATAAGAACCCCACACCTGCATGTTCAAAAGGAGTTTGCAGGTGCACACAAGAGCTGAGGAGGTTTGGCATGATGATAACTCATGCATGGTTGTCTATGACCTCAGAAGGGCTTCCGAGCCTCTCCTGGGGCTTTAGCTTTTTGCCAATCACCAACGCAATGTTGCAAAGGATTTGCCACGTGCTGGTGCTTTGGCAGCCCTGTACAGCCACAATGCCAGCTCTGCACTCAAAAGCAGGGCAGTTTTTCAGCTGAGAGCTGCTGGGAATACCTGAGTTTGGAGTATGAGGTGTATAAGCAGCCTGGTAGTGCCTACTATCGTATCAACCCTGTTAGGGAAAAGATTTGATCCTTTTCCCTGTGATCTCCATTTACAGCTGAACAAATTGGAAACCTGAATGCCAGTCTTGCTTTGCACAGATAACTCAAGTCTCATGCTGCTCAAATAATGGCGTGCTGTGCAAAGCAATGAAAGACAAAGATGCCACATTAGATTTACCTGTGAAGGGGACCCTGAAAAGAAAAGGTCGCAAAAAGGTTAAAATTAAAATTCTATAAATATCATTTTGTATCCAAGCGAGTGATGCTGTGATCATCAAGGCTTGTTTCCTGTCAAGTTTTGCTTCTGTGATGTCTACTAAGGGTTGTGCCCATGTTTATCTCTGCGAGGGAATTGATTTTGGTCTTTTTTTGGGCACTTATTTACCCGGTGCTTGGAATACCTTCATATTTTTGAAACTTCTCTTTCTCTCTGATTAATTTCATAGAAACTGGCATGGGAGTTCAAAAACATGGACAAATTAAAAAAAATGTTAGAAATAGAGGAGGTAAAAACAACTTCCCAGAAGTTAAAGAGACAAGGTAATAAACACTTTTGAAAAAATACTCTAATGCATGAATGAAAAATGCCCGTTACAGTTAATCCCCTTTGCATATCCCAATATCTTAGCCTTTTTTTTGCCTGTGCAATGGAATATCTAGATTTTTAAATGCCAATGAAGTTTAACAGCTCTTAGTCACAGGGAGTTGCAGGGGATTAATAATGATTCTGGCATAGTGAAAATTTCCTCTTACAAGTCCTTTCATTTTTTTTCTGTCATTATTCTTGGATGATCTGTCCATGTCTCTTTCTTTATCTTCTTCTCTCTTCCAGGAGCCAGTCTTCCCCAAAGCATTTCAGCGGTTGTGTGGGCTGCTCAAGCCGCCCGAAGTGGGGAGGGCAGGGCTGCAAAGTGCCCTGAATCCTTATCTCCTGTTTGCTTCTGGGAACCTCCATCTCCTCCAGTGTCATTTGTTTCGACATCGTCTGGGTGGCTGATCAAACCCCTCTGTAGCCGGGTAATGTTTCGGTAAGTGCAAATCAGCAACCAAACCCCCCAAGGTGTGGCGTTGGGTAGAGCTAGTTCATGGTGATGTGTTATACTGGCTCATATCCGGTTATTTCTCAGAAACAGAGAGGAATCTTTCACTGAAGTAAAATATAGAAGTGTTCTGTTTTGTTGGTGGTTTTTTGTTTTTTTTTTTTTTTTTTACTTTCTGTTTTCCTCTGTTCCTACAGAAACCAGCAGCTCCACTGAATATTTTCTGCTTCTCCCTCACCCTCCTGCTGAGGAGATAATCACCCAAGCAGCACCTTGTGTGGTGCAGGGTTAGGCTTGCCTTATTGTACAAACAGAAAAAGGGGCTCATGGGTGCCTCTATAGGGTAGAAATAACACCAAGACCAAGCTTAAGAGTCAGGTCTCTTTCTGCCCATGTTTCTTGCCTGTATGAGCACCTGTGGGGCTGCTTCTGACTCTGACATGTGGTTCTCTGGGTAAGTCCCAGAAGCTTGGGGGAGTGCTTGCCCACGGTGTGGATGGGCTCCAGCACTTTGTGCCAGGCCAAAAACTTCAATGTCCCTGTGCTTTGTCTTCATATGACCTCTGCTCAGCAAGCAGAGCTGCCTGAGGGTTTTTCTAGGAAGGTCCATCGCTGTTTAGCACAGGAACAGATGGGATGTGGAAACCTGAGCTCAGACCAAGGTCCTGAGAGTGTCCTTGACACTCTAGGCTGCTTCTACTTGGTAATTCAGCCATCAGGCATTTGATGATCCTTTTCTCCAGGTCTCAGGTGTTCTTGGGTGCCCTTGGGTTGGGTCCACCCAACCCAGTAACTCCCTGCTCTGCTCCCTTTCACCTCCACACAAGAGAGATGCTGGAGGAAAGCAAATCAAGCCATTCCCTCCTGGTGGGGTGTTGTCGATGCATGGCATGGACCGGGGAGGTTAGTCAAAATCCACTGGAAACAGAGCAACCTGAGAGGAATCTGCTTCATCACGCAGCTGCTATTGCTTAATGTGAGCTTTGCACAACACAGTAATTGGTTCCAACTGACTCACGGCAGAGCCCTGGCAAGGGAAAGTTCACATCAGGAAGGGCGTGCGGTTCCTATGGTGGGGGACACCGCATTTCAGAGATCCTCAGCTGGCAAACAAGCCAGGAAGAGAGCAGCAAGAGGCGATCCACCACTGAGTGTTACAGAGAGAGCTTTGAGCTGGTCGGAGTAAGGAAATATAACCAGATCCCTGTCTCTGCAATGCATGTGGAGAGCTTACTTTTTTGTCCAGAGAGGGCACTCTTATTGCAGATATTTTAAGAGGTATGCAGAGACAAGCGATAGCACGGCTGATAGTAAGCTATTAATAATATTCACTGAGAGCATTTCTTACCTATGGTCTAAGCTGTGAGTATTATATGAGCTCAAATCAATTGTGTTTGAAAAGATCCGAAATCTGGTAAAAACAGACTCACACTTCTCTGTTTGTTTGGTGTTAACTGGCCAGTAACATCAGCAATGCATATCATATCCATTAAAAAGGGGATAAGTGACAACATAAATTTAAAGGCAACATGAATTTGGTCTTTATTCACACAGGGGAACATTAGGATTTACTCATTCTTGGTCTGGATCTGTTGTAGCTCTACTTAAGCTGACTTAACCAGGGTGAAACAAGGTTCGAAGCAGCTCTGCTCTGTATGTACCATGGTTCCTATATAGCTACAATGTAACACCTCTGAGTGAGATGAGTTTTGAGCCATAGGATTGTTTTGCACAAGAGTTGTGCCTTCTGACACTACCCTTTCCAGAGATTTATAATATCAGTGGAATAGCTCTTTCCTTCTCTCTCTTTCTTTCCTTCTTTTTCTTTCTCTCTCTTTCCTTCTTTTTCTTTATTTTTCTTTCTCTCTCTTTCTCTCTTTCTCTTTTTCTCTCTTTCTTTTTTCCTTCTTTCCTTCTTTCTTTCTTTCTTTCTTTCTTTCTTTCTTTCTTTCTTTCTTTCCTTCCTTCCTTCCTTCCTTCCTTCCTTCCTTCCTCTTTCTTTCTTTCTTTCTTTCTTTCTTTCTTTCTTTCTTTCTTTCTTTCTTTCTTTCTTTCTTTCTTTCCTTCTTTCTTTCTTTCTTTCTTTCTTTCTTTCTTTCTTTCTTTCTTTCCTTCCTTCCTTCCTTCCTTCCTTCTTTCTTTCTCTCTCTCTCTTTCTTTCTTTTTTTCTTTCTTCCTTTCTTCCTTTCTTTCTTCCTTCCTTCCTTCCTTCCTTCCTTCCTTCGTTCCTTCCTTCCTTCCTTTCTTCCTTCCTTTCTTTCTTCCTTTCTTCTTTTCTTCCTTTCTTTTCTTCCTTTCTTCCTTTCTTCCCTTCTCTCTCTCTCTCTCTCTCTCTCTTTCTTTTAAACTGGTTTATATATGAAGGAGGCAGTGCCCTTTTATTTTCTGTCCTTTTTGCTACAGCTCACTGGCTGCTGCCCTTTTTTCCCAGCCTTGTAGTATTTCCTCCTTTCTTTCCCTTCCCCCAGTCTGCCACAGTGTCAGTGAGAAACAAAACTGCTGAAACCTGAGCTTTCTGGCTAGAGAAGATGAAGAATGAGAGGAGGAGGTGGTAATTAAACCCTCCCCCATATTATTCATGTAAAGGAATTGTCTTTGAACACCACTTCATCCTGGGAGCTGCTCTGAGTTCAAAGAGAAAGCTGAGTTGTTGTCATTCTGGGGCCTTAATCTAATCACAGTGTCCCCCTTTGATTTAAAAATCTTCTTAGGAGGTGGCAAATATCTCTCCCCCTCTACCCTTTTATATTTTATTTTTATTTTTTGGTCCTAAGAATGTGGTGCTTATTGTTTTGGTGTTTTTCTTGTAGTGCAGGGTTTTATCATCGAAGTTAGGCTGGTTTGTGCCACTGGCTATCGTTTAAGAGATCCAAGCCTTTGGCAGTATCAAGAACAGAAAAGTATTGCTCTCTGTATCTATGGACAATTCTCTATACATACATGATTAGACCAAAAGACTCTCCAGAAACCTCCATCTTTCAAGGTATTTCCAGATGCATGCTTTAAGAAGCAGTTTTGACATAAGCAATGCTTCCTGGGATAGGCATCTACCATCTACCTGAATAGATCTACCATTTTTAATCACTTGGCAGGTGAAGAGCATTCAACGTGTTTCTTCATCCTTTTCTTGCCCTGTTTCCTATGAGAAAACCCAGAAAAATACCTCTGAATGTCAGTCCAGTTCCACACAGACCATAAATGCTACCTCTTACACACAGATATATGCCCACGCACATATACACATTTAACCTGTTTTGTGTTCTTCCTTGTGAGGGCTGTTCTACATTATTGGTTGGAAGCAGACAAAAATCATCCATTATGGTTTCTGAGATTTTCAAGTGAAAGGTCTAATGTTACTCAAGAGCGTGGGTGAGATATGGCTGATTCCCACTTCCACCAACTGCCCTCCAGCTAATATCTTCCCTTAATGTTAGCATTTATTAGGGCTGTTCAGAGCACACTTACTTGTACAAGGTGCTCCTGCAGATTCTTGCAGAGTTTAGAGTATGCAGATGAATAAAGGCAAAATTAAGATACGGTCATTGCAGGCTGGGTTGTTTCTGAGCACATGCAAGTGAGTTTCATGGTGAATTTTAGCTCCTTGGCAGTGTAATGGTGCTGGAGAATTGCCTGTCCAAATGTAAGCATGAACATGTGGGCTGAGGTGCTTGACTCTGTGTCCCACCTGAGGCAAGATTTCAGGACATCTGAATCTTGTCCTTTGATTTTAATATAAAACAAGGCAAAAATTTGATCTTCTGTTGTGGACCTATGTAAGAATAAAAAACCTTTAGGCCAAAATCAATAATAACAATAGTAATGGCATAAAATAGATTTCTCTATCAGTTTAAAGCTTTCAACATGTAACTTCATTTCAAAAGCACCAAATGCTAATAGCTTCCCTCCAGCCCAAATGGCTCTGCTCAGTATACACATTTAAAAAAAAAAATGCTTACCACTTCCTTAGATATCTAAATATACACCTAGCACACTTATTTTTGACACCTTGTCTTAGACTCTTGATTCTAACATTTTTCAATATAGATTTACAGCAAAATGATAGCTATTTTTATCTATATCCAGGTGAAGCTTTTTTGTGCTACTTGTATAATTATAATTTCAAAAGCTGCTAAGTAGTTTTGGCATATACTTCTCATGCTTGAGTTCGTCTCTCCTAACTTTGTGTGTCAAAGTATTAGATGTTGAGTGTAAGATGGTCACTTAAACTCTCTCTCACTTTTCAACAGAGAGATATAGACATTGCTGATGACTGTTCATCCTTTCCCAAGGCTGTTTGGATGAACGTTTCATGAGGAATCTTGGGTGATCATTTAAAGAAAGTGCCTAATTCTTAGGCAGCTAAGCTAAGTGAGAAAAAGCCTCTCCTTCAGACCCTAAACCTTGGGTTTCACAGGAGTCCAAATCGGCTTCATTAATAGTGACGAGTACAGCTAAAATGTTGCATAATTGTTATATAAAATCTCTGATATTCAGAAATGCTAATGGGAGACAGCTGAGAAGGGCAGATTGATAGTCCAGAGTCTGACTTGTTTCCTGCCTCCCACATGAAAATGGCCGGGCTGAACACTGGCTGGTTTTGAGTTCGAGCAATGGGAAGGGAAGAGAAGATCAGCTGAAAGATGCCTCCGTCTGTCAAGACTGTGTATTCAAATACACACGGAGGTGATGTGAAGGAGAACTCATTTTGCAGCAGTCTGGTTGGGGGATAATATTTGTATTTTTTAGATAAGCCCCTTCATATAGCTGAATAGATCTTTTCTCCTGCAAACAGATAGAGCTTGACTTTTTGTGTGAAATACACCATAACTTGCAAAATGGGATGAAACTCTCATGAACAGACAACTTGAAAGAGAGTAGTTGTCTTTTGATAAACAGATGTGGGTTCAATTGCAGATGTTATCAATAAAAAATAAAATGCCCGACAACAGGGAAATAAATAACCAAACAATAACATAAATTCACAGTTTTCTGTAAAACTAAGCCAGGCTGTTAGAATCACAGCTTCTGTTTCTAGTAAAATCTTAGATATTGTAATTCTGTCAAAGCTGGTTGTCCTTCTCTTAGGTGATATTTATCTGCACAAAATATGCATGAAAATATACCGAAGTGTGGTCTTGAATCTCTCTGTAATTTTGTGTTGGTCAGCTTACAGACAAATTCAGGATGCCCTGACCTAATCTGAATGACATCAGGCTATATAAAATCACACAAATATCCACAGTAGAAAAAGCAATATTCTCTTCAGAATAAAAAAAAAAAAAACAAACAAACCACAACCAAACCTCTATAACCAATACCCCAGATCTCTGGTTTCCATTCACAAAAGCCAAATGAATGAATAGGCAAGGTTATTGAGGTGGCTTCCTGAGCCACACTTCCAGCATAAAGCAACCAAGGCTGAATTTGTGTTTGGATTTGGCTGATTCAGTGACTCCAAATCAAAGTTGTGGGTCTGGTTCCTTAAAATGACCAACACAACTATGATCAGCAATTGCATCAACATTAGGCAATTTTGTAATGTTCAATGTGGCTTACATCTGTGGCTAGAAGGCAGGGGAAACTAACTTTTTTTTACAAGCATTGCTTTTCTTTTTTAAGAGAAAAAAACATATAAAGCTTTATACCAAAAGAAAAACCCCAAACCCCAAACCCCTTATCTTTTCAATTTTGTTCATTTGTTTCAAGAATAAATACTTACAAAATGGCTAAATCTTACTATTATTTTTGCTGAAATACATTGGGTATGTTTCCTTTGTAGTCCTTCATTTGTGATTGATACCACCATAAAGAAGACAGACATTATTATTCCTATTGTAAGTGGAGAAGAGAATATCCCCTGATTAAAATAAGGAGTAAGTTTCACATTATACCACAGCAATTCATTGTGTAACTTGGGGCAAGCAGCTCTAACTTTGAGTGGTGGATTATGGGGCTCTTAATTGAGTTATTCATCAATATTTGTGATCTACAAAATGAGTTTATCATCTTTGAAGTCTTTAGACACTTGTAGATTTTTGTGGTGAAAAGCATCATTATGGTATTGGTCATTTTATTAGTCAATGAGTCACTGGGAAGCCAA
This sequence comes from Nipponia nippon, assembly GCF_047370975.1. Taxonomy (NCBI): domain Eukaryota; kingdom Metazoa; phylum Chordata; class Aves; order Pelecaniformes; family Threskiornithidae; genus Nipponia; species Nipponia nippon. The sequence continues at coordinate 13,959,962 of NW_028262290.1, read as the reverse complement.
GGTTACATCACATCCCCATCTGCTTTCGTTACTGGCATCCATGATGATCTTTCCTTCCATGGTCTGAGGTCAGCCTTGGTGACTTGCACCTCCGATGCCCACCCTTCCCCTCACATTCCCTGAACCCTACCGTCACTTTCCTTCTGATGCTTTTGATTCCCATTTGCATTTTTCTGCTCACTGAACTCTAGAGAGATAAGTGTGCTTCACTGAACCTTGCCTGTGCTGGTAACAGAGGGCTGTGGATATTTTAGGGTGTGCCTTGATTTACACCTACTGCTATATTTTGCGTTTCTGTTTGTGACAGAAAACTCACCCCAAATTCCAGCATTTAGTGGCAGTACATGGAGACTCACTTTGATGCTTTGGCCAAACTAGCTCAGTGACAAGACTTCCTTACTTATATCCAAGTATTCATGGACTCCTAGGCAAGATGTGCAAATTTTAGCCATTTCGGTTCAGCAGTTTTCGTTCTCATGCAGTCAGAGCCCAAGGGTATTGCTTTGAATGCTTAACTGGAAATGAGAGCCAGATAAACACAGAGCAGAAGGCCAATGAAATCCTATTGTAAATCTATCAAGCAAACACAAAGCCCTCCCTGACCATCAGCCTGGTTCCAAAAATGTGGTTAATGGAAGATTCATGTGCCAAAGAACTCCTGTTACTGGATTGTGGGGAGCTGAGATATTACTGAATCTTGCATCTTCCTCTGTATTTCCAGCTATGTGGCTGGACCTCATATCCTCCCCTGCACTGTCCCAGTAGCTGTAGAAACCAATGAATGTTTTATTGAAAATATAAGGTTCACTTGATTCACTTATTCGAAGTATGCGGCTGCACTATCTTCCAAAACACAGACAAGCAACCTTTAACTTGGCCATAGCTAAAAAATGTTCTTAAATACACTTCTGAGGTCAGAAGCTCTGTGATACAATTGACCAACTAAGCACGTTTCATACAACGTTCTGATGAAGGAGACACTCATAAATGTTGCTGATGAGAGAGCTGCTGGCTGCGGCTGCTTGGAGGAAGCCTGTCAAGGCTCATTCTTAAAAGTCACAGATATGCACTGGAAAATCCTTGATATTTATTTTTGGATGCAGGGCTAAACCCCGGCTTTGTAGAGGTGAGGATACTTTCCATTGATTAGATTAGGGCCCGGACTTCTTTTTCCAGCTTGATTTCTAGCTGAGCCCAGTCTCAGGCTGCTTCCTGAAGGAGAAGTTTTTGCATTTTATGTTCACCGAGGGCAGGGTCTGAGGCTGGAAATCAGCTTTAGCTACCACTGTTGCACTAACTGAGTGATTAACAGGATTTTGATAATGACACACTCTGAATGCAGACAGTATAGATTTTAGTTCTGGTTAGCCGCAGATTACTAATCTCTGCAGCTGCTGATGAGAAATTTGTCTGCTAATAACAAACAAATTCTTCTGAGAGCTCAGCTTCTCCACCAGAGGCAAAAACATTTGATCAAATGGATTAAGTTTCTCATCTTCTTTTATTGCATGTATTAACTTCTTGCCTCATTTCTAGGTGCAAAATGAAAATACCCAGCTCATCTCACCTTTTTTGTTGGTAGATTTTCATCCTCAGAAAGAAATATTTCTCCAAGGAATGTCAAGTTTACTACCCCCTTTGCAGATGGGGAAACTGAGTCATAGGGAGAGGTGACTTAGGTCATCAAGAGGAAAATGGAAAAAACAGTTGCATAAACTGGTCTCTAGAATCCCTGCCCAGTTGATAGCTCCCTTAAATGTCAGTCCCACAGGATTTAAGCTAAAGCTAGTGGTGAAACTCCCCATTGACTTAGATGGGCTTTGAAATCAATATATATACCCATATATATGTATATGCTTCCACAGCCTCCAGTGATTTTACCACCATAGTATCTTGACCTCATCTAAAAAGTGTTAGATTGACATGGTGATTACAGTTCCTGTGGGCAGTCAACAATAACATCATCACCACTGCTGCAGGATGACTGAGGGGCTGATTAAACACAACTAGAGGAAGGTTTGCCCAGTGAAAGATGCCAGGGTCCCATTGCTATGGATCTGGGTGTCAAGCAGACTTCCCAGAACTAGAGGTCTACCTGCACCAGGGCATTGAAAGGTTTCACTCTATTTGGATGTTGCTGTGTGAGTGCTCATGGGATGGGTCCAGCTCTGCAGTGTACATGAACCACACCATGCCAGCCCTGACCCTTTCTGGTGCAGAGGCAACGTTTTCCAGGAGGAGGTGGAGCCCCCAGAGTTACCTGCTTGCACTGGATATCCTTGCACCTCTCAAATTTCTGCTCTCCCAGATTATGAGGTCTCCTCCACTTGGCCATGGGATATCTATTGCCCGTAACAAGATCAGGGCTGGGCAACATGCAGGCAGCTCTCCCTGTAAGGAGGGTTCCTCTCGGGGGAAATGTAGCATTGCATTCTCCTCCCAGCTCCAGCACCCTGAGCAACATGCATACCTGCTCAGTGTGTCCCAGGTGGATCCCACCAGCTGGATGGGACACAGAAGGCCCCAGAGCAGCAGGGAGGACACAGTGCTGTAAATGAGGCTCTACCATCTGGGAGTCTGAGCTGGTAGCCATTTGTCTGGTTTTTCCTCCCTTTGAGCGACAAATTACCTAAAGAAAAAAAAAAAAACAAACCACCATGTCTCCTTGAACTGCCCAGAAGGCTGAGATATCACCAAATGCATGTGTTTCTGTGGGTGCTGTGCTTTAGCTGAGAACTCACTATGGGGTGACCATTGTCACCGCTGAGCTTTCTGATTCTGATGTCCAGGACATCTGGGGTCCCAGTGAGGCTCCAGGGGATAAGGTAAGCAGCAGTGCAGCTCCTCCAAGTCTAGGTGGGAGGCCAAAGCTGGCAATTGTTTAGGCTGCTCCCTGGGTCTGCTTATGCTGCTTCCTCTGCCCGTGATGGATCAACGCTCCTCTAAGTATTTTCTAAAGAAAAGGGAGCAATAGCGGCTCCAGGGAACCACATATCTTTTGTTAAATTATTTTTAAAATTTCACTTTTCCTAAATGTAAGATTTCAAACCTTCCAAGCCACATGAGTGCTACTAATCAACATTTTCCTGCCCAGCCTGTTAAAACTTCCACTAACTCATCCCCCCCATTTAAAGACATGATAACATTTTGTATCCAATTTCCCCTGTAATTAGATTGTACAAACACTGTTGGTCTTGCTGAGAATGAGACTATCAGTAACAAAACACTCCATCAACTTCCAGCTCTTTAACAAGATCCCCCTTTTTATTTTATCAGTCCAATGTGAATCCCTCTGATTAGGTGTTAACAAGCCAGACTATTTTCCCTTGAGAATCCTCAAGCGCTATAAATATATATTCACTCCTCAGACGTCAAATCACATGTATTGTAAAGGTTTTTCAGTTTCCCATTCACTGCCTCATTTTTATAAATCTTCGTTGTTTAAAATCTCCCACGTTAATTGTTCATAATCGCAGCATCAGTATCATATCTGGGAAGGAGAAAATAGTTGTTTTTAAGGAAAGGAACAGCCCTTATTTATGTTACTGGCATGTCACAAGTAATTTATTTGATTTATGTTAGATTATCCATAGATGTAAATTTTTACAAATTCTATCAGTGATCCACATCTATCTGGCAAGAACAACTAATTTTTGCATGATGGGTAAAGTATCCTCAGTGGATCACGACCATACAACAGAAGTGAGCTGACTTCTCTTTCGTCCTTGGAAAAGACACTTCAACTTTCTGCACCTCTTGCTCCACCTGGAACAACTGGGGTCTTTTTGAATATATCAGTACCTCTTACTGCCCTTCAAACATGCTTCAGGCCTGGCAGATTCTCCCTTCTGGGGGATTCCCAAAACAGAAATGGGAACTGGACAGAAGGCATTGAGTAACTAAAGAACCCTGAGGACAAAATAATTGTATAACACGCAAAATTGTGTTCAAAAGGACACAATTAACTCCTGCATCATTACAGAGTTTCTTGTATGGTGTTTAAGGATGTTCGTATCTCTTGGGGAGAAAAGACAAATAATGACATTGGCTGGAACTGTGATCTGAAACTGCACAGATTTTCAGTCAAAAAGCTCTAAGGACTGTATATAACAAATTTTCTAACATTGTCCCTACCATTCTTTTTTCTGCATCTTTAAAAGCTGTAGATCATTTAAATGTTGATTTTTGCCATAGAATTCAGTAAGTCAAGGCCATAATACTTGAAATCCAGAACCATTGCTTAGCTATTTAAAATAATTTAAATATTTAATATTTAAATTAAACATTTAAATTAAATTAATTTATTTAAATTTAATTAATTTAAATATTGAATGCCGCACAGGGGAAAGTCTACATCAATGTTTTCACTTTTCTGGATTTATATTAAATCAAACTCTTTACAAACTTTCCCCAGGGGAACACCACCACTGCCCAGGAGCTCAATATGTAAAGATTCTACCCATAAATAATCATAAACTCTTTTCACGCCCACTAGAATCTAGCAATTAGCACCTAATCAGTGCTAAAGCTATTTTTTTCTTAATGTATGGAAAAAAAAAAGCTCTTTTAGTGGACAGCTTAAAAAAAAAATCTAAACATAGATCTAAAATGTCTAAATCATATTAAAAACAATGGTTCAATTTATACCAAAAATAGAACAGAAAATGAATCATAAAAACTATCTCCAGAGAAACAGTAATACAAGGTACTTCTCCAATGACGTATGGTCCTTCTACCCTTTGTGTGAAAAACTTTGCCTCCTGACTGCAGTATTACTAATTTCCTTACCCTTACACCACCGTGGACAAAGAGTGGTGTTGGTGTTAAGCCTCCTCTATAAAGACGAATTTACAGATTCTGGCAATGCTTTTTTTCTCCTCTGTCATTTTTAAAAGAGTTTTTATATTTTCCTGGTATTTCAGTCTTAAATTTAACCTAGGTAGCTTCCACTGTCAGGCAAAATAAAAATAAAGCAGAGACAGGATCAACCAATACGGAATTAAGGAACACAATCAATCGATAAAGAATTATAGACCACATTAATGCAAATCAACATGATTTTGTGGAAAATAGGTTTTCTGCTATTTCATTTTTCGATGAGATCACATGTTGGCTAATAAACATAATAGTTCAGATTTAGCATAGGCATATTCTTGCAAAGCTATTTGGTTTAGCACCATAGCAGTTAAAATGTCAATACAGCACACATTAAATGGATTAAGATCTGGGCAGCTGGCAGATCTCAAAAAGTATTTGTCGATGGGGAATTGTTACCAAGTGGATGTGTTTCTTACGGAAATTCCCCAGAGGTCTGTTTCATGTCTAACACTGTTCAACATTTTTGTCAACTCTTTATTTGAACGTTTTGTAATAAGCTTTGATTTTTCTTGGTACGTCTGACAGATTAGTTAGCATTTAGTGATGTACGTGTTTTCTGCAGACTGTTAGCCTCTTGACAGGCAGTTTTGCTGTAATTTGTTCTGTTGCCTCTTTTGGCCTGGACAAAAAGTTTAACTTTTTAAAGTTTGTTGTGAAGGTCCACATAGAATTCTGTTTATTTTTCTCTCAGAAATAAAGGAAGACACTGCCATTACAAGTTATGGTGCTCAACTCAAGCAACGGGAGAGTCCACTCTCTAATGAGCTGTGCCATGGAAAGGAAGAAAGTTTTGTATCTTTCATCCATGAGTGGCTTAGTTACACAGCAGGAGCCTCTATTTTTCACACTGCCAGAGAAGTTCAGCTCCCACTTAGAAGAATCTCTTTAGCTATAATCTGAATGAGATGCATAATACTGGTAAGGTTTTGCACACATATAATGTTCTTTATTTAAGGATCTTGTAGTGCTGAAAAATATCGAATCATTAGGATGACAGCATAATGATATAATAATTATAATAATAATAATCAAAGCAAAGTCACTGAAAGCAATGCTAGCAATGATGCTTATGGTATAAGTCTGCTGATTTGAAGGCTGAGGAACACCCTGAGTACTGTGAGAGGGAGGTACCCTCGGTTGGTATTTGTTCAGAAGTTAAAGGAAAGAGTCTAGAAAAGGCTAATGGAATAGGATGAAGTAAGAATATTATTTGAGCATTTTTATTGGTATTTGGGACCATTTTTTTTTTATGAACAGCCAGACTTTAAGGAGGGAGAAAGCACGATATCATTCTTCACACTGGGGAAAGAAGATGCTGGGCAGTTTTTAAATTTCAGAGGATGACAATGGTTGCACGAAGAGTGTCCTCTGGTTTTGGAGTGAGGAGTCTGTGGATTTTGCATGTCACCAACCCTAATAAAAGAACTGGATCACAGCAGGGGTTGCTGTGAGAGCCTCCCATACAGACTAGGGCAGCAGCCCGCAAATTAACAGGCAAAGTGACAAATAGGTGGTGGGAAAGATTAGTTAGGAATAAACCTTGTTGGAACAACTAGCGAAGAGCAATTAGCAGGGCAGCTAACAGCAGCCCTAGTCAGCAGGAAGAGCCAGCCACAAACATTGCCAGCAGAAAGCACCCACCAAGAGTGGCAGTAAGGGAAGGACTGTTTGCAAATGGGGCTGTGTCTGGCCGTGAGCGCTGCGAGCAGGAGCACCTACTGCTAGCGGTGAGCAGGGCAGTCACAGAGGCCAGCCGACTGCCACAGGATACAGATAGAGCTCAGGGATGACTCTGCTGTAGAATAACCATCGTAATACTGAGATTTGTCTGAGTCTGGATCAAAACCCATGAGTGGGGTGCAACAAGAAGAGGATGTCCATGGCTGGCACCAAAGCACTGATCTTTCAGAGATCTCTCTTGGCTACTGTGGAGCGAACAGGTACGTCAAGGGGGAATGGGATCATGTTTCCTTCTCTTGCTTGAATTTTCTAGGTTGGAAGGATATGACTGGAGCTCAGGCATGTGCTATAGAAGTGTAGTTGCAAGTTAAATTTTATGTAGATTGAAAAAGAAAATAAAAAGCACTGTTAGCCTCATGGTTTATACTTCAAAAGCACATTACCACTGGAAAATTTGCTTTCAATTTACTTACCCTTATTAGGTTCAGATCCCTCTATTTGCACATGGTTTGCCAAAAGCTGGTAGCTCCCAGACTCTGGCTTCTGTTTCTTTGCTCTGAGGAACTCTTGGCCATGCAAGAGTCAGATGACTCTGATGGGGTCTTAAATGGGCAATAAACCCAAACTCACCGAAACACTTTCACTCATGAGAGTAGGAAATATCCTTGTACCAAGTATATTACCTGAAAACAGAATTTAATATATATATCCAGACATATCTATACTTTATTAAGCTGCATTTAGAGCTACCCTAATTAAAACTCCCCCTGTGTTAGATATTATGTTAAAGATTTTTGCCAGTTTTACTCAGTCTGCTACTCAGATCTGCGTTGTGGGACTTATTGAAGAACAGGATCACAGAATCATAGAATCATTTAGGTTGGAAAAGACGTTTAAGATCGTCAAGTCCAACCATTAACCTAACACTGCCAAGTCCACCACTAAACCATGTCCCTAAGCCCATCTACCCATCTTTTAAATACCTCCAGGGATGGTGACTCAACCACTTCCCTGGTCAGCCTGGGCAGGACAGGGCATGACTTGAAGAAAGGAGAGGTTCTGTCACTAGCAGTTCATAAGACTTGCTGGAGAATTTTAAAGAACTAGAAATTCATGTCATTAGCAATAATGTTTCGCACTTTTCATAAGAGGATCACAAACTGATTGGCAAATATTACGTACTTCTGTTTCACAGCAGCCTTCTTTCTTTGAGACACGCATCTGACTGACTTGAAGCATGAAACATGGAGAAGTGACGTGACAGGCTAGAAGGCTGTACCCTGTTGAGAGGTCAGATCCATCTGTTTCTGCTGAAGCCAACAGGAATTTAAAGGTTTTTGCAGGGGAAGAGTTTCCACAGCCATACACCCAGTCTCCTGCTCTGCTCACAGACCAGCAGTGATTCTCCTCTGTAACAGTGGCTTATCTCTATACTTTCATGAAGGGTCTTCAAACAAACCTCTGTGGTTTTGTAATATTTGTGTCTTGGTGGCCTGTGTTGCATTCTTCCTCCCGGCAAAGTTTTGTCATTTATACTGAAGACTGGACTATTCTAGAAACCAGATGAACAATACTACTGAGTAATGGCAAAAATCTCAGTTTTCTTTAGACTGGTAACATTATTGGCAAATCCAAAGCTGAGCTGCAGACTGCAATTTGCTCTCTTTTAAAGTACATGGAAAACTGCTGTGAAGCGCAAGCTGTCACGATTGTGTGGTGTAAGCAATTATCTTGTATCTTGACTGGACTGATGTGGGTTGGGCACGCTCATTTCCATTGTAGTCATGTCATTTCTAAATGAAGTTGCAAACTGGTAGGCAAAAGTACAGAAAAGGTGTCATCGATGTTTCAACATGGCTGCTGCTGGGTGTCACAGCATCTGCCATACTGACCTCTGCCCTCTGATAAAGCAAGAAAAAGAGAGTTCATTGACCATTTAATGCAATGCCAGGGTCTCAGGGCTCAGGTCTTCACAGACTCCGCTGTGAAGCAAGTGGATTGACTTCTAAAGCTTCAGACAAGCCTGAAATGAGGTAAAGTAAGTTATGAAATAACAGGGAGTGAATTGCATTAAAAACTCCCAATTTAGGCATGAACAAAGGATAAAATCAAACAACAGTAAGCAGAGGTATGCTCTTGGGGTCTGTTACTGATAGTGCATGTGCAAAGAGGAGAGAAGGTCACACAAAACATTACCTCCTGCACCCCTGCTGTTTGAGAAAAGATCACGGTAAAAAAAAAAGCAGCAGCACGGTAGGAGAAGAGCACATGCTTTTCTCACTGTTTTCCTTCTCATGGGGAGTCACGTATATGTTGAAATATTTCCCTCTAGTCTCTAGCCCCAGCAGCATATCCCAAATAGAGTTTTATTTTGGTTTGGTGAAACAAGATAATCTATAGTAGCACAAAATGCCTCACATAGGTATAGCAGCTTAAAAAGCAGATTTAACCATGGCAGTGAGGAAATCTGAGCTTACAGAATTGCACAGTCTAAAAATTGAAGCACAGACTACGCCTTGGGGTACATGATTCTGGGATGAAAGTACAAAGCATCTTTATTAATATTATAAAAATTTTTACCCATAGATGAACTAAATCTGAAGTAAGCCTTTCTTCTGAGGCTTCCTCTGTCTGTTAGACTTCTGTTTGTTTGTAAAGTTTACATGCTTCCTGGGTTTGACCAAAAACAGGGCTATTGAAATAACTTGAGAAATGTTATCACTCTGATGTTTCTGAGCCAGCTAGGATTAGAAATGACTGGAAATGTTATGGAAGAGCCTGTTTTCATGAGATTTCCATCCAGATATCTAGACCAAAGGGGTTTCTTGCTCTGTGAACTTACAGAACACCTTTCAGTGCTCTTTGATGTAAACTCCTTGTTTCCTGTAGCATAAAGAAAAGTGTGCCCTGCATTGTACCTATGCAAGTTACAGCAAACAGATCAATATAAGCTCACCTTTTAAGACCTGACCTTTTGTTTGACCTGAAAGATGGAGGTTTTTCGGTTCTTAAAGCTGGGTAACATAGTTTCTTGTTGAACTTGGAAAAGATCGTGTTATTATCTACCCTTTCAAGGACCATGCAATAAGCATAGGAAATAGAGTATTATTTTAAGCCAACAGAAGCCAGAATGTACAGAGTTAAAGTCCTAACTCCATCCTTAGGGTACCTAGCTTTCTTTACACAATTACCTGTGGTCTCAGTCTGTTAGATGATCTCAGCTCGGCATTTGCAGAAATACTGAGACAATTGACTTCGGGATGAAGTTTCCAGCTTCAACTTGAAAGATCCCTTGTGTTTGTGGATTCAGGTCAGACATTTAGTGTTACCTGAACTTAATTGCTGTTTGTTTTTGCTTTGCATTGTCTTCTAAAAGGCAGTCCAGGGAAAGACGGAGGCCTGGGAAAAACAAACTGCTTTGCAGACCAAAATGGCTTCAAAAGCAGCATTAGGACCACCTCCAAGTCTAAACAAAGCTCTGGCAGAAAGGTTATCTCCTTGCTCCCTAAACCTTGCCACTTCCTGCAGAAGCCCTGCTTTTCTCTTTTCAGGCCATAACAATACTCAGGACTGCTCTTACCTTACTCTTGTCTCCCATATCAAGTTCAGCCTGCTTGCGCAGGCAGTGCGATCCTACTTTGCATCCCTTTTCCCAGTTTTGCCCCAGAGTTTTGCTTCTCAGTCCCATACAAGGAGGCTAGGTGACTTGGCTGTTAGTGGCCATCATTTAGGTCACAGTTATCTCTAGTATCCGCCTATGGCTGTCATCTTTGATTAGCAAATGCATAGTACTGCTTACCCTTTCCTGCGTTAGGCAAAGCAACCCCCTTCTTGGTTTTGGGCCTCTTTTAAAAATTGGGTCAGTCTGGCAAGCATTTCTGAATGCTTCAGGCACCACTGAAAGGATACCACCATTTAATGTCTTTATCAATGATCTGGATGAGGGGATTGAGTGCACCCTCAGTAAGTTCGCAGATGACACCAAGTTGGGTGGGAGTGCTGATCTGCTGGAGGGTAGGAAGGCCCTACAGAGGGACCTGGACAGGCTGGATCGATGGTCCAAGGTGAACTGTATGAGGTTCAACAAGACTCAGTGCCAGGTCCTGCACTTCAGTCACAGCAACCCCATGCAACACTACAAGCTTGGGGAGGAGTGGCTGGAGAGCTGCCTGGCGGAAAAGGACCTGGGGGTGTTGGTTGACAGCCGCCTGAACATGAGCCAGCAGTGTGCTCAGGTAGCCAAGGTGGCCAATGGCATCCTGGCTTGTATCAGGAACAGTGTGGCCAGCAGAACCAGGGATGTGATAGTGCCCCTGTACTCAGCACTGGTGAGGCCACACCTCGTTTGAGCCCCTCACTACAAGAAGGACATTGAGGTACTAGAGCGTGTCCAAAGAAGAGCAAGGAAGTTGGTGAAGGGTCTAGAGCACAAGTCTTCTGAGGAGCGGCTGAGGGAGCTGGGGGTGTTTAGTTTGGAGAAGAGGAGGCTGAGGGGAGACCTTATTGCTCTCTACAACTACCTGAAAGGAGGTTGTAGCGAGGTGGGGGTCAGCTTCTTCTCCCAAGTAACAAGTGATAGGACGAGAGGAAACGGCCTCACGTTGCTCCAGGGAGGTTTAGGTTGGATATTGGGAAAAATTTCTTCACTGAAAAGGTAATCAGGCATTGGAACAGGCTTCCCAGGGAAGTGGTGGAATCCCCATCCTTGGAGGTATTTAAAAGATGGGTAGTTGTGGTGCTTAGGGACATGGATTAGTGGTGGACGTGGCAGTGCTAGGTTAACAGTTGAACTCGATGATCTTAAAGATCTTTTCCAACCTTAACGATTCTATGATTCTATGATTCTATGATTAGAATATGCACTTTGTATTTTTTATGTATGCTCACATTGCAATGTTTCTTTTTAATATTTTAACGTAGATACAAGAAGTGTTACCTGGATGTATATTGTAGGCTCAAATTACAAACTGTATTGGCTCAAAATTTTATTTGACTTTATACCTAGTAAATAACTCTTCTTCTGAGTTTTGTTGATATGGTGATGAACTTTGCAGTACATTTGAATGTTTACAAATGATAGTATATGCTATTGAGACACTCGTCTCAAGATTAGCATGTCTCATTAGAATAAGCAGATGAAATACCTAGTTTAAGCCTGAGACATCTTGTTATCATAGTTTAATGGGCTTCTGCAGGCACGCTGATTGGCAATAAATGTTTGTGCACATACTTGTAACTAAGACATATAGCGGGCTGACAGCAATGGGGTAATATGTCATTAGTTCCCATGAACAAATGACAATTAGCTCCTAATTCACCTTTCTTTTGCCATAAATAAATCTACACATGTGGGCAGTTACCATTGCTCTGATGATGCACAGCAACATCTTAAGCCGTCATGACCTGATCATATATCTTTCAGTTAATTTAGCCTCTGCTACAAAGGTATCATAACCTCTCTTTTTTATTCGTTCACAGAGATGAACCAAATGGATTTGAAGTGTGACTGCAGTTGCTGAACTCTCTCACAATTCATATAATAATAATCATCATCATCAAAAAAATAAAAATCCCTGGCTGAAGTCAGAGGTAGTTCTACAGCCTTTCATGAAGAAAAATTTAAATCAAATGAGTGTGACTGTCTGAAGGTGCTAAAAGAAACTGGGCAATTTCACAAAGTGGACTGGAGACACTGCTTACTTATGTGAACTCAGCTTGTGATTAAAACAGTGAAGAAAGAATATCTGGAGAGCTCAGTAAATCTTTTAGGAGCAAGTTCTGTGTGCAAGCTACAGTTATGGCAATAAACAGACTCCATTCTGCCAAAGCAGTATAGCAAATGAAAACTGATCTCAGATTTTGCATAGGAACTCAAGGTAGGAGTTAGCACTATGCGAAGTAATGACCATACACTTAGCTACAAGCAGGTTTTTGTGCTGACAGCAACGACTGAGTAAAAAAGCTGTGCCATGATGAATGCAGCAGAACGAGAACATGTAGTGACAGCAAACCACTCATGAGAAGACTGACTGACTGGATCTTAGAACAACCTCTAAAAGTAAATGAGGAATATATTGCTCTACAGCACAGGGCATTAGAAGTAAAATGCCAGCAGCCTGAGAGAATTACCCACACATATTTCTTAAAAAAAATAAATAAATTGCCCAAAGTTGGTAGCAAATAGTAAATGCTTTGCCAAAATGCAAGGAAACAGGTTATCTGTATGTGACTAAGGAGACAAACCACAGCACTCCCATAATATTATGTGAACCGAGAACACCTGGGACAGTGTTGGTGTGAAGCAGGCATGTCTCCCTCCCTTGCTGGGTCATATCTGTTCAAGCCACTTTCACTCTGTACAAAGAGACTGCAAGCAGAATATACACAATTTAAGAGTACAAAGTATTATTTATTGAGTAATGCATAAGACAGGTAACTAAGAGTAGCAAGCATCCATAAATGTGCTCATTAATGCTTACAAGACACCCGATGGTGGCCTAGCAGTCACCACCCAGGGAAAGGCCAGCCTCAGCTTCTGCTAGGAACAGCAAGACCCTTGATGATGTTGAATTGCCATCTTTCGACTCTCTGCTTTTTTCTTGGGTCCATATACCTCTCACATCAGTATTTTTCCTCTTGAAGCCTCCTTCCCAGGCACTAAAAAGGAATGGAAGTACTGAATGGCCACGTAAATCTAGCTTTATAGAGAGCTTCACTTTATCAGTGTCATGCTATTCTGATATCCATAAACATATAAAATGGGCTTTATTAATACCTATTAATAGTTAATATCAGCACTTATTTTTTTAATAAATACGTAAACCGGTAATTACAGAATTATTAAATAGAGTTGAAGAGAAGTAGGCATCACATATTATCATCTCCACAATTGTAAACTATTGATAATGAACAACAAAGCACCTGATAATCATAATTTTGGGATCTAGAAACAGTTACTGTTTCACAAAAGCACATTTCACATTCATACAGCATCTTATTGACAGCTGAGATATGGCCCCCAGAAGTTTTATTAAATACGGTGCCAAGGCTTAATGATGGGTTAAATCTTATGACCTGGTCAAACTGGATATAAATGGTTAAACTTTTCCTTCAAACTTGCTTTCCTTTTTGAGCCATAAAACTCATTGTGATCTTGTTTGTCAACTCTTTCAAGGGCTGAAGGATGTCTTTAACCAATTCTGTACGAGCCTTCTATACTCTTTCAATTATAAATTCACATGCTATCATTTCTGATTGTTATTGCTCTTAGAAACACTCTGATTCCAGCAAGATATTGCCACACAAGAAAATAATATTTACATCTGTTTGACTAGTGGATAATTTCATCAAATGAAAAAAGCAATCAAGCAGTCCATTTTTGTCAGTGAGTTATCTATGTAAGTAATATTAATTCATGCAGAAAGCCTTTTATTCTGTGGAGTTTATTAATAAATAATTATCATATTCTCTTGAGTCAATCTGTCTAAATGCAGAGACATTAAGACAGATTTTCTTGTAGCTTGTAGTTTGTAAGACAATTTTTCCTCAGTAGGTGGGCTGTTGTACTGTTATTGTTTTAATATACCATTCTTTTACTCCAAAGAAACACAACTCACCACGTTAATGTGATTAATGTATGGAAATATTTATTATAGGAACAGTGATTAAGTTTTGGTTCCAAGACAGGTATAAGTGTCCTCTAATCTACACCATTTTCCTTCAAGCTAAACTGTTCCCAAGTTCGATCATAATATCTATTATCCCCTCCCTGAATATTATTTAACTCCAAAGTCTTTCAACTCAAAACTGCTTAAGTATTAGCAGCACTTAATTAGTCCATCTCTTTCAAACATTTTTCCAGTTCTGGGAATGTGAGGTTTTTTCCACTACTGAATTTGTAGCAAAAATCTGTTCCCCAGCATGGACCTAGTTTACAGTGAGATAGTCTTCACTACACCCTTACAATCTCCACTATGAAAATCCTTAAATTGTGTTTATATATTTCAAAATCTTGACCAAAACATTTAATAGATTTATATTGGGGTATTATTGGATAAGCCAAGCAATTTTTTCCTTTCCTTCACTCTGAAGGGGTGGGGTGGAATATACTGTTTGGGTGTGTACGGCTGCACTGCTTACAATGGAGTCACTCTTTGTCTGCCCCACGGTAAGAAGAGTGGATCTGGCTGTATTCTGATGGATTAATTCTGTTTTAACACCAGGATGAATGAGAATGGAATTTGGCCCCATAACTGTTAACAGCTCAACATATACAGATGTCATCTGAGCCCCACTGGCAGAAACGTAGACCCACTGGCAGTCAAGGAGTTCGGATCAGATCCTTTATTCTCTTCTCTACCTCCTGGGCCCCAGTTTACACATGACAACTCTTGACTTGTGGATAGTGAGAGTCCCATTGTTTTCCACCTCTCATACTCTTTTTCTCAACACAATCAGTTTCCCTAGCAGAATTAATTCCAGCTTTGTTCTATAAATGTTAGTCGCTTTCCTCAGTCACACTAGGCATTGCGCCAATGAATTCAGACTAAACAGAGGATATTAATTTTACTTTAGCATACATGTATTACACAAAAGCTGTGATGCATAAGGGTTTAGTTCCAAGAACTACAGTAAAACAGTTGTGTAAGCCTTCAAATTTGAATGTCAGTGATAACTTGCAGAGGGAATTAGAGGCACTTAAAAGGAAGGCCTCTCAGATTTTCTTTTTTAATCACTAAATACCATAAGAAGATGGGCTGTGAAGTATGACTCCTCCACCTGAAGAAGTGGATGAGATCAAATTAACCTTGGGCTACTACCTTTTGATATTCTGCATGCTTGTGGTTTCCAGGTGTGGATTGCAGGAAGGTGGTAAACTCTGTCCCAAGAGTGCTTGAGACATTTTGTAACAGGGAGGAGGAAGACACTGGCTGCTAGAATCTGAATGGGGCCAAGGCATTTGTGTAAATATAGTTATGGTATGGGGACAAGTGAAGCACACCTTTCTCAGCTTGTGGAAATAGCCTTGTAACTCATGCAGCTGGCCAGTCCACACTGCTCGAGAAAACTGGATGTCTCTTAATGTTTGCTAGCAACTGTCAGTTCAATCAGTAGATATAATTTGCTAAATTAGGCTCTATATTATGAAATCCCCTTTGCTTTGGGGCAGCTTTGGGGCAGAATAGTAGGGATTTTACTCAGGTGTAACTTCAGTAACTGTAGCTCAACTAATAAACATTTTCTTAAGAAGGCAGACAGCTTAGCCATTTGACCGCTGTATTCTCTTGAATAATAGCATGAAAATACTTACCAGAACCCTGGACAAAAGGTGGTCTTGCACCTTGTATTTGCGGAACTGATTGGATTTCCTTAATTGCTCAGAGGCTTTCTTGTTGTGGCTTAGCAGAAGCTGTTCAGACTTTATCTCTAGCAAACACATGAGAAATGCAGTACTAGGCATCCACAACTCCTTGGCAGTGTTATCAGCTGGTTAACAGCACAAAGAAATAACAAACCTCAGCCCAAAAGGCATCACAGACGTGAATGAGTTAACCACTTACAGGGCTGATGAGGCTGACTTCTAGAGAAAAACAACTTAATCCTGTTTAAAGGCTTTTTTATCTAAACTAAAACTGTTAAAAGAGGATTTGCTTCCTTGAAGAAGAAATAGTCATGTCCAAGATGTTACTCTGTATGCCTGCAAAGACACATCTGTTGATACATTTGGGGAACTGTTCCGGCTTAACTGACCAGCTGTGCAGGAAATATATGTGGGGATCTTCCTTGAGAAAATTTGTGCCATGTGTAAGGCTGATTAATAATGAGAAAAAGACTCAAGTTTTTCAGCCCCAGGCTTTCACCACTGATTCAATGTTCACGGAAGCCAGTCTGCTGGGAGCTGGGTGAGTCTGAACTGGGAGATGAGAGAGGAAAAGCAAAGAGCACATCCAGTTGTCCACACATGTTTTATAGAAGCACGAAGGAGAGCACTACATTTTCTCCAACCAGGTACAGCTGGGATGAACCAAGCATCCCAGCTGTCTCTGAAACCTTGCCAGCGCAGGGCAGGTTTCCCCTCACCAGGCACAGTCAGCCGCACTGCCGAGCAGCAGTGTGCATGGTCCCCATCCACCTGGAAGCACTGGTGCTGCTGGCAGGGGGCCTGGAGCTTGGCATCGGGAACTAAAGTGACGCCTTCTAAAAGTGCAGGCACAACCCTTTGGGGACAAAGTACAGAGACCTATGAGTTAGCTGGCTAGATTTTCCAGTCGTAATGTCAGCTGGATATTTAAATGCTAAATATCAGAAATATAGAAGCCGTGATGAGGTGGAGAGGGAAGGCCCTTTCCTCTGCCCTTTTCCACCCAACTCAATGGTCTTCCCCTCTTCACAGCCTCTCCTCCCTCCACAGCTCTGCTCCTTCACCCGTCTTTCTGTAACAGGGTCTCATCTCCTGCCTTGCCACCCAGACATTTCTCCTTTACCCATCTTCTTCTATCCCTTCACCCCTAGTTTGTTGCTGATCTCCACCCATATCCAATGTCCTTATGAGCCCAGGACCATGTAGGCATGTTCCACTAGTTGCAGGAACTGCTTCATTAGTTCATGTCTGAACATTTTGCCCTCTCTGAAGAGGAATAACACCATGTGAGTCAGTCCTGCAGAAACAAGTCTTACTCGTGAAATCTTTGCTTTCCTCACTTGGTGAGGGATTGGTGGGTTTATTAAAAATATACGATTAGAACATGGAGAATCTTGCTTGTCTGTGGATAATGATGTAATGTATGCAGCTGTCTGGCTTACTCCAGGGCAAAGCTAAGGGAGAGCTGTTATGGACAGTACAACCCATATTCTTGAAATGGAAAGTCAGAGTGAAATGAGGGGTTTTACTTGTCTCAATCTGACACAGCTGATTTCCTCCTCGTGCTCCCGTGTAGATAGAAACAGGGTTCATGAGCCTGCTGTGGCCTCTTTTCAGCTCTGTCCTTGTAAAGAGCTTTGGATGCTTTGGTCTTTTGGTGAGCTTCACTTAATCTACAGACATCACAGAGAAGGGTTATAGGGTTCAGTCACCAATTGTGAACCTGTGCTAAAGAGCCTGCAGGATGACACACAGCGCATCTGCACTCTTTCCTCATGGGCTCTCTCTGTTTCTATGAACTGAATGAACTCAATTAATTCAATGAATTAAGTATATTTCCCATCATGGTATACTCCCATCTGTTTTCATAGAAGCAGCCTGGGAACTACATCTATTTCCCCATAGCTTCAGTAATAACTAGTCATATAATCATCACTACTTGTTTGCACTACTGTTCTTCAGCGTCTTTGTGAGAGCAGCTTGATGCTGAATCTACGTCAGCCTTTTCCCACCTCAGGTTTCCTATCCCTGCCATTAGCACGTAATGGAGTAGACCACAGCTCACGTGACCCAGGTAAATCTTGGCAACACCATGGTACAATTACAGTGGCTGCCACTGGTGGTCTCTTCTGTTACAACATTAGTGTGTTCTGAGGTATGGCACTGTGTACTGCATTCAAGGGGTCTGGCTCACTGGTGCATTGCTGCAAAACCTGTGCTGTGCTGTGCTAGATAACAGTAACAGCAGTCTTACACTGCAGTAACAGAGCTGAAGAAAGAGCAACTTCTACATTTTAAGCTCCTCTTAATAGTTACAAAAGTATTTACAAAGTTGAAGAACCAAGATTTCTTTGTGATATTCTCTATTAATCATCATGATAGTTTTTAGGACAGACTCCAGCATTTATACAGAGTCCTGCTGGAATATGTGGGACTCTGTGAGATCAGGAGCTTGTGGGCAACCAGCTCAGGTGTTGCGCAGATGTCATGAGGGAATGCCACATTTAGTGCTAAGGTTGTCCAGAAATGTGCAGAGGTCACCCAAGCACATACTGTGTGATTCCTGGATCTGACTGACAAAGCAAAGGGTCACTGGAGGGGGAAGAACAACCAAAGAAACACTTCGCCTCTCCTTGTAGAAGTACTTGGAGTTTGTGGATGAGGAATTCAGAATTCAGGTGTGGGCTAACTGGCACTAATTAGCTGCTAATCCCCAGCAAGGCTTTTGTGAGAGCCCAATGCCTATAGAAATGAGTTCAGCTCATTACACTGGGAGGAGGGTTAGAGGCGGGGAATGTACGAATGCTTCTGCAAAGAACACCCTGATGATAGTTGGGTAGGTGGAAGCTGATGCAACAGGTATGTTGAGGTGGGTTTGGAGGGTTCTTTAACCAAAATGATGGGGTTTTTCAGCCAAAATATGAAAATGTCTGTTCTTTAGGAACACCATTTGAAAAGAAGAAAGGATATAGAAAACCAGAAAAGCGTCTGCTGTCAGCACTGACATTTGTGGCCATTTCCCTTAGTCAAATTCAATTTTCTGGCACACTGATTTGATACAAATGTTTTGAACAGCCTTCGTTCTTTTTCCTTGAGCAAACATGACGGAATATCAGTCCTAATTTGTGTTCAGCTCCATTATGTTTCTCAGTTGTGTCAAAATGCAATAGTTGTAGAACACCTGGCAATATTTAGTGAACTGCAGTCCTTATGCTCTGCTTTTGGCAGAGGAACTGAGGTTTTCTTACTCAATCCCAGCTAGGCCTGTAACTAACATTTCAATGTTTGTTCTCCTACTGCCATCACACTGATGTTGCCCTAAATATTCTGCAAAGATAAGTGGAGGTATATTGCCTTGGAATTGGTCTTGGAAAACATGAGCCATTTGGTTTGTTTGTTGCCTGGTAGCATTGGTGCAGGCCAGGAATAACAGTTGTTCTCAGCAAAGATAACGTATTAATACAGAGCAAGAGTATTGTGAACTCAGCTAAGTCCTTCTCATGTCAACTTCAAAGCTCTTTGCATTGATGGAAATGTCATCTGTCAACAAATACAGTCATTATTTTACATGAGTTAATTGTTACAACTACTTTTTCCTTTGAGGGATGGAAAGGTGAAGGGAAAAATTCTTCAAGGACTTGCAGCACAAACCAAGACATGTAGAGTCACATATTGACCTTGCGCAAACAAAGGCAGCAAAAGAAGCATATGCAAATAACCACACAGCCATGTCAAGCTCCTTATTACCCCATGTGCCACTTTTGTCATCACAGTCTCCAGGCTGAGAATATATCCCATGGGAGCTTAGGGCAGAGGAAAGTGACACCTTGCATCATAAGATATGAGATGTCAAAAGGAAATAACCTCTACTCTTAGAATCATAGAATCACAGAATGCTTTGGGATGGAAGAGACCTTTAAAGGTCATCTAGCCCATCCCCCCTGCAATTGACAGGGACATCTACAGCTAGATCAGGTTGTTCAAAGCCCCATCCAGCCCACTAGTACTTCTAGTAGTGTGACCATTGCTATGCATGGAGTAGGACAAGGCCATTCAAAACACATTGGAACAAGTGAAAATATGAATTTCTTTAACAAATAGCTGCTAGGGACCAGAGGCTAAACGTATCTGCTGTGCTGGGAATGGTGGGAAAGGTAGAAGTGCCTAAGAGGAGTGCTCCATCTGAACATAGTGTGACTTGTAACAGGGTGCTTCGCCTTGATGAGGCATTGCGTTGGGTTGTGTCAGCTCATTAGTAAGGCAGCAAGATGCCTTAGTGCCAGACTGCAGTGAAAGTGATGCAAAGGCTTGATTCATCTGATAAAAATGTGTCAAAACTTTCCAGAAAGGATAAGTGCTTTAAATTATGTATTTTTTTGGAGAGCAGATAAAGAAAAGGAAAGGGATTGGTTAGGTAAAGAATCTGCTAATGGGCAGAGGACATTTCACTGACTCTTTTTTTGCATCATATGATAACTTTTCTGCACGTTACATTTTGGAGACAGCAAGGCTTTTCTGTGGGGAACAAAAATTCAATTCTCATTTTACAGGGACTGGGACATCTTTGAAACTCCATCTGTAGTCATGAGTATGATCTTGGCTCTGAAGCAATCCTGATAGGCATACCCTTAGCTAACTACTGAGATAAAGAAGTAAGAGCATCTGCAAAGAGCTGGACTCTTATAACTGCTATGATGCTTCTGTGCCAGCAACAGGCCAGTGTAAGGGAGCTTCACTCTGGTCTGTTGTTTACTCTGGACTTCATTTCTGGATTTCAAGTTTCTGGTGGCCTTTGTTCAGATTCCTAAGCACAGAATTATTGTAAAATAATGAGGGGGCCAAACTTGGACTTGGAAGGGGAATCTCTGGCACTGTTTGAAACATATACAAAAGCATGAGGTTTGGCTAACCTTGCTGAGATGTTGCACAATTGTGTATGTTGGAGATTAGTAATTAGCCCTCATACAGATCCTGCTGTCTCGGTGGTCTTGAGAAAAACATATATTTTTAAGTCACAGTAGTTTTTAATGCCAAAGAATAAGTGTCTGCTTATTCAGATAATGCTACTGCAACTCAGTT
The DNA here is from genome assembly GCF_047370975.1 of Nipponia nippon. Classification (NCBI taxonomy): domain Eukaryota; kingdom Metazoa; phylum Chordata; class Aves; order Pelecaniformes; family Threskiornithidae; genus Nipponia; species Nipponia nippon. Next base: position 13,938,964 of record NW_028262290.1, on the reverse strand, counting down.
TAAACTCAAATGAATGCTGGCAGTCACAGTCAAGTTTCTTGCAGACCCTGACTATGTCTGTCAGCTGTGGAGTCATAATATCACAATCACAATGAAATGAGTGATTCCCTGTCTTAAATATTATTGCCTTTTCTCCTTAGGAATGGAACAACTTAAAATACCCTTCTCATGTAGAGAAGTGTCACTTTACACAAAAGTAGCTGAAGCACCATAGATTCAAGTCCAGGTCTTCAATAATGGTTAGTTATCTACATGCTTCGAAGATTAAGCATAAATAGTTTTTCCAAGGTCACACAAAAGTCTCTGGTAAACTGGAGAACTGAACCCTGGCACACTAAGTCCTTGCCTGCTGGATGAAAGCACTCTTTCCATTAATATCCTGGTGTTCCCAGTAGACTGCATCTTTTTAGCAGCTCTTCTCCCAGTCTTTCATGGATAATATTCCCAGAGATGCAGTCTTGATTTCTGTTTAGAAGTAATTAATGCAAAAAGTGTCTTATTGAGGAATCCCTGAAAGTTAACCCTTTCAAGGCTCTCCCAACTGTTTTTACCTAATTCTTCAATATCTGTTATCAAAGCTGCAGTAAATGGAATACACATCTGACAAGGACTTTACTATCCTCACTGCTACATAAAAAGAGAAGATGTTATATCAGAAATGGAAACTATTTCATTTCCTGTTGGCGCAAGTCTATGATGACATTTTCTGTTTCACAGTGGACAAGCCATTGTGGACACCAAAGTGCTCAACTAAGAAAAACAACCATCTCCAGTGGGTGATTCAGATTTTAGACAGCTGAAGTGCCACCTGGAGACACTGGTTCCTTTTCTCTATAGAAGAGTCTCAAATTCTTAATTTTAATTGCCAAAGGGTAAATGGGATTAATTCTCCACTTATAGCTGTATTTTAAAAGTTTTTTTTATGTTACTGAATATAGTGTAAAATCTGTTCTTGATGTGTCTGAGAACAGTGTTCTCTCACACATAGATAAACCCTGTGTTCTCCCTAGCTTGGTTAAAATCGTGGGTCATCAAATATTACAGACATGTGGGATGCACAAATATTCAGATTTAGCCCCAAATCTCCTTTCAAGAGAACTCATTTTAGTCCCCTGAGTACCTACATTTCACGTACGTTTGATGTCCTTGCATGCTTAATACTATTATTCAGAGTTAGAATCACAATTGAGTTATTAGAAGACTTGGACTTATTCAGACACAAATATGTGCCTAAAAGGTATAGTGGAAAAAATATAAGTGCTATAATTTGACAAAAATTTTTTTGAGCAAAATATTAAATTAGCTGGAAATGTCACAACACAGAGACTAAGTCAGGGGTAATTATCACTCCAGAGAGCTTGCTTAAATAGAGACTGTTTGACAGATTTTTAAATGAATGACAAATAAAGACAGTGTGACAAACAGAAATCAAGAGTGAGAAAAGGAAGAGAGATGCAGTAGAGCCCCAGAAAAGCAATGTCTATATTAGCATGGATTAGTGTCCACTAGGAACAGACTTAACACGATGAAACAATTGGTGTTGAGGATCTGACACCCACACTGATTGCATTTTGGTGAGTTATTTGACATTAGCTCTAGTTTGTCCCCATAGCACCCATAGTGGTTAGAGAAGATCACTCCAGGATGGCCTCTTCCAGTCCAGCCCCATTTGAACGGAATTTGGGTCATTCCATCTGAGGTTGCTGCACAATGGGAACCAAAGTACAGTACAAGGAAATGATGGGATTTGTTTCAAATGTATAAATCTGTTACAATATGAAATGCTAATGTACATGCACCATGTGACATGCAGGCCTGCAATATAGAATGATCTTATGAGAAGGTAACTTCTGTGTTTTATCTCAGCAGTCTGACACCAGCTTTATTAGGAAATTATAGTAGAAGAATGAGTCTGTTCTATTTCAGTGATCTCCAGCAATGGTAAAGCTGTACTCTTGCTAAACCATTACCACAGAGAGCACTTACACCAGTGTCCTTTGAAAATCTCCTAGCAGATCTTCACTAATACCAAATCCATTACTGAATATAGGCACTGATTTTGCTCAGAGCACACAATTGTCTTGGGAATTTGCAAATGAAAACATCAGATGGGGATAAAAATGAGAACATTTTATTTGGAACCATCTTATTTTAGAACCCCTTCCCCAAGGCAAAACATGACATGATAGGTGAGAAAGAGTTGCCCTTGGGATCCATCTCCTCCAGTGAGAACACCTTTTCAATAAAAATCTCATGCTAACATTTTGTTTTGAACCTTCAATGCTCACTGTGACCTCTAATGCTGGAATACAGCTGGGACATGAGAACGACAGCAGTCCTGTCAGTACTACATGAGCTGTTATGGAGAAGGGAACAGAAGGTGCTCAAACTCTGCCAACAAATACAGCACAAGGCTTGTTCTTGTCTGTGCCAGCATTTACTTCCCACAGCAGAGAATCCTTGTGAGTAGGATAGGAAGGGACCCTGAGAGGTTATCTTGTCCACACACCTCCCTTTCTTGCCTACCCCAAACTTGATGCTTTCTTGCTTTGTTCACTTCAACTTTGTTGCAGGCACCAGGATATGCCGTGTTGCGCGGTCTTTGCCACAGGGAAACAGGCTGCAGCTCTGTGCTAATTTAAGCCTGGCTCCTAGTCCTGCTGATGAAGGATTACTCCATTTTGTATGCAACTGAGGAGCCCTCTGCACTTTCAGCATGCAGCTGAGGTGGTTGCACAGTTTAGATCTCCTGACCAAGAACTGATCAATTGTGCAGTTTGCTAATATGGTGAATTCAACTCCCAGGCTGACTAGGTAGGTTTGCCTTCAAGGTGCTGCAGCATGGAAGAGAGGAATACCTGAAAGGACTGGAAATGGGAGCAGGAGGTGGGAGCTGAACAGGAGAGTCTCCTGTGCATGCCTGTGACTTGACCTAAGCATCCTTTTGTTAAAAATCTTCCCCTGAGCTTGGTGCTACACTTCCATCAATTTCTAAAAAGCTGCGGTGATGAGAAATTTTAGATGGATATCCACATTAAATATCTTAGATACTTTCAAAGGAAGTTTGTATTTTACTTCAGAATATTTTCAGTTGTGAGGATTAGGAGTCGAAAATACTTTTACCAGAGCATTAACATAGTCTATTGATTCATGCTTTTAGACAGATGTGCAAAGGCAGTGAGGGGACTTAACCACCTAGACTGCTTAGGCATTTTTGTAGATTCCACTTGCTGCATCTCCGTATTTAGGTCCCTAGCTGCCTCCGTACAGCTGGCCCATGCTGGCTGGCAGTCTATGAACTCACATCATTGATGTTTATTGACTGTAAGCTTTTAATATTTTGTTTATGTAGAGTTTATTTGAGCAATACAAATTCCTATTTGGCAGGCAGTTTGCGTTCCCTCTAAAGGGACTTTGTATTTGACAATTTTGCCACTTGAACTACAGTGGTATAATTGAAACAGCAGCACAGAAAATGCTTGAGGGATTGGCCAATTATCATAGAATCATAGAATAGTTTGGGTTGGAAGGGACCTTTAAAGGTCATCTCGTCCATCCCCCCTGCAGTGAGCAGGGACATCTTCAACTTGATCAGGTTGCTCAGAGCCCCATCCAGCCTGACCTTGAATGTTTCCAGGGATGGGGCATCTACCACCTCTCTGGGCAACCTGGTCCAGTGTTTCACTACCCTCACAGCAAAAAATTCCTTCCTTATACCTAGTCTAAATCTATCCTCCTTTAGTTTAAAACCATTACCCCTTGTCCTATTGCAACAGACCCCTCTAAAAAGTTTGTCCCCATCTTTCTTATAAGCCGCCTGTAAGTATTGAAAAGCTGCAATAAGGTCTCCCTGGTGCCTTTTCTTCTCCAGGCTGAACAACTTCAACTCTCTCAGCCTTTCTTCATAGGAGAGCTGTTCCATCCCTCTGATCATTTTTGTGGCCCTCCTCTGGACCCACTCCAGCAGGTTCTTGTCTTTCCTGTGCTGAGGGCTCCAGAGCTGGACGCAGTACTCCAGGTGGGGTCTCACCAGAGCAGTGTACAGGGGCAGAATCACCTCCCTTGGCCTGCTGTCCACACTTCTTTAGATGCAGCCCAGGATACGGCTGGCCTTCTGGGCTGCAAGTGCACATTGCCGGCTTATGTCCAGCTTTTCATCTATCAGTATCCCCAAGTCCTTCTCTGCAGGGCTGCTTTCAATCCCTTCATCCCCCAGCCTGTACTGACACTGGGGGTTGCCCCAGCCCAGGTGCAGGACCTTGCACTTGGCCTTGTTAAACCTCATGGGGTTCACACAGGCCCACTTCTCGAGCTTGTCCAGGTCCCTCTGGATGGCATCCCTCATCACGCAGCTTGGTGTTGTCTGCAAACTTGCTGAAGGTTCACTTGATCCCGCTATGTCATTAACGAAGATATTAAATGGTACTGATCCCAGTATGGACCCCTGAGGGACACCACTTGTCACTGATCTCCATCTGGACATTGAGCTGTTGACCACTAACCTCTAGATGCAACCATCCAACCAATTCCTCATCCACCAAACAGTCCACCCATCAAATCCATATCTCTCCAATTTAGAGAGAAGGATGTTGTGGGGGACTGTGTCAAAAGCCTTACAGAAGTCCACATAGATGACATCTGTAGCTCTTCCTTTGTCCACTGAGGTAGTCACTCCATCATAGAAGGCAACTAGGTTGGTCAGGCATGACTTGCTCTTGGTGAAGCCATGCTGGCTGTCTCAAATCACCTCCCTGTCCTCCATGTGCCTTAGCATAGCTTCTAGGAGGATCTGTTCTGTGGCCTTCCCGGGCACAGAGGTGAGGCTGACAGGTTGGTAGTTCCCAGGGTCCTCCTTTCTACCCTTTTTAAAAATGGGTGCAAAGTTTCCCTTTTGCCAGTCCCCAGGGACTTCACCTGACTGCCATGACTTTTCAAATATCATGGAGAGTGGCTTTGCAACTACATCAGCCAATTCCCTCAGGACTCTGGGATGCATCTCATCGGGACCCGTAGACTTACTTATGTTCAGGTTCTTCAGGCGGTCACAAACCTGATCTTCTCTTACAGTGGAAGGGTCTTTGCTCCCCCAGTCCCTGCCTTGCTGTCCATCCACTCAAGAGGTGTGGGAAGAGAGGCTGCCAGTGAAGACTGAGGCAAAAAGGTTGTTGAGTACCTCAGCCTTGTCCTCATCCGTTATTACCAGTTTGCCAGTCTTGCTCATCAGGGGGGTGCGCTTTCTTTGACCTTCCTTTTCTGGCTGACATACCTGTAGAAGCCCTTCTTATTATTCTTTACAGCCCTTTCCAATTTCAGCTCCTTCTGTGCCTTGACCTTCCTGACCCCATCCCTACACAACCGGTCAGCGTCCCTATATTCTTCCCAGGGAACCTATTCCTGCTTCCACTGCCTGTGCATTTCCTTCTTACCCTTTAGTTTGACCAGCAGGTCTCAACTCATCCATGCCAGTCTCTTGCCTTTCTTGCCTGATTTCTTAAACCCCGGGATCGAGAGCTCTTGCACTCTATGGAAAGCATCCTTAAAGATCTGCCAGCTCTGTTCTGCTACTTTGTCCCTGAGGGCAGTTTCCCAGGGGGTCCTATTGACTAATTCCTTGAACAGCTGCTTTCCTAAAATTCAGAGTCCTGACTTCACTCTTTGTCTGACCCATATCCCTCAGGACTGTGAACTCCACCAGTGTGTGATCACTACAGCTGAGGATGCCTCCAATCTTGACATCACTGATTAGCTCACTTGCATTGGTGACCATCAGGTTCAATGTCGCATCCCCTCTAGTAGGGCTGTCTATTACCTGGTTTAAGAAGTTATCCTCAATGCACTCCAGGAGTCTCCTGGATTGCCTATAGCTCGCTGTTCTACTTTTCCAGCACATGTCAGGATGGTTGAAGTCCCCCAGTAGGACAAGAGCCTGCAAACATGATACTTCATGTGGCTGGAGTAAGAAGGCTTCATTAATAAGCTCCCCTTGATCAGGAGGCCTGTAGTGGACACCAACCACAAGGTTCCCTTTGTTACCTCGGTCTCTAATTCTTACCCATAAGCTTTCAACCTGCTCATGGCTGTTCTTCATAGACAGTTCTTCACACTCTATCCATTTCTTGATATAGAGGGCAACCCCTCCGCCGCTCCTTCCTCGCTTGTACCTTCTGAACAGCTTGTAGCCATCAATAGCCTCACTCCAGTCATGGGATTAATTTCACCAAGTTTCAGTAATGGCAACTAGGTTGTAGCTTTCTAGCAGCATGGTGGCTTCCAAATCCTCCTCTTTGTTGCCCATGCTGCGTGCACTAGTGTAGAGGCACTTCAGCTGGGCTGTCAGCCATGTCACCTTCTTAGAGGAACACCCCTTAATTCCTGTGAGGTATTTCACTGGTGTTTCCCTGTTGGCTCCTATTACCTCAGGAGCCCCCGGCTCATCTCCATAAGACTTCAAGTGTGCTGCAGTGTACCCAGCACGTCTCAGAGCAACAGGCTGAGGGCCCTTGCAAGCACCCCATCCCTCTAACCTTGGCATGTCATCTCACAGCTTGTCACGGGCAAGCCTGATATTATCCCCCTACCCCTTCAAGTCCAGTTTAAAGCTCTGTCAGTGAGTCCTGCTAGCTCGTGAGCGAAGACCCTCATTCCCCTTAGAGAAAGGTGAATCCCATCTGATGCCAGTAGGTCTGGTGCTGTATATATCCCATTACTGAAAAACCCAAAATTGTGGTGGTGAAACCAGCCATGGAGCTATGTATTAATAGATTGGGTGCATCTGTTTCTTCGAATGTCGCTGCCTGTAACTGGAAGGAGAGAGAAAAAAATAACCTATGCTCCAGATTTCCTTACCAACCGTCCCAAGGCCATGGAGTCTCTTTGGATGGCCCTTGGACTACAAGTTGCGGCTTCATCGCCACCCACATGGCAAAGCAGTAATGGGTAAGAGTCCGAGGGCCGTACCAGGCTAGGAAGTTTACTAGTGATGTCCTTAACCCAGGCTCCAGGGAAGCAGCAGACTTCTCTAAGAGGAGGGTCTGTCTGGCATATTGGACCCTCTGTTTCCCTCAGAAGGGAGTCATCTACAAATATAACTTGTCTTTTCTTCCTCATGGAGGTGGTCGTGATACGAGGAGTAGGCCTTTCTGACCCTGGCAACACCTCTGGTATAGATGGACCATCATCCACATCATCCATTGATTGGCCTTCCACATCCAGAGCCTCATGCCTGTTGTACAGAGACACCTCGGAAGGTGAGGTGGGCAAGGAGGGGGTTTGCCTGCCACCCCAAGCGTGGACTTGTCTCCATTCACTCCTTTCATTTAAGCTAATGCCTTCAGCCTCGCAGGGGGATGATACAGGATCCCCATGTTTTTTTCTGGTGGCTGTTCCTGTTTCTGTCTCAGGGAAGGCAGAGCACAGTCCCACTGTTCTGTCTCTTTCTCAGACTCCCTGATGCTCCTTAACCTTTCTACTTCCTCTTCTAGCTCTGCCACCAGGCTGAGCAGATTGTCTACCTGGTCACACCTCACACAGCTCTTCCCACTACTGCTACCCATTACCAGTGAAAGGCTCTGGCACTCCCTGTAGCCTGAGACCTGGATGGCTGCATGTGTCTGTGGAGCTCTGTCTGGGTTGCCACATCCGTTCTGGTGAGTGCAGAGGACATGGCTTTCTGCTGGGTGGAAACCATAGCTAAGATCCTTCTGGGAGGGTGAAGACCTCCTTGAGCCAACAGACCTACCTTGAGCTGGTAGGGTGACAACACCCTTCCTGGGTGCCATTCTGTGTGAACTCCCGTGCCGCACCATGCCCTGGCTGCCACACCATATGCTGTTGGCAGCGCCCTTGGTCACTTGCACTCCCCAGGCTGCTTTTTGTAGGTGTGGGGTGGGCATGGTTGCTCTGGCAATGCCCAGGCCTTGTCAGTATCTCCCATCAGAGCTGCCGGCTCCTGGCGGGTCTCTCTGCTCCCCTGGCATTTCCCTGCCTCAGGACCACACCCACCCCCCCCCCCCCCCCCCCCCCACCCCCCCCCCCCCCCCCGTCTGCCGAGATCTGCCACTCCACTGTGGATCACGCCAGCTCCGGAGCAGCTCCCCCTCGCGACTGACTGGTAGCGAATTGTTTATATTGGCCTAGCATATTACAGAACAAAATGAACTGTACCAAAATAATGCAGTTTTCTATCAATATATTAGTCTAAGCAAGGGCTTTATCCATGCAGATTCCTTGGCCTAAAGTATTCTTTATAACTGATTTAGGCATGTTGGCGCAATATAAATGCTATCAAATTTAACACACTTCCAAAGTGAATGATATTCCCTCCTCCTCCCCCAAAATAGAATCATAGAATCATTAAGGTTGGAAAAGACCCTTAAGATCATTGAGTCCAACTGTTAGGCTAGCGCTTCCAACCGTTAGCCTAGCGCTTCCAAGTCCACCACTAAACCATGTCCCTAAGCACCACAACTACCAATCTTTTAAATACCTCCAGGGATGGAGACTCAACCACTTCCCTGGGCAGCCTCTTACAATGCTTGACTACCCTTTCGGTGAAGAAGTTTTTCCTAATGTCCAATCTAAACTTCCCCTGGCGCAGCTTGAGGCCGTTTCCTCTCATCCTATCACTTGTTACTTGGGAGGCCGACCCCCACCTCACTTCAACCTCCTTTCAGGTAGTTATAGAGAGCAATAAGGTCTCCCCTTAGCCTCCTCTTCTCTAGGCTAAACAACCCCAGCTCCCTCAGCCGCTCCTCATAAGACTTGTGCTCTAGACCCTTCACCAACTTCGTTGCCCTTCTCTGGACATGCTCTAGTACCTCGATGTCCTTCTTGTAGTGAGGGGCCCAAAACTGAACACAGTACTCGAGGTGCGGCCTCACCAGTGCTGAGTACAGGGGCACTATCACCTCCCTGGTCCTGCTGGCCACACTATTCCTGATACAGGCCAGGATGCCATTGGCCACCTTGGCCACCTGAGCACACTGCTGGCTCATGTTCAGTCGGCTGTCAACCAACACCCCCAGGTCCTTTTCTGCCAGGCAGCTCTCCAGCCACTCCTCTCCCAGCCTGTAGTGTTGCATGGGGTTATTGTGACCCAAGTGCAGGACCCGGCACTTAGCCTTGTTGAACCTCATACAGTTGGTCCCGGCCCAACAATCCAGCCTGTCCAGGTCCCTCTGTAGGGCCTTCCTACCCTCCAATAGATCAACACTTCCACCCAACTTGCTGTCACCTGCAAACTTACTGAGGGTGCACTCGATCCCCTCATCCAGACCATCAATGAAGATGTTGAACAGGACCGGCTCCAGTACTGAGCCCTGGGGAACACCACTCGTGACCGGCCGCCAACTGGATTTGACTCCATTTACCACCACTCTCTGGGCTTGGCTGTCCAGCCAGTTTTTAACCCAGCACAGAGTGCACTTGTCCAAGCCGTGTGCAGCCAGCTTCTCCAGGAGAATGCTGTGGGAGACAGTGTCAAAGGCTTTACTAAAGTCCAAGTAGACAACATCCACAGCCTTCCCCTCACCCACTAAGCAGGTCACCTTGTCATAGAAGGAGACCAGGTTAGTGAAGCAGGACATTCCTTTCATAAACCCATGCTGGCTGAGCCTGATACCCCGGTTGTCCCGCACACGCTGTGTGATGGCACTCAAGATGATCTGCTCCATGACCTTCCCCGGCACCGAGGTCAGGCTGACACACCTGTAGTTCCCCAGATCCTCCTTCTGACCCTTCTTGTAGATGGGTGTCACATTTGCTAGCTTCCAGTCATCTGGGACCTCCCCAGTTGACCAGGACTGCTGATAAACGATGGAGAGTGGCTTGGCAAGCTCCTCTGCCAGCTCCCTCAGTATCCTTGGGTGGATCCCGTCTGGCTCCATAGACTTGTGGGCATTCAGGTGGAGGAGCAGGTCGGTGACTGTTACCTCTACAATAACTGGGGATAAATCTCCATGGCTGGCAGGTCTGAACTCTCTGTTAATACTTGCTTGGGCTAGAAATCATTTTTAATAGATCCCTTTAACTCCACAGGCTGTGAGCAATGCTATGAACTCACTGTGGTGTAAATGAAGGTACAGTGTGGCTCTTCCTTCTTATCTCATTTGCTTTGATGGCATGGGGAAGATAAAGAACATGCTGTTGCTTTTGATGCTGCATGTGAGGAAAGCAAAGAATTAGCACTGCATTACCCAAACCTTCTCTTGTGAACTACTTTGAACAGGTCTTTAAGTTGCTTTGATTATTTTTTTGTTTGTTTTCATCTGCTTTGTCTTAAACTGGTCAAATATTTGGAATAGCTAGAAGATTTCAAAGAAAAAATGGAAAGCAAGACAAGCATCTTAAACAGAAGATTCTGACTGCCTGGATTTCTGATGTGCAGTGGATGAGCCTTTCTCTGTGCTACTGTCACCTCCTGAAGATCTGATGTCTTGCCACATGGTTGGAGGAGACAAGCTGGCAGCAAGGGGAGGGACAACAGTGGCACATACAGGTTAAATCAGACTACAAATGCAGGGCAAGAGCCAGGGCTGACTGCTGCAGCTCCATCGTAGGCTGCCTGGGCAGCATATTGGGCTGGGTGTAAAATGAAGCCCTCGGCTCTCCATGTTCAGCTTGTGGCTGCTTCAGTAGCTCCAACACAGTTGGCCAGGCCTCAGAAGATCCCTCTACCGGTATTTAATTCTCCCCATGCACTCCCCAGAGAGCCAGATAAAGTGGAGCCAGGGCTTACAGCACTGGGAATTCCCCTAGGCATTGGCTCCCAGGGTTTATACATTGCTCTGCTCCACCAGGCGATATCTAAATCTGTTAAAAAGTCAGTCTCGCCTTCTCCTTGATGCTTAGATTCTTTCTTCAAAAGGACTGTTGGCTCCTAAGCCACTTACTGTCTTCAGTGGTGCCCATCCATCAACCCTTGCTATGCTGAAGACTCCACATGTCTGTTTACAAAATGTTCAAACAAAAAGGAATTTGGGAGCTGGCCTGAAATCCCTCCTGTGTGCTCTTAGCCTGCAGACCTGCACTTCTCTCTGTAGACTGCAAAATGTTTTATAGCTGGTCTTCTTTTTTTCCCACTTCCACTCATTCTTTTCTCAACTCCTTGCTCTCTCCCCTTAGATAATATGGTCACATACCAGATTAAACCTGAAATGGCAAGTTTGGGGGTTTTCTTGCCATTATCTTCTGTGCACCACACAAGTGCACCAAGCAATAAAGTCTCCTTAAAATTTGCCCTGCCCATATTATGGCATGCTTTTCATTCCACCAGTTGTATTTTACCTGAAGAGCCTGTAGCTGAGGTGTCATGTGATTTCAAAGGAAGCAAAAGTTGTGTGAATTGTGAAGTTGTTTGATGGGAGGGGGGGAAATGCCTCTGAATATTTTCCACAAAGAATGTTTAAATCCTTTTGTAATGAGGGGAAAATCTGAAAAGCAACAATCTCCCAAACTGAATTGGGTACTAGGCTATGATCAGACTGAGACCTTCATCAAATATCACCAAAGGAGGATTGGATTGGAATTGGATTTCACAATATGGGCAAAGTTGTGCAGGTAAAAGGGTGAATCTGTAAATTAGCAAAAGGCGAATCTGTTCTCTAACAGTATTCATAAGGGGGCTAAGACTTGCTGCTTACGGAGCACCAGAAAGGCATTTTGCTGCTGACAGTTTGGCCAGAGATATAACAACAAGTAGAGTCATCAAATAAAACTTTTAGCAAGAGCTTCTTTTTTTTACCTGCTGGGGATATTAACTTTCTTACACTATGTTTCTATTACATTACCACATGAAAGCCTTTGCTGCTATCAAATATTAAGGTTCCCTCCCCTGTTCACGTAGGGAGGCAAGAACACAGGATCTGGCCCTTTGCTGGGAGTTGCTCCTCAGCTGAAATTCAGCCCTGCATGGAGCCTGGAGGACGGTCAGCTCCTCTGCAGTCCTGGTATTGAGCAGATAGAGAGCTCTCCTTTCTTCCTGCCACCCTGACTGTCTTCCATGACCAGTTCCTGTCTATCTGTCCACTTAAATCCTCCTCCTACTCCCTGACTTCCCTTCTCATCACATCCCCAGCCTCTCCCCTGTTGTCCTCTCCCCTTTCCCCAGGGTGCCTGGCTCTTCCTGCTGGCCTGCTCCCCGTCTCCACAGTGGCTGATGTCCTCAGCACTGAGTGGAGACTGACAGCCACTATTTGATATCCCTGTTGCCACATAACCATATTTCCATATTGTGAGGAAGCTTGCCAAAGTTCTCTTCCTCCCATAGCAAATTGAGAGCTATCACCAGCTGGTAACAGCTTGCAGACACAACTTGCTGACTGGGAAATATTCCTGACAGCAGCAAGAAAACTCAGATTATCAATCCTTGATATCATGAAAACTTTAAATCAAATCCGTTCCAGCATCTGGTTACTGATCAAAGCAAATCCTTTTCCCCTCAAAAAAAGAAGAAAAAAAAAGAGAAAAAGAAAAGGCTTAATTATTTCCTGATAGGCTTAATAACCTGGAATTAAGGGGAGCATTTATATCAAGTTAGGAGACTGACTCATGACCACCAGTGAAGTGTGAATCAAAGATCCTTCTTAAAGCAAGCCACAGTGACTGCCTTACAAAGGATCCTACCAAGCCAGACACAGCATACCAGCATTCCCTTTACAGTCCTCAGCAAGTGGAAGGTCCCTGAGTTCATATTCCAGTTTAGCACAGCAGAAGAGACAAATGCTCAAGGTTTGTGAATAACTTCCTAGCTTGCTGCTGGCTTTTTTTCTCATTCATGATGACACATGGATAAGAACTTTGGGCTGTTTCTGACTGGTTCACTAGAAGGAAACTGGTCAGTGATTGAAGACTGAAACTCATTCAGATAATAAAAGAGAAAATCTTTTGGGGCATCACATGGTTATTTTATGATTGCGTTTAGGAACCCTTGCCACAGACTGGAGTCCTGTTTTGCTAGGTATGTACAAGCATGTACAAGCAGGTACATATACTAGAGCGTTTGCAATCTAGGAAGCTGCACTTGAGCTAGATCACTTGCCAGTGACAGCAAGTCTGTTTCTAGTGTCTACAAGAAGTTCTTGATTGAACCCAGTAGAAAATTTCCCTCACATATGCTGGAGGGCCAACATGGTGAGAGGCCAGGGATCCAGGAGAATTCTGGAGGATATCAGGAATAACTTCTTCATACAGGTACTGCATGGGACAACCAGGGGTGACACACATCTGGAGTTGGCATTCACTAACAAGGAGGAATTGGCTGGCAATGAGATAATCAGTGGTAGCATTGGCTTTAGTGATCGTGAAGTGGATTGTGAAGGTACTGCAGTGAGTGAGGAAGGCCAGTAACAGAATAATGACTCTGGACTTCAGGTAATCAGACTTCGGTTTATCCAGGGAGCTGGTACATTGCATACAGTTTTGCCACCCTCACCCCCAAGTACAAGAAATGCCAAACAGGAGTGATTTCAAAGAGGGCAACTAAGCTGGTCAGGGGCCGGAGCGCTTGCCCTGTGAAGAGGACGAGAGGACCAAGATTTGTTCAGCCCAGAGATGAGACATCTTCAGGGTCACCTGACAGCAGCCTGCCAGGACTGCTCATGAGGTCCTCAAGAAGAAAGAGCCAGGCTCGTGACAGTGGTACATGGCTGGAGCAGAGGTTTGGATTAGAAAGCCCCTGAGATACCTTCCAACTGGAATTATTTTAATAATCCTGTGAAAACATATGAGCACCCTCAAATGACCTTTCCTAAAGGACTGAGGATCCAATCCTCAGATCTCTTCTGCAGTCATCTCATTACAGACCATATCTCCTTCCCATTAACCAGATTTTCAGCTTTGGTGTCCTGTCCATATCCTCTTAATTTCTCCTGCTTTTGCAAAGTCCTTTTCCTTCTCAACACTGTTCATATCAAGCCTTTTTTCTTCATGTCTATTGCTTAGGAGTGTTTTCTGTGTCTTCCTGAAACTTCCTCCCCCTGCCATCAACACTGGTTACCTGGCATCTTTTGGTTGTCAAGCTACACAGCCTATGCCAAATTGCATTTACAGAACATCACCTTCCTTTCTCAGCATTCCTGACCTCATCATGCATTTTTCTTGTAATTCTTTATCAGCATCCTAGGTTCGCCCTAGCAAGATCAAACTACTGTTACCTATAAGGCTGCATATAATTCCATAATTCCATTTCTTGCTGTTCTGTGTCTTAACCAAGTTATTTTATTTTCTTATGGAAGTCAGTTTGAAATCTGCTGTTCTGAAGCCTTTCAACAATATTATTGAAGCAAATATCCATTTTCTATCTTGTGGTTCCATTATTTATATGTATATCATTTAATTGTTCCTTATGTCTTGTAAATACCTTTCCAAAAGGAAAAGGAGCTTCGGTTTGGGTGGGAAGGTCCATGTAACAGCTGCTGCATAGTGTAGCCTGTAGCACATTCCCTGCAGTAAGTGGTGCTGGTGTCTTAAGTCCTCTCAGTAAAGCTGTGCCTGGATAGTGACTGTGCTTTCCAAGTGCTGTTTAAGTTAAGAGCACATAGAGCACTGCACGTGGCTGGAACAGCCACTGGAACAGTGGCTGGAAACAGCTACAGAAAGAGATTATTGAATGTTACCTAGATTTACTTCTGACACTAGTCAGGGAACAGAAACAATATTCTGCTTCTTCATGAGTAAGTGTTGAAATGTGTTTTTTGTGTAGAAGCTTACTGTTTGTAGCAGTCAGCTTAAAAATGATCCATCGATGGTTTTTATTGAATCCTGATATATATACGTATCAGTGACTATGTGTGTATGTACAGTCACTGTCAAAAGTATGTCTTGTTCTACAGATGCCAAGTGTATTTCCCTCCTTTAACATCCACGCATGACATCAGTGGTTTTCAATATCCGTAAATTAACATCTTCTTTACCCCACCCCAGATTTTTTACATTTCTGACTTAAACCAATACAGTTCCTGGAAGGCAGAAACGTGGAAGAGATCATGACATGAACTTGGAAGAGTTCATGACATGTTCCATTCATGACAGTTAAGTACTGTCTTTCTTACCCTGTAAAACATTGTAGTGTTTTGTAAAACATAATCTTTTGTTGCACTATATTGTTTGCATGATGATACTTGAGAGATACTTGTGAAGATACTTTGGAACAACGACATGTGAGGTAGCATTGCTTCTGCTGAGGCTAAAACCACTTAAAACAGCCAAGATAATGAACTTTGGAAAATTCCAACTGTTCATATATTGCCTTACATGATGACCATGGAAACTAATGGGACGACACTTACTGACTCCAATAGGGTTCAGATTATGCCTTTAGTCCTAGCAATCAATATGGTGTCAGCAGTCTTTGTAGTGTTTACGCTTTAAAGAGGTGTAGCACAGTGAGGGGCTGATTCTCTCCAGCATAGGGAGATATGCGGGATGTTTGAGAGGATCATATCCCACCCTATTTAGGTGCCATCACCTAATCTGATGAGTAATGACCGGCAGGGTGCATTTTCTGACACTTTCCATCTGAATTCAAGCCTTGC
This sequence comes from Nipponia nippon, assembly GCF_047370975.1. NCBI lineage: Eukaryota > Metazoa > Chordata > Aves > Pelecaniformes > Threskiornithidae > Nipponia > Nipponia nippon. The sequence goes on along the minus strand of NW_028262290.1, from coordinate 13,923,434 downwards.
TCTAAATGAGGGCTTTGTTCCAACATTCAGTGCAGAGCAAATCTGGAGGAGTCTGCTCATCTCAAATGACCAACCACAATAAAATTACACCAGCAGCTACAGCAGAAAACCTAGGAAATTTTCATAGACTCATAGAATAATATTCAAAGGGACCTCTGGAGGTCTCTGATCCCACCTGCCATTCATGGCAGGTCTAGTTACAGCAGAGCCGTGCCTAGTCAAGTCTCCAGTATCTCAATGGATGGAGAGTCCACTCCCCCTCTGTATCCCTGCTCCAAATTTGACCACCCTTTCCGAGAAAGTCTTTTTCCTAATATCTTACTCTTATGTTGTAATTTGTGTCTGTTGCCTCTTATTCCATCCTTGTGCATCTCTGAGTCTCATTTTATCTTCTTTACGTCCTCCTATTAGACAATTGCAGAGAGTAGTAAGGTCTCCCCTGAGATTTCTCTTCTCCAGGCTGAATAAACCCAGCTTTCTCAACCTCACCTTGTACCTCGGAAGCTCCAGCCCCCTGACCGTCCTGGTGGCCTCCATCAGACTCACTTCAGTCTGTCAGTGCCTTTCCATGACTGTAACAGACGTTAGGGAAAAAAGAAAATACTTCTTTCCTCTTATCTGATGTTTTCTTTCCTGCCCATATCAAGATATATTAAGGAATATATTAAAGTATGTTAAGGAATGAATGTCAGTTTTTCTGCTGAGCAGAGCTGGTTAAGTAGGACAAATAATCCTGACAACAAGTACCTGATGATCCTGGTTAGTGCAGAGCTCAGGTTATTCTCTGCCTTTGGAATAAAGCAAATTCATCAGAGTTCAAAACAAAACTAAGGAAGGAAGAATTGTAGCACATTGCTGCTCAGCTTTCCCTTCGGCAGCTGGCAACAGCCAGTGGCCATTATCTGCTCACACGTCATGTACATTCACTGGATCCTCAGTCCTCGCCCTCTTCCAACATCACCTTCCCTCCCCACTCACCCCTGTATCCAACTCACCAATGCCTCAAACTCTCTCCCTTTCCCTGATCCCAGCCTTATAAGTATTCACATGTGAAGTTTGTTTTCTTTTTGGAAATTCTCTGATTCCTTTCCATCTTTCAGGCTGTTTTCAAATTAGTCCCCCCCTCCAATTAAAAGTGCTGTGACAGAGGCAGACTTTAGCAAGATGCTTTGCTCCCTTCATGTCTGCCCTATTTAGACCTGAAAGGGTGTTGGTTGAATGTTGGATATCCTCAGAAATCATCCAATTACAGTGAAAGCTGCCAATCTACAAACCCTTGTGCATTCTCACTATCCACACACAATATGATTTTTTGGGTTGTTAATCAGGTTCACAGTTACTTACAGTTCTCAGCTCTTTGTTGTTTGTTAATACTGTGTTTTCTTTGCTTCCTTGCAAAGCAGTGGGAGTCACGAGTAGCCTGGAACAAATGTTTGGGCAACTGTGAGGAAAATCTGAGATGGAGATTGATTCATAAATCTGGCAGGTGGTAAAGAGGGAGAGGAAAAGAGGAGATAAAAGGAGCTGTGCCACATGAATCCCTTGCTCAAATGACTCCAAGTAGACTAGTATTGCTCCCCATTAAAGAAATAACATGTATTTTCAAGGCAATGAGAAGTCATCAGTGAATTTTAGAGCATTTTAAAAAATGGCCTTAAATGGAAAGGGTTTTTACTTTACCCACTGCAGAGCTTTTGGTCATTTCTAGTTTAGTCAAAAACCCTGATGAATTGCTGACGCTTTCAACAGGACTGATAATTCTTTAGTCATAAATGATAAAATGGCCATTGCTTTTTTTCAAAAAATGCATATCAGGAAGGCCCAGCTGATAGCACCACTCAGAAAGAAAACACATTACCTTCAATTTTCATGTTAGATTCTTTCATGCAACAGCTCAGCGCAGTCCCAGATAAGTCCTCAGTTGTGGCCAAATACAGAGCTTAAATAGCACTATCTTCATTCTGACTACCTTGTCTAACCTAACATGCATGTGCAACATTTATGTTCAGTTAGGCTGCCTTTTTTTTTGCAGAATTCCTTTGAAATTGGAGCATCGTGCAACCATGAAATAGGTGTGATACAACTGCGAGGAAGGTGAACTACAGTTCAAGAAATACGGGAAGGGAAGGAAACAAAGTTTTCTGAAAGTGATGTTCCCCGATCTTCATTGCTTTCAGGCTGGAGTAACCTCACATTTAGTGAGATGCTCTGTCTCTCTCCTTGAAGTGGTTTCTGTCCCCTGGTCCCCTGAGCCACCTGATATTCCCTCTCCATCCTGCAGATATGCCCGTGGAGATGGATATTAATTTAAATTGTTAATGAATTAATTGACTAATCATTGACTATTATGAACTTGAAGTTATTAAGCTGTACTCCTGCCTTGAGCGTCATTTTGATGGACAAGGCTGAGGGCCCGCTTATAAGAGCAGTTCAGCAGATTGGTCTCCCCGATGAAGAACACCACAGGCCCCTTCCTCCTGAGGAAGGCAATGAGAACGTTGAATGTGTAAGTAAGTAAGTCAGGCAGATTAAATAAATTACAATTTCTGTTCACTGAGCACCTGGGGAGCTTGGGTATGGCTAGTCAGCACTGGCAGGCTGGACCATTGCACCTTCTCCCAAGCTTACCAGTTACAGAGCTTGGGTTAGGTATCTGCTGCAGGATCCCAAAGAGAGAAAGGGCTATTGGCTACATGTGTGAATTTCCCCATGGAAAAGTTTCAATTAAATGATAGCCTGCCTCTTATCTGCCTTCAGATAAGAGAGTAGCACTGTGGAAAATCCCGTGTACAACAGATTCTCAGTCCTGACATTTCTTTATTAAGTCAGACCACTAATGACTGATGCCTAGCCAATGAATCAAAGCAGTTGCCTGCACAAAGTATTGGATGAACTCAAGTTACAAATAAGCATGTAAAAAACAGGACTTTTCCTTAATCATTAGGGGGAAAAAAAAGAGCTAAATTTGCCAGGTAGCTCATTTATAATGAACAATTTGATTAGCTCCACATCTGGGTTTTCTGGCTTTTTTTCAGGGTAAGACAGCTGGCTTGTCTTGAAAGGGTGTTTTAATGCAGAGTTCTGTATTAATATTATGTTTCTTTTAGGTGTTGTACATTAATACTTCAAACATGCATTGCTGGCAGGCAGTATGAGCATGGCCTAGTTTTTTAATGCAAAAGATCACATTTCCAAGTATTTTTTAAAAGCCCGCATTACCACAGTTTCTGTTGGGGGAAAAGAAAGGAGGGGGGAATTAAATAAATAAAAACACCTGGCAACCTCCATTGTTGGTGTAGAACATATACTGTTTGTACATCAACGTCGTTGGCAAGTCATGCAAAAGCAGTTAAAATGAGAGGGTTTTTTTTCAGAATTTAATCAGTAAAATGACAACAAATATCAGCATTTTTTAATACAAATTTCAACAGCAAAGGCTCCTGACAAAAAGAACAAGCAAGACTCTAAATGCCTAGAGACTGAAGGAAACAGAATGGGGAGTAAATAAACTGGGTCCTCACTCTTCACATCATTTAAAGAGATTTGAAGTGGCTACTTTAAAAATAATATAAAGTTATAGAATAGAAACATGCATACCTTTCTATTTGCCAAATATGGTCTGAGAAAACAATAATGTGCTTGGAGCAAGAGAGTCTCAGGGTTGCTTCCATAGGAGCAAAGCAGCCAGTGGGAAAATGTATGGAACAAGGCGTCACTAGAGAAGTAAATCACAAATAACCTACAAAAGGAAAATTAGACAAATATAATGACAGTCAGAAGAATTTGCAAAGTTATGATGAGATGGTAGACTCAGAATCTGGGAAGGTCTAGGACATTGTGTCCAGTGACTTACCAGGTGTATGTCTTCTCAGTGCTTCTGGCTAAAAGTTGCCAAGTATCGTTGTGTTTTGAAGAAGAGTGTGCATATAAGCCAGTTTTTGAGGGGCAATGACAAAGTTTGGCGGGTGAAGGAGGCCAGGTGCTCTGGCAGAGTACTTCAAAGTATAGGACAGGAGGTCAAAGAGAACAAATAGATAACATTTGAAGTCCAGAGGAGCCAGGAGATTCAGGTGTCAACCACAACACAGGAAGGGCATGGTGGATACAGGAGAAACCCGTGCGGGGTTCATCTTGTGAACAGTACCAGTAGTAAAGTCTGAGCTCAGCGGCAAACAGCAGGGGCAAAACATTTATTCAGGCAGTCTTAAGCAGTTCAAATGTATTGCTGATAGAAGGGCATGAATAAACCACCGTTTGGCTCAGTGCTGTGAATTTCACTGTGTCAAAGGTTTGAGTTGAATAATTTCTTCAAAATAGGCTGCTGGATTTAGACAGTGTTTCCTTGTATATAAAGCACTTAGTTGAAAGGGAATTGAAATGGTAGGGCAAAATAAGCCAGACATGGACTGAACTCACAAGTCTTGATTGGGTATCCAACTTTAAGGTGTTCAAAACCAGACGATTGACTTCTATAGAAATAGAAAGTGCCGTTTCTAACACATCTATCTGCCATCCCTTACAAACATAGAATCTGCAACCTGTGATGTGAACACCAACAATTCAATTACAGCATCACTCAAGAAAACAGCTATCACTTACGGGTTAAATTTTTCTTAATCTGAGTTTGGAATATGGTAATGTAATCTATTTGCCTGTTGACACCTATTAATGAGCCACCAGATCTTTGTATGAACTCCTGCTCTGTAGCAGCAGAAATTTTGCCATTGGTTTCACTGGGTCAGAATTTTATCCTCTAAAACCAAAAATCATTAATAACAACCATTTCTGACTAGGAGCGTTCCACAGCTTGGTTTCTTGCAACCATTTCTAACTAGGAGTGTTCCACGTCTTGGTTTCTTCACCTTCTTCTGGTGGTGACTTTATTTCTAACTTTTAAAAGTTCTTGCTTCTTACAGGAAAAAGAGAACATCTGGTTTTATTTTGGTTAATTTTCCCATTGTGGATCCACAATACAACTTCTGCCCTCTCGGACTATTAAAAAATCCAAGCTATCATTTTTTCTGCCAGCTATGGAAGATCCTGTTCTTTTTTCTTTCAATTACACATGATTCTATAGCATGTTGTCTGAAAGAATGGTGGTACCAGCAATCTGTGGAGGAAGAAACTGGGCACTACTTCTGTGGGAGACTTATCACTAAGGTCACCACTGCAATGCCATTTTTCCCATAATGTGTTTTGCCAGGTCTCTTTGTGTATGCATGTGTGAGAACTGAGGAATGCAAAAATCGAGGGTTTATTCTGGCTCCATTAATGATAGAGCTCATCTAAATGCTGTTGGTGATACTCAAGTGTTTCTTTGACTTGACTCAATGACATTTATCCTTACACTAATAAGCAGTTTCTTGAGAATTTTGGAGCTCAAGCCTTGGAATGAACTTTCCAGTCCTGTTTACTTTTCAAAATGCCATTACACAAAATCGGAATACTTCAGTACATTTATTTTCATAATATCCTGTGAGCTGAGAAAGGTTCTGTGGAGAAAATGCCTTCCATTTAGACAAGGCTTCAATTATAAAGCTTGTGATGATGGATCCTGTGGTTTCTGAGATGATGTTAGTTGGCAGTGGAATCCTCTCCATTACTTTGAGTACATAAAAATAATTGCCTTAATTTTGACTCTGTGCTAATGAGACCCATGCTGACAGGATAGTCAGACTATTTGTTTCTATAAAATCCCAGAAATAGTTGGTAACCTTCCCTAAAATAGTGACCATAGGGTTAAATATCTTTAAAACCTCGAATTCAAATTTAACAGCAGTTTACTACTTTCTTTGTTCACAGAATTTTTTTTTTTCCTTTTGCACTTTTACATAAATCCCACAGAATTTCCTGGAACCCCTGACCTACAGCCTTGATGTACAAAGTCTATTCTCCTGGTTCTTGCCATAAAAAAATGTGCAGAGTTTGAGTAAGTAACTTTTGAAAGCAATTTTATTTGCTGTGGGCAACTGGAGACAATTTTTTTTGAGGAAGCTAGACTGCTTTAATAGCTTCTTATATCTACTGAGCCAGTTTCTGGTTTTCATGGCTCTTAACTTTTAGCACAGAAATACAGAAGTGTGTCCTGTCTTTTCAAAGGACAAAAGAGTTAGAAAGAATTCTACAAAATAAGTAGGACCATTGCAAGCTCTGACCTGTAGTGACAACGCTATATAGTGTCTATCTTACTCTTCATTTTTGTTAAAGGACTTCCATGAAAACAATGAGGTGTTAGTTTTGCTAGGAGTCTTGCAATAACTAAATAAAATAAACAAAAATGAGGATTCTTGGGCTTCATTTCTGTTGAAGCATGTCTTCAATGTATTATTTGGTTTCTAAACCATACCCAAAGAGATGAAATGCCAGAACAATAAAACATTCCTCCTTGTTTGCAGAACAATTGGCCTCTCATGGCAAAATATTGGATGCAGTTGAAGCCTATCCTCAACATGTAGCAGGGATCTGTGGAGAAGAAAATACCCAAAATAGAAATATGTCTGAGCAGAGAAACACTACTAAGGCAGGAAAAGATGGTAAGGAGGAGAAACCAAAACATTGGTCTTGATCCTACTTCTCCTCAAGTCAGTAGGAATACTTGTGAACTCCCACTCCATAGATGTGAATTTCTATGTACAAAAAGATTCCTCAAGGCAGAGAAAGTATGAAAGTCCTCTAAATGCAATGAAAATAAAGTAAGTGGAAAGAAAACCTCCCTGCATCGTACTATTCTTTTTTCCATTCTTCAGTTTCATCTGGCTGACATTTAATGTTGTTTATTATTAACAGACCCCCTTTGCTGTAGCTCTCCCAGTTTTAAGTCATGAGAGGGCATAATGCAGAGCATACACGTTTGTCATTAGACCATAACTGTAGAAATTAAATTAAAAATATAACATTTGATCAGCGTCAGCAACAGGAATGCACTGCCATCCCACAAAAAGCCCTGCAAGACTTTGGCTGCAAGACACTGTCCCAGCCACAGCCAAACACTAGAGACCATAACAGCTCCAGCATGTCCCTATCTGCAGCATCAACTGGAACCCAGGAGAGACTGATTTAAACAAATAAGTCTCATAACTAGTGCCAAGCAAAGACTGTCCTGCACACATTTAACTCCAAGATCATAGTAAATAGCATCTGCAGAAACTCAGCAGTAAGTACTGTAAGAATGAAAGAGCTGCCATACTGAGTCAGACCACAGGTCCAGCCAGGTAAGTACCCCAGCTCCAACAGTGACCATTAGCAGTTGTTTGGAATAGAGGATAAACCATTATACATATCGCAGTTTAAACCATTCAGCTTCCAGTGGTTGCCTTTATGTTTCAGTGTACTGAGCACTGGGGTGACCGATGCACAGATACCCTTTACTACATTTTATAGATGTAAGCCCTGGGAGATTCCCAAGCCTTTTGCAGTTGTTTTCTTTTTCATCAAGAATCAGAAACATGGAGGGGAGGAACAACGAGGCTAAATTACTTGAAACATGTGTGGGAAGTTTACTGTTAGAAGCACGACTGGAACTCAGGAAATGGCTAATCCTTCCAGTCCTCCTTGAGAAGCTGTAGAAAACTGTCGAGCACTGACAGCAGCAGGAGTCTAGACAAATTGTATAGGGTTCAATGAAAATTTCTTTAACATGCTTATGTGTTTTTTTTTTTTTTTTCCTCCGTAGATTTTTAACCTATTTTGGAAAAACAGGATATTCTCCTGTATATTATAGTATTTGATCTGAAAAAAATATTGAGTATATCTTCCCAATGGATGCTGAAGACCCCCAAAGGTTTTATGTAAATAAAGACTATATCATCTGAGGTTTGTTTCTAGAGACCATCTAAGAGACCATCTAAGCCAATGGGACAAGACTGCACATGAAGGACCTCACAAGAGCTGGTCAGTTCTAGACACAACATTTTTAATCGAATATTGTCAGCATGTGTTGTTCTGTCAAAGTAAAACATTTTCTTAAAGTTACTGAATTACAATGAAGTTTATGTCTAGAAGAAGGTTTCTAAACACTAGTCAGCTGTATGCAGAAAAAAGTCCAGGTTTGATTTTTTAAATAATGTTTTCAATCCTAAGCCAGTTGTATCGACATAATTCTACTCCACAGAACAACTGAGAGGCTTAGTTTTCCTTCCAATCTAGAGCAACAAGTTTTTAATCCTGAAAGCTGGTGCAAAACAGATTTGTCACTCTCTATAGCAGGATTGTCCTTGCATGTTACTCCTTGACCTGCTGTCAAATGCAAAATCAAACACCTGTGGCAGATACATAAGGCTATGTTTGTGCCACTGTTGATCCATCTGCAATATATTACATCCTAATTTATTACTATGGATGGTTTTCAAAGAGGATTCATTAGACAGACAGAGTCCATTGCACGGTCAAGAAGCTGTTTTTCTTCCCACCGTTCTAATTTTCTCTTCTTCTCAGGTTTCTGTTTCCTTTCATGCTATGGCAGGCATATTAAGTGCTGGTGAGACAATATTTGGTCCAAAACCAGTCAGTCTGTTCTGGGCAATTAATGTGGGTGGTGAACAATACCTGACCCAAGTTTTGTGGGTTGGATAAACCATAAGAAGTGGTTAATTATCTTCTAAAGCCCATATCTGTTCAATGAGGAGTAGAATTTCTCATTTATACAGAATAAACCCGTGAGTTCTGGCATTGTCCTAAAAGAAACAAAGAAATAACTGTCTCTTAAAGGAACAAGATTTTTTCACATAGCTGTCTGTGGGTTAGATCATTAATTTGTGTAGGAGCCATATGTTGGCTCTGGTAACAGTTGCTAATATAGATTACTGCGTCCTAGGGATACAATCGGGGAAAGATATACCTTGCTAAGGTTCAGCTCCTGATCCATGTTTTCCGTTTGGATTACTTTCATCTTCTTTCTAGACAACAGGTAAAAAATCAGCTACAGCTACATGATAGCAGTTCTTAGCTTTGTGGTTTTATTGTCACATGCAATATATAAACCTTCATAAAGAAAGTACAGAGAACCACATTTGTTTCTACTAAATTTCTCCCTCTGCTCAAAGTAAAATCATCTCACCTGGTCTGCCCTGTCTGCAGAAATAAAACAATAGACATGTGTTTTTACCTAGGCTGGAACTGCTGAAAGTTTCCTTCCTCAACCATATCAGAGTTGAGTCACATGTTCAGTATTCACTGTTGTAGTATAGTATGTGGAGCATTTCTGCTTTTCTCTAGGGAAAACCACAAATGCTGCCCCTTCATACCACAGATTAGCAGTTTATGGAGAAATCCAATGGCTAAATCATGAAGTTGAGAGTACTTAGAGCCTGTTGTGACATGGGTTTTGAAATACTTTCCTTTCTCTTTCTTTCTGCCACTCTGGGCACTGCTACACCAAATAAAAATTTCTGTCATTTAAAATACAATCAAAAAGCTCACGCTGCTTAGCCCCAAGTTGTCACTTGAGGTTTTGATGACGAACATTTTTTGACATCTGGTAACAACGCTCCTGTCTGAAGAAGTCCCTCTGAGGTTAAAGGCTAATAATATAAAAAACGAGGCTGTCTGGTTTATTGTAAGACTGTTTGGTTTAGATCAAGCTCTTTGATATACGTGAAGCTGCCTCATCTGGGAAAGGAAATGACTTAAAAGTGATGTAGCACTTCTTAAAGGGAGTCAGACAGTGGGAGACGCATACAACTTGGCTCTCTTGCGTACTGCATTTAATTGGTTTTGCTGTTAACTCATCAGACGGTGAAAGGAGAAACAGCATTTCGTAACAGCCTTTACTATGCAGTTTGCTAAAAATGAGGGAATAAAGTGGGTGTGCAGAAAGCAATGATGCAAATAGAGGAATTTTCTCTTTATCGTATCAGTCATCACTTTCTCTGACAGCGGAGCTTCCCTGACTCAGACATGCATCAAGGAAACCAGGACAGACATAAATGAGCTGTGAGCCCACACCCTGCCCATGACACGGTGAACGTCTCCCTCCTGCCTCCGTCTTGGGAGGAGGTTTATTTCCGAAGAAAGCTGCTCAGTGTCTAGGGGATGACAAATTCTTCCAGACACAAAAGTTTTCAAGTTCCTTGCATTAAGGAAGACACTCCCTAAGTGGGGTGTCTTACCTTACATTTCTTCTGCAGCCAGATGTGTGCCCCGACATAATTGCAGGGTGATGTCCCCACCAGGGAGCCCTGCTGGTGGACCTTCAGATAATGAGTGTAATCTGATGGCCAATGTATGGTTTGCAGGCAACCTCCATTGACTGAGTGTGCCAAGGAGCACAAGAGACAGTGCTGCAGGCTGTTTCCAGGACCTACTGGAAGGCAACATCCCTCCCTGCTGCTGCTGAGCCCCAGGGCATCCTGCTGGCCCATGTGGCCTTACCCACTTGGCCCTATCTCATGGCCCAGCTCAACACTGCCTCCAGCACTGGAGACTCAATCACTTGAGGAGTCTTGAACCATGGAAGATGTACCTGAGGCTTGGATATAGTGTAAGGAAGGTCTCTTGTCCTGATCTTCAAAATTTATGTTATGTATTGATAATCCCTTAACATAGAGACGGAAGAAGCGTAAGGTTTCCAGTCAAACACCTTTTCTGGGATGACTTTTACTCCAAAAGACATTTGGACTCTGGCTCAATGGCCTGAATATGGGCACAAGGTACCATTTTAGGCTCCTCAGGGTTTCTTTCTCAGCCAGCTGCTGGCCTATGGGTGGGAGTTTCCCATAGGTTGTGTTGCATCTGCCTTGTACAGATGTCTTGGTATCCAAAGCACCTTGGATGGCACTGTACGTATTCAAACACCTGTTTGGAAGTAAAAGTATTCTGGAATAATTATTCCCCTTCCTTGGAGGCCCAAGGTACTACAGACATACAGGTGCAGTAAGTTACTGCTGATTACAGACAGTTCAGGAGAGAAAGAAGTCAAAAGTGAAACTGGAGACTACATCATGAAATTGATATTTTTTCTGCTTCAGTTCCAGCCATGGCTTAGTTCACCAACTGCCCCATCCTCCTAGCAATCATATCACAGTATGAGCTGCAGAATTACTGGTATTTTTGTATGATTAGAGTGCCAAAACCCCTAGCAGCCATGAAAGTCCCATTGTGCTAGGTGTTCAAAGGTTATACAGCGATGGATAGCCTATACCTCAACTTCTTCACAGCCTGTAGTGGGACAGAGATGAGCCAAGGGAGGAAGGTTTATAAGCAGAACTATTTAGGTACCTCAGTCCCATTGAAATCAGTAGGGGAGTAGTTGTTTCAGTACTTTAGTAACTTGGATATCCTGTTTTTTATTATGGATCTCACTCTCAGCCATGAGCTGTAGATGTACTGCAGGCATCTGAATTTTAACTGCATTAAACTAGTTTGGACCAGCTGCATAGTGTAGTTGAATTTTGCTTAGAACCAGAGCCAATGATGTTGTTATCCATCCATCATAGCTTACAGGGACTTCTGGACAGTAAGGACATTGTGTGCCCAGTGCCTACCTGTCCATGTCAGGTATCAATGCAAACCACACATAGAAAAGTGGTAGGCGTTAGTAGGATGTGAATGGCCAAAAAAGAAGTGGGAAACTTAAGTGTTAATAGACATCTTACTGTAATTAGGAATAAATAATAGATTCTTTCTCAAGAGAGACATTTTCTGTAAGTAGCTGGGGGACCTCTCTGGTGATATACTCCAGGCATCTCCTGCTGTAGTTGCTCTCTTTTCCTTCTGCTAGTTGCATTGTCATGGAGGATACGATGTTAGATACTTTACATAACCAACATAAACCAAGAACAATATGTGACTTGCTTTAACTCTGAACTTGCTGGCCAGAGAGGGGTCTGCAGACCCCACAGCCATGGGTCGGGCACAGTCTCCTTAATTAATCCCCCTTTTCACCTGCCCAGTTGCTCATTTGCACCTCCCTCTCCTCAGCACAGGCAGGGTACCACAACGTGACACAGGACAAATGGGACATCTGTCATAAGGCATCTGAAGCTCACCCTCATTTTTTCTGGATATGTTAATAACAAATCAACCATTAAGGATTACAGGTGACTTCTTTGCAAGCTCCTGGGCAGCTTTCTCATCCTTGCTGCATGCTCACCAGCCGCTTCCATTCACTAGCAGCGGCACATATGCGTAGTTCCATGTGTCCAGCTTGTTTAGCAGGTTGTGGTTCTTCAGTAGGAACATAGCTACCTGCAGGTAGAAAACTAACTGTGTTCCCTATGACTTCTGTGTGCTCTGAGGAGCAATTGCCCATCACACGGGCCCTTCTGGTAGAGGAGCTCACACCAAGTATTCTTTGAATGCTGCAAAGAAACTATAAACTTCTGATGTTAGAAATCCCATGCCCCTTTGGCTTGAATGCTTAGCAGCTATTCAGGGTTTTTCTGTGTCATGTTTCTGTTTCGAGGAAGAGCTAATAGACTCCTGCAGAGCCTTTGTGCAATCCCATTTATTTACCAGAAGTGTGTGCCAGGTATCCTTGCCCCACAAAAAATGAAAGCAAGCAGGAGGTGGTTTCCTTGCTGAGAAATCCAAATGTGCCAGAAGCTGGTTGCTTGATTTTTTCCAAATTCAGTATTTTGCACCTCTGGCTTTTTCCTGTTCTTCTGTCTCACACCTCTCTGCTCCCAGAGTCGTGGCTGGTCCGACAGAAATCCTTTCATCCCATCTAGCTTAGCTGCCCTCAGCCACTGCCATAACAATTGATGCCTTTGGCAGGGACTTCAGTTGTCTCAGTTAGTTCTACCCCAAGGAACATTTTGTGTTCCTTCCATTTAATCTCAGTAAGAGCTTTTTCCAAAAGATATGCTTTTGTCACTACAAGAGTGATTGCAGGGTAGTCTTATGGTATATGTTAGAAAGGAATCAAATTAGATGATTACAACAGTCCCTTTAGGCTTTGCAATCTATGGATACACCCCTCAGGCTGATAGTCTGATGGCAGTTTTAAAATCTTCCAGACAACTGCTGAAATCAAGGAAGTAAATTCAGTTTCCAGGAGACTGGCATCAGGCTTCTTTTTTTTTTTTTTAACTAAAAAAATCTGCTTCTGCACTATGGGCTCAGGTCAGTGTGGGCATAATTTTAAGTATTCAGCATCATCACTAGCCACAGAGGCCATGCTAGGATGCTTAAGGATATGACTGGTTGCACAACTTTCACAGGTTTTCCTCCTGACCCTTCACTATTCCTTGCACCCATGTGCCTAGTGTTGTATTATATGCTCACAATCAGAGAAAAATTCAGATGGGAAGAGACCTCTGGAGATCCAGCCCCCAACTGCCCAGCCCCTGCTAAGAGTATGGCCAACTCGGTCAGCTTCTTCAGAGTCCTCTTCAGCTCAATTTTGAGTATCTCCAAGGAAGGATACAGTGTCTTACAGGAAAGTGATGGCTGAGTCATACTCTGCATCCCTTTCTTTCAGATAAGCGGTCCCCTTTCCCAGCAACCAAACCACTTTACTGCTTTTCTCAAAAATTGTTCCAGTTCTTTAGCATGGCACTCACCCCGTGATGGCTGGACTTGTGTACTATGTGAGACTGTATCAGCACCCTATTGAGAGTTCATACCTCCCTTGGGTGAGAAATGCTAACCGATGCTCAATGTAGTCCTTAAAGCTCAGACCTCTATCATTGCCCTCACACGCATTTGGTAAAGGGTGGTTGAATCTGTCTCTTCTGCCTCTACAAACTCAGAAGTCTGAATGTGAAACCTCTCTGTTTCCCTGGAACATCCCCATTTGGGGAAATGAAATCAGACCCCAACCATCCTGCTGAATCCTCAGCCATTAATGCGGGGGACTTCATCTTCTTGCTGATGGACAGGCAGTAGGGAGCCATGCTCATATCCTGCTTTGGGCAGCCTGTGCTGAGTTGTCCCCTGGGCAGCCGGACAGCAGCGGCGGTGGCCTGGCAAAGCCAGTGAGACACTTGAAAACCAGGCACATATGTTATTAACATGAACTGCAGAGCCCCACCAATAACTCTGAATTTGAGCCACAACACCGTAAATGCAGAATATACAGTAGTAACAAGCCAGATGGAGCGAATAACCTGAGGCCTCGCTGGGAGGGAATGTTCCCCAAGGCAGTTAAGATGAACCACCTGGACTGGCTTTTATGTGGGAAAGAGCCACTTTTTGGAGGTTTAGTCACTGATGCTGGCAGGAGGTGCGGCTGCAGCCTGGCAGCCTTATTCCTATCTAGAGCAGCTGCTAAGACGTGCTCCCACCATTCTCTCCAGGCTGCGGTGCTTCCCCACACAGGTGGCTTTTTTGGGCTACACTGTGCAGGATTAGGTCTGTGCCACTGAAACATGGGAGACAGAGAAATGGATGTGCTTCACAAGTCTCAGGTGGAAGATATGGTCGGGTGGGGACAGTTCATCCATCCCAGGAAAATTTGAGAGATATTTGACATTTCTTTCCATCCTGTGTCATAACACAGAAGAAATTCTGACTCCTTTTTTTTGCAGAGGGACAAGTGAAAAGAAGTTTGGGACAATCCTCATGCTTTGTTTATATGTGTTTGAGATGATACACTGTTCTGAATTTTATCTCTAAATCAAGTAATTAAATCAACTTAATGGCTCCCTCATCAAAAAGTTTTAAATTGATGATTTTTCATTTTTAGCGGAAATCTATGTTTCACATAAAAAATTCCCAAACAGATTGGTTATCTCTTTATTTAGTCTTAGCCCGCTTAGGACCTCCCCCATGATGCAGAAATTGTTGTCCCTATCTTCCTGCAGACGATAAAACACCTATGGAGGTCCTGTGGAAAAGTGGAATGAACTATCTACCATTTGTGAACTGGAAAATAAAACTGATAATAAATAATAGAGAACCACCTATTAGAAAACCCAAATGCTGTAAAAAAACTGTGCTCCTTTAGGGAAAAAAAGGGTTTCCTGTTTCAAAATTAGAGGAAGTCAAATAAAAGGCAAACAAAATATAAACATTTACAACACTTTCTGCCTGTCTAAATGTATTTATTTTAAAATCAAAAGCTAGTCAAGGTGTTTTTGAGATACTACACACAAAAAAACCCAACAGTCCAAGTTTTTGTGAAAGCAGAAAACCTCATTGTTTTCAGCATCATGTCTAGCTAATTCCCTACCTAATAAATCTCCTCTCAAATTTAATTAAATATACAATTTATTTAACACAGAACTGCACATGTATACCTTCAGGAGGCTTAACACCACTTCTGGCCAACTTGTGTGCTCAGGGGACTCCAGCTTCAGCATGTGGTGGAAAGCTCATCCATGCTTTAGCATTGGAGATCCTACTGCTACCGCAGAAAGCAGAGGATGAATTTCAGATGCTGGGGCAGAGCTGGCAAAAACCTAAATACTCACAAGCAGGGCAAGACCTTTGAAAGGATTCAGCTACCTGCAGCTCTTACTGGGAGAAGCTGGCCGTAATTACAAAGACAAACAAACAACAAAACATGCTGTATAGATCCAGATTCTCAGAAATTTATTGAGCTTCCTAAATGAAAGTTGAGTGTACTGACAGGCAGCTGCAAGTGAGTGCACAAAGCTAAGCCACCATAACGGTGCGCTTGCTCCTGGTTGTACTGGAGAACCACAAAGTTGGATGCCAGCCTGTCTATTCATGTCTTGTGACCACCAGGCAAAGTGTGAGCTTACAGTGAGTCTCTCTGTGTCGGCTGATGAACCACCTGAAGAGAGCCCATATATTTCAGTCACTTGTGATCATTTCTCCATTCCCAGGGAACTCGTTTTTGAATCCCCAGCCACAATCCTAAAAGCTGAGGTATGCTGAAAATCCTGGCCACAGGGAGGAAGAAACCCTATGTTTCTATTCACTGTTTGTTTTGAAAGGACTCAGTCCAAAACGCAGAGAAATCCAAAGAGTGATTCCCATTGACTTAGCAGGCTTTGAGTGAAACCCAAAAAGTGCTTAATATTAGACTCCTTGGGAGCACGTGCCAGTGAAGCTGGTGAGGACTCCTTGGGCAATAGATTCTTTTTCCCACAGCTAGCCCATGCCCAAACATCTGTTTGCTTCTTCGTTCTGCCCTCTCTTCCTCTGCAGCCTGCATGGCTGTGGATGCCTCATGCAGGTGAAAGTCAAACCATCCCTTTCTGGATCCTTGCAGATCTCTCTGGTCCTTTCCTCCTTCACTTTCCCCACTGGAAGATTCCCATCCTCACTGACCTAAGCTTTAAACACTCCTCTGGGGACCCTTCCTCACAACCATGATGCTGGTTTTTGACAGGACCCTTCTCTAATACTCTTCTCCAGACCCATTGTGTCCCCATAGCGACTCCAGGTAACAACTGAGATGCATTACGCTCTCCTTCCATTTTTCTGGCACTTGATTATAAATGTAGCTGCCAGCAGGTAAATTTAAAATGAATAGAAGGCAGGCCTTCACACAGCTGGTAGCTGGCCCGCATAGTTTGCTACCACAGGAGGCCACAGAATTGAAGAAATAAAGTCTGAAATGGGTTGAAATTGGAGTCGCTTGTGGGAACCTCATCCCTCTTTTCACATGGGTTTGATGGGCAGAGGAAGCGATCCAAGGACTGCAGCGCTCACTCTGTAGAGGATTCAGCTGTGCTGTTGTTAGTTTCGTAACATGAATTTTGTTCAAAATGATTCTTGGTTTCAAAGAGTAGATTTGTGCAAACTATCCCTGTCAGGTGGCGGGAGTTATCTGTCTTACACCTTTGAATGGGGCACAATTATGAATGAAAACAGTGCCCATAATAAAGTATGTTCATTATTTCTGTTTAAGAAGTGCCTGGGAATCCGAACAGACCATATTCTCCCTCATCTTGACGATCTCCACAGCGCTGGTCCATGACTTTACGATGCTCCAGGCAAAGTCCTTTCTGGGCTTTCAAAGTTCCTGCTCTGGGGAAAGGAGGATTAGCAGATGCCAATGAAAATATTCATTTGATCGCTCCTGTCATTTCGAGGCTTTATGAAGATGTTTTTTCTTCCTGTTAATTCAAGTCATTCAACACAAGGATATGATCATTTGAGCACAGAGGTCTGTTACCAGCAGAGAAAAAACATGGGCATGAAACATTCAGCCTGAAACAGATGATGTCTGTTCATGGCAAACCCTCCCTTTCAGCTCCTCCGTGTAGCAGTGGTGTCTTCTCGTTGCCTAAGCAAAACCACAGGAAGGAGGTGTGATTGTTTTTACATTAATTTTCCCAAGAAAACTCTTTTTCTTTACAGGCACCTATTTATGCCTGACACTATTAATAATATTCAAATTTTCAGAAAGCTCTTAAAATCAACCAGAAGTGCAAGGGAACTTTCCCTGGGAACTCTTTACTGCTTTCTCAGAAGTGGCTGACCTTGCACTTACTGCAAGTGATAATTTGGTATAAGGTTTCTTTTCTCAGCTTGAAATACAATAGGAGCTCCTCCCACTTCCACAGAAATACATGTACCGGCACTTAACAGACCAGCAGTCCTCAAAGACCTGGATTCCTTCATCCACCACATGTGCTCTGCCTCCTTCCTCTTCTCCACCCTGTTCTGTTCCATGAGACGCCCGCATCTGCTCAGATAGTCTCGCTACAAGAAATGACAGTGCCATATATAAGAATATTATCATACCACCACTTACAGCTATGACTCTATATATCCATTTGTGTGACTTATCTTTTTTTCCTGCCTCTCTCTTGCTGTATGTTTTTGCTATATCAGATAATGTTTGAAAAGAACCAGAACTGCCTGCAACGCTCCCACCCATTTTTTAATATAAAACAAATTTTCTCCAGAAATTTTGATTGACAAACAATCTTGGATTTTTTCTGTCACAGACTGTCGTGACATACCCATTGTTTTCACCAAGAGTTGTTTGAGTCCTGGTGCTACAGACCAGTTCTAGTCAGCATTTACTACCAGTTGTAACATGGAGCTGCAAAACACAATTACTAACTCCTTCCACAGGAGCAAACAGCTCTGGCTCAGAGGATGATGGATTGATGGACGCTAGATCTGCTTTCAGGGCCTGCCTCTGTTAGTCTCGGACCCAAGAGAGACTTTCCTGCAGGGTAGTAAGCCTGTGGGTTGGGAAGTAGCCTGAGTGTCTGTGCAGCTCAATGTCCCCCTCTCATCTCTGCCTCGTGGTAACTTTGCAAGCACAACATGGCAGGGACTTTCTCTTCAGCCTCTCCGTGCGCATCGGGTCAGGCCCAAATTCATTGCACGTACTGTAGGTAGTCAGCTCCTGTCCTTTAAACTATGACCTTCACCATCCTCCTCCTTCAGTTGCCTGGTGAGGAAGCTTGACTGGAAAATTCAGAACTCGGGCTGATTTTGACTCTAACAATGTTTCTATTTCACTGGCCATGTAAGGACCCTAAGATGGCTGTACTTACATAGGTGTTTCAATTAAGTATTTACAGTTAGGACAAATGCATGTCGTGAGCGCTATATTTCCCTACTTGTCCAGGTTGCTATGAAGTTAAATATATTAGAGGATTCAAAACATTCAGCTGTTACTTTGTTAGGGGCCTTACAAGTCAATATAGATATGATCTGTGCATACCATAACAGAGGAAAGCTAATCAATATATACATAAAGTATATTATTTTATTTCTCGTCAAAATTACCATGGCCAGTCCTCCTTTTTAGTACATATCCCTTTATCTAAGTTTTAAAAGCAGTTACTTTTCAATAGCCAAAAAAGAGGTAACAACATTGCACAGATAAGTAGAAGATTCTGTCACATTAATGACCTACATTTTCTGAAATTAGTAATGATTTTGCAGAGTTGAGTATCCCACTAGAGACATTTCTATAAAGGTTATCTCATCTGAAAATGGGGTGTGTCACATTTGGAGATGTTGTTTCCTTGTGTAAATTTAAGTTAGAGATCAATTTCTCCTTTGAGACAGAGCTGGAGATGGAGAGAAATTATTTATCTAGACTACAAAACTCCAGAGCATTTCTGTCTTTTGAGGTCCAGGATATATACATTACTGCAAAGCAGGAAAAGACCAGGACACACACTTATATTCTCACTCCTTATTTTCTGCTTTATATGGTGGTTGCTTTACCACATCTACGTCTGGGCAATCAGAGGACAAAACCCCACAGAGCTCCAGCAGAAAGACAGAGATACAATCTTAACCTGAATAGTGAACTGAAAGACTCAGCCTGTGAAGAGTTTGCTAAAATCCCTTCAGCCATCAGCAACTTCACTGAGAGATGCAGTTTTGGGGTTACTAAAATTATTCTTGAATTCAGCAAGAGAACATAGGAGTAAAATGAAAAAAATGTGGTATTTTCTTATAGGATTTTCTTAGTGAAATGCTGCAAATTTTAGCTCTTTTATGGAGAACCTGCAGTGTTCAAAGAACAAAAAAATTTTCACGTTTGAATATGAATGTTGTATCTCCAAACAACTGACAAGCAAGGAAGAGCACTACCAAATGCCTTGCAAGGAGCCTGTTTGAATTAAAACAGCTAAAGGCATTTAATTCTTGTGGTGGTAAATGCGTGACCCCAGATTCACTCAGAACTTCGCATTTTGCACAAGTCCTTCCCTGTAACAAGGCGTTACATACCGACACCACCAGAAGGCAGGAAGTGTAGGAAACAATAAATTCCCATTGTTGACACTATTCTCTTTCATAAATTAAATCAGACATTTGCTGACAAGCCTGCCACTAATAATATTCAGGAATTGTGACTCCCATTATTAAGGTTCAGAATGTGTCTAACTAACAATTGCATCCACTAAGATGTGGAAACCTGTCTAGCTAACATGTCCTCAGGCAATCAGTCAGGGAATGTGGTGTTTCATAAAGTTTTTGAAAATGCCTATCCACTGCTGAGCATCTATTTTATGAGTGAAAGCATCAGGACTTTACCTCTCTCGTGAACGTTACTTGGACAAACAACTTACTTAAGTGACGCCACTTCCAAGTTCACAGCATCATCAGTGATCCTCCATGTTCATGGGAATAAGAGAAGCAATAAGAGAGGCATTGCTAACTTTCATCATGTAACGGTGAGAAATCTAACTGATACCAGACTGGTATTACACGCAGTTTCCCTCTACCTTCTGGATTAGCAAGCAAGTCCGGCTCCCTTTGCCTTGAAAAGACTGGCCAGAATTAGCACCCAAGGAAACACCTTCTCCTGGCTGGGGGTCCCACTGATAGCTCTTTGGAGCAGGTGGCAGCAGGAGTTTTTACTCTGTCCTTTGGCATCATTTAGCCTATGGTGGGGCACATGTACAATGTCACTGGCCAATACTACTCGACTTACCTCCTCTCCTAACCCCTATATGGTTGTAATCAGGACAGGGAGTTTCCCTTCACTTTAATTTTTGAAGAAAATGAAGTTATTGCCTTTCTCCTTGTCCCCTTTCATGAAAAATAACATCCTGTTAGTCCTCTGGCATCTGCATCCAGGATCATTAAAACAATAGCAATAAAAACTTCACGAGTATCCTTCAGCCGTCTCAGACTTGAGGAACCAGTGGCTGGTTGTAGCTGTGGGACCTAGCTATACCAACTGCAGAATTTTGAACCTTTTTATGTATGAGAAATTCTAATTTTGTCCCTAGGAAAATAATCTGGTGTTGGATACAATGTGGTTTTGTCCTTCCTGTCTCCAGTTTTCATACCTTCTTCTTTTTACTGAGATTCTCTTTGTTGAGGATAGTCTCAGGTTCAGCTTGTTCCTCCAGTTAACTTGTCCTGGATCATGTTTTTCGCCCTCAGTTCCCTTGTCAATGGCAAAGTGGTCTGTAAAGGAAGTTTAATAAAGAAAGAGAAATTGTGAATTCCAGATGTTATACTATCTTTTCTGTTTGTTCTCAGATGACTAAATATCCCTGCAGGTCTCCTTTATTTTTCAGTGAAAAAGAGTCATGACATACCCAGGACACATGTGCCATCAAACACATCTCTCAGGCTGGCCTGTGTGACAGACTGTGCAAGCCAAAGTAACTGGGATAGTTGGAAGTGGAGGTCAAACAGTGAACCTTGCAGATGAGTAGACTGCAAGAGCATGGAATCAGCCTTGCCCCAGGGTGTGCTCAGCAGAAAGGTTTTGTTGCTTAGCTTCTGTAAGTCAAGTGTGTTCTCATATGATCCATGTCAGTGTTTATACAATAAATGGATCTTTCCACATGTCTTGCAGCTGTGATATAGACACAATATACTTAACCCTCACAGTAAGTTTCAGAGACTCTGTAGTATCCCCTCCATTACCTGCTGAAGTCCTGTGCTGTTCCTATTATTTCTACAACTCCGCACTTTGCAGGTGGCATTTCTGGCAGTGTCTGGCTGAGGGAAGTACCAGGAATCTCTGAAAAAATATACATTAAAAAAAAGTAAGCAGAAGAAGCAGAAAGCTCAGGAATGGAATAATAGCAGGAAATACAAGATTTAGGGACTATTGACAGGTCTTGTTGCTGGCTACAGGCTATGAAAACCAAAGAAACATGGGACAGACTTCTATCCTACATATGAACCATAAGGAAAATGGTACAAGTGAACTCACTATCCTTTGCTGGATCAGGCATCTCCGCTCTTTAGTTCTCAGGAGAGAAACTAATGCAATCATCAGGCACAGTCAACATGGGTTCACAAAGGGAAAGTCACGTTTAACTAATTTGATATCCTTTTATGATAAGGTCACCTGCCTAGTGGATGAAGGGAAGGCGAGGAATGTAGTTTTTCTGGATTTTAGTAAGGCTTTTGATACTGTCCCTCGCAGCGTTCTTCTGGACAAGTTGTCCAACTGTGGGATGAGCAGGCTCACAGTGCGCTGGGTGAAGAACTGTTTGAATGGCAGGGTTCAAAGGGTTGTAATGAATGGAGCTACATCTGGCTGGCGACTGGTCACCAGCGGTGTTCCTCAGGGTTCAATTCCAGGGGCAGTTCTGTTTAATATATTTATCAACAATCTGGATGCAGGATTTGAATGCACTATTAGTAAGTTTGCTGATGATACCAAACTAGGAGGTACTGTTTACTCTCTTGAGGGACAAGAGGCCTTGCAGAGGGATCTAGATAGATTGGAGCATTGGGCAATGATTAATAGCATGAAATTTAACAAGTCCAAATGCTGGACTCTGCACATAGGACAGAGTAATGCTGGGCGCAAGTATAAATTGGGAGAGGAGTGGCTGCAGAGCAGCCCCACAGAAAGGGATCTGGGGGTGTTGGTCGACAGCAGGCTCAATATGGGTCAGCAGTGTGCCCTGGCAGCCAAGAGGGGAAACCGCATCCTGGGGTGCATCAAACATGGCATAATAATGAGCCGGTCAAAAGAGGTGATTGTCCCTCTGTATTCAGCATTGGTGCAGCCTCACCTTGAATCCTGTGTGCAGTTCTGGGCCCCACAATTTAAGAAGGATGTTCAGGTCCTTGAATACTTCCAGAGGAGGGCAACAAAGCTGGTGAAAGGGCTGGAAGGCATGTGCTATGAGGAGCAGCTAAGGACTTTGGGTTTGTCTAGTTTGGAGAAAAAGAGGCTGAGGGGTGACCTTGTTGCTCTCTACAGCTTCCTGAGGACAGGAAGCAGAGAGGGAGGTGCTGAATTCATCTCCCTGGTATCCAGTGATCAAACACATGAGAATCGTTCAAAGCTGCAGCAGAGAAGGTTTAGACTGAACTTTAGGAAGGATTTCTTTACTGAGAGGGTGGTCAAACAATGGAACAGGCTTCCTAGAGAGGTGGTCGATGCCCCAAGCCTGTCAGTGTTTGAGAGGCATTTGGTCAATGATGTCCTTAATAACATGCTTTAACTTTTGGTCAGTCCTGAATTGGTCAGGCAGTTGGACTAGATGATTGTTGTAGGTCCCTTCCAACTGAAATATTCTGTTCTGTTCTATCCTATCCTATCCTATCCTATCCTATCCTATCCTATCCTATCCTATCCTATCCTATCCTATCCTATCCTATCCTAGGGAAGAGTGCCTGCAGTCTATGTCTTTCAGGACCTTCCCTCCAAGAAACATGCCTCTGGTCCTCTCTGATCCCTCGGGGCTGGGACCCTATTTAAGTTCATCGGCTGATACCCTTGCCCCTTGGCTGATTCCCAGCTCCTGTGTGCTGTTGTCATATAGCAGGCCAGCTGCTTCCCTGAGTCCTTTTGGAGACCATGTGCTCCATTGCAACGGTACATATTTAGCAGGGAGTGTACTGGAATGCCAGTTAGGCTTGCAGAGTCCTCAATGGGAACCAGTCTTAGCCCCTGATGCATAGGAAAACAAAAGGTTGCTTCAAGGGCACTGGGCTGGTGTCCAAAAAGAAACAAGGTCAGGAGTGGAAAAGGGGGAGAGGTGTTAATGTCAGGCTCACCAGCCTATTCTTGTCACCCCCACCCCCTTTTTTCCATGGGAGCACAATATTATCTGTCTTCCCTGGTATTTCCCTGGTATTCCAAAATGTGTTAAAAATGAACATCTGTAAGCCAGAGACCACTTTAGCCAGCTCTCGTGGGACCCTGGGGTGATTCTTATTTGAGCTTTTGCTTTAAAATATTTATCTCTAGAAAATGCTGTCTAATGTTGTCTTCTGCTACTAATGTCCTGGAAAATCTGTCATCTTCCTCCTAAGATATAAACTCATCTTGTGCTTTCTAAGTACAGAACAGATATTTATTGAACATGTCTCATCTGCAGCAGTATTAATAAGGTTACCACCTTTACGTAGTAATAGGCTTATGTCATCTTTAGGATTTGTTTTATTACCAACACACTTAATGTACTTATTGTCCCTAATCCTACCAAGCATAGTTTTCTCTGCAATAGCTTGAGCTTTGTGTAGGAGTGTATCTGCAAGTGTATTAATTGTCTTTTCCATTTAGCTTTCTATATATTTTAACATCCGTGTTTATCTCCCACCAGATTTTAATAGATACCCTCCTTTTTCTTGATTGTGGAACTGTACCCGTTTGGCCATTCACAAAGTCCTTCCATCAAAAAATTTCAATTCATTTTTGACTGGCTACATTTTCCTTCCCCATCTACCCCTCTCACAAGTTTCAGCTCTTTAGCTTTTCTAAAACTATCTGTTATACAATGAGACTGGTTTTAGTCTGCTTGGACTGAATATACTCCCCTTGGTAAACATAGGTCCTGCAGCAACCTTCAGCTTCTCGATTGATGGTAAATCTTTAACATTACACTGAGAACTGAAATAGTAGTACCCAATCATGACAGAATCTCTGCATTTTGGCTGTTTATTACAAATATTTAACAGCAAAATACTAATTGAACAAGCACCACAACCTTATGGGGGTTACCCTAAATAATAAAATTTATTTATTTTAGAAGACATTATGGCTTACAATGAAATAAATCTGTCTTCTGGATATATGAAGTGAAAAGCCAGAGTTAATCCATCTGATCAGCTATTCACATATGAATTTTAAAGGTGCCATTCAGAATCACAGCTGGCTGTGACAGAGGCCCTTTCCTCCAGTGCTTTTTCTGAGCTCTTGGTCCTAAAACACTTATTAGTTGGGCTCTTAGCCCAGACCTACGTGTACTGGAGATGCAGACGGTAGAAAGTGACTCTACAGTAAGCCAAAGAGCTGCTGCACAGACTGATGAATATTTAATGGAGAAACACAATAGAAATATTTTTACAGCAACAAGCACAGCTACTGCTTGGGAATTGAAATTAATTCCCCCTCTGTACAAGTATAGCATTTTATTTTCTACCGTGCTTGTAGCTTTAAGATGCTTTAGCCATTAGGCCTTTTGCTTTTAAGGTTACAGTAGCAATGATAGATTGACACTGTTTCAAGCCTACAAAGACTGCTAAGCCTGCTACAGGGACTAATGCAGATAAATGGCATCCTTTCCAGGCAGACTTTATGGTCCAAAACCAGACACACAGGACATTCCTGGGTCACTTACATTTTATGGCTTCAGCTGAGATAATTCGCATGATCTGTCTCTTTTATTCATCCTCCCATCCTAGAAGCCACCTGGCTTCTTCATCTTCTGTTTCACAGGCGTTTACAATACAGCTGGTAGTCAAGGTTTACTGAGAGAGAAGCCAGATAAGGGACAGATGTGCAATTAATTGAAAATAAAGGCTGCCTGTTTGTTAGCAATAAATCAGTGAATAACACAGCCACAAGCACATAACTCTGGTCCATGTACTCA
This sequence comes from Nipponia nippon, assembly GCF_047370975.1. Lineage (NCBI taxonomy): Eukaryota > Metazoa > Chordata > Aves > Pelecaniformes > Threskiornithidae > Nipponia > Nipponia nippon. The sequence continues at coordinate 13,898,307 of NW_028262290.1, read as the reverse complement.
CTGGTTATAGTAATAACTTTCCATAGCTCCTCACATTGCTTCATCTTGCATAGGTCATGCTGAATAACGTCATCAAGTTGTTTTACAAATGAGGAAGTGTGGGATACAGAATATTTAATTGCCCAAGCCCATGGAGGTAGCGGTCCACAACAAATCTGCATAGCACTTAGGCAGTAGGCTTCATCCAGCATACAATATAGTTGGCTGTCATCACGAGCTGCTTAAAACTTGTTCCTTTGTCCTGACTTGTTGTGAGAGTCTCTGTAGGGGCAGGACTGTCAGTGTTGCTGCCTCTAATGACCCAGGCTCTTGGTGCTTGATGGCTCCAGGGGATGCTGGTGGGATGGATGTCTGTGAGATGTCTTGGGAGGTGCCAAAAAACAACTGAGAAGGATGTGGGCTTGAGAGTGAAGGTGGGGATGGCAAAGGTAAAATCTAGAGAATACTGAATGCAAGAGGTAGGTTTTGCAGGAGGCAGAAGGACGGAAGAGGAACAGGGTGTTGTAAATGGAGGGGAGGCAAGACTGGGGTATTGGGTACAGGAGGAGATTGAGAATACTGTGGGTGTCCTGTGATGGAAGTCAGGTAGGAGCTATAAGGCAGGGGAGCTGTGAGAGTGTCAGTTTATATCTGATAAGGTACTCCCCGTACATCTGACCTAATTTACTGTGCAGTGGCCGAGTATGCAATCTGATGACCTATTCACAGTAGCTGCAACATCAACCCAGCAGCTGCTGAACCAAAGCTGCTGCTTGTGGCTGGACTGGACTACCACCATCAGCAAAACAGTTAACTTCCATGCACTCATCTATGGTAAGTGCTTTAATTCCTTACAGCCCTCAACGTCCTGCCTGAACCATCTTTTGGGGAGATAAGTGTTTATGAGACATGGGTCACAGGGCTGCAGGGACACAGCTATACAGCACAGGGTAGGCAAGGTGAGTATGTGAACTATATAGTCAAGGAAGATTATTTTTTTTGCAAAGCCAGTATATTCATCCTAATAACCTGGAGTGAATCCAAATATCATTCTCAGGCATTCTGGTATGACTGTGGGCAAACAATCTAGCATCTCTGGTCTAAGTTTAGTGAAGAACATAAGCCAGGCTTGATATTAAGCATATAGCAATGGGAAAAACATAAAATGATATACATATACTTCAAAACTTCTAAGGAAAAGTAGTTTTAGAAGAAATTTCTATAACTATTTTCCATGGATGCAAACTATCTAGGAAAGACTTTATTTGGACTTCCTGTGACTGGAAACAACCTTCAGTCCAAACCCAAAATCTTTGATTGATTCTTTTCAGCTTAAAGCCAAAAAGTCCAACTCAGAAAATCTTTTTGAGTATCACTTGGATGTGCTTTTTGCTGCTTGACAAATAAGAGGCTCCTTGACCACAGAGTAGCTCCTGTTCTGCAGAGAGATGTTGCCCTCACAAACTACAGTTGGTTGCTATCAAAATCCCCGGTAGCTAAGAACCTTGGGGAACGCAGCCCAGGAAGAGCGATGAGCAAAGAGCACAGAGGAAACTGGCAGAAATCACTCCCACAGTGAGCTGAAATTAAATATTGGTGTTTAATGTAAAACAAACAAAAAAAAACCAACACAAAATCATTTTCCCCTAAAAAAACATTTTGATGAAAAGCTGTCTATCAAAGCCTAGTAAGCTGCCTCTTCTGCCCACTTCCAACCACTTCCAAAGCAAGCTTTTCCTTGAGTGCATATATTTCTGCCTCCTGATAATGGCTTGGCAAGCAGTGAAATGTGGCCACTGCTGCTAGCTCACTAATGCTTCATTTGGGGACAAAAGGGACATCCCCATGTGGGTAAAGTGGCATCTGTTTTGTATGAATAGGCAGAGGCCCTTAGCCAGCTTGTACCAGTATAATTAAGCAGTGCAAACCCTTATCCCTGACTTCTATCTAGTGAAGGGGCTTTAAACAGATAGAAGAATAATTATTCCAATTTGATTTATTCCTATGAATTCAGATAAGTAAACCCGACAAGGCAAAGATTTCTTTTATATATGTTCATTTGTTTGTATACTAGATTTTTTTTATTAGTTAACTATTTTGGCTAAAAAAATCATGCCTTCCATAACTCCAGTTACTGCAGTTATTACAAAAAATGTGCAGTCTTGCCATCTCTCTCATAACTTGCTTTTATCTTGCTCACATTTTGTCTCTGAGTCTAGGCCCAGTATTATACATTCTTACAGCATCTAGCACAGTATATCAGACATGGATTTTAAACCTCATGATAATATACATGTTAGATTAAAATGATGGGATTCATGGTTTACATTCACTGAGTCATTGCTTTCCACTGCAGAGACTGTGATTGTTTCACTTCTGCTGTTTTGCTCGGGCACTTGAAGCTTCACATAACCATGCTTTGAAGTCCTTCTTCTAAGTTCACAATTTACTGTTTGAAATGTCTGATGTAATGCTATCTAATCTTTTCCAGGGCTTCAGGGAAGACAAGCTTTCAATTCAGTGAAAAATGTATTTCTGCAAGGCGATTAGAATAAAATGAAATAGAAACCACTTGTGGAGTGATCGTTGCAAGGCAGCCTGATAAGGGTCTCTTTTTGAATGAAGCAGAGGCCAACTCCTGCCCCACTAAAAGCAATGGCAGGTTTGCTGTCAACCTCCGTAAGCTCCAAATCAAACTACAGCTTCCATTCAGGACATTTTTTTATTTGTTTTTAATAAGGTTGATGTTCAGGAAGAGGTCAAATGTAAAACATAGGACCTGTTTTATAGGATACTTGAATCCCTCTTTTTTTCAAGTGGCCGTATAGATTAGAAACCATACGTGGAGGACCTGAGTAATCTTACACCTGGTAGCAATCACTATTCTACATTATGCACTCCCTTCCTAACATTATATGTGAGCAGATGGGGTCTTTCCTTCAAGGGTGTTTTTTATTCATGTTCTTGAATTGAAGTTATCACTGTGATCTTAAACCATTTTTATTAGAGAGTCTGTTTTCAATCAAGAGAGAAGGGGGGCTTGCAATGAAGAAAAAACACTGGTGGGTAAAATGAACCACTACAGAGACAAAAATAAACAAAGAGGAATTTCCTCAATGCCCTATTTCATATTCCTTTTTCCTTTTTTATTAAATAAAACATACTAAATAATTTAACATAATATTGTTTTTATAAGCACTGTCATTAAAGTAGTTGCTTGTTTAGAACTGAAAGAAACAGCTTATCTTCTTTCTTTCTTTCTTTCTTTTTCTTTCTTTCTTTCCTTTTTTCTTTCTTTCCTTCTCTCTTTGTCTCTTTTTCTCTCTGTCTCTCTCTCTTTTTCTTTCTCTATTTCTTTTCTTTTTCTTTGGTACATATTCAATTCATAATCAGAAAGGAAATCGGAATCCCTTAAGGAGAAAATTTAGTCTCAGGACTCAAACTGGCCCAACAAGTTAAGGCTAGGGACAGTTTTGCTGCTTCCTTTTCTTGGTCCTCCTGTATGTGACTCCAAAATGGTACCAGTAAGGATGAGAGGAAATTCCATGCTAATTTTAAGTGTCCCATCTTTGAAAAATAAAGGTTGATGCAGTTATCAGACAATAGTAATAATAATAATACACTCTGACAGTGGGAGTTTATGGAGAGTCTAGCTGAGAGCTGGACATAAAAAATGCATGGTTCAGGTTTTGCTTAGATTAGGGGAAGTGTCTGAAGATTGATTACGAACTCAGTGTAACTGCAGTGGGGTGGTAGGAGATATTTTGCCATTGCAGACACCTTCTCTATTCTTCTGCCCACAGTTACCAGCCATTCCATACAGGCACGAGGACAGGAAGGGCGTCTACCTTCACCCAGCCGAGAGCTGGTAGGACTAATACACGCTCAAGGGTCAATTAAGCCAATGTGCCCAACTGTGGTGGCCCACTGGCCATGCCAATGGCTCAGCTGCAGGAGCCACCTCTCTTGCAAAGCCCTGAAATCTGCCCAGCATGATTCATTAGCAGTAGCTAGCCAGCGCTGGAAGTATAGATTAGACTGCACCAACTCGATCTGGCTGAGCCCAGATTAGGTTTCGGGTGTTGACATACAGACATAGCAGATGAAACATTGATAGCTGAGGCAGTTGTGGTCTCCAGCTGCCTCCCTTGGTGCCTCACTCTCGTCTGTTGCCAACTTTTGTGGCAGAATGGGCAAATCACAGGTAGAAGTGAACACCTGTAGTTCACTGAATTAGGAAGTCAAACTGAATTTGTCACTGGGCTGGGGCAGCACACCGCGCTCACATAATTTAGGAGCAACTTCATGCATAGTTCAGACTTGGAGGCTTCAGTGGCAGTGGGAGAGAGAGGTGGGGAAGCTGCCACAGCTGGGGGTGATAGCTGTTGCCACAGGCTGGGTTGTATCCTGCTGCGTTTGTAAGTCAACATCCTTAACCACTTTCTTTAGGGTAAATGTACCATGACCCCAGTAGTTGTATTTTTAGCAAGCTGAGTTACAGCATGGGTGGAATATAAACTCAGCCATTTTTCCAAGCTCACCTCAAGTCAGCTTGACTTGATCCCTACCCTTAAATTCTTACAGTCTAGACAGATCTTACAACTGGATGCAAATACATTCGATTGAGTTTTAGTGAAATGCTGGGGCCAGCTGGAGTGGACAAAACCAAGATAAGCTTTTTAAAAACAACCCAAACCACATCACATCCTTTCCAGGGAAACTGCGCAAACATGGTAGCAGCAATGATTAAAAAAACATAATGCTGAAAAACACTTTGCTAGCACTCTGGATGAGTAGGTGAACTCCCATAAGATTTGGGTATTTGGGCGGCCTGTGTACGGTACATATATATTATGCTTCAAAGAACCATTCCCCCCACACTTAAATTATGGCCTTTTCTACTTGCACAAGCTCAAATGGCCAGAGGAACTGGTTCTGAGTTAGCTCAACTTTTCCAGAGAAAAAGGTCACCCTAGTACAGTAAAGCCACCTCTTTCAGTTTCATGCTGGGACGTTGCAGATCTTCTTGAGGATGGGAATAGAAAGTCATGTAAATAATTTCATCACCCACCATTGAAAGGAGAGTGAAACAGACTGAACAGTTCCCAAAACAAAATTGTATCGATTTTTCCAGTTTTTAAAGTGGATTTAATAACTTACGTGTACTTTCAAAAAGCTTTATTAAAGTTGTGACTGCAAAGAGTAACCTCTTCTCCACTAACTTACAGAACCTGGTATTTCAGTAATTTAAATTCATTTATGAAAACCAAGAAATCTTTGATTATAACTTCCTTTATATACTTTGCAAGAGTAGTTCAACAAAAGGTTGAATGTCCCACTTGCATGAACCACACCTCAGGCAGGCTGAGGCCTCTAATGTTGAATATGTCTCTAAATAAATAGCCCTCATCTCTTTATCTTTCTAAAGAAACATAGCCTCTCACTATTAATATTTGAATAGTTGGGGTAAAATTAACAACAACTTGAAGTTTCATCCCCCACAACACAGCAAGTTTTCTGAGTTTAAAGAAAGTCACATTTAAAAATAATTTGGATGCCTCTTTTAACATCCAGACTTCAGCTGGAAGTCAAAGAAAGTCAAAGATAGAAGCAGAAATACCGTGAGAAAAAATAAACCCATAGTATTTCAAACCGAGTGCAATACAAGAGGTAAGAGAACTGACTTTGACAAGATTAACAGCTAGGCTTGTGTGCCAAAAAATTAAAGGTCTCCCATCGTTATCTTACACTCTCCCTTACGCAGATTCCTGGACCAGATCCTCAGATGATATCAGCTGGTGGGTGTAGCTACATTCATGTGAGTAGCATTACAGTGATTTAAGCTAGATGATAATCAGTCTCACTGGTTTCGGGAAGTGAGTTTTATTATTCATTTGATTGAAAGGTATTTTCCAATTGTTGTGAAGTGGGAAATGTGTTTCGAATTCATCATTTTTTAAGCCTCACACACATTGTTTGGCAAACAAGGATTGTTTTGGTTGTCCAGGACTCCTCCATCACATCCTCCCAAATGTGAGATTTCTCTCTGTTCTCCAGTAGGCCATTCTGGTAGAGTTAAACACACAGTGGCCAGCTTTGCAAAGCAGTAAGCCTTCTTTAGAAGGAGGCCTTTTGGTTTCGTCTGTAATCTTTGTGGAAAAACTGGACATTACAGTAGAAGGATTATGCTAAATTGCTTTCTGCCACTGAAGAGCTGGACAAAGCAGTAGTTCAAGGCATGGAATGAGCATTCTGAAATAAGCACTTAGTCACTGAATTCAGTACCAAGAAATTAACCTAAACGATTTCAATTTACATATGTTTGTAATTTGCATCCCAGCTTTACACCTTACAGAGACACCCTTGTTTGCTGTTACTGTAGTAAATGTTTGTTCACAGGCTGCTTAAAATCAAGCAGGGAGGTCAAGCTGGGACCAAATCCAAGGCTGACTGCCTTGCCCTGTCTGCATGCCTTGTCTGAATATCCTCCCAGGGCTCGAAACTGTTTGGTGGACTTGAATGGTGTAAGACTGAGTCCAAAGACTTTTACTGCAGTAAAGGGGTTCCCCAGTTATGCTGGGATCTGTGAATCAAACCAGAGACCTTCATGTGAATAGTTTCTCCTACTACCACTATTTTTCTGTGCTGAATTGCTCTCTGGAGGAGATTCTGGCTTTCTCTCTTGCTATTACTCTATAGATATTTTGCAGGGGATATGTCGCCTTTCCTTGGAAACATAAATTCATATCACTTTCAGACGATCATATCCAACAGACAAATTTGGGTGCCTATGAGTTAGAAGAGTTAACCTTCATGTGCACGGCTTTTGGACTGGTATCCAGAATTTTATTCCTAATCTTTTTGTATCAGACATTAGCCAGTCTCCTGCTCCTTTCTTCTCTCCCTCTTCTCCATCAGATGCATTTGCAGGTTAATACTGCTCTCCTATGAGTTTTTACCTTTCCATTTTCCATTTTGCTCAGAGTAATCTCCAAATGGAAAATCTCCATGGCAGGACAAGGAGCACCAATGTTGTGCCCATCAACAGCACCACCCAGTTCTGTCCCAGGTAAAGGAAGAAGTCAACCAGGGATAATGCAAATGCAAATGTCTGTAGGACCCAGGGGGCTGTCTGTAGCTTTCCAGCTGACACTAGATGACGTAGTCTATGTGCTTGTGCATCTTGTGCTGTGGTCACAGCACATGACTCTTTCATTCTCCTTTCAGACTAAGGCTCCCTCTGTGCCATCAGTGAAACTGAATGGTGCAGAGAAGGTTTTATGTTTTCAGGTGTTAAATTCCCTTTAGAATGACAGGATGTTGTACAGGATCTGCGATGAGTGGCTACAGACAGATATATGATGTTATCTAGGGTGCCAGAGTGTGTAGTAACAAGGTCATGCAAGTCTATCCCCAGTGTCCAACAGCTGCAGGGGCCCATTTCAAACTGTTAGTGCACTTCAGAATACAGGAATATTTATCCATGCAAAAATAATAGTGTTTTACAGAAATGGCCCAAAGTTTCTCAATCAGGGTCATGAACCCCTTGAAGGTCATGACAGCATTCAAAAGGGTCATGAAATTTTAGACAGCAGAAGTCAGCAGCAGCTCAGTTCCTCCAGAGAGGCAAAGTGAGAATAGGCTCTAAGTACTGGCTGTCAGTGCTTGCAATAGCAAGGGAATTGCTAGCTACACCACCTTTAATTGCTGTCAGTGCTCAGTTCTGGCAGGGGCAGGGAGGAGAGCACAAGCACGTGCACTCAGCAGTAACACCCCTCTTGCTGTCTCACCCTGAAGGAATGGAGCAGCAGTGGGCTTGGGAGGGGACTGTCACATGGAGAAAGACGAACCAAAAGGGAAACATGCTTTGTAAATGTTTGAGAAACCCTGGTAGTGTATAATGCTCCTGCATCAGAGGCAGGTAAGGAAAGCAGTGTCTCTGCTGCTGGGTAGGGTCTGCCTCAGGGCTCGGTGTTTGGTAACACCACCTTGTCCATAGTCTTCAACAATCTCTGCCATTTTGTTTATTGCTTTTCTGCTTCCTGCAGTGTTTCATTTCATCAGCTTAAGGGTCACTGCAGTCTTTTCACTTAATCACTACACAAATTATTTAGCTGGCTCACTTATTTCCTTCTTTTCTTTACTCCCATACTCTGCAGACCCTGCAGAGCTAAATTCCGGTGTGAAAGGTTTAAGACTCCAGACAGTTGTGAAACTACTTTGGCAAATTAGCATCTTTGGTTGAGATTAGTCTTAAAGTTGTTATGTGACATCTGAAGACAAAAACTTGTAAATCTTTCTAAAATGCTAGGCCAATAGCTTCAATATGTAATAAATACTGAAATTCTGTAAAACATTGCAATCCATTTTATCATCTTTTCTAAACAGAACGAGCAAAGTCAGGAAATTCATTGCTGAGGAGTTATAATTTTCTTTGAACCTACTTGATACTAAACATTTGGGGAGTTAAAGCAGCCAGGTTTCAATGTAAACAGGCAAATGTCTGAATTAAATGCACAAAGTGAACTATTCATTTTTCCTTATGTGTTGAGTGAGCTCTTTCGATAATGGGATAATAATGCTTTGTAATTATTTAGTGCTTTCCAGCTATAAAAGTACAGTAAAGCCTTAATCTTTTTAGTGCCACTACTTAAATGTTATCTGGCTTACCTGCCTACCCTCTTGTGGGCTATAAATGTTATATTCCTACTTTTCTGTCCTCTCTTAGTCCATAGACCCAGGCTCTCTAGGTGTACCAGCAAAAGGTTTACAAACCCCAGACATTCACAGCTACCTTATCATCAAAAATTACCACTTTCTCAGAAATGCCAGTTAAAAGGCCCTTTGTTCATGCCCTATCAATTTTATCAAAATTAAGCCAGCCTAGCTTAGACTAGGCTTTAAATAACAGACTTCTACTAAGCAAGATTGCTTTGACTAGAATAATTGAAGGAGACACTCCAAGAGCTATTCAGTCTCTACATCTGAGGAGGCAATGTCCCAGATTAGGTGGGAAGTCAGGAGTGGAGAGGATGCTGGGGGATGTAAGTGCTTCAGCCATTACAACTGGAACTTGAAAAGAATATATGCCAACAACATTATTAGCATGCTTCTGTCAATCCCCCTGCCTGCTTTTCCACTTTTTAATATCTGCTACTGTAATTTTCTCTAAAAGTTTTGCTCATATCCCCTGCTGCATCCTATGCACAAGAAGGGCTCCCCAGTTCCCCCAGTCTGTTATGCTGGCTCTTTAAATCTCACCTCTGCTGTAATTCTCAGTAGCTGCTGGTGGTCTGTGCTCTCTGCTGGGTGCTCTGATCCAAAGCAGTATCTATATCCTTCTGCTCTGCCTGATATGTCCATCACTTTTCCTTCCTCCTCACCCAGATTGAGCAATAATTTCACATCCTTTCATGCTGTGCTGATGACACCTAGAATTACATGGCCACGATCAGACAGGCATCCCTAGATACCTAGCAAAATAGCAGCAACATCACCAGAGGACATAACTGACTCCCCCTAATTCATGCAAGAGGACTGCCGCACAGATCGGGAAAGAGCTTGGATCTTTTGTCTCAGTTATTTGCTGTAACCGCATACTCCTCCTTCCTAGCATCCCTCTCCAAAACATACTGACATCAATTAACCTTTTCATTGCATTGAGCCTCTGTTTTTGCCTTTATGCCAATGGAAACCTCTGTAATACCAACAGTCCTCAAGGAATGCTGTTAAAGCCCATAGGATAGTGAAGTTGTTTATTTTAAGGGTTAAAATCTGAGGAAACAGAATGAAATAAATAGAAAGGACAAATTCACATGCCAGAAACTGTACCTTGCATGTAGAGTGGAAGAATGTTACTGACTGACTGTAACTGTGAGGGTAGGAAGCCTCCAAAGGGCTGCCTGGTGGCCAGGCTGGGACGTATAGGCTGGGATGTACAGTCACTGACCACCTGGAAGACAAGATTTGCCACAAGGGGTTGTTGCCAAGGTCTCCCTTTTCCAAAAACCCTGCCTTGCACCAATCACCTGGACGCACTCACTTTGGCTGGGCTCTGCCACAGTCCAGCCCTGCAGGCTCCAGAGACGCTGACTACTGACAGCCACACTTGCCATTTTGAGGGGACCAGACTGGTGATAAGCCATGACAACTGCCTGTGTTTAACAATGGAAGTAGTTACAACCAGCATATCGCATGGTAGAGAGGAGGCTGCAGCTTTTTGTTTCAGAAAAAGGTGCCTGGGGGTATCTGCCATGGGACATGCACTTTTGGGCACAGAGATGGGTGTAATTGCACCAATAAAATGCCTAGAGACATCCTGCTTTCAAAACTTTCTCTTAATACAATCCCCAAACCATGGGCCATTACTGGAAGTCTTCCCCCAAACTGCAGTTCTTTGCACTAACAACTCCTTTCTTGTCTGCGGGGGGCTTACCAAGAGTCCACCCTGTGCTGTGACGATGTGGACTCCAAGGAGAGCAGTAGCCAAGCCTCCTACGTCACTTGAGCTGTCAACAGAGCTCCCTCGCACCCCTCCCTTGCTGCCTGCCACACACCCTTCTGCCGTCCTCCACAAAGACGTGGTTTTCTGGAGGAGGTCAAGCTCTGCTTACCAATTACATCAGCTCCCCTCGGTGAGCACATATGCTTGCACTTCAGAGCCTTGTTTCATTTGCTTCTTGACTCTGTTTTTCTCATTACAAATAATATTTTCCTCTTCTTTCTCTTGGGAATGTTTTTGTTGTCCCCTGTTGTTCTCTCTGTATCATTTGCTAATAAAATAATTGGGAAGTGTTCATAGTAGCTGAATTGTGTAGAATTTCTCCCTGTTGTGCTCTTCATTTTTTCCCTCCCCTACCGCAAAAGTGGTATCTCATTCCTGCTAAAACAAGATTTAAAGATGACAGCTGTCTTCTGTGTGGTGACAATCAGCATAAAGAGGAGAAACGTGGACTGATTTCTTTAACCCAATCCTGTTCACACTCATTACTGCAGTAATACAACATTCTCTACTTGCTGAATAAGGAAATATCAGAGCAATTTCTAGTTTGACAAAGAGCTATTTGGCTGAGTACAGGTTTGCTGGATCAAGCTCTCGATAGGGTCTGCACAAAATCTTTGTTTATTTTGCTCTGCTGAAATTGTTCAAATGGCTTCTCATTATCATTGGGTGGGACTGAAGAGAAGCACTGATGTCAGTTTTGTGACATGTCCTGTTATTTAAGTAATTCGCAGTTTAGGCTGGGACACATTTGACCTTCCTAAATAATTGGCTTTTTTTTTTTTTCTCCTTTAGCATGAATAAATGAAGAAAGAACAAACTACCTACCATTGGCAAGGAAAGAACTTCTAGTAAACAAAAACCTCTTATGAGTTTCTTGTAAACATTACTAAATCATATAACACATATAAACTCTTCCCTGGGAAGGGACTTGCTAAATTCAAAGGGCTTCAGACTCTGTGCTTCAGGGCTTTCAAAAAACCCCCGTCCTCTTCTGAGCTTCAGACCCGTGAGTAGCCACACTGAAGTTAATGGGATTACTCACGTATTTAAAAGTTAAGTACATGCTTAAGCACTTGGTGAGAGAACCTGGACACTGACCCTGTGCTTGCAAGAAAGAAGCTGTCCTGAGCCTCAGTGCCATCGTCCCTCTTTGTGACAGCTGCTCCTGAGACCCTCAAAGATGAATGAGGGGGTCATGTTCTCCCAGGAGGTTTTCAAAGCAAGAAGCCGTGAGTGAGCATACATCCTTCACTCTCACAATTACACTGACCTGATGGCTTTGGTGCTCAGGTTGTAATCAGGGAAATTTTAGTTTCACAGTTCTTATATGGCTGCTTGCAAAGACATGGGTGTGATTTTCACATCCACACACTGGTCTAATATAGTGTTCACATTACTGCATCCACTCATGGAGCTAAAACATAGTGGCGGATTTGGCTTGCACTCTGTGAAAGAGGTTTTAGGGGGTTACTGCTGCGTCCAAACACGTTTCACAGCTGACATTTGTCAATGAAAAAGCAGAGCTCAATGAAAAGACTAAATGTTCACAAGGAACCTCTTTACTGTGGGGTTAATGAGGACTTGAAAGGACTTGCACTCTGGCCTTAGCTGTGTATGTTTGTCTTTTCTCTTACTTTCATCTCTCCTCCCTAAGCCCTGGTCTCTTTTCATTCTTTTTTGCTGCTTTTAATTTGTGCCTCTGTATTAAACCAACCAACCTTCCTTCCTTCCTTCGCTCCTTCCTTTCTTTCTCTCTTTCTCTCTCTCTCTTTCTTCCTTTGCACGTTTTGGGAGTCTGACTTTGACAGATTGTTAACAACAGAAACCACAAAAGTGTCTATTGCTTGAACGTACTCATGGCCTCTCTTGCTAACATGCAATGATTATTAGCAATAACATTACATGGCAAACGATGTAACAGACTCAGAAGGAAAATTCTGTTTTTGTTTGAAGATGTAAAGATTTAACTTTGCAGGGTTTAACTCCGTCTTTTTTGATCTGCAACACATGGCCAGATGAAATACAGTATTTGCCTGTTTTAATGCTTTTTCTTTTCTCCTTTAAATATAGTAAGCTCATAAAGAATTGTTACATCTCGTACTTAAGAGTGCATAATGTCATGCAAAGAGTACTGTGTATCCTAATGGAACAAATTATTTGATGTTATTGCACATATACTACCTGGTATGCTCAATAATGCATAGTATAAATAAAAATATGAACCTATCAGAATACTAATTTTTCCATATTTTCCCCCACAAAGAGCAGTCTAAAAACTCATGCAGACAAAGTAAGGCTGCTATAACATGCAGGAAAGAGGTTTGGAAAAGGGCTTTAAATTAAAAACTAAACTTTCAAGCATAATTCAGATGTGTGAATAGAAGAATGTCTCAGCTCACTGATCCTAACATCTGCAATTGCATCTAGCTTCAGTGAAGATAATCCCTGCTCCCAATGCTCTGATACACCTTCAAGTTATCTGCCGGTCCCTGGTTATAAAGACAGCATTTCTTCTCCTTGAGTATAATGAAATTGTACTTTAAAATTAACTATGGAATTATTGGGAAATAATAAATTAATGCTTTACCATCTAAAATGTTTTCTAGGACAACATACTTAATAAGACATAGACTTAATGTGGGGTTGTAGATAATTGGGTGAATTGACTCACCATATTGAGTGGTCCAGATTCCCAGTATAGATCAGTTATCCTAGTTTCTGTAGGTCCTTACATTGCCTTCATCAGTACAGGCTACACTTATACCATAAATTTAACAGTGTGAAGGAATATTCCCAGGCCCTGCAAGTCAATCTCCTATAGTTTTAAATTATTAGAGAAGTTTCTGGCATATTTTTGGCCTGTGTCAGCAGTTTCTCCAATTGTTCCAAGGCATGGTTCTAAGATTAGCACATGGCAGGAGCCATTCCCAATAGGCAGTCACCCTGTTTTGCAGAACAAGATATTTTAATATAGTGATGTAGTATTTAATAGAATTTAGTAGTCTTGATTTTGGCAGTGCTCCATATCAGGTGGCCTCAGTGCCAGACAAGAGTCCTGGCCACATTTAATTTTTATTAGCGATGTAGCCTTAGTATCTAAGCACCCACTAGTTGTATGTTAAGTGGCACAACTGATAGTATGATATATAACTGCAGTAATTCTTCAGGAGAACAGTTAGGACAATACGTAGCCTTTGGCTTCAGCAGACCTAGCATAGTTGCTCTTGTTGTATGTACTGTTCCTCTCTAGAGGGCAGGTTGAGGAAATGCAGTGAACTCTATGAAGATCTTTTCTTCCTTTGGGAGTTTATTCCTGCCTCTTAGGCAAAAGTGTAGTTTAGGCCAAAGTGTAATGTATCGTACTAGAGAGAGAAAGACCCTTTGTGTTGAAGAAAAAGGGTCATCAACCATGTGCCTTTGAAACTTTTAAAGATTTTTAGGGTATGCTGACATGTAGTAATCTAGACCCTTCTCTTATCAAGGCCTACATTCCCACAGAGATGTCCTCCAACATTCAGGGCTTGCAGAATTTACCTACCTCCTAATACCTTAATGCTTAGCTATTCTGGGATGCAATAATACACGCACACCAGACAGCAAAGGCACGTAGAATTGCAGTCAGTTTGTTGTCCAGCAGAATTAGTCAGACCCTGGAGTTGCTGTGGCTGATGGCATTAACAACATTCAGAAATTAATGAGCATTCTTAAATTAATCCCTAAATTAATCAATTTTCTTTCTACACCTTTAATCTAAATGCATTTTGTACTAAGCCTCTAGAATTTTTCAAAGCATTTTTGCTTGCCTACCTGCCTACCCTCTGCTTTGACTGGATTAAGCCTTGGTAAGCTCTGTTTGACCAAAAACTGATCTCATCCAAGGTCTGGACAACACCAGTGGAAGAGGTACAGACAAGAGGAAGGTAATGCTGTGTCCTCTGCAAATTGATGATGTTCAAATACTTGTCCTCTCTATCAGTGCCCCTTTTGCCAGTCTCTGGATATACTGGACATTGTCTTGGCAGTCACATCTTCTAAACCTAATAATAAGTCACCTCCAGGACCTTAATGACATTTTGCTGCAACAGGCCTGTTAGCTGACTGTACTTGTTCTAGTTTTCTGCACTGGAAAAGGAGGTGGCTCCTCTAAAATCCTGTGCTGAAAGACTGTAATACCAAACTCTTGTGGCAGCCATAGTAAATAAAACACTGATCTGACCCAAATAACTGACAAAGGTGATAATTATTTGCCCTAGATTTACATGCCTGTAAGGCAGAAATCTGTATCTAAACTAGTCACAAAAAAAAGCTTAAGGATAAAATAGACTTGTGCAGAAAGCAATTCTTCTGTTCTGTTTTGTTGTGGGTTTTTTTTTTGCCATCTACCTTAGGCTGAGAACAATTGTGTGCATGAAATCATGGCCTATTTGTCTTTACTGACTGTAATAAATGAGCAAATTCCCAGCTCAGATGAAGATGTCTACATCATGGACATCCAAAGATGTTATGAACTCCATTCCTACTCAAATCATGTTTCCAACCCTATTAGTAATTCTGAAGAATAGATCTAAAGAAAACATATTGTTGAGATTTACATTGGGATAAAATATCAATATGGCAAATATATGCCTGTTCATTTGTATCTTTTTATCATCTTTATAGTTTTTTAAAATCCTTCATACGTGATAAAACACAGCAGTGTTTTGGGCATTCAGAGATAAAAATTAAGCTTAACAGAAAGACCTACATTATATACACATATACACATATACAATGTGTACACACAGCAACAGTTTGAAAAGCAAAGACATTCAAAGACATTAGCTCTTTCAAGTCATGGGGCTAGAGATTCTAGCTACACCCAGTAAAATTAATTTCTCTCCAGTAAACAAGAAATGCCAACAGCATTAAAAAAAACTTGATGGAGGGACAAGATAGGGAATGGCTTCAGAGGGAAATGTTTGAATCAGCTCAATGCTTGCTAATATTGACTACATATTAAAGAAAAATAAGAAGGTTTTATATTTCTCTGACAATCTGTGAGTCTGGGTCTTGTAAATAACACTTGAAACATACATTTGAAATGAAATTGTTTATCTTGGTATAGATTCTGGAAAGGATAGCTGTATGTTTGGGATTATTTTTGCTCATTTGGTTGGGTTTTTTTTCTAAATTAAGGTCTGCTTCACAGAGAATCACAAAGAAAAATGAAGTCATTGTTAGCTGATTTCATACCTATGCAGTCCTGCTTGGAAGTCCTGCCACCAACGACGTGTGCCATATGAACAAAATCTGGGATTAATTAAGTGAGAGTGAACTCCTAACCCATTTGAACTGTCATGCTGAAGGTCTGGCACAAAGGATCCGGGAGTTTACAAAGACTAATCACCATAGCAGGGTCCTGTGGGCTACTCTTCACACAAGTGCCTTTGTAGTAAAATGAGCCTTCAAAGTGACTGTTGCACACTGAGAACAACAAAGACAACAACAAGGAGATGCTCATTGGACACCGACTTGCTTTTGTCCAAAGGCAATTCTTTGCTCTCTTTAGAAAACAAGAAATTATCTCAGCCTTAAAGTCATCTATCTAATCATAGCTCCATATCCACTGACAGTGAAAACATAAGCTAGAGAAGACATGTTTTCTTTGGTAAATCTTTGGTAAAAATTAGTTATTTTTTCCATGCAGCATATCTGCTGCATTCTGATTATGATAATGGCAGAATTTACAAAAGTTTCTCAGTTAAATCACCTGGACATCCCAGCAGTAAAGTGAGCTAAATATAAGAGCCAAGAATTTTTTTTCTGTAATTCTTGAGTTCAAGCAGCTGTACCACGGACTTGGGCATAGACATCAAACGATGGAGCAGGTCTCCTTGAGATTATAGGGTTTTTGCATGGTCTATTAATGCTATCAGGTTTTTGGGACTTGTTCTGGGCTGTGATCTAACAGTTCCAACCTTCTTGGTGTCCTGTCCGTGTGTCACATGATGTCAAACAGTACAGTTTCTGAGTTTGTTTAGTTTTAGTTTGAGAGTTGAGCATTTAAAAAATCTTGGGTAGTTACGCTCATCAAAGAAAAAATAAAGTAATATTGACAATAACATTACTGAGGTGATGAAGCCAAACACTCCACTCTTAAAAACACAATTAATCAGTGTTCAAAATGGTGAGATAATTACAGCATCCTAGAGGGATTTGATCGAAAGATTTCTGGATTTTTCTGCCACATAGTTTGATAAACCTGTAAGTTCTAAACAAAACCATCCCACTTTAATCTCCTGCTTCCACAGAGGTTTTTGCTTTATTTGCTGGGTTTTTTATTAGTTCTTTTACAGCTGCATTTAAGTCTTTTCATCAAGATCTGAACCCCCTTATCTTTATTTGCTGTATCAGTGTATGAAGATGGTCAATACACCAAAGAGTTCACTGCAAGAAATCTTGTCATTGATCCTCCCAACAGCCCACTCAGACCTAAAGGTAAAGAGAAAGGAGCACAAGCACTGGGACCACCTGGAACATCTTCAGCAGTGAGAGTTCATCAAAAGATGGCATTACATCAATTTGAAAACTCTCCAAGGTTTTATATTTGTTTCAAATACATTTTATTCAGAAGGTAATGTGGGTCTTTGCGCGGGTGGCGGGGGGACATGATACAGGGCTTGTAGAAAAGCTTGTGTTAATAACCTGAGAAGCAAAGTTCTGATGGTGCTTTGTTTCATGAAAGCATCTTTAAGGTTTCATTTCTATTTGAATTCTGAAGTGAAAGCAAATTTAAAAGCAACCCATGTGGCCAACTTTATTTGATGCCTCTGCTTTACTTATGAGGAATACAAGCCAGAGTAAGTGCATTGCTTGGATTTAGGTAGCTCATGATATACTTCCCTTTCTTCTTTGCTCTTTTCATATGCCTTTCTTCTGGGTTGCTGTTAGACACAGTGAGTGTGGGCTTGATAGTCCCTGAGAGCCTGGACGAGTGTTTCTATTCCTGTGTTGTAGCACAGGAACAGGTCCTTACCGAAAAGGTTTCAGCAATCAAGGATGTTGAAAAATTTGAATAAAAAGGTGGAATGAAGTTTCAGTTCTACAGAATTCAGACAAAGAAAAGAAAGCAAAAATAAAACCTTCAACTGTTAAACCAGTTCATCCTGTTTTCAAAAATGCAAGCAAACACAAATGCCTAGAAGACAGCAGAGCTGGAAAGATCAAAAGGAAAGCAAAACCAGATCTGAAAACAAGTGGACTTTGCTTTCACATCCTACACTTGGCTCTGAAAAATATGGCTGTGGCTAGACATCCTTGGCCAGCCCTGGCAGTGCCAGCTGAGGACACTGCCATAGCCAGCCCACTCCTGTCAGATTGCTACCATGCCCTCGAGGGAGGCTGCTGCCTCCTCAAATTCTCTGTCTGAGATGGACAGCAGGCTAAAACCAACCCTTTTTAGTCAAAATAAGCTGTGTAAGAAAGGGCTTACTGTCGATATTCCTTAGACTTGCCTGGCTGTGTGGCCATACTGGATAAGGAAACACTGTGCTGAGCTCTGGAGCCAACACGTTGGAGAGGCAATGACCACCGGTGGTGGGGCATAGACAAAACATCAGTGGCCAGGGTGTGGGGGAAAGGAGCTTGATCCCCCCATGCCACAGAGGTGGCAGGCGGTGCGTGAGCAGCTGGTCAAATGTTTGGACAAGCCTGGCCAAGGGGATGTGAAGCAACTGAGGAGGCACAAGCCAGCCCCCATGATGCAGAATGGGCACAGTCACCAGCAGGACAAGAGAAGAAACCAGAGGAGGTGGCTTCCTCAGATGGCAAAGGTGTGTGCAGGGTGGGTGCCTACGCACAGCTTCAGGTTAACAACAGTTTTCTGGGAGGCAAAATTCACACTGGCTGCAAAGACATGCTTGCTGCTCCCCACATATACACAATCTTCTGCTTTGCACTTTTAATAAGTATCTTCCTCTATATGCCATTGTGTGGTTTATCAGGGGCAATAAGAAGTATGGGATTTGGCTCACTGGCCAAGTACACTTTTGTCTTGTGTGGTGTGTGTTTACTTGTAAATTCATCATTTTAGGATACTTTGGGTTCCAGAGAGTTAATGCTGGAAACATCTTTTAGTAAAAAATGGCCTGAGGTGGTTGCGAAGCTATGGGGCAACACGCGGCAATCCTCTGTATAATGGCTGACGGCAGTATTTATTTTCATTTGAGAAACAGCAAGAGCAGGGCCTGCCCCAGACATCTCTCACTCCATTCAAAAAGCGATGTTTATGGACAGCTGCAGGGAGTTACTCACAAGAGGCTTAAACAGGGAGGGGAAAAAAGGGCCATTCCTCCGGGCCCACCCAGCCACTGGGTTTTTCAGCTGAAGGGCAGGCTCAGTTTCATCCCAACCGGCCAGTGAAAACTGAGCCCAAACAACTGTCAGGATCACAAAAGCCTGAGAGATGGAAAAGACGGTGATAAATGTGGTGGCAAGTTGTTCCCCTGGAGCCGCCCGGCGTGCCTCTTGTTTGGACACTGTCGTGGGGTTAACGGTGGTTTGTGGGCTAACATGAGGAAACAAGAAAGGGTCATTCACAGACATCAGAAAGACGTTTGGAAAAATGTTTAAAGTGCTTATTAGTTCAGAGGCCCTTTCAACACCAACAGCTCCACGTGTTTCACCGGAGATGCAGTTGAGTTGCACGAGTAATTCTATGCTCAGTTGAAGCAGCATAAATCCAGTTTGGGCAGTGTTTTGTAGCTCCCATGGTGTTATCTGTCTGTCCATCTCACTGCCTATTCAGCTATCCATGCTGTTTTTCACTGTTACCCGTCACCATGTCATACAAATATCTTCTGTATAAAACTGCAGGTTGTGCCCTTATTATACATCAGCGTGTCTGTAGCATTTCCCCTGTCTTAGTGCGGGTGGAGGGATAAAAACTCCTCCTAGTAGAGGGGTTTCTGCCTTTTAAGAGTTATTTTAATGCCTTACTGGTACACAGCTCTTGTATTTCTTAGATGTGCTTTGGGGTTTTTACTGTTGTGGGTATGCTGGCGGGATCTGGAGAGGTTAAAAGAAAAGGAGGGAGTTTTCTCATTTTCATGGCCAAGATGGAGCCAAATCCCAGTCCTTTCTCAGCCTTCTGCAGACACAAAGCACCAGCTCTCCCAGTACAGAAATGGAGAAACACGACACCACCCCCCACCCCCGCTTCAGTTACTCCGCTGTGTGCTGTGATGACGATGTGGGGTCAGTAAATTCAAGGAACTCTCTCTCACTTGACATTTATCTAAGATTTTAGCAAAGATTCTTGCCTTTTATACCACCTACTTGCACAGTTATATGCCATAAATCTTCTGTGACTTATGAAAACATGTGATGTGTAGTACAAAACAGTTTCTCTTGCATTCTAGGGAAATCCAAATGCCTTGTCCATGAGTACCTTGAAATTGAAAGCAAGATTAAATCTATATTGTCTTCACCTAGACTTTGGTTATGGTTTCATATTAAATACAGGTAGTCATCTGCTTGACCAGAATTTAAGTTGGTTAGGTTTTCCTCTTGATCAAAGCTACTGAACAAGCTGGAAAATGTTTCATGTTTCATATTTAATTCTTCGAGAATTAAAATAAATTTATCAACTATGGAAAATATTAATGGTTTCTGCTCTTCAACATGTGGAGTCTGCGCACACAGAGATGGTAAGATTTTCAGATGCACTTAGCAGTGGTATGACTAAAATCTTTGCATGTCGGTGTAAAAACAGCTACTATTAATTTGCCTCAGAGTTAAAATAATGATATTGATAATTACACGTAATGCATTTCACCACAGGAGTCTAGTCAAACATTAATAAGATTTAGAACATCTATGAAAGTGTTAATTTGAATCTGTTTTATCAGTCATCATAAATTCAAAGTGCCAGTGGGTATTCTGTTCTGCTGTTTCCAAAAAGGAGTTCACACTATCATGTGCCAAAAGCAGAGAGAGGGTAAAAACATGTAAAAAGTGTTCATAGCCATGCATTGATGTGAAACCGGTACGTCAGATTCACCTTATCACTGCTGGCCCGGAGTCCTCCACTACCAAGGAAGGTAAGGAATACTAAGGGTAAATGTCTTCCTACACCCATATTTGGTGATCACTTTGTCCCCAGTCATGGGAGAAGACACAACAATGAAACATCTCAAAGAGGACTTTCTGTAGCATTTCTGCTACTGATTTATGCCGTCTGGTACTCTGTCTCCAGGGATGGTAAGTCTCTGAGACTTCAGAAGACTTGAAACACAAACATGAAAAACATTGCTGAGAACAATGACCAGCATCGTTTTGTTTTCTAGGACCAAAAGGGAACAAAAATGGGAGAAACAGACTCACAGGACCCAATATAGAAACAGACTGAACAAAGAAATAAAAGACTGCATGTGATAGTTTTTACAGAGGCTTCTTTGACAATATCAATATCAAGCCATTGGTATGAATAAAACACTGAGATTGTCACTCTGCAGTCACGCCTAGCCAACAAAGCTGAACTTCAGTCAGGTCCTTAAATCCCAGTAACATTAAGCATGTCCATAAATGTTTTGCCAGGGTAGGCTCATAAAGAAATACCTGGCAGCACCTCTTCAGTATCACTCAGTACCCTTCTGTCAGTCACCACTTCTCAAGCAAATGCTTCAAGTAAAAAAAAAAAATCTTTCAAAACTGTGAGAAAATTAGCCTTTGAGTAGATCCAAGAATAAGTTCCCAAAGAAAGCCACAATTCTAAGCTCTCATAGAAAGCTCCCCTTGGCATTTAAGGTTGCAATTTTCTTAAAGACTGTATGTTTTCACTATGCTCTTAGATGAATTTTTAAGTAAGGCTACTAGTGCTATGGCTGGTTTTGAGAAGAGCTAGTGCCATGTTCTCTGTCTGTCTACAGAGACACTCCATCTGTCACAGTGAGGTACAAACAAATTGCAAATGAGATTTTCCCTGGGGATCCATATGCTAGAGCAAGTCCAGAGTGCCTGACCTGCTGAAATAAGAGTGGCTGCAAAAGGTAGAGTTGGAGCACAGGGAAGAAGAGCTTACAGGTTTCCTTACACACTGCCCTGCGAATGAGTTTTGTGTTTTTCAGGAAGGATTGTCTGGAGGGGCAGACTCAGCCTCCTTACCCTCTCTATCCTGCTGTTTTGCCTATGATTTCCTGCTTTGTCATCCAACGTAGCAGTAAGTGCAGTAGGGGCTGTCCCCATCTACCTTCAGTACAGCTGACTGTTTTATTGGCATTCCACTGGAAACTGGTGGACAGTCTGTGGGCCACAAATTCTGTGCTAACCAGCCAGGCATGCTTGGCCATGGGGGCTCTGCATGCTCT
Source organism: Nipponia nippon (assembly GCF_047370975.1). Classification (NCBI taxonomy): domain Eukaryota; kingdom Metazoa; phylum Chordata; class Aves; order Pelecaniformes; family Threskiornithidae; genus Nipponia; species Nipponia nippon. The sequence continues at coordinate 13,876,479 of NW_028262290.1, read as the reverse complement.
GGAAGGTATGCTTCAGCTGCCAGACTTGCCACAGTGCTATCTACATGGAAGGGCAGGCTGGCCTTGAGGCAGTGCGGACAAGCCCCAAACGCCATGGTGTTGTTAAGGGTGAACCCTGGTAAACAGAAGCTCCATGTAAAATGATGGACCTTGGTTACATGCCCCCACCACCCAGAGAGCCCTGCAGGGAAATGACCTAAGTGTACCCCAGCCCTCCACCCCTTCGGCTTGGTTTCCACAAGGAGGAACGCAAGAGCTCAGGCAAGAAAGAAACAATTGGACACTGGCCAAGGCCTTACTCAGATGGCCAGGGGCAAGAGACTGGAGACAGCCTGGTGGGGCTCAGTCAAGGCAGAGCCAGATCTTACCCATTTCTGATGTGGAGAAAGGCCAGTCTTGCCACTCCTCACTGCCTGACCCAGAACATCAAAACAGTGAGTTAGGTCACTTTTAATATGTCCATTTTCTTCTGCACTGTGAAGCAAGGTGTGACTACTTGTACCCAAGGCAGCTTTTATCCCACAGATTCAGGTAACCGAACCACCACAGCTATGGCAGCTCTAGGCTTGGTGCGGGCTGCGCAAATCCACATGGGACTGTGGGAACCTCTACAGCAGCTGCTTAAAACCAGACATATCATTAAGCAGAACACAATTTAATGAATAGCAGTGTCTCTCAGACCACATGCCTGGTTTTAGCCCCTTTCTAATGCAACTAAAATGCTCAAACTAAAATAATACATGCTTAAGCTACCAAAAGGTACTTCACATTTGGGAGGTCCACACTGCGAATTCCTGCAGCTCAGCTAGATACAGCCACATATTTTTCTCTGCTAACTTTACCAGTCACCTAGACACGTAAGCTTTAGCTCTGAGAAGTACTCAGCAGATTTCCAATCATATTTCAAACTGTGTAAGTTTCTGCTGGTGTGGAACAAGGTAGGACATTACTCTGATCTCCATGCAATGTGGGAAACATGCTAAGCTGGACTGAGTAGTTATGTCAATCACCCAGAGTACAGGGGAGATGAAAAAGAGGGAAAAGGATGATCCCTTAGTCTGCACATGAGACTCTCAGGCTATGGTAAGAAAAGAAGGTCTTTTAACTTCTATGTGTTTTATATGTTTATACCTTACATGTTCTGATTAAGATTTCCGAAGTTGTGCAAAGATGTTGGACCACAGTCCCTGTTAAAGCTTAGGAACTTAATAACTAAATCTCCTAGGCAGATGTGAAAACTTCAGCCAAAGTATATCATCTGTAATTCAATTTGTTTTACTGTATTTTCCAATAAGTGGGTGAAAACTCAAAATGAAACTTCCCATGTTATTTTTTTGCCTGCAGGCCTGAGCAAGGCAGCTGTTTGTCCTACCATTGCTGAGGACTCACATATGTTTTCCAGTTTAGATGCTGGCATATTCTTTACAACCAAAAAGGCTAATACTTGCTCTGAACAGCCCGCTTGTTTGAATCTGATCTCACAATGGCCTGTTTTCTTTCAAAATATACCCTTTGAGAATGTTATTATGCTTGTTATAAAGTAAATGAACTTCACTTCCTCACCGCCATAGCCATTAGGCTGGCAAGGACAGCAGGCAAACATAATCAGCAAGTGCAGTCAACAACAGACGGAAGCAAAATCAACTTTCTTTTAAATAACCCTTTACTAATGACAATAAGGAGCATTCAGCACCTCAGATACTTATTTCCAGTTCAGTACAAGAGGAAGCATATCCAAGATACCATCAGATGTAGCCAAGAAAATCTGCTTGAATTGACGCTCCATCCATAACTCATGGTATTGTGGAAAATGAAAAAGGAACCACAGTATCTGTTCAAGATAGCCAATCACATCTGAATTTTCCTGATGTTCATAGGAGGCTAGAGGTGAAGAGGTTATGGCGAAGAAGGTCAGCATACATATTCATGGTTCACATTTTTTTTAATTGTCCTTTTAATGTATTTTTTGAAACTGCGCTCACAGAAATTGTCCACTGAAAAAAAAGTTATAAACTGCTGAATATCTAGTTTCAGCAAGTAGGCTATTTTTCAGCCTCTCAGGAAATCAAGTCTAATAAAAATTATGGAACTCACTCAAAAGTTATTTAACAGTCTAAAATCTTTGACCAAATTTGAATAAGTCACTTTATGTGTGCCTGACTTGGGATAATATTGGTCCCTGGAATGACTTGTTAGGGAGTCTCATGAACTTACTGGGTCATTTCCCATGCTGTGGTCCTTCTTAAGTATCTGTGGCTGTGGTTGAATGTGCAGGCCAAAATCTCTGTCATCTTTATCTGTCACACTCACCTATCTTCCATGGAGTAATTTTCCTGAAGTGTCCCGAGTAGTGGATCTTGGAGTTTACAAATTTGATGAGATGCAGGAAATACATGCCTCTTAAAGCAACTTTTATGCCTTTTATCTGTGATGGCTAGAAATATTCATTATAACATCAGAACATAATCAAGAGACTCGAGGAGCTGATGTCTCCTTTATAAATGGATTTAGTGTTGTAATTGGATTTACTGCATACAATGTCACCTAGTAATCCCTGCTTCAGATCCGTAACTTGTGTTTGAAGTTAGGATAACTTTCAGGAAAGTCCAGGCTCTTAGCTTTAGAAGTCCATGAACAGTGGAGAAGATTTATCAGATCCAGGATGCAATACAAAAGGGAAAGCCTGGAGCAGTCTGTCATGAAAGTTACCATGTTCCCAGGCAATGTGGCAAAGCTGGGAAGCCTGGTCTTAGAGGCTTAAATATTGTGAGCCAGATACTCAGCTGATACAGATAAGAAAATCCCACTGAAGTCAATGAAAGTGTTCAAACATATAATGGCTAAAAATACAGCCTGAAATTGCTCTTCTGAGATTTTTCTCTTTTCTTTTGACCAACTGTTCTCAAAGGCGCTGTTCTGGAATGTAACCAGCTAAGGCTGGTGTTAAAGGGGAAAAGGAAAAATACTCAAGCTAGATTTTAGAGTTGCCTGACAGTGAAAGACACAGTTGTTTGATTTACACACTGTGAAAAGCCATTGAATTAACCTAGTTAATTAATTAGGATTGGGGTTTCAACTGAAGAAAGATCCCACCACTGTATTTGTTTTCATCAATTCAAATCCCATGGAAAAGTATTGTCTTCCTATCTATTGAAGGCAATAGGTTGCATGTTTGAAACAGAGGGCCCTCGCTGACATAATGTATGACATAATTAGATTTCTTCTTGTGTTGACCTGGCCAATACATTTTATCCCTGAGACAAAATGGTTGAGTTTTTCCCAAGTAAACTTTCAAAAAATAACATGTTTTCTCAGACACACTGTAGTATGCTTCAAAGTCCCTTCCTCATGCTAAATTACTTCTGGGGTGTAACTTCTTTGCCTTCAGCAGAAATACACTTCCCAAATGAGTTGGTTCTATCTGTGAATTTTAAAATCAGATTGTTTGTAATATTTATATATTTTCATTAATGTCAGAACTCCAACTGGTGCATCAGTACATCTGTAATGTTTGGGAGCGCCCTGAATGCATCAAAAATGTCAACACCAGCCCTCTGTAGTTCTACACTGAAGATTTCCACATGGACTGGAAAGAGATACGGTCACCAATTTAATAGTTAAATCAAAGCTTGGGAGGTTACCAAATAGTCCAGATGTATCTGTCTTGTTGCTGGAATCCCTTGTTGCTTTGCATGAATACAGGGTTCCCTTCTAAAAGTGATTACAAATGTTTGTGTTTAGAAATGTCAGAAGGAAAAAGGAAAATCATGATAGAAAAGTTCATGGCAGTCAGCCCTTCATTTCAGCGTCCTAAAACACAGTGGAAGGAGGGACTTCTTCATGACTGCATCAAGAGTTTTACACATAATTTCAGCAATAGCAATAGATGAAAAATATGTTCATACCTTCCTTTGGTTGCTTGTTTTGTGACCAACATAAATGTCCAAGGATTACAAGGGTAAGTAAATAAATGGTTTCCACAGTGGATAAGGTATCTGTTTGCTTTCTTCTCTGCCTTTTGATAGCTCTTTTTTATACTGTTCATTACTATACCCTTGTCTGAAGCATTATTCTGAATTAGTTCTAGAATTATTTATTATTTGGATTGCAGAAGGGGACACAGTCATGGACCAGAATCCTAGTGCGCTACATGATCAAAGAGAACAGAAGTCCTTGCCCCAGAAAGTTTGTAGTCTATAACTTGAGAAACAACAGATGAAGACACAGACAAATACAGAGAATCAGTGAGCATAATATGACTGTATTTGCAGTGGTAAATTATAGCTGCCCAGGACCAGTCGGTGGCTCTAATGCCACCAGGCACACTTATCTTCTGAAACAAGGGGTCCATACTCTCTCCACCAAAAGGAAATGTCTTTGGCCTGCACTAGCCTCTAAACACTGCCTGGAGATTGTACGGCAGATGAACCTAGCCAACACAGTGCCATGGACCATCCTAACAATCTGGCAGTAGAGACCATTGAGTTCCTGTGTCCAGAGTGTTGTTTGGTACTGTTTTATTTGCTAGTATAGATGGAGTCACTGACCATCCTGATGGGGCTTGATCAAAGCAACCCAGCTGCCTTTCCAATGACGTAAAATATAAGAAACTATATCCAGATCATCTTAATAAAAATGTAGTCTCATCAGATAGGCTCACTGTTATGGTAAACCATATGAACAAAATTGAAGTGTTTTGGTTTTTTTTTTTCTTCACAAGAACAGTTTGTAAAACAAACATATCCAAGAGTTTTGGAAAGGTTAGAAACCCTCAGGCTTTTGTGCATAAATCAGCCTCTAATGAATAGTGGGTTAGCAGGTGATTTTCTTCCAGGGCGTTATTTCTCTGAACAACTTCTTTTTCTCTCTTCAGAACAGATGGTAGTGTTCAATGTCTAACATAGATTACCGAAAGAGATGGACAACTTATGTTTCATTCATGCATGCATTTTTGTGCATTCGCTACATTAGACAAATCTGTTTTATTGAAACATATCCACACACACACATTCATTAAGCCTACAACACCCAGGGTTTGTGCATATGTGATGTATATAAAACAAAGCCACAAAAGCTATCAAATACACCTTTAAACCGTCTATTAGTGTACTGCAGTGTAAACCATTTATGCCTTTGTCTAGAGCAAAATGTCTTCCCAGTCCTACAACCACTATATTTCAAGGCAGTGCATCATAACACTGTCTGTCCTGTAGTGGTGGTGATGGATTGTATGGCGAGGTTGCTACTGTAATCCTACAAAAAGAAAGTGAGGGGAAAAAAAAAAGCTTTTGCAAAAAAAAAAAAAATTGGACTTGCTCACAGAAGGATTTGCAGTAGATTGAACAATTGTAAGAACTGAAAAAACATAGTCTGTTATGTGCCTTGATGTGGGTCATGGTCTCTTCATGCTGATAACTGGGTCTTAATAATCCAAGTGGATCACTAGCTGTACTAGCACAGTCATACTGCCCTGTGAATGTCCAGGCAAATGGACTCAAACCACCCTTGTTTAACTATGCATTGACCTGTCTTCTTCATGTCCCCACAGCTTTTTTTCTTATTCATAACATCTTGTTTTTTCTTTAGAGGAACATGAAGGAAAAGATCCCTCTGGCTTTGCAGTAACAACGTAAGTAATGGAGTTTCTGTTTTCATAGGTACAGTAGTAGCAATATTTCTTAAGGAGTGACAGTCACCAGAGAAAATACAATGCCAAGATTCCTTTATGGTTTTTGTGAGTTTTGATGGTGGTTATTTAACTGTGGCACCAAACCCAATTAGCCATTAGACTCTTTGCTATCCATTTGTATCACTTCAGTTGGATGTAATGATGGCATCCATTCATGTTCACAGACAAGAACGTGCTGCATGCATTACAAATGACTGGCAGATTCTTTCTAGACACTATGGACCATTTGGGCCCTTTATCTCCTCAAGACAACACAATTTTATTGGGCCAGCCAGAGACACAGCAGTGATATTTGAATACTGTAGGAGTTTCTTGCAGCCAAAAGTTCTGTGATTTAGCATCAAGCTAAGCAATCTATATTTTAAGGAGCCAATACGCTTCAGATGACATAATTTTCTTTGTTAGTGAAACAAGACTGAAGTGTTTTCCCTGAAGACCTGGTGACCATAGAGCTGCTGGTTGGAGATATGCTCGCACTGTCCACGCGTTGGCAAAGTCAACTGCTGGCTCCCTGTCCCCCGGGTACTGAATCCCACTCCCCCGTTGTCCCCTTCTGTTGGACCATGGCATGTAGTGAAAATCAGTTCAGTTAAATTATTCAGACTTAAACAAAAAAAAATCTATTTTTACCCCAGATCATTTCACTAATTCAAAGCCCAGCATGGGCTCGCAGGTAGTGAGACCAGCACTGAGAAGGTGAGGGCTTCAAGGGACAAGGACAGAGCAGGAGAGAAAGGGAGAGGAAAAGGAGGATCCAGCCATATAGGTGGCTTGAGATGGCATCATCATGGAGAAAAAAAGTGGAATCAGTTTTCCTGTATTGTGGGAAACTAATGAGAAAAGTACCATTTCAGGAACTGGAGTTGAGACCAATCAGGCTAGAACTCAATTGCTGTGAATGGGGGAGAAATTCTTTCTAATGAGCACCAGGCTTTACACTGTGATTTAAAGCATAAAACTAATTAAAGCATGTAAACTAATTAATGGCAAAGCAATGAAAATCAGTAATAATTTTTTTAAAGGCCACAGTGGAAAGAAGCTTAAATGCTGCTTCTTGTTAAGTAACGAGTTCCAAACCTCAAACATAAGTTGCAGCACTTTTATTAAAAAGTCTTAAAAAAATTATACAGAAAATCTGTTCCTATTCTTTTTAAATATAGAAGATTTTTCACCTTCTACTATACTTTCTACATTTCTCATTTCTAGCTTACTGGAAACATTTCCCAAGAAATATTTTGGGCTAATACTTATTAATTTCTGAATGCCAACAAGTTTAGTCTGTCTGATATTTGTGACATAAAAGAAGGAGCCTGAGGAGAACCAGAGCCAGCCTTGAACATGAAGCAAATGTTGCTCCCATTAAAATCAATAGAGATGTACAATTCACTGTAACTAAGGCTTTTCTATATCATTGCTGAGAGAATAAACAAGTTTAATGACTTTGATATTATAATCCTGTAAGACTCTGCCAGAACACATATTAGTATGCTTTTTTCAGATAATTTCTTATTTTTCCAAAACCAACATGATGATGATGGGCAGAACTGTTTTAGTTATCCACCTGAAATTAAGTCAAATACACCGAAGACTCATAAATTGTTAAGAAAAAAAATCCAACCAAAGTTTTCCAACTCCCCTGGACTCTGCCCTAGTGCCATACATAATTTACAAGTGAAATTAAATCTCAATGCATGTCAGTGAGCTTTGTACAAAGCAAAGACCGTACTTAGGTGCAGGAGAAATTCAGTTGGCCTTTGGAAGGGATCCTAGACATGTGCAAGGGCTTATGCCTGCATGGGAACAGAGCCAGGCAAAGTACAGGTATGAATGATGACAGCTGTCCTCTTTTGCAGCCAGGGCATCTAGGGAGACTCCCTATGTGGTGTAGCCCTCCTCAAACAACTTAATTTAATCCTTTAGCTATGACATCCCTCATCGTTCCCTTTTGCCATCACCTCATATATCACAGAAGTGTTATTCATTCATTCATTATTAGAACTGGGCACTGACAAGTATATTTTAATAACATGTATTCCTTACAAAGGGTGTTTATTAAGCTAATATTTCTAGGCCTCTTTACAATTAATCATAAAGTGTCCAAGACATATTTTCATTATCTCTCTGGATTTTTGATTGGATGAAAGCCCAAAAAGCTTGTATCCTAAGATGAGAGCATGCTGGCACAACTGTGTGTTTCATATCATGTAATTCCATTGCTGCGAGAACAATAACCAACATGGCGACTTTGCTGATTTATTGACTTGGACAAGTGAAAAAGCAACTTTTTCACTCGGTAGAGAAAAAAATATTCTAGTTAAAACATAACTGAAAAAAAATGGGTTTAATGCTATTTGTCTGAGAACTGAGATACATAATGTGAAAATAATCTTGAAGTAGACAGCATTTTCACTGGCAGGGCTTTTCTGGTCTGAGCTGCATGTTTTTGAGACAAAAAGAGAAGAGCCAAATTGCCAATGATTATTTTCCAATATGACATTTTGACTGCAGCTTTAGGTCTGATCAGGATTTCTTCAGTTGAAAGTTTTCTTATCAGAAAAAGATGATTCACACAAATCTGACTTTTCCCAGATATGGACCAGTTTTGAAGACATTTTCATTGAGGAAAAAACTCTCCCACCCTACAGACTAGCCAGTAGACCAGTGGCAACATTGGAGGTAACACTGGACACTGACCTGGACGTGGGAAACCAGCTGTACCTCTCCTCCTTGTCCTGCTTAAGGAATTGTAATTTCTGAAAGAAATGCAAGCAAATTAGAGATCTTGTACTCCTTTGCAAATGTAATTTGGTGGCAATATAAATTATTAGTCCTGCAAACACAATGTGCAATAGCAGAAAGCAGATGTTAGGGAGAGAGTAAAGAGTATGGAAATGGCAAATTATCAGTAGGTTTAAAATTAACCCCTTTTCTGCAAACGCATCTTCCTAGAGATATTAATCCTGTGCAAAGTCCAGCTGAGATCACTGGTGCACCACATGAATCTGGGCATCCATCTTGAGGGAGTGGACTGTGGGCTGGTGGCTTGTGTCCGTTGCATGAGTTTTCTTTAGCAAAGCAGAGCACAAAGCCTTTTAAAGTAGATGTTGCTCAGTTTCTTTTCCACAATGTAACATTCTTTGAGTTCACCTGTTGAAAAATGCTAAATAAAAAAAGTCAGGTGTTAGAACTACTGCACAGCCTTCACCACACAGCAATTCTCACCTATCACCAATTCAGAGATGTCTCTTCAGGTCAGGATTCTTTGTTCTGATGTGTCAAAACAGCTCCTACAGTAGTAAAAAGTAAGAACATTTAATACTAATAATACATAAATTATGTATATTTTTAAGGGTTCCTAGATTAGTGTTTTACAGGAAACATTTATCTAGATTGAAGCCATAAATGAACCTTCTTGGCTTCCTTATTTTTGAAATGCAGTAAATTCTTCCCAAACTCTTAGTTAATACGTTTTGCAATGTTTCTGCAGAAATCTATCAACAATCATTTCATCTGAATCTGATTAAACAAAACAAAGTCACCAAGCATGACCAATTCCTTCTTAGTTTGCCCCGAAAAGCCTAACAAGAATAAAAGTTTCTTACATTCCTTGTTTCCACTCAGCATTGTATTTGCATGCAAAATCCAGGAAAAAGATCAGATGGGCAGCATGAGCATGTTGGGGCTTTCTCTCCTTTGAAAGAAGTTCCTGAAACAAATTCCAGGTAGTGACCCTTACAAAAAGCGCTGAATTAGAAGCTGTTCAGGATCTTTCGTTAGTCAGTCACTTCCCTTTCTCCCATGACTTTACAAACTCACACAGGCTGGGTTTCCAGTCCTTTGTGTGAAGCCAGGGATACATTAAGGAAGGGGAGTCCACAAAGGAGCAGGTAAAAGGTTACTGAAGAAACATTTGTGTCGTAACCTGCAGCCACCCAGAAGTAGCTGTCAAAGAGCCAGTGAGCCATAAAATGTCAGGGGTCAGCTATCCAATGGGACTAGTTTTCCAAAGCGAATATAGTAATAAATCCAGAGCTATGCTCAGAAAGATTTTGGATTCCTTAGGTCTTGGATACAGATGCTTCCTAAACTTCCATAACATGATCTTCAAAGACCCTATTCTTGTAAAAATGTAAAATTCTTGTAAAAAAAAAAGTAAAAAACTTTGTAAAAATGAATAAACAAAACAAAATTTTATATTCAGCAGTCTTTCCTCTCCTAGCCTTGCTCTATCTGAGATATGTTTGTGTTCATTGTCAGGAATTAAATGCACCTGGCAAATCTGGGATATGGCAGAGCTCTAGTGGACACAGAGATATTAGTTTCCCTCACTGCCTCAAAATAGTGAATATTTATTTTGGGTACCTTCACTTGCCACAAGTCTTTCTTTTCAATATGCTTCTGATGCAGTGCTTTGAGAACAGGAGAAAATAAAAATGCACAATGACATAATTTGGTGAGATTTTTTTAATTAGATAACACCATTGGACTTGTTAATGAATGTATGTTTTGTCTCTCTACCTCATACTGTTTAAACTTCTTGTTAGCTTTGCTTAGAAATCCCTTACCCATCTCTGACCCACAAGTTCTTGTCATCCTCTTTTCTCAACTGGTCACGTCAAGCTCAGAGCAGTTATTATTAATCTGGGTTGAATTCTCATTTCAGAGAGTTCTCATTTTCTCTACCTGTTCTCATTTCAGACGTGAAGGCAATGAAAGCTTGTCTGCTTTTTTGCAGCTATACTTATTGGTTTAATACAAGATATGACCTCTACCTATACATCTTGCCTCTCTGACTACAGTCATCTGATCCTCAAAGTGATCATCTCAATATCTTCCTACTTCAGCCATCAATATGTGAGTTACTTGTAATGAAAAGTGAAAAAAATGGCTGTTTGAGGTTGTTTCCTTACGAGCTTGGAAAATGTTAAGCTTTTGCTTAGATTTTCTGATAATTATTAATTTAAGTTGGAAATGCCCGTATTATATCACACAGTTGCAAAAAGGTCAGCCCATTCCCTCAGTGGACAAATGTGCTTGAGCACTGTGGAAGGATAGCAATTTTATTTATCCAGTTTGACTTTTCTGTTAGACATACAGGAAAAGATTGTGCTAATCTTACACGGTACACAGAGGAAACTGAATTGAGCAGTAGTAGGGGCAGGGAAGAGCAGTCCCTAACACCAGATGGTTGAGGCCTGAAAGCATAAGTTGAAGAGCTGAAGGACACTGGAGGTACAGGAGAGAACCTGGGGACAGAAGACAAGTGTAGGGCAGCCTGGCTACAACACTGGGGTGGAGTGTGAATGGCAGGTGTGGGATTCTAATTAAATCAATGAGAAGCTGCAGAAATTAAGTGGGAGCTGAAGTGTGCATCAGTAATTAGTGTTCCTGTCTCTCTGAATCTTTCCAAACCAACCTTCTCTAACTCATCCACCGTACTAATATCCACGCTTTCATAGACCTTCATTATCTTCAACTGTTTTGTTTATCATCTGTTGCTCACCATAGGAAGATCAATTTCCAACTCTGAACAACCCACCTTTTGTTTGTGAAATTTCAAGCAGACGCTTCAGTGCTTTTTCCCCAAGCTGCCTTCAGTCTCACAAGGAGCTCCTGTAAACTCCTGCAAATTAAACTCTTCAATCCCTTTCACACTATTTGAGCTGCTAGACTGCCAAGATCATGAATGTGCTGCCTATCTCTCTGACCAATATTGTCTCACTCTTTCTTTATGATTGTTTATATCTATTTCTTATCTCTGGTCTGACGTTTAGTTTGTAATTTCTTGGGGAGGGCTTCCTGTCTGGTCACTGCTTCTCCAGGTCTCAGGTCAGTGGATCTTGGCTCTCGGCTGAGACACTCAGGCATAACATTAGTGCCACCACTAGATGAGGATGGCATTGGTGGGGATGGCTAACTGATGCCAAAATTTTTATCTGCATAAAAGCTGAAAATTGCTTCAACAGGCAGAAAGTTGTTCAGATTCATACAAGCCTTGAGAGCCAGCTGGAGCCTATGGGACCCTGGTAAGCTCACCCTTACACCAGCATACTCAGGAGAAAGCTGGAAGGACTCTTTTTTACGCCTGCTGGGAATGGGTAAAGTATTACAAAAAGGAAAGGAAAGGACAAAACTCCCACATGATTAAGATCAGAAAATCAGAGAATAGTTTGCATTGGAAGGTACCTCAGGAGGTCTTCTAATCGAACACAAAATTTTAACTTTTTTGGGAAAAAAAATCTTATAAATTTAGCAGCAATCTCACTTTTTTTTTTTTTTTGTGGAGGAAAAGAGCTGATTTAAACTCTCTGGATTGGCAAGAGGACGGTGGCAGGATCACAGGCACAGGTTCTGACAGTCCATTTGGTAGCTGTACATGTAATGGGAAATTAATTGGATAAGCAGGCACAAATAGCACATATAATGCCAGGATTTTCAAATTTATGCCTTTGAATGCCTCCTGGTTTTTTTTGGTCCAAGTTATTAAGGCATCTCATTTTCTGGAAGCACTGAACATTTGAACCTTTAAAAATCAGGCCCTGGAAAACTAATGCAACTCACGTACCAAAAATGTATGTTTTCAGAACCACCAACTATTTTTTAAAATCTTACTGTGATTTAGATATTCCCTTTGTTGATAACCATTAAAATATGGTAAGTGTTACCAGGCATCTGCTAAATTTCAAAAGAAAACTGATACTCACTTTAAAGTAACAGCAATGCTGCTTATTTTCAGTTTTAAAAAACAAGCACATCCCTATCTAGTGATCCTTCTTAATGAAGCATGTCTTGCATCTCCAACTGCCAGGCAAACAGGGAAATAAGCTGTCCAAATTGCTGTGCAGCCAGATAATTGCTCGCTCCAGGAGAGCTGCCAGATCGCTCTCATTTGGAAAGAGCCTCCTTCAGTCTGGAGGTGACTTTCATTTCTTCTAGCTGTGGTGGAGGATTTGGCGTTGTGTGTGTTTCATTAGGGCTTTATATATGCAAAGCTGTCTTGTGTTGTGGTAGGCTGCCTGTTGCTCAGTCTCTCCCCCTCATAAGTCTGTTTTAATATTGCTGAAGATGCATTTCCTAGTTGATCCACAGTTCAGTACAAAGAATTGATTTCCCCATTCCTAGTTGCCGCCTTACATGAGATGATTTGGAAATGGATTGAGCTATTTTATGCTATTACCTGGAAGCAGCTATACTAGTTGCTGTAGGGGGGCTTCCCCCATGAAAGGGAAGGGAGAAAGTCTGTCTTATTGCAAAGAGGGGATATGGCAAAAATAGTTTAAAAAATATTTTTATTAGTAGATGAAGACTTCCCAGTCACAGCACCAAAGAAAATGTCATAGTGGTGTTCATCTAGCTGTATTTCCTGCCTGTAGAGTCGAAGGCAGCTTAGATGTTTCATCTTAGACGTCTGAGTCTGATCTCACAGACTTCAAGTTTGGTCATGGGTATGAATTAGACAGTGACAGCTACTCGAGTGAAAGGACACCCTCCCTTAGCAGCAGCCATCACAACGTTACTGTCACTTATGACTCAATTCCAGAGCAGATGTGTTCCAAGGGGTCTGATTTGCTACCCTGGTGAAGATAAGCACATAGCTTGGCAAGGGCACTCTGAAGAAGAGTGATACTCCCAGTGGTCTTGAGCACATCGAAAAGTGCTACCGATTAAACTGAGAGATATTGTAGAAATGCAGTTGGGATGCTTGAGATAGGGGCATGGGTCCTTTTAAAACAGGAAGTAATCTCTTTTTCAGGAAGAAAAAAAAATATTTGTAAGTGCTACACAACAGAGGAATTACTTCTTCACCTAGACAGGGTCTATAAAAAGTCATCATTATCATAATATGCATTTTCCGTACTCAGTAAAGAAATATGATGACTGGAGTTGTTTATGAAAAGTCTGTGCTTGCCCGAGTGTGCACTGGGGCTGCAACTATGTGTGTACAGGTTCATGCAGATGTGCAAAATATCCCAGTGGTTCAAACCAAACAGTTGCTGCCTTCTGATGACAGCTGGTGGTGGGGAGTCCACTGCTCTGGGGCTGGAGGTCCCACATCACACCTCTGTCACAGCCCAGGATGGTCACCGTGTAGGCAGAGATTTTCACACTTGTCAATGTAAGCTGTGTCTGAAAAAATAAATAACAATAAAAGTAGCCTCTTAATTCTTCCAGAATAAAATCCTTTAGGATTATTATAATTTCCTTCTGTTTATCTTCATATTAAAAGAAAAATTAACCTAGCAAATCAGCAGATCATGTTATTAGCCATGCTGGTTTCCGATAATCTGTCACCCACTGGGTTTACTGATTAGTCTGATGGATAAGGAGATGCGGACAATTCATTATCGTCTTTGTAATACTCTACTCATCAAACATGTATTTATGTATTGTACGCTTGTTGCTAAAGAAGAATAATCCAGAGCAGCTGCTTGCGTCATCACCCCAGGTTGCCATGGAGATGAGTCACAACATCTCTCTCTCTCAGGATGGCTTCCCACTCAGGGAGCTCTTCAAGGGTTTTCCCTGCTTTCGTTACACAGTAAAAAGAAGCTTTGTGAAGTAAAATTGATGATTTAGTTCTGCTGTGCAGTCAGAGATATAATTCGTCCAACAGTGCTAAAATTCTTACGAAATCGACTTCTGTGGCCATTCAAAAGCTCTGAAACATATCTTTGCATGAAAAGACTTTAGATTTGAATCTTAAACACTCTCATATTCTTAAAAAAAAGTGTAAAATGAACTTCTCACCCTTTTTCTGTGCACTAGAGGTTGCAAAGCAGGGCCTGGTAAGGTCCATGGGAAGGCACCCACTTGTGTGTCAGAGAGTCTCAATGGATGAGCTCCAAAGGAGAATTTAGATAAAAATTTACTGGCATTTGTGGCTTGCCCATCATTACCACAGGACCCACACAGCGCAAGCACTCCCCAACTCCATCTGACTCCAAATCAGTCTCAGGGTGTGATCACACTGCCGTTGATTATGGCAGAGCGCTTCACAGATTTTCTGCGGAGTTTCATGCCAGCAGCAGGAGGACAGGTAAGTCTTGACCTGGATGAAGCCAGAGCAACAAGGACGGAAAATAAAACTGGAAAATGTAATGTTGCTGCTAACCACGTGCTTTCTGAAAGACGGCATATAGTTTCCTCCTTTCTCAGCAGAGTTCAAGGGCTTGAATCCTCAGTGGAAGGTAACATCATCTAGTGGGGCCAGTAGCTATCCAAAGCTACTGCAGAGTGGAGAGGGACTTAAGAAATCCCCTTGTCCTCTGACATTTCTAGTGGATATATTTCCTCAAAGCACTGCTTTTGGGCAGCATTCTGCTCCTTTGCTGTTACTTGTCAGCTCCAGTCTCCTCGCTCAGTGCACAAATATCTGTCTCAGGCTAGTGGATATAGGGCCAGGGCCTGAAAATTAAACGCTGTAATGCTGAGATTAGCATTGATGGGGAATGGATGCAAAGCAAAAACTGCAGGTTGTGTGCTACAAATTCCTGTGCTATTCAGGTAGTTATAGTCATAGGCAGATAATCACAGGTGGTGTTCCACAAGTGGACATTTGGGCTTTAAAAAATGGACATTGCCCAAGCACTCTCCTTACACAGGCATATGGACATAAAATGCATTTTTTACCTCTGTAATAGGATTTTTTTGTCAATTCAGAGCAAAAACCACCAAGTTTTGAAATGTTGTTTAAAAGAAATTGGATACGAATATTGTTGGATTGAACAAAGTGTTTCATTTTGGTCTGGGGTTTTTTTGGTAAAAGGATATAACATATAAAAGAGAAACATGGCATAAACTCAAGGTTATTTTGAATTGAAAACTCGAAAGGCTCATCATCAAAAATGCTGGAATGGGACAGAGATTTCAGCTGTGTCAGACCATTTATTCCTGGTCCACTTTCAAAAGGAGATTCAAACATAATTGCAATGATTTCACAAATGGCATTTTGATTTCGAAAGAACTGCATTTTCCAATTAAAAAAAAAAGCTGTAGCATGAAAGATTTTCTAATCAGCCCCAGTAAGTGGAAAACTTCAGCAATCAGACACAACATGCAAAGCCTGGGAAGGGGAATTAAAAGTTCCTGAAATGTAAATACAGAGGATTTTTTATTTTTATTTTTTAGTTAAAAAAAAAAGAGGTTTTGACATTATGAGATATTGGAGTGTGAGGACTGCAGAGACCCCACCCTGCATCTGGCAGACCGGGAGGTAACCGAAAGCTTCTCCAGTCTCCCGCGGGCCATGTCCTCACAGGTGGAAAGCCCGGGGTAATGGAGTGGGGTTTCTGGGCAAAAGCAGTCAGGAGCACCCTGGGGAGCACTATTAAAATGACTCAGTTGCAAGGGGTGGGGGCGTTTTTTGGAAGGAGGTTATTGAGGAGCAGGCTGCTTCACTGGCCCTTGGGGACTGAGGCTGTGAAAGACTGGGAGTTTTTATAGCCT
The DNA here is from genome assembly GCF_047370975.1 of Nipponia nippon. NCBI lineage: Eukaryota > Metazoa > Chordata > Aves > Pelecaniformes > Threskiornithidae > Nipponia > Nipponia nippon. The sequence continues at coordinate 13,860,344 of NW_028262290.1, read as the reverse complement.
GAGCAGGCTGCTGCTTCTCTTTTAACGTAGGAGGGAAGGGGAAGGGGAGGAGGATGGAGGGAGGGAATTGTTTTGGTTTTTGTTTGGGTAACAAAATCAGGAGAAACAGTTTGGTAGAGTTATCTAGCATGACTTTTTCTTTTTTGCTTGCAAGTTTTGCTGACATAAAGCTATGGGCGGTCTGCCATAAGCAAGGCTTATGCTGAGGTTTTTGTTAAGTGCCCAATACAGAGCTGTTTTAGCAAAAGCCCCCATGTTTCTGCTGGGAAAAACTGTGCTCTTACTGACAGCTTATTTCACTCGGTCAAAGTGGATGTTAGGGGAGAAAGATTATCATAAGCATGCTGCTAAAAGACCAGTTCTGCCACAGCTGTTCACACTGGAGCACTTTCCTGATTTTAGCATCCCCTCCACAGTCTTGGTAATTGTCTCGAACCCCATATTTATGTGACTGTGATTTGTTTTGCCTTTTGCAGTCTGCTTGTAAGCGGTGCCATAAAGATTTTTTTCACTGTAGTGGAAAACTACTTCAGGTTAACCTGTGTTTCTTGAGAAATGAGGGCAAATCAAATGCTTAACTCCAAATCTTATTTTTCATTTGAATATTTTTCTGGAGTTGACTTTAGAAATAAATAGAACTGAGGTTAATGTCAATTAAACTGTAGTCATTAAGTCCGGACAGAATTATTTTCATTTTCTCAAAGCCGAGCTCTTCTAGTGACCCAAAATGTATAGCTAACATTTCTTTAAAATATTCCAACTTCAGTTGAAAATTAGTTGTCTTCTGATTTCAGGCAAAGTGATTTCAAATAACAGTATTACTTGTGGAACGGAAATTATGCTACTCTCACTGTTCTGCTTTTGTTAGTTTTGTTTTTCATGACTGGCTTTTTTCCAGGCCAAAACTAACAGGTATTAGATCAGTAAAATTACAAAAGAAGATTAAGTGAATGCCCTGGGACTGAAACCAGTATAGCATTTTACACAAATTTGAGTACAATGCTTTGCTAAATCTCCTGTTGTCTGCAAAGACATGGCTAGATTCTTTACAGATTGTCTTTTTTACCTTTTTGAAGGAATGACTTGACATTAAGAGAAGGAAATATGTTTCTAAACAGCTTTTGCAAAATATCCAATGGGGCATAAAAGCCAACAAAATAATAAAAAAACCGCAACAAAATAATCAAATTACATCTCCTTTGTTGTATACTTTGGACTTACTGCACCAAAGCACGAGCACGTGACAGGTTATGATCCAAAAGAAGATGCAGCAAAGATGCATCTTTCATTTTAGCTGCATCCACACGCTCCCTTTGGTTATGTTGCAGGGTGATGTGGCCATGCTAACATTAGACTCACTAGTCCAGATGTTGGTAGCTGTCTCTTTATAGTGGTTCAGAGCTGAGCGTTCACTACGCTGCTCCAGCGATTTTGTAGCCAGCCCCAGTTCCCATGGTTTTGAGGGTGCTGATGGTAGCTTTAAAGTTAGCTTGAGTATGTCTCCACTATATTGTCATCACTGCCATGGTACTGGCTTATTTCTACAGGAAAGGTCAAACCTCCAGAGGAAATTTGGTAGTTACTAATGTCTGATATTTCCTTCTTTTTTGTCCTTCTCCCATTCCTGCTTTCCATCCCCACCCCCATTAATGCTTTGCTCCAGACTCACAGCCTACAGCAATATGTGGAAGATATAATATTCCAGTACAATGCCAAACATAAAATGAGATGTGTGACAAATTGCAATGACAAGGTTGATCTGGGTCTGTGTGTGGAGGGACTGTTTGCAGCACACGACTCAGAGAAACAGAGAGCTGGATTAACATGATGAATGCATTTAAGCCATGGCATCTGAAGGATCCCAAAAAAATAGCTCACTGTCTTCTCCCTTAAATGATGCCTTTTCAGTACTCAGCTCTATAAATGTGGAAAAGTGAGTTCAATATTTGTGGGCGTTTGCTGTTTTGGAACTGGCTTAACTTTCTAATGACAAGCAAAACAATGTGTTACTTTTCTGGGTGTCCTCCCATGCCCCCGTGCTCTCCAGCTGGTACCCAGGAGCATGCCAGGCACTCTGTCCCTGTTCCTGTCCCTTGGTGGGTGCACCCTGAGGTCTATGGGTTTGTTTCCAGCCAGGCGTGGGTTGGTGGCCGGCTGTGAAAAGATGGCATTTGCATTTGCACAAGTTTAGGTCCTGCTCCTTTATTATCTTCTGTGTGTGTCCCAGCACTGTCTGGTTTTGTGACTCTTCCACCTACATTTCTAGCTGATGGTGGGGGTAGCTCAGGCATCCCACGAAGCAACATGACTTCTCTTCTGCTTCCCCTCTCTGTGCTGTGTATAATGAGTATCTCCACCCTTCGTCGGCCGCTCAGGGCTGCTGAGTCCCAGGGCACCAGAGAAGCCATGGAGCTGTGCAGACAGATAAACCTGTGATGTCCCAGATACAGTGTCCTACCACTGCCTCCCTCCTTTGTCAGACTCAGGGCAGAAGCAGAGCGAGAACCATTTCACCCCACATGTGGAGCCTTATGATTTGAGCAACTGCAGCCCGAGGTCTCCGAGTTCCAAACTGCTGTGGTTGGTGGAGCACGGAGCCCATACATAAGATGATGCCAAACTGAAACTGCTTTGAGTTTTGGGTTTCCAAGGTTTGGGCTGAACTTCGTTTACCTATAGGAACTTAATTGATTCAGCCAACACATGAATACATAAAGACAGGATTGAACTTAAAGGACATCCTTGCTCCCTTACATTCACTTTAAGTGGCAGCATCACAGAAATGTTTCTGAATGATGAATTCTGTGCCAAAGGCATTCCTGGCAAGTTATTTCCTCCCTTTCCCAAGCTGTAAAAAGTGTAGAAGATAAAGACTTATCTCTGAAGCTGGTATTTGTTACACAAGGTGAACAGATAGAGCTGTACCACAGAAATCATGACTCAGAAAAAAACATATCTAACAGATGGAAACGGAAGTGTGTTTTCAGTAAATGTCATCTGATTAGACTACTCAGTTTTTTGTGTAAGTGCCTTTTTATTGCTTCTAGGACCAGGTTAAGATAAATAGCTAGGAGTAAAAACAATAGATGCCTTTCTTTTCTTTTGTGTTTTCCTCTATTACATTTAATTGCCGAAATGACAAAAATACACAGAAACTAAAACATCTCTGCTGCCATAGTTATAATGCCATTTCTCTTCTACACATGGCAGTGCATCCCATGCTTGAAGAGTGCTCCAACCTTTTCACTGCCAGAAGGTACGAGATTTTATACCTCAGCCCTGGCCCAGGAGGGTTGTGTTTCACCAGCGAGTATATGAAATAGACATTTATAGCCGGGCTTCGTGAGCTGCAGCTGTGCAGTTCCCTTCCTGTCAAAGGACTGAGCAGGAAGTAATCACCCTATGTTGTGCAGTCAATGAGTATCACAAAGTGACAGTATTTTCTCTCAGTGACAAGAGGCCTTCATAGATGGGTCTTCAAGAGATTAGAAAATGCTTTTAATTCACCCAAGAGTGATTTTACTCTGTTTTCTGGGACTCTTTCCTCCCCTATGATCACTCGTGAACTTTCTCCTTTCAGGTGACAGTAACAGTGTCCCAGTAGAAAGTACTTGTTGGGATGGTCGTGGCCATAAAGGAGACATGCATCCCTTACCTTCTTTGTAGAGGTGCTCAGAAGAAATAACTTGTACTCCAGCAGGCCAGATTAGTTTTGTACATCATCTGTGACATCTTGAACAGTGGTGGTGCTCTTACCCACTTGGAAAATGTATGAGAATCAGAGATCCCATTTCCAGGACGCATTCGGCTCCAGAAGATTGCACTGCTAAGCAAGCCTTGGCCTTGTTGTTGCTGACCACCTGGACGCATTTCACATCAGGGAGAAAGTGGGGGCAGTAATGATTATACAGTACACACAGGAGAGTTAATAATAGTGCCAAAAGGCAACAAACAAAGGAGTATTGAGACAGGGTTTGTTTTTGTAAGATTATACTCAATTCAGTCATTCTATGACTACATATATTCTTCTGTTTATTTACGTAATAAGCTGCCCTTGTAAGGCTCTGGCAGATAAAAAAATGGAGTCTTTCCAGATGTGTGAAAAAGGCAGTTACTTGGAGAGGATTTTATACACTGTGTTGCTACAAGAGATTTTAACTCACCGATCATCATCAAGAATATTTGGATTTTCCTTGCTAAACCACAAAAACCTTAATGGGGAAAATCATTAAACATATAAAGTTATAGCAATATAAATATTTGACTAAAACCATTATTGAGATGGCTCTTGGGAACCTGTGTTTCTGTAAACTTTAAGGGCTATAATGAATATACACATGCCCTTCTTCCTCTCTTCTTTCTCTCCTCCCATGAAAGGCCAAAATTGCTTCAAGTTACGGCTGCGAGGCTGAGTAGATTTATGAAGTTTTCCTTCCTTGCCTTGTCCTAAGAACACAATTTTCATCCTGGTGTATGGCATAACAAAAGGTATGTTAATGTCTGATGAACAAATGTAAATGTTTAAAAATGAGCTGAGAAAGCTATATAATAGCAGAGCCAGGGAGGCCACCGTGTAGTGCCTGTGTTTTATGATCTGTGCTTTTAACAACACAAGTGTGAGTATATTATAGTTCATATTTGAAAGGAGAAGAAAATCTTTTACGTGTCTTTCCTAAAATGTGCGATCACAGCAAACCTCTGCAAATTAACCCCTACGAAGCCAGTCATATGAAGGGCCTCATTACAAAGAAAAGTTGTATGACCTTCAACATCACTTTTCATTTGTTTTGGAGCATTTTTTTCTTACTGCTGGATTCACAGGAATGGAAGAGTTGCTATATTAATTGCAGGCCTTTCTGCCCTTTTTTTCTGGAGAAGGAGAGAGAGAAAGGAACTCAGGATTTGAAACTTCAGTTTTTCCTCTACATGGACAAGGAAGCTCACAAGAGAAGAGCTTAACTTGGATTCTATTTTTTGTCATATTTTAGAAGTCTACCTGAGTTTAAAATAAGGACCTGAGCCTACGATTCAGTGAGCACCCTCTGGGAATTACAGCCTGAAACCTGAAGAGATAAAGTAAGGAGAAGTAACGCTGGGCTGTTTCCTGGACCTAGGATGCCTCTCCAGCTCCTCCAGGAGCCAAAGGACTGGGAGATCCCTCTGACCTGTCTTTGAGGATTTCGTCTGTCATAGATATCCCCCTCTCTGACACTCCTTCAACTTTGAAACAGATCATAATAGTTTCCAGAACTAAACTTCACAGTTATCTCTGGTAGGACAGAGAAGGCCTTTTGATCTCTTACCAGAACAAGGTGAAGCCCTCCACAGGTCTGCTGGTCATTGCTCTTCACCTTGAAGCTGACCAGTGCCTGTAGGCACTGACCTTAACTTCACACAGCTGCTTTCTGTAGGATGCACTGTATGCCTTTAGAAAGGGTTTTTTTGATGCAGCCCAATTGGTTTCCTTCTCTGCCCGCTTTGAAGTGATGTCACTATTTTGAATTTACGTGGTTAAACCAGCACAGCCTTAAACACAGTGTATTCATGTGCCAGGAAATTGTGGATTTAGTGAAAGCTCACAACAAATCAAAGCGTAGTATGAAGCTCTATGTTTTATGTCTTTATTAACAAGTTTAATAAAATTTTAAATTTAATTACTTGTATAATCAAACAAAGGCTCCATAGTCTCTCAGTATATTGTGCAGTTTTAGGACCCACAGATATTGCGGAAGGGGGTATGCCTTTTCCATAAGCCTTTGAGGGATTTAATTACAATCACATTTCAAAAGTCATTTCAGCTGGAAATGTAACTGGAAGTCATCAAATGAGTTTGCCTTCAGATATAGTACCTGGCTATAGTGTGCTTGTGTGGGAATAATGAAGGATATAGTCTTCACACACCCACCACACAGTCTATGTTCCCTTCCTTATAGTATATCTTAAGAACAACACACAGTAAAGCACTGTTACTGGCTAAGCACCAAATGTCATTATAGCATCCAATCCTTCCCCCTGTAAACTGTGCTATTCAGTAGACACAACAGCCTTAAGATATGTGACCCTTTTGGTACTCGCTTTGCAGGCTGTGTTGTGTGCAGATATGATCTTTACTAAAAACTTCTGCATTCTGCTGAAGATATCCTTCCATCAATACTGTCCCGATTTGGCATTCTCTAGTGCATATGTGCTAGAAGTATACCTTGACCTCTTTTGGGTTTTGATGTATGGAAAAGTACAGCTTTTCCCATTCCAACATATAGCTGTCTGTAGTTGCACCAAAACTTCTTTGGAAGAGACTGGTAAGTAGAGAAGAGTTAAAAAATACTAAGGATAGTGGCATTTCTAAGCAGAAGTGTAAAAATGTAGATTGATATCAGTAATGACACTCTTGACTAGGGAAGAAAAGGTCTGCTTAAGGTATAATGTTGACCTATAAGGACAGTTATGTCATTTCTTTGCACATAGTCAATAGGAATGTAAATCAAAGGCTTGGGACATCCTTGTCATGCAACAGGAACAAAGTTTGATCTGCCACCCAGCAGCAAATGCAATACAGTCCTCAGACAAGCAAAAATTCATCTCTCTCTCTGCAGTTTCAACCCCCGTCAGACCGCATGTGTCCAACCCAATAGATATGTTTCCTGTGAGATCTTGGCTTTCTTCTATTGGTCACGGCAGATATGGAGGGATTAAGCAGTGCCTTGGCCATCAACCGAAGCAGTGACAGCCTCCCATAGGCTAAATGAGGTATGCACAGAACTGCTACGTGTGCAAATGGGAATGGGGATGATCACATTAACTTACCCCCAACAAGGCTGTAGCTGGCTTGTTATGTGTAACACCACCACCAACAGCAGCCGACCTGCCAGAAAGGCTCAGTTTCTGTATAATAAAGAATTATTCTCTGTGTGAATGTTTTCAGCTTACTTAGTGGACAGCTGTTGGAAAAACAATCTGGGAAATAACATAACAGATCAAGATGAGAAACCTCTTGACATGGAATCAGAAAGTCATTTCAGAACATCTGCATGTTTCCTGACCACAGGCTGAAACAGTAGAGTTGTTTTGTCCATGCAGAACATCCCTGTAATAAAGAGATCAGAAGAGAATTAAAGAACTAAAAAGCATTTTTCAGGAAGGAAGAGACAAAGAAGTAAGTCTAAGGACTTGTAAGCCCAAGTTCAATAAAGATAAGCTGGAGGGAAGGGCACTAATGCTGCAGACTTTTTTGCTTTTTAATTTTGTTTGCTCTTAGATGCTTTGATTCTAAAATGTTCTTGTGGGGTTTTCCCTCAAGGCTGTGTTCACTGCTTCAGTCAGTGCTTACTGTGCTGGGATTAAGTCCAGGGCTTAATCTAGTTTATTAAGGAAATCACAGTAAAGAAAAGGAGACAACTGCCCCGTCTGAGCTATGATGGCTGGAGAGTAGAGAAGAGGTGAGCTTGGGGAGGCCACAGGAGTTAGAGGCTCTGCGTACCCTGTGAACGTGAATGGCACAGGGTGACATTTTCTCTTGTGCACCATCTTGCACTGTAAAGCAACTATAATACAGAAACCTGTCTTTGGTTTTATGAAATCCTTTGCAAATGGCTATGGAAAAGTTTCTGTAGTCAGAGGTCTGTGCCTGGCATGTGCTCTGTTGGTGTCCATCCTAGACCTTGTGTCATCAAAGAAGGAGGTGATGGGAACTGCGAGGTGAAATTTCCCCAGTGAAATTCAGCCTGCCAGCTCAGACTGTCAATGAGACACTGCATTTAGAGATACACAGTGAACTTTTCAGGCAAAGTTGGAGGCACAACCAGCCAAAGAAGTCCTTCAACTAGGACTCCCTGGGTAACAGGCAGTTTGCATCACTGTCTTGAACCCGAGCAGTTAAATTCTGCCTTAACTGGCTTTGGTTTTCAAAGTAGGTGGTCTGAGCAGGAACTGCTGCTCCTGAGGAGAAATACAGGTGGCTGACGGCTGAGCTCAGTCTGCAGCCCCACAAATGGCAATGCAGCGCAGTCTTGCTGGGGGCCTCAGAAACTCTTTCTTCCCTCTGAGCACACGTTTGCACTGCTCCCTGTCTCCCAGCATACTGTGCAGCCATAAATCCTGCCCCCAAGCTCCCTCACTCTGCTCAGTTGTTAACATTCACACATGATTTTTTTTTGCTGGATTTTGCAGTGCTGAAATTTCACCAAGGCTGCAGTAATTTCAAATTTTGGCCCATTTACCATCAGGACAACTGCCCAAGTCCATTTATTACAAACATATGTTACAAATTCAGTTAAAACAAACAGTCTCTTATTTTCTCAAGTCACAATACTCACACTCCAGACTTACTTAAAGCAAACATCATTTAAAAGCAGTATTTTTTTAATAGCAAATCTGTTCTAGTAGTCGGCCTGAGATCAAAAGGTAGGCAAGTCCTTAATGTAGGCTAAATGAAGCAACAAAAGCTATCAGAAAAGGTGAAATCATAGTGTTTGCAAGGTTGTCTCAGTCTCTGTCTTCACCCTCCCGCTTCTTTCCTTAGTTTTTATATTTAAGACAAAACAAAATGAAACAAAAAAAAATAAAGGATCGTGAAATAATGCAATGCCCAGAAGATAGGATGTGTCCCACAGCCAGCTTGGAGCTTTTCTGCATCCTTCCCAGCCTCAGTCCATGGGGATGAGGGCTGAAACCAGTGCCTTTATGCAAGCACAGTTAGCATTCACTTGTCTGCCCTTGATTTGTTTCAGAAGAAATCACCCTACAACTTTAGAGTGGTCTAGAAACAGTGAATGCCTCAGGGTGAATGATGCTATGCATCTGGTTTATGAGTGCCGCACTGAGATGCGATCCCTGCGGTGAGCTTCCACCATCAGAGCAGCTGAGCTTTTTGTGATGAGACAGGCCACTGCCATTCAATGTCACATTCTTTAAGAGAGCTAAGGTTGAGATCTGGCTTACCTTTATTAGGGGGATTAGTTGGTGTAGCAGAAAGCTTTTATATCTGTTTCATCAAGTAGAGCCAATAAGCTTAACAAGTTTGGGCGTGTAAGAGCTGACTTGTCAAAATGAAGGAGAAAGGTTTTTGCAATGCTCCTACCTCATGTCAGCACAGGACAACACTGTTGGAAAGGTTTGGCACAGTTTTTAGACTGAGGCCAGTGCTGATCTGTGCTTTTATTGGTCAAACAAAGCCCAGAAGTACCAAGCACCAGTGGTGCTCGCCCACTAAATGGAGAAGCTCTTTCAGTGTCAGTGGGTAGGGAGGTGCCATTAAAACTTGTTTGGAGGCACAAATTAACTATTTGTGAAGAGCTCTCATGCTCTGCGAAGTCAGATGTACAGCTTTGCAGGCAGCTGCCCTGGGGCGCAAAGCCCTCACAACCTGGATGATTGACCAGGGTGAGAGTTCAGTTCAAGAAACACACCTTCATTTCAGTCATTCAGCAGGAAAGGCAGAGCAGAAAGTTGAAGCACTGTCTTTGATTATTATGCTGTTCTGTACTTTTTGCTACAGATTTCTGTAAGGATCTGTGTATGGCATCAAGGTCTCCCCACATCTCACTCTTTCAACATGTCATTTCCTCCTGTGGTCACCAACATGACAAGTGTGACTGTCTTTGAGCACAACACACCAAAACCTGTGACCCGGGCACAGCAAAGAGCCACAGATTCCAGCCTCCACTCTTACGTTTTGTCTGTAGAAGCTCATGGTGGGGAGCACTCGCTGTTGGCAGGGGGTGAGAGGGAGAGGGAAGGATAACACAGACCAGTTGGTGATGATAATCCATGAGGTCATCGACAAAGTATCCAACTGGCCTGGGCTCCCAATATTTTCCATGCCTCAGTCAGCTCCTTTTGTGCATAGTTCTTTCTTTTGTCCTGATCTCACCTGAAATGTCAAAGGTGTCTCTACATGTCGTGCCTTCAACAATTTTGATCAGGACTACCCTTTCACAAGGAGCATGAGATCTCAATGCAAGGCCACAACAGAGGAGTTATTAAATGCTTCTGCACTTCCACAGTTCTTCGGTGCATGGGGGCAGGTTCCCAGTGGGTGCTAATTGACGTTGTTCACCAGAGCCTGTAGCAGGATGCCATTCTACCCCGGCTGTGCATCTAATCCCAATTTTGCATTCCTGTATACTGCTGTGTGAAGCATCAGCTGAAAATGATGCTACTTAGTATTTTGAAAGGCATCTTCTACTCAGAGTGGAAGGCAGCTCCCAGTAATTCTCCACTTGACAGTTATTTAATACATTTCAGCTCTGGTTTCAGTTCTACATTTAGATTTACAAAAAAAGGATTCCCGACATTTTGTCAGTTTTTTCATCCGTGCCTGTATTCCCACTTCATCTCACATTTCCTCAGTTCATTACAGCAACCCCTGCTATGACAGGATAAAGCCACACACAAAAAGCCCTTTCAAGGCTCCTTCAAATCAATATCTATTTTTGAGAGAGAAACTGAACTGAAGCTGCATGACTCTCTAATTCACTTTTTCTCCTTGTCAGCAACTGGATTGACAGGGCTGGGGTACAGACAGACACACTGTCACCTCCAGTTTAAATGCCCCACTGGGACATAAATTCAGAATGAAGGGAGTGAAAAAAATCCAGCCCAGCCAAAATCTAAAACATATTTAATGTATATGCCAGATGAGGACAGCTATCATCTCCTTTTGTGACGAGAAGCTTGATGCTTGCGAGACAGCTTCTGTTCTGAAGAAAAAACGGGTTGTGGACTCCTTAGATCTGTAAAGGCTCAACTTGCAGTTGTTGCCTGAATGCCAAATTATCTCTGGGCTTTTACCTAGCAGGTATCTTTCTCCCAGCACAGCTTATCTGTTAGTGACCATTCTCATGTTCATGTGCTGTAACAACTTAGAAGATGGGGACTGTCTTCTCCTACACCTGTTTTAGCCAAGGTGGGGCAGGTCAGAAGGCCACAGGGCTTTTCTCTTTGTTTTGTTGTTTCTTCTGGCTTGTAGCACAAGAAGGAGAGAATCAATGAAATTCAAAGATAGCAAGTTCAAAATGGAAGCAAGAAAATACTTCACATTTTGGTACCTATAGTGATATGTGTCTTGACACGGCATCAAGAAAATTAAGACTAGGGAATGTTTTAAAACAAGATTATATTTGGCAATGTATTCTGAAGAAGACATGAAGATGCAGATGTTGAAAGTCAATGCCAGAAATATTTTGGAAAGGACAGAAAGATTTTATCTAATCTCTCTTCAGGATTAGGAGGAGATCTTGGTAGATTTTAGATGATACTTCAACTGTTTTACAGGGGATTGTTGATAGCTTTGTCAGATATAACTGGTGTTGATCTTTCTCAGAGAGAACCTTGGACTAGCCAGGCTTCCAGGCATACTGAAAAAACTTACATTATTATTAACCCCACCTCCTCTAAACCTTTTCTGGAAGTGGTTTATGTTAGCCTAAATTCTCCTCCCAGAGAAATCGGACTCCTCCGAACTCATTCAGTTTCTCACAATTCTAGCTTTTGCCAGACCCAAGCCTGGAAATACCCCTTCGCCCTCATGTCACCCCTCTGCCCCTGAGCTCAAAGAATGCTGCAGAGGAGGGCAGTTATTCTGCCATGGATCCATTCCTTTCTCCCTCATGAACTCTCTATGTTACCAGAAAGAACCTCCATTAGTGTTCTGGCACATTCAGGTTGCTGCACCTGATAAAGCAGATAACACTCTTCTTTATTTCAAGAAGGAATTATCACCTTCAGGAAGGTGTGAAAATTAATGCATAAGAAATCACAAAACCAGCTCACAGCTACAAATTAATAGACAACCTATTCATACTAAGCAGCTTGATCAACTTTCCCATGAGCTGAGGGTGAAACAGCATATCCTTGCACAATCACACCTCGAACACGCATCCACCAGCGTCAGTTTCTCTGTACAGTAATGTCAAACTCGTTCCACAGCCAGTGCCAAATTCCACGTCCCGCTACTCCCAGAAGGCCAGGATATGAATTTCAGACAACATATTTTTTGACAGCCCAAACTGGCACACCCACTGACCTCATGGGGAGGTCTGCACATACTTCAAGGGTAGAATATGGCTTTTAAGTAGTAAATTGTTGTTTATCTGCTTAATGCCTTCTTAGAGTCAGTGTTGCTGAGTAAGATGTGTTCCCCTTCCAGGTCTCTGCGCTTTCTCCCCAGTCTCCTCCATCTCCTGTTCTCTCCCTCTTCCCATCCATCTCTTCCTCCTTCTGTATTTCCTTCCCTGTAATAGCTCTCAACTTCCACCATGACGCAAAGAAATAATTCATATCTCCATCCTTGGGATAAGACCTGTCATTAGATTAAACTTATTCATTCCAGTTAAACCCACTAAACTGGATTTCAACTAGATATCATTTTCACACATGCAGAGCTCACCCTCTGCTAACCCTTTTGTTTAACCAAGCTGGTATTACACCATTTTAGTTTAAGTAGAGTCCCATAATTTTAGATGATGTTCAGGCATTAAATTCGATGTCTAAATAAGTTAAATGAATCCCAAACTAGCCTTTCAGACTGTCTGTAGGCCCAGGAAAGCAACCCTGCCACAGTTTCATTAATAAAACATTTTGCAAAGCTCTCTTGCAGTTGATGCCGTTCCAGAAAGTGTATTGACATTTAGTTTCTGTGCATTTCCAAGCCCCTTGGTGATACAATGTCTGTGTGTTCAGATGATTCTTTTCAGTGAAAACGTTGCTAAAATTGCCTGCTTTTTAAGTACCTGCGCTTTATTTCTCTTGTTCAAAGTTGTTAAATAACAATAATTCTTTTCTTCACTCTTTCCTTTGTTGGGTGATGAGGAGGGTTGGAAGCCCCAATTAAATGAAGGGTTTTGACCCTGGAGGAGTGTGGGAGAGGAAATGGAAGGAGACTAGCAGGGATATTTTTTGGCACGAAATGCCCAAAGACCTCTGGGCCTTCTAACAAAATAGAAAGCATAACAGGAACAGCAAGGTAAGGTGCTGTAATATTTTACCAGAACAGGAACCAAGGAGGAAAATAATACAGGCTTTGCCCTTTCCTCTGCAGTCCCACCCATGCTAAAATACAGCCCGATGAAATATTCAATCAGTCACACACAGTGCAAATGTCCACTGCAAAACCACGGGTGATTCAAGGGGAAGATTTTGAGAAAAACAGAGCAGAGTGAAGAGGGTGGCAGTCAGCACACACTCACCTGCTCTCTTTAGTTCATGTGTCTGTGAAATCGGCTACCAGGGTTAGACCTCTTAATTCTGACTTTGGCACCGACCCATGCAGTAACCTTGATCAGGTGAATTTCAGCTCACTCTCATAAAGCCCCAGATGTGTCATTCCTGCAAACACTTCTCTCCTCCATGTGGACCAGCAAAAGCAGTCCCAGGACTGGCCCCACCTCCATGGAGGACATGGCACTAGGCTCAGTGGTAAGAAACTCCTCCTTTGCCAGTATGGACAGTCTACCACTAAATTACCTGATATCTTGCCAGTCCTGGCAGCTGCAATGGGATTGCTCGCCAATCCTTTCCCGCAGAAACAAGGTGGCAGGGTCAGGGCTCCCTGCACCCCACACGCCAGCCACAGGACTTGGTGGGGCCGAGGGCTCACCTGCACCCACCGCTCCTGGAAAGGGCTCTTGTGCATCGCCCCAAATCCCCACCTTTGGGAACCCCAGAAGGTCGGGCATGTTCACCTCCCTAAGTGCATAGTGTGAGAACCTTCCCTTTATTAAAGAACTGCTTAAAAAAGCACAGACAGCTCTAAATTAAGATAAGAAACCTCAATGCAGTGTAAATTATAAATATAGACAGAGGGATAACAGGGGCGGGGAGGCCTGTCATAGACTTTGTACAAACTTTTGGCAAGCTTTAGTAAATTTGGTAAATAACTGGGAAAATATGCGTAGCGATGAAGGTGAGGTGTATCATCCTCCTGGCTGCTGGTCTGCCATGAAGTGATCCACATACTCCTGTGAGCTCAGAGAGGTGCTGGAAGAGAACTAAATGGAGGATCTGGGCCTAATTTCCCCAAGAAAACAAGAAATAGCTTTAGGAAAAAAAACACTTATTCATCCTTATGCTAAATGTGTTTGTTTTCATAGCAGCAGGTGAATATTGTCAGAGGAGGAACTTTAATCACAACCAGAGCAAGTACACTGCTATGGCTTCAATTGAGCAATAATTAATTTTAAAGTAGTGCAAGTTACATTTTCTCAGGTTGCTCATTACACAGCATTTGTATGTAATCACCCACATACACACAATGCATCCTGGGACACATTAAACATTTCATTTTCGTGTATTTAAAAAGGAGCTTCTTGCTGTTAAATTGCTCGCAGCCCTTCCAGAATCCACCAGTATTTATATAGCTTTTGCCAATGTTTATATTAACAGCAGAGGTGCTAGCAGATCAGTAAGATAATTTTCCCTCAGGTCTGCATAGGAATTTCTGTGCTTTCCCAAAGGAATCTAGAAGATAATCCACAATATTTAACAAAAATGAATTCATTGTCAAACACGTTCCTTTTGTGCCAGTCCTGTGGTTTCTTAGGTTATAATTGTTATGGTGGCTGTGTCTTTCTCTCTCATACACAGGCGTGTGTGCACGTGCACACACACTGACACAGTACATCAGACATTGTTATGACATAACTACTTTTTAGGACTGTAATTAGTCCAGATTGTTCCAGCTCAATAAGGCTCCTAAAGCAAAAAGTCTTAAAGGATTTTTCTCCTCTTTCCAACCTGTAGCTTGCCTGGAGGAAGGCTTTAGGGACCCTGGCACCAAGGGATGATTGCTTTCTTCCATGGGCAAATGCAAAATCCAGCAGAGACATCCTGCCTGTATGACAGCTGGCAGACTTGGCACTTTCCTTACACAGGACATGGTGCAAAGCCACTGGCTAGTCCATCCTGCAACTTCTGTGTAGTTGCAAAAAGTGCAAAAAGTAACAAACCGCTGAATGACAGGCTGAAGGGACGCTTGGTGCACTTTGTCTCTATCAGACACAAGTGTAATACTGTCCAGACATCTTTACCCATTAATTTTCAGTTTAAGGAGTGTTTTCATTAGGACTGAAGAGCATGACCTACCATCTTGCCCAAGGTGTAACTGGGAAGGATCCCTTTGGGTCCTTGCCAGGAGAGAGCATCACAAGAGCACAAACAGACATGTAATGGGTACCAAAGCAAGTCTGCATCTGAAGCTACACCTAGGCTGGCCTGCAGTGGGAATTATGCATATTGGCTAAAATCTAATGAGCAATAAACATGTGAGTATTGGATTCAGAAAACATAAGGACACCCAGAAAATCATAAGAGTTTCTGAATGTTTGTCAGGAACATGCAGCAATGACAGTGTAACTATACTGATCCTAGAACCAGGGGAATATTTTTAAGAGCATCTGTCAAGCTAATAGGTGTACAGATTCTGAATGTTATGTTTTTATGACTTAAAAATCACTGTTCAGCAGCAATTGTTCTTTCTTAAGACAGGTGAAATTTGCAGTTCTGAATGTTTTCTTCAGGATTCATTGTCTTAAAGAAAAACCTAAAGAGGCATGTTATTAATCTGCACTGACTTAACTTACTGAAGAAAAAGTTCAGGTGACATGATTATAGATGCAGCATAAGAATTTAATATATTATGTTTCCTAATTAACAAATCTTTCTTACTATTACAAGAAGAGAAGTTTCTTGGAATGTGAATTATTAGCACGAGTTACTCCCTGAATTTGTTTATGTCCATTATTATTTGATTTCTGAGGTAGCATCCCAGATTTCAGGAAAAGCAAAAACTGAAGTCTGGAATCCAGACAGGATTTTGTAGGTGCATTAGATGCTTTCATCTAGCTTTACAAAGGCTAGTTACTTTAGTGGGTCTATGCGTACTCACAAAGATACAGCATTCAGTATATTAAATCAGTGTGCCGAAGGACACATTTGGTTAAGCAAATCTCTTGAAAGGTGACCTGCTTTACCTGGCTATTGTGGCCAGCAATTTTCAGGTTCAATATAGTTCTCAGCACATAGCATGTAGGATATGTTCATTTCATATATTCATCCCTGTTTTTAAAAGTCAAATATTCATATAAAGGTGTCTGGTCAAATGTAAACCCTGAAAATGGAACATGTTTGATATCAGAGTACTTTTTCAATACCTGAAATGACAAATTTTCACATATTGTCTTGATTAAGTTTTCCTTTTACACCTTTCTGATTTTGATAATCCCTAGGCTGGTTTACAGGTTGTGTCCTGATAACATGCTTTGTTGTCAGCTTAGCATCTATAATTACTTCTATCCACTGAATTCATCTTCTCTTCCCTCCTTCTGAGCAGCATGCTTGGTATTTTTGAGGAACAGACTCATTTCCTGAGAGGAAATGTGTTTCATATTAAAAACCTCCACTTTGGTTGTCGCGTTTCTCTATCTCCTAGCGTACTTCTAGTATGTTCTCTCTCTTATTTTCCTCGTTTCTCTTAAAATTTGCCCTTTAGAAGTGCAACAGTCTCACCTATGGTAGCTCCACTATTTACTCCAAACTATAGTACCTCTAGTCATCCCTTCAGAAATGTTGGCTGCCTTCACCTCCATGATTACTTCTTCCCCTGTGCTTAAGAGGAAATACCATGTACGATTTGTACTTTTGATGCCTCCTCCTGTGGAAAGTTACCTGCAGATTCCAGCTTGCAAACAGCCCAATAGACTTGTGAGGGTGTTTGCGAACACACAGATTATTGCAGTGAAATTCTTTAGTGATGGGCCTGAAACACAGGGCTGTTTTGTCTACCTACGAGGGTGCTGTTTTCAGCACGTCTGTCTAGCAGCCTTCTTATTCCCAGCCTCGTCTTTCGACTCTTGCTGTTGGCATCCTCCTGCCAGCTGAGGAATCTCTTTGCCAACTGCTTTTGGTCTTCATTGAAAATGAAAGACAACGCCAACATTCAGTGGATGTATTTTACTTCTGGGAAAAAACTAAGCAATGCGAACTCTCTAAGCAGGTTAAGCAGTCTCAGGAGCTAAGACAAAAGCATGCAAAGTGTCCAATCTAACTTGCACATGGCCTTAAACAACCCATGTCTTCCAGCCCTTTGTTCATAGAAATTTCCCATGTAGCAGTTTTGGGGCAGGGAAAAGCTGTCCAATATTTTGTATACATAGAAGCTGTGAAGCTCTCTGTTCAGACAGAAACATTTGAGGAACAAGTGACCCTTGTAACAGGATATGTGTGATCCCAAAAAGCAGTGCATCTACTTAACCAGATGACATCGCAGTCCTGCATACATTATCATAAAGATTGGTACAGGAAGGGATTTAACTGAGAATACAAGTTATCCTGCAGAACAAAGGTGAGTTGAAGGTAATGGCATTTGAGCTATTGCTCCAGCATTCTAATGACAGGACATCAAAGTGAACCTTGGAGTCACAAGCGCCATCGTCTGATGTACACAGGAGAAGCCGGGACTGGATCTGATGTTCAGCTGCTGCATCTTGTATGTTGGGCATGCTAAATTCACTGCTGAAACAAGTCAGCAGAGAGACAACAGAACAGTTTTAACCACTTATGTTAGAGATAAATTTCTCTTTTCTGAAGCCTTAAGTGCCTTAATTCTACACATTAGATAGCGCTGAATAAACATTGTTCCATATTGCTAAAATAAATCCCAAATCATTACAAATATTTGCCTGCTTTGATAAAGGCATTTATATCAAAGCTTAACAACTGTTTGTAGCTGTATTCTGAGCCATTTTAGTGTTCTTATCTTGGCACAAGGAGAAAAAGCATATCTTTCAAAAAATTTAATGGTTGTTGTGATCATCCGTAGGAGACTAGATAAGGACAATTCTCCCTCTGTCTGTTGCACTTTGAGCAAAGGGAGAAGAAAAGGCTTCCCTTTCCTACCTTGGGTTTCCTCCAGGATGTCAGCATCCTCAGAAATGTCTAGTACTTGCCCTCTGCCACACCAGGCTCACATTCGAGAAGTAACATAGCAGAGTGTGGGTAATTTCAGTGTAGTTTCTTTTATATGTACTAGTAGATGCAGTTAACATGGTTAAGCATGGATGCTTGCTGGTGCTCTTCGCTGGATAGCTTCAGACTCTGAAACATGCTTGTGCCAAGATTTTAAAATGTAATTTGAAGTGATCCCTGTAATTCATTGAAGCAGCCCAAGCTGGGAGAGGGTAGAGCACCTGCCTTCTGAAAATTGGGCACTTTACAAGGTGTTTCAGTTCTGAGTACTGGAAATCAGTAGTCACATGTGAACAACTTGACCTCACTCCTTTTCTGTTGAAGCTAAGGTGTCTATTTCACAGTGGTTTATTTTTGTCTGACGTGGCAGAATAAAAAGAGCCCATAACCTCATTATTTCCTCAGGGACAGTTTGGACAAACAATACCAGTGTGTTCATTTTGGTTGCTGTCTCTATATACATTGTAAATGGACAGAAAAGGAAATTTTCTCTATTAACTTATAAAGAGACTTATCAGATGTCAAAAATAAAAGGTGTTCTGATATTAGGCCTCAGTGCTGCACTGACAATGATGTCATTCATTTCAGACCATCTATAGTCTTACTTTTTATTCAAATATTCTTCAAGTGCTTCGGAAATGTGAATGTTGGTTCCATGGTGACGAGCTGGGAAAAAAAAATACAGAGCAAAAGACCCTTTCCAAATCGTACTCATTTCATGCATTTATCTATCCAGAGCTCAGAATAAAGAGAAAACAAAACCAAAACATACTTGTTCCACTAAAAAAGCGCATTACTGATTTTCCTAATACTGGTCAGAGATCATGCTAATCAGGAGGTCTTGCTATTCCTATTGTCTTTTTACTCAAATGAAAAGAACATTTTCTTCATCAAGGTAAACTTCCTAAAAGCTATTTCTGTGCTCGGTCATGACAATTCTCAAATAAATTCATTATTTGCTCTAAGGTGGGAAACAGTAATTTATTCTAATTAATTTGCAGCTCCTCAGTTACTTTGGTAATCTCAGATGCCTTGTCACCCTCAGCAACATATGTAGACTCTGATTCATGTGCGTTCATGTGAGTCCTGTGGTCCCACATGAATCGGAAGCAGGGATGAACTAGCCAGCAGACATGCCCTATGACATTTAATTTCTGGGAACTCCAAAAAAACCCCCACCCATGCCTTCGTCCAGTAGCAATGTGATTTAAACTCTGCCTATTTAACACAGATGTGATCATGCTTAAAGATGCTTAAACTATTTCCCAATTGTATTTTTAATGAGAAATTACTGGTTATGTGGGCTCAAACTGCAAGTTCAAATACATTGCTTCTGTTTAAAGAGAAAAAGAAAGCACATGCATTACTATTCCTGGTGATTTCGTTGCTTCTTGGGCTTCCTTGTACAGGAAACAGATGTAAACCGAGACATTCCAGCTATCAGAGAAATATGACATGCTGCCTTTCTCCTCTCTACTCTTTTGGAAGATTTAAGTTTCCAGAATCCCTGCTAGAAAGCCCAAATTCAGGGAAAAGGGGGAGAAAGTGGGGGGTGGGGGGCAGGAAAAGAAAGGAAGGAAGGAAGGAAGGAAGGAAGGAAGGAAGGAAGGAAGGAAGGAAGGAAGGAAGAAAGAAAGAAAGAAAGAAAGAAAGAAGGAAGGAAAAAGAAAGGAAGAAAGAAAGAAACAGAGAGAGAGAGAGGAAGTCAGTGCCCTTCTTCCCTTTGAACTAGGTTGTTCTTCTCATGTCACCAATTCACTGCCTAGACTCTCCAAGCAAAAAAGCAGAGGGAAATATCCACAAAATCCTTCTTCAAGACCTTTGCTTTCAGAATGCACTTTTTCTTCATTTGGACTTGTCACCTTCAATGGAACATCTTTTGGGACAGAAGAGGAAGGTTTTTGCACAGGAGCAGTGCAAGGGAAAGGCAAAGAGCCAGGGAGGGATTAGTCAAATTCCTTTTTCATCCATGCACAAGGTGCTGGGGTCAGTAGACCCACTTGCACTCCTGCTTTGGCCACAATCCTGTGGACAGTTCTGCTGGTGTTTGGTATTGCCTGGGGAAGATAGTCTGCTGAGAGCAGTGGGGAGGCTTAGGATTGTAAATCAGCCAGGGTAATTATAGCTAGGATGCAACACAGTGCATCACATCAGTTTTCAATTCATATTTTCTATTTACACTTTGGTATCACCTAAGGATCCATTTGGACTGAGTCTTAAAAATAGCATCTTAACTGAGTACCAGATGCATTTAGGCGTGCATCCTGCACACATGGGCCTCCCTGTTCTTGTCATCAGAGCTTACTGCAGCTGCCTCCTGCCCAAATACCCTAATGTTCTGGTTTTGGCTGGGATAGAGTTAATTCTCTTCATAGTGGCTAGTATGGGGCTATGTTTTGGATTTGTGCTGAAAACAGTGTTGCTAACACAAGGATGTTTTCGTTACTGCTGAGCAGTGCTTACACAGGGTCAAGGCCTTTTCTGCTTCTCACACAACTCCACCAGTGAGTAGGATGGGGGTGCACAAGAAGTTCGGAGGGGACACAGCTGGCACAGCTGACTGCAAGTGACCAAAGGGATATTCCATATGATATGATGTCATGCTCAGCATATAAAGCTGAGGGAAGAAGAAGGAAGAGGGGGAAATTCGGAGTTATGGTGTTTTGTCTTCCCAAGTCATCAATACGTGTGATGGAGCCCTGCTTCCTGGAGATGGCTGAACACCTCCCTGCCAATGGGAAGCAGTGAATGAATTCCTTGTTTTGCTTTGCTTTACCTATTAAACAGTCTTTATCTCATACCACGAGTTTTTTAATTTTTACCCTTCTGGTTCTCTCCCCCATCCCACCAGGGCAGAGTGAGCGAGCGACTGTGTGGTGCTTAGTTGCCTGCTTGGGTTAAACCACGACACCTAGTTACCAAAAAAACAGTGAAGAGAGATAGCATGTCATCACATCACACAGCTGGACCCCAGAGGTAAAGTGGTCCTGAACTCCATGGTTAAATGTAGACATAGTGTCTAGCATTGTATGAACACAGAGCACTAGAAACTTTACAGCCTGAGCAGCTTCTGGTCAAAAAGACAAGCCAGATAACTGCATATAACCACAAAAGCCAGTTTTTGAAAGCTGAATTTGATACAAGATCTGTGTGTGTTTTCCCAGTTTCCTGATCCTAAATCATTAATTTCCCTTAACATCACCCACAGCATCCGTTTGGCAGTCAAATGCCTTCATAGTCCCCATGCTGTTCAATTATCCTCTTTCCCTCCTGTCATATCAACCACAGCGTAGCTGTGGCCATCTTTAGGAAGAATATTCTTTTGATACCATATGACTTCTATAATTGTGGGTGAGTTGGCCTTAGCAGTACACCAGAAAAATGAGTGAAATGTCCTTTGGCTGGAATCTTCCCAGAGGCTGAAGTCTCAGCACTCAGAAGATGCAAACCTGCAAAGCGGGGTTACAGACATGACGGAAAACATCTTTATCTCAACATGGACTAAGCATAAGTTAAAGGGTGATGGATTGCCCATCTCCTTTGCATTGGATGCTGGAGCATGTCACTTCCCCTTGTGATACAGCTGCTGCACAGCTCTCAAGGGATATCAGAGTTGTGCTCATCTTGCTTCCTATGATGTGCTCTGCTGTTAAGGGTCCTCCACTCTCCTGAAATCAAGACATCAGGCCAGACCTTTGCTGTTGTAACTCCTGCAATTGACAGGAGCTGTGCTGCATTGCCTCAGCACTGGGGAGGCTCCGAGCAAATTCTTATCAGTTATTGGGAATCCTGACAGCTCGCCCAATGCACAATAATTTATAAAGCTGTTGTGGCTTGACCATACTTCTGGGCCTTCAGAGGACCCCTATGATTCCCATCCAGAACAATTATGGCAGTTGACTTTAGGATAACTATTTTATCCTCCCAAATGTAAGAATGGAGTTGCCAGCACTAAGATACACATTTTGCAAGCTACAGATGTGGTGAAGCAACTCCAACTGCAATTGCCTGAATATGAGCCAATAAGATTTGGCACCAGGTAGCTTGGAGAAAAGGTCTTGTTATCAGCTTCTGCATGCTTCAGTTCACACACTTTTTGCATGATTCTCTTTCCTGCCTTGTAACTTAATGATAAAAATCATGCCATACCAGGTCTCCATTCAAAATACCAGTCTGACAAAAAGTCAGTCTTAAAATACTAGGTGGAGACTCTTGAGGAAGCTTGGAAATGTTTGTTTGTTTGTTTGTTTGTTCATTTGTTTGTTCATCTGAGTTTTCACAGGACTGGTGGGAAAAATGGTACAAATTGTTTAAGTGTGACTTGCATAGCCATTGAAATGTGAATCTACTAGTTTTCTTGAATCGTAGCAAGTTTTTTACAGATGTGGGGTCATTTTATTGGTGCAGTTATGCAGTTCCTGGAATAAATGTACTTCTAACCCTTCTTAGTTCCTTTAAGTATACATCTTCTCAAATCTAAGGATAAGACCTTCACTGTGAGGGTGACTGAGCACTGGAGCAGGTTGCCCAGAGTGGTTGTGGAGTCTCCATCCTTCAAGATATTCAGAAGCCATCTGGACATGGTCCTGGGTAACTGACTCTAGGTGGCTCTGCTGGAGCAGGGGTGTTGGACGAGATGACCTTCAGAGGTCCCTTCAACCTCAACCATTCTGTGATTCTGTCTACTGATAGGACAGCATTTCAGCCTACAATATTGTTTCTTGGGGAAAAACAAACAAACAAACAAACAAACAGTTGGGGGGGGAGGAAAAAAAAAAGAAAAAAAGATAAACCCAACCAACAGACCATATACCTGTCTAGCTTACCACCATCTAACAGTCCATGTAGGGTTCCTGATACATCCTACTTTCCCGAAACTATGTCAAGGCTCCATAGTCTGGGTGTTAGTCTGTACCACTAATGGGATCCAGATTATTCTCTCTGTTTCATGCAATGTGCTGTTAAACCCCAGTCAGTCTTATGGTCATATTCTTATAAAAATAAAGCCACTTTTGAACTTGTTTCAGCACTTTCATCTACCAGGCCCTAGATCTGGCAAACCAAACTTGCAGCTCAGAGGCAGAATGCAGAAAGTGCATTCCTATTCTCTTTCCAACATTTTTTGAGATGATGTTACTTTGCATGGGTGGGTGGCGGAGTTGTTTCTGGCTTCGGGTTTTTTTTTGCTTTTCTTTCTAATAGCAACTCACACTAAGTGAAAGAAATGTGGGGGTATAGCAGAGATTCTGCTAGTGTAATTACATGGTTCATCTCAACTACTCACATACGGCTTTCAGAAAATTATTCTCTACCACCTCCACATTTGCTGTAGTCATGAGAGAATGCCATTTTATTTCTGTTAACCAGGAGTCCCTTAGTACCTTCACTGTACCTCAGAAAAGAAGAATAGCTAACCAAGAAGAAAAAGTAGGGAAAAAAGTTTGCTCTAATGAATATTTTAAGTATTCATTTTCAGAAGGCACTGTCCCTTTTTGCATATATTATTTGAACAATTTTTCTCTTATATCACTCTGTGATTGTGAGCTTTGAACCTACTGTACTGGCTTGTGGCAATTTTTGTAATTTCTCCAATGCTTCAAAATCACCTTGAGTATTTATAGTGCACCAAAAGTCTTTGGATTGAATTGTGACTCAAGACACAGCCGTGACATACATGAGTTGCGTTATTACAGATGTTTGCTGACACAGTGATACATCTCTGAGTCAGACCTCCTTCTTTTTTCATTCATCTAGTGGGTGGGACACAAATTATTGCTAGCCTATACTGTGTCAGCCGTTATAGTAGGGTGGATTAAGAGACGTCTCTGTCTGTTAACGTCTCTGTTCCTTAACTCTTTCCAAGGAGAGTAAGCAAGCTCACTGTCTTTATCTCTTCTTTAATATTTAATTCTGGTAACCTGTGGGAAACAGATAAGTCTAACTCACTGCGACCCAGCTCTAACACTCCTTCCAGCCTTGGTGTCTGTTTACAGCTCATCTGCATTCAGAATTATGCCTCCGTTATCTGACAACTGTCTGGCACCAATTTAGAGTGGTAGATACATATATAAAATACACATCACTTCAAATAATTTGGCAACTCTGTTATTCTGAAACTTATTTTATATCAGATGTGACATTTCCTGTGTGGGGGACCATATATTTCTTTAACAGTATTGAGACCAATATTTTGCTGTTGCTTTTCCATGTGGTCCTTTAACTGCCATTTAATGGCAAGGGAGAGTAGGGGGGGCAATACCTCATGCTAAATGTAGTGACTATTTAAATCCCTCCACTGTTAAGAAGGAAGGGATGTGTGGTGTTCTCTATCAATAAATGGGGTGCCTAAACAAAGGGCTTCATTGAGCTGGATGCCAGACTCTCATCCCAGTGATCAAGCACTGCCTTGCTCCATCTCAGGAACTGCCTGAACATATGGAGATAGTTAGCTTCCCAGCGATGGGAGAGTCAGAAACTGAAAGCAAGGCTGCCAGGAAAATCAAACTGCTGCAACACCAGGAGATGTGAAAACTGTTAAATTTGTATAGGAACATCCACAAGGACACCACTATGTCCCAGTCTTGCTGTGCTCATTTTCTCTGGTGCATGTGTGATATTTGCAAATCACAAAGGTCAGGATGAAAAAAAAAGAGAGCTGGAAATGAGAAGGAGCAATGATCAGATGCCAAAGAAATACCCTGCACACATAGTTTGCACCTACTTTAATGCTCTCAAAAGCAGAGAACAGCATATACCCTGGCATTTGTAAGGTAAACTCAAAGGTTCATGAAAAAGTCAAAGTTGTCCAATTTGGAGCATTATCCCAGGTTACTGAGCCTCCAAGGAACTTTTGACATCTGTAGGTCATAAACAAGCTGGGAGACAGGACAAAACATACCAGTCACAGGTAAAAGTAAAATGCGTATTGCAGCATGTTCAGCAGGTAAATAAAGCATTACTATAAGGATTGCAAGATATTTAGAGGGAGGTCAGTAAAGTTCAGGGGCAGTTTTTGTTTTAAGATGAAGTGCTCCTCAAAGCTCAGGTGTATGTTTTCCCTGGTTCTGAAATTAGTCCCAGCTGCAGTTTTATTTCTTTTTTTTTTCTTGCTTTCCTTATTATTTTCCTCATTTGGATATTCTAATCAAAACCAATGGAGTTCCTTCTGAGTATGTGGGAATAAGAAAGTTGTCACTCACCAAGCACTTTTGTACTGATAATATGGAGAGAAGACCAATCCCTTCTCTAACTACGATGATGTTTAATGATTTTTACAATTTGTAGCAAGTTCCTTGAGAAATTAGCAGAATAAAGCCATTTTCCTCCTTTTCTTAACAAAAATCTGTAGCACATAGACAAAGTCGATACAGTAACATGATCTAAAAATCTCAGCATTCACCCATTCATACTGGTTTTCCCAAGAAGAAAAGGTAGTCATTTCCTAGTGAGAACTTTACCCTGTACCCAGTTTTACACACATACATAACTTTCATATGCATATGTGAGCCAGTCTCACAGTGGAGCTGATCCTGTGCATGAAGTTAGAAATAAAAGCCAAGCTCCTCAGACATGCATGGAAGAGTACATCAAGTACATTGTGTTTAGTTGTGTTGACCTCAATGATAACGAAGCTCTTTTAGACAGAATTTAGAAATGGGAATCATCTTGCTGAATTTTGGGTGTTTACTCGTGAATTAGTTGTCATGTCTCCCTTTCCAGACAACGTAGGTCCACCCAATACAATCAGTACTATGCAAAAGCTGATGGTCATTTCAGGATCAGATTAATCTACTCAGCACAAAGTATGGTGACTGTATTGATGATCTCCACTGGTTACAAAGGGAATCTAAGGTGACTAACACAGAGACAGACACCTTCATTAAAGACATCCACAGTTTAGACGAATTCCCCTCTTTTTTCTCCTCAGGAAACAAGGTCCTCTTGGCAGGAACTGGCCAATGTCTGGAACACTCATTGCTTTTCCTGAGCTGGGAAACATGGTTGACGTTTATGGCAAACGAATGCATTTCTGTAAATTATGGCCCAAGATATAATCTTGGAAATACTTCCATACATGAGTGCTACATATCATATGGGCAAAACTACAAAGCTACGGAAGAATAGTGCTCAGATAGAGGCAGAACACTGTTTCTGCTTGACTGAGCAGATCAATAGCACCAAAGTTTGAAGTCAATGAAGTGTAGTTTTGATGAGATATTTTAAAACCAGATAGGCCAGACACCAGGAGGAACGAGCTGCTTGGTGTCATCTGCAGAGAGCTCAGCTGAGTCCAACTGTTAAATCTGCTTCTGATATTTTTTGCAGCATGCCTGCATGTTTGAGCTCACTGAGATATTTGTGTGGAAGATTGACTAGTATATAAATGCAACTCACTCTGTAAATGTGATAACTATAAATGTAAGTCACCTCATTGGGCAGATCTTGTTGTATCAGCAGAAATCCACTTCTTTTCCTACTCCGGGAGAGAGAGGAGATGGATTGTGAGCTAGAGAGACATCTCACATTTAGGATGAGAGCACCACAGCTCGCTCTGTTTCAAAGTGGATAACCTAACCATCTCATGTTATCCCCAGCCTCCTCCATAAATCGGTTGCAGAAGATTGATGAAACCAGAAACAACGGAAGCTTCTGGTGATGGAGACACTGAGCGAAAGAGAGACTGATGCAGGCAGCAGCTTGTGCAAGACGGTTGTCCCACCCTCCGTCAGCTGCTGCAGAGCATCCCAGGAACACCCTGCCATCCCAAGGGGACGCCGGAGGAAGCGGAGTCACGGCCTTACACCCACCGCCTGCCTGGCACCGGCTGACGGAGCGGGCCACAGGCACAGTCGGAAGTAATTACAACTACAAAAAGCCCACGAGACAACCTCAGAGGGGCCCCAGCTGTGCCGATCACACTCCTGCATCCAAACATTTTGCATAGCTCCCTGAACTCTTCCATTGTTTTGTTTTCTATAAAATGAAAGGAAAAAAGTTGCAAGGTATCAGAGATGCTTATGGTGATTGTATAATAATAGAAAGGTTTAAAAAGATGTCTCTACATGATACACAGTTTAGATAAACAGAGTTTTCAGCCATACTTCGTGGATATTAAAAACTGCTTAGGACCATTTTTGTTCAGAAAATATTGAATGTGGAAATTAAATGTCTTCCTGTAGTGAGGAGATAAGATGTATAAACAACTATGCATGTTAAATTGCTGCCACATCTTCTTTTAATTAAGTACTACTAAGCCGCCCCAATATGGTCCTTTATGTGTCCTGTGAGTCAGTCGCAGCATAAGGATCTGTCGAATTTCTACTTGATTTGAAGTGGCCAGGGATTAACAGATTCAAATAAGACAGGAAAGACCCTGAACTTTCAAACAAATCTCACACCTGTTTAGTGCCCTGAAAACAGCTTTTTGTTGAATCTGCCTCCAAATTCCCAGCAGTTTTCAGGATAATTTCAGCTTGAATGGAAGTAGACAGACCCCTGGACCTCAAAAGAAAGCACTCTGTCTTTCTCTCCTTTATAAATTTTCCAGTACAAATTCAGTGGGCCAATGATAGAAACTTTGTTTATTCATTACTGAATGGGTCACAGACTGGCAGTCAGCTGAACTTTCAACGTTGGAGATGAACAACCATTTCTAGGTGGCGGAAGGTATAGCTTTCCCTAAAATAGGTGTGGAGAGAGTATTCTTTTCTGCAGGGACTGTTATTATTACTGAGAGAATCAACATTGTAATACCAAGTTACAGAAGGAAATAGAAATTTAAAACTAGTATAATAGAAGAAACATCTGTGTGACCTAACCATGTTATTCAATAAAAATATCCTGTTCAATAGCTTCCCTAACATATTACTTCTTATCTGCTTGAGGGTGGTCTAATGGCACTTTGGATTATATTACAAACATAGATGGATTGTTCAAAATGTCCTGTAGGACCCCCTCCTCCTCTCCTCACTGCTACCTACTATCATTTGGGAACTGACCAGAAAATATGTGATTCAGGCCTTCTGTTAAAAGGAAACTAAAGTGATTAGTTGATGTGAGTAAATAATGGGTTTTTCAGATAGGAAAGAAATTTGGTTTGGGTCAAACCAAAACTGAATTTGTCCAAGTTTTATAGTGAAATGAACAAAGTGAAAAAATGTGGTTTGGCTCAAGCTTTAATGTTTCCTGTAATCTGGAATGAAGAATTTTCTCTCATTGTCAGATTGTTTAACCCTTTTGCTTACCTTTTTTGTTTGTTTGTTTTTTTAAGATTGGGTTACTTTTGCTGAGATGAAGTGTCAAATTGGGCTAGTTTTGCTGAGATAAGTATCAAATACAAAAATTCAGCACTTCTGTCACAAAGGGGTTTGATATTACTTAATTCTTTCCTCTTTGCTTTTCCCCTTTCTTTTCAGGTCAGAACCACTTTACAATTTGAGGCTGAATTTTCCAAGGAAAATAATACCTTCTTAAAACAACATGCTGTAAGCAGTTTATTATTGGCAAATAGTTCAGCTGTAGCAAATCCTTGCTACCTTGAATTGGTAGCAAATCCTTGCATGAGCAAGAGGCTTGATCCTGCACTGAGGTCAGAGCTCCTCCATTTTCCTTATCAAAGTGCCTGGTATTCTGTCCTACAGTGGAATAACAGGAGAATCAGGTCCTAAAAAAGATATTATGCCTATTGCTGTTTCAGTGCTTCTGTTCACCGAAGGATGCTGATAACTCCTTCAATGGCAGCTGGCAGCTCAATGGTACCCCAGGGGTGGCTTGGGCTGAGAAGTGGTTGGAAACGAAGCAGATTATGATACTCCACACTGTAGTTAAGGGTTTAATACCAATGAAAGTGAAAGAAGAAATAGGCACAGGCAACTTAGTTTGCCATCTTAAAGACAGGGAAAGGCACTCATAGCAAATGACTGGAGGGCCGCTGTCAAATTCATCTACTTACCTAAAGGGAAATATTGCTCTAATTTACCTCAAAGAATGTATCTGACAGCACTGACAGTGCCAGCTTTCTGCATGTGCTCCAGCAGTGGCTATATTACCTGATGTTCCTAACCTTTGATCAACACAGCGTCCCAAAGAAGGTAACTCCTAAGTACTAGAAATATAGAAACACTGTCGAAAACTTGTATCAGTTAGCATGTTTGGTGCGTGGCTTTCAACTTATTCTGGATGTTGATGTCTTGTTTCATTTGCTTTCTGGTTTAGGTTCATGGTGTTCTGTTACAGCAATAATAGGGACCTACACAGTGTTTTTCAGAGCTTTTCCTGGTGGATACTGAGAGGAAATACACAGTTATACAATGTTCAGAACATGGTGTGTACTCACAGTCAGAAAGCACAGTCCTTACATGGTGTACCCGGCAGGCCTGCAAAAATATCTGTCTGCTTTTCAACAACAAGCCCACGCCTCTGTATTTGAAGGAGAAAGTTGCCCGTTTCCTTGTTAATCAGGTGTTGTAACTGGAATGCTTCCCTCTTTACTACAGTTTTCCTTGAATCATATTTTAAGAGCTGCAGGGAAGCAGTGAAATGAAATTAAAGGAGGATGTTAGGAACCACAGGGTGAAAAAACCCTCAGTTTTGAGCTGCAGAGTTTGTTGCACGATGGTGTTCAGCTGTTTGAACACGGCACAGATGTGCAACACATGACCACAGGTTAAGACATGATGGGGAAGAGAGTGGTGATGCCTCTGTATGCAGACTACATCCACCCCCAGCATCTACTCCACCCTGAAGCATTTGCCCCTTCGGTCGGTCAGCCCCAGCAAGATCTCAGCTGACCACCTTCTCTGCCCTGATAACCCCAGTATGGGGGGATTACCATGGCAGCAGAGCCAACTGGTTGGGACCTGAAAGTCATCACTGCAGGTGGGGACATGGTAGGAGCAAAGGCTGTGAGCTGAGCAGTTCAGGGTCCCTGTCCTTAGAGGTTCCCACTGAACTACATTTTTTAACAGATTCCTCCTTCCTCATTTCCTTGTCCTGACGTGGTGTTTCTGATTTCATGTCTGTTTACTTAAATGTTTTGTCAGCAGAGAGTGCAATACAGGTGTATGATTTTCTGTTGAAGAAGATTCTTTTGATCCACAGATCCTCATATGGAAGGGAGAAGAGAATGGATTTTGTCACCTGTCTCTGCCCCTGATATATGCCAGGGTTGTCTGACTTACAGATAGGTGACAGTCAATACCATATGCTCTGGAGGTCCTATCTAACATTCTCTTCTGGCCTTCAAAACTGGGAATCCATGAGAAACTGCTTGTGCCCTGCCATCCACTGTGATGTCCAGCAGTGCTTCCCTTTCGGTAATAAAAGCCACTTCAAATACCACAGAACCAGTATCTCCTACATGGCCAACATGGGTGGGGGTGACCAAGAAGTCATACAATGTTGGATGCACCATCTCACCAGCAGCCAGCGTGCAGTACCCAGTGAAGCTGCTGAAGATGGACCACAGCCCCCAGTTGAATTCAGTGAAATATGTCCTTACCCATCTTGTTTGTACGTGTAGTATGTTTAGGGTTTTTCTGCCAAGTGAATGCACAGTGCTTTTGGTTGTGTCTATATACTTTGCTAAGACCCAACAAATTTTTTTCTTACTCTGATGATTCATTTCCTTCATGAGTAAATGTTCCTGCTTGCAATTCTCTTCCAATGTCAAAATCAATCAACCCTTGTGCTTGCATGGTGTTTGGGAGTTACTGCCCTGCATGGAAGCCACAGCTGAGCTACGGGGTGGTGGTTGTAGCTGTGTTCACACACCCCATTTCCAGGTGTTGGACTGCCGCTTTGGGAAAGGGAATTGCTTCATCTTACCCTGTGCATCTGTCAGCACAAAAACGAGGCTTTTACTTTCATCATCACAGTGATTTTTTTAAATTTTTGCATTTGGGTGGTCACATGTTAACAGATCCACCTGATTTAGAGATCTGCTCTTTCTGTTAGGAAATTCATTTGCTATATAAAAATGCTTGTATTTCTAGCTGATTGTTGAGCCAACCAGAGAATCAGTCATGGTGAATAGAATTTGAAGGACAATTCTCACTTCCACTCACAGTAAGACAAAGAAAGGGAAAACAGATAGACAAAACAATAAAGGAGAGAGATCCCTCCCCTCTGTGGAGGAATCTGTGATTCCCAATTGTCTATTTCTAATGCAGCCAGCATTTTCCAAAGTTTTATCCTCCCTTGCAATTCATTAATTTCATTTTTACATTAAATTACAAGGCAGGCAAATGTATACTTAGCCACTCAAGGATGGTATCTTCTTGCCACACTTGTTAACTATTTTGCCTTGAAATTTAACATTCCAGCATGAGTTCATACAAAGAGGCAAAGAATACATAAAAGGCATTAGTATGTTATACTGGCTCAGTCAGAAATATAAACCGACAGTGTTTCATATCAGTGGGAAAGTTCCTTTTGGTAACCACTGAATGCAGAGATTTCAGGTACTCCGGCATGCCCCCAGCAGCCCCAGCAGTCTGCCAGGGCTCAGGGTGCTGCTGCTGTTCCTGCAGGCTGCCAGCAGAGAGAGCAAAAGGTGCCCAGACCAAAACCATTAGTCAGCTCTCGCCTTGTACCCTTGATACACACAGCACAAAGAGAAGGAAAAAGTGTTTCCTCACGCCATACAGAGGACACAGAATTTTCTCACGTATTATAGAAAGCAGGTATAGTTCAGCTACCTAACTGCAAAGAGTATGGTTCGTTTAACCCTTTCAAAAAGTTGCTGCAAAGAGGACTGGCACACAAGCTGTGACACTGTGTGGAGGCGACTGCTGTGATTTATCTAGTTGAAGCTCCTCTCACTGCTTGTATTTCATCCATCCTGGGGAACGACCTCCATCTGTAAAGTGACTATATGATCCCACCACCAGAAGATAGGAACAACTTTAAATCTTTTAATGTGTCCATTAAGAGGGCCTGGCAGCTGGGCTCTGTGTTTGCATCAGTCTGTAGGTTGGAGCCTTAACTATTGACCCAGTCTTACAAATGAACAAAATTGCAGTTACAGTCTATAGCCTGTGGCTGGACTGGTTCAAGAAGGAGGTTTGTGTTTCTCTCTCAGCACAAATGGCACTGTTCGCACTGTCCTGCTCAGAAACACTTCCACTTGCTACCATGTGAAACTTTTTGGCACTTCATGTTAGCAAAAGCCATGAGGGAAAGGATTTGGACTGACAACTGGAAGCAGTGTTCAAACAGCAGTCAATGTGTGTTGAGGAGGTTGCTGATGTTTCAGATCTCCATAGCCCCCAGTCCAAAGCTGAGAAATAACTAGTACAGGTGGGACATGGCAGAGTGGGAACACAGGGTGAGGCGAATGACTGAAAGGGTGGTTTTTTTCCCCTTTTCTCTTTTATAACATTGAGTAAGAGTAGGGCTGGTATAGATTAGTGTTTATGAACCAGACGGTAGTGAGCCTTTAGAAAGGGGATTTGGTCAGGGTCTTACTAAGTGGCTATTTGTCTAAACTCTTCTCACACAAAGATAGAAAACAAAGCAAGGTCTCTGCAGAGGTTTATGGGGTGAGCTGCCAACACCTGCTTTCCACAGCAGGCAGACAGAGGGGCCACCGGGCTTGCTGTGCTGAGTTGCCTCGATGGATGATGCATGAACTCCACCAAAAGATTTCCAACGAACTGACCCGGAGCAGGAGCACAGAGAGGGGGTAGTGAGAGGAACACGTCCACAGCGTGGGCCGGGAGTAAGAAAGTGAAAGCTTCCTCTCCAGTAGCACTTCATAACCATGAGATTGTTTTAACTGGGTTCATTATACAACTTATTATGCAGTACTTCTGACAACCCTGATATCTGAAAGGACAGAAGAGTGAACGGTTTCCAAGAATAGTCACTTCAAAGGCAAACTAAAATATGTAAAATATGAGATAACAAGGAAAGGAACAGCCATCTTCAGTTTTTCTGCCTTCGACAGTGAAATGTAAATTACTGCGGACTGAATCATTCAAACCTTGGGGCTAGGGCCAAGGGAAAAATGTTCTTAAAGTCAGTCACAATGTTAAGTACATGTAAACTCAGATAGATGAAAATTCAAGATGGAGATCTTGTTCTTAAATGGTTTTAAAAAGATATTTAGTTACTATTTTCCTCCAGATTTTCATTATGGCTTCAGTCTATTCACTCCGTAGATATTTCCATCTGAAATTATTTCTAGCATCTCATACTGGTGTGAAACAGCAACTCAATTAATTTAGAATTGGAGAATGAATGAGAAAAAGACAGTGGGGATTGCATTCTGACCATAATATAAATATTTGGTTGATATAGTCTTGGCCTGAACTGAACTGATCTCTCATGAGTTTTGCAATGCTCTGTATCTCTGCAAATAAGGTCATTTGGAGGCCTACATGTGAATTAAAACTGAAAATTTCTGTGTCCGCTTTTTTAAAAAAAATTATGCTTGTATTTGTTTCATTCCCTTTACTTGCAATGCTGGTCTAAAATATCATTGTGTGAACCATAATATCATGAGGAAATTCTGGAAAAACTTATGAAATCTTGCTCCTCTTTTTGATGGTGATTTCATTTTGCTCATTTTATTCTTATTTCTTCAGATCAATATGAGACTTGAAAGTACTGACCGAAGAGTTAAAAACCTTGCCCTTCACTTATGTGATACTTCTTTTCCATGCTGTGCAATTGTTCACATGCGAATCATGATGACATTTCTGCCCTGCGACTTGAAGTTTTCCACTATGAATTTCCATTGCAATCACTCACACAAAAATTCAAGAAGAGTTTATACCTATGAATGCCTTCAAGGTGTCCTGACTGACAGTCAGATGTGTTTGAGTATCAGATCAATCTGTGAATAGTAACAAATCTCTAGCCTATTTGCAAATCCTTTCTTAAGCTATTTGGCCAGGTTTAATAGAGAAGAAATAAACATTTAAAAATTGAGCAGGCACCTTTTGCTGGGATTTCTGATAATGTCCAAAAGGCTGTTAATGGTGAGAAATGTACCTGAAGTGTACTAGTTCAATGGTCAGAAATGTATCAACTCTTTTAACTCCTGCTGGTCTCATGCACAGACATTTTACCCAGGTGCTCTCTGGCATTGCCTCCTTTATTTTTCATTACATTCTCTAAGGTTCATCTGAACAACACTCTTCACCTCAAGGAAACTATAACAATGCCACAAACTGAAGCCAGCTGGGGCACAATTATACATCATTAAAAGTAGCACAGTGTATTGGGGCTCTGCATTGACATTAAAGGGTGCTTGAGCCCTTCCTCCATGGTGCTGACTTTACATCTCCCTCTTGTCACTGCTTGGCATTTCTGAACACTTCTGCTGGAGTTTTCTCATGAGATTTTGACTCTGAGATCACAAAAATTGCAGCTAGGAGCTAGGATTGCTGTTAAATACCCCTTTTCTCCCAGCAGTGTCATAAGCCCATTCTGTAGGAAAAAAATTAAGGGAAGCAATGCCACAGAATAGTAGTGGACATCCGTAACCTGAATGAAATATCAGTAAGTCTCTCTAATGAGCACTCCCTCATATCTGGATGAGGCATGGTGAAGAAAAACATTTGGATTCTTGCATTCTGGATTTTAAGTTGCAATCCAGGAAAATGTTTTTCAACATGAAGACAATCATCAATACATGTCAGGAAAACTCTGGAAAACTCTGGAAAACTCTGGAAGACTGGGTTGCCTGATGGTGTCACAGGTGTTGGAGTCTGAGCAGACCTATGAATTTTAAGTTATGAAGGCTATAATTGTCAACAGCTACGGTTATGAAATTATTCTTATGATGCAACATGAAGCTGCATGGAGTGTCTTGTAGACAGGATACACATATATACATATATTTACATATTTTTATTCCTTGCCCTTTTCCCTCAACAAGATCTGGCATCTCTCCTATACTCATCCATCATTATCAAGGAATTTACAAAGGGGTCTATTGCCTTGCCCCCACTTCTTCACTGTGGTAGGTAACAGGAGAAGACTCCTCTTGCTATTGCTGGGACACTCCTCACTGTGAGGCTACGCAATCTTCTACAGCTGGGCTCTGCCTTCAGAGGAGGCATACAGAGCTGTCTGCTTTGGGAAAAAAATGGAAAAAGGATGATAAAAAATAAGGAAACAATATGCAGAATTGTAGAATGTTGTGGAGACAGGAGAGCTTGCAATTTCCTTTTACATTTTTTTAAGCTGTTTCCTCAGTTATACTGTAAGAAAGAGGAATTGGGCAGCAGGACAAGGCCTTATAGAAAGCCTCAAAGCTCCATTTAAGCCCAAACCAGCTAGTGTTTGTGCACTGCAAGAAGTGTTTCTCCATCTGCAGAAGAACAGATAACCTAGGAGGTCACTTACACCTCTGTTGTATGATCCAGGGAAAGTTAAATAGTTGGCACAGGATGAAGTGCATGGGAAGGAAAGAAGATGAAGGGGATTACCTTCACATATAAAGTTTTCTTGGGCTTCTAGGCTCAATTATAGGGCCTAATGGGCACCCTTATTTGTTTCCCATTAGCTTCAGAAAAGGAGGGAAAAAACACTGCCTCCACCTGAACCATGAGATGAAACAGTCCTCCAAGCACTAAAAAAGTTACTGAATGTGTTCTGTTTCTCGAAGTAAACAAAACAGGAAAAGAAAATATGTTAGCCTAACATTTTTTCTCTAATTCTCTATTAATTTCAATTAATTACACCAGAGCGGGATTATTTTTTAGTATTTTCCCATTAATTTGAGATCTGTGGCCCTAGTGTTCCCAAAGACAGAAACCTGATTAGCTGAGCCAAACACATACAAAAATGGTGTTTGAAGACAGTGATTAAGTCCACACATGTCTACGTTTTATAGGGCCTAAAGATTTACCCTGAACTAATATTTGATTTGTCTGCTGAATAAACTACTCAGCTTTCATTAAGATCACCATTAAGAAAAACCACAGGCAAGGAATTACAATATGTATTAACAACATGTATTATTACACTTCTGAGGGAACATTTACAAGCATAAGGAAATAATGTACTCTTTTTTATTATTATTTCCCTTACTTTCTTGGTGCATGAAGCAGATCTATTCTGCTAACCCTCACTGAATTTTAAAAAGGAGCAGGAACATGCTACTAAATATATTGTTTTCTTCTTTAATTTCTTTTTTTAGTCACAAGAGTTTTATTCTCTGAAGGAAGCTTACTTTGTAATTTTTCAGTTTCACAAATTTTTTTTTCCGTCATATATTGTGATTTGCCTACCCTTGAGACAGAGTGAATATTCTATGGCTATATCTGTAGTCACAGTAAAACAGTATTGAAAGCCTTTGATTCAAGGGATGGTACAAGGTAAGGTGTACCTCATATATTTCTGAATATCTGAAAGAATGTTCCTGTGGTCAAGACATTGATGGCTTCACATCTCAGTTATGCATACTCTATGCAAAACAGTATCCCAGTCCCCATATTTAATGCATGAATAACACTTATTCTCTGATTTCACAGCTGTTAGAAAAATCATGCTCACTAATGGCCATGAAATAACGGGGTGCTCAGGTGAAGAGTCTGTATGAATACAGAACAGGAATTCACCCATGAGACTATTGTTCTCTATTGCCCTTGCCCATGCAGAATTGTAAACCAGCTCTCTCCCTGTCTACTGGACCAGTTGACAGGACTCCAAAGGAATCCCACCTGAGATTGGCCGTGTATTTGTGAAATACAAAAGTGGTTTTCAGTGTTTTTCTGCTCAGACCTGTGGTCCCCCCAAGCCACCTTTGTGCCCAGAGCACAGAAAAGCTGAGAAGATTACTGAGATGTGCTCCTGACAGTGGCACAGTGTGTATGCCACATTCAAAATGCCAGACCACAATGGTTAGGTAAATCTGAGCTAGGTTTACAAGAATCAAGTGGGTTTTGTACATAGCCACATGGATAGCTTAGAGTGATGGATTTTCTATGAACAGCTCGTGCTAGCTCTCTTATTGCCAGAAAAACGGTCCTGAAATCTCCTTGCAACATCACCGTGGTAATGTAGTGTGTCTCCATAACATTTTCAAACTTTATGGCATGCTGCCTGCCGGAAACAGCCAATAGGCTGTAGCCTGCAGTAGTACTGCAGCCTTTAATCTACAGTTTTATTAAACATAAAGCCTTTAGATGTTCAAGCTTGTTTCAAATTTGTGTGTAGATGTGAATGATGAATGCTGCACAAATTATCAGACCTGTTTAGAAGAGCTTTGATTTCTGTTTCCAGTTGGGCCCACTCCTTATGTGGAATATCAAGCACTGGCATGCAATTGAGAAAATGTTAAACCACAACTTTAAGAAACTTCTACTTCCTTAGAGTATCTTTTGCTATTGGCAAAACACAGGACACTCAAAATTCTTACGCTAGACTTAAGTCCTTCTGCATTTGTGTGAAAAGTCCTTTCCTCTAATCAGTTTCAGATTGTTTTACAAAAGAGCCACAACTCAGTATGTTCATACAATTTAAAGAATTATAAGAAACACTCACTTCCTTGTGTTATGATTTTTTTTTCTCTTATAATTATTTTTCATAGCAGACTTGATTAGGGATCTGACTCTTGGTTACCGTTAGATATGAAGACCAAGCAATGGAACCAATTAGTAACACTGACCATAGTAGTAGCAATGTAGAATATTTGGGTTAATATTGTATAAAAGACTTCTGCATCCAATAAGGTCTTACACAATTATTATTGGATAAAGTGGTGCTTTGGCATCCCCAGTGCTCTAGTAAATCTTGGACAACAGAATCAAGATCTACACAAGAAGAGTCTGAAGGATCTATCAGCCCTCTGGGATTTTTTGACTGTGTCCGCATTGCAGAGCAGTGTCTGCTCTTCACAGAGCCCTGGCATTGCAAGGATCCAGGCTGTGGTTCTCAAATCTCCATACCAAAACAAAGGGGTGGGCACCATCACTTCCATTTTAACAAGACATTAGATCTCATAACATTTATGAACTGACCATACGGCTTATGTGTGTGACCAAATGCATCACATCATTGCCATCAGCTTATGTACACTTAGATTTACAAGTTTTCCAGCAGCTGGAAAACACTGTAGTGCCTCTCGGTTTCAAATGCAGTATTTAGTGGCTTTTGCCCTCCATGCCCCATGACAATGAGGACTGTGGTCCATTTCACCAGCTAGGGAATTACAAGTCTGTACAGCAAGCCTTTGGTGGAATGAGGACATTTCTGGGCCACAGGACTGTGCCTGATATGAAATACTGCCTGGTTTCTTTGAATAAATTGAACTATTGTCTTTTTTATCAGGGCTTTAACAGTGACAAAGTGAATGCAGAGACTGAATTCAAACAAAACAAACAGTTCAGGCTGTGTGTTGTGCCTGAGTACCCTGGAAAAAAAGAACCAAAACATATTTAATGTTATAATGACTTAAAATATTACATCTGTGAATGTATCCAAAAAGAGACATGCATAGAAAAAATGTGGGAATAGGTTGTTTATATAAGCTTGGATAAGTATAAAACAAAGATCTAGCTACAGTCTTGCAGTAGTATTTTCTTTTCTTTAAAAATGAGAGAGACACATATTCAGGAATCATTGCAACATTAATAAGTATCTTTTTTTTTCCTTTAGCCCCATCATACTCTCTTCTTTTCTTTCCAACTACATATTAGGGTGTCTGTTGAGAGGTCCCGTATTTATGGTTTGGATCCTGCAACAGGCCATTTTTTTCCCTCTCGTTCATGACCTTTCCCAACCATCTGTCTAGTAATGGGTTTACAAGTAATTTCATATTTTCTGGGGCTGCCTCCAGCCAAATCAATGTAGAAATAATAGCAACCATTTGGGATAAAACATATAATGTCAAATTCACCCAATATGACTGATCAAAGACACAATATGGAAAACTGCTTCCTATAATTTTATGGCATATTTGTTTCAGCTTTTAGATGATCTACAGTTTCCCAGGTCCACTTTCCTAATTTATTTAGAATAAATTCATATTATTTCCTCATACACTAGACAAAATGATTTATTATCCAAGTTGTTATAGTTATGCAAGACAGGTATAGAATATACAATGGCACTATATTTTTCTGCAAGTTATTTTCAGGACATTTTTGTGGACTGACTATATCATTCATCTCATTTCAATATGATTGCATTTTCCCAGGTTGCGGCCACACCAAAAAGCATGGAGGAAGTGTTTCTGTCTGTGTTTCGTTCTTGGTATCTTTAACTAAGAAATATACTACATCACCTTGATTCTGCTGAGTGCCTTATAAAGTGTTGTTGGAAGGACTGGAGTCTCGTACCAAACTGGGCTTTGCTGTGGCAATCACCGGTTCTAACAGCATTGTTAATTTTGCAATCATTCTGTAATAAGGACCTTTCAGGTTCAGGGTTGTGACTGTTTGTGATGTGTGAGGCAGACCTCCAAGGGATATGGAGGCACTCCTGCCCACTTCAGTCAGATGCGGAGATGCCAGTGGCTAACCATGCCTCACAGAGATTCTTCAGATACTGACATTTCTGTAGCTACATGCCCACATGAACCACATTCAGATAGTATAAAACAGCAGAAGATTAGATGATAGTTATGTACCTGATCCATGAGGCTGCATCAGTTTTGAAGGTATATAACAGCAGTTCTTTCCTTAAAAGAAAGGGCAAAATCCTCTTCTAAGCTTGAAAGAAAAGGTATCTCTGAGAAAGAAATATTGAATGGCTAGAAAGGGAGGCATTTTCCCCTTCACTTCATGAAAGAAAGATTGTAAATCCTGTTCTCTCTCCTCACTGGTTCCTAATGAGAAGCTTAGGTTGCTCGCTTTGGAGCAAACATCTTTAAACCTGCTTTTGATCAACCAACTCTCTTCATGTCACAAGTGGTCATATGTGGCATCGCAACAGGAGCACTGTGACATTTTCATCCTTCTTGTCAGTCTTTCCCCACTTTTGAGTTTTAGAGAGTCTCAGCATCCATTTAAAGAACCTTTGGGCCCAACATGTAGCTGACAACCCCTTGGCCATTTGTATTCAGAGGTCTAGCCACCACTTGGGAAGTGTGAAACTACTCTGTTCTATTATCATGATTTTCTGCAGACTTGCGATATTTTTATGTGTGCCATTGGAAAGAGAAGATCCACTTTTGCTGAGTTGAGGAAGGACTGTGTCCACCAGATAGTGTTTGTAGAAATGAGCACAAGAGCATAAGCAGAGGAAGAGAAGAAGAAGGGGGCTCTATTATGGAAGTGGTGGTTGCTCCTTACAAGAGCATACAAAGCCAAATGGGGACACTCCTATGCTGTCCAAATTCTTAGACCTGGGCGAAGATTGCACTGAGTATTTTTAAGGAAAATTTTTTGTATGTCAAAAGGGGACTAGCAAGTTTTGATACTGGTAATTTTGTGGCACCACAAGGCTACACACAGGCTGTCACCTCCAACAGGAAAGCAATTAGAGCTTTCTGAGCAAGCTAATTTAAAGCTAGCAGTGCTATCTTTACCCAGCTCTGCAGCCATTTCTCTTAGTGTTATGTAAACTTAAGGTTAGTAACTGGGTTTATAATTTTTGTTTTAAGTGTTTCCCGCTGCCTTGCATGAGAAGAAGGTGCTCCCCACTTTCAGAGGCATTGTCAAAGAGTGTGTGCAGTTTCCATCAATTTCCATGGCAGGTACATTGCCTTTTGTGGTATGTCCCAAAGGAAACGGCTCCAAATACTACCATGCAAGAAAGCAGCACAGCAATATAGGCCACACTGGTTTTCTGCTCGTATTCCAGGTGTGCCTGAGAGTCCCTGGACTACTACTGTCAGACCTGTGAAATGTAACTGTTGATATAAACCTGCTTGTTGCTAGGCATAAATTCACTACACTTGAGTAATCATCTTCCCTGGAAAATACTTAGGAAAGACTGAAAATCCCAGATACAAGATAATGCCCCGGTCACTTTCGTTGACATGATCACTGGCAATTGACCTCTTGAGGCTGCAGTCTTGGGTAGGATTTGGGTTATTGCTTTAAACTGAATACTTTGAGAGCTGAAACATGCTTCCCCTGCTCTGCATCTCTCTGTTCTGGAAGACAAACAGGAGCACTGAGTGCTACTATGGATAAGTTCTCCACTTGACACAACACCCACAGCTCAGCCGAGCACCTCCGTGCACATGGAGGTCTGTATCTCCACTCCTCCACACCGCTTACAAAGCCTGCTTCTGCTCCAGCCCGGTCATCTGCACCTGCATATTGTGTTCATTGCTGGACAGTGAGTGATTCCTGACACACAGAAGGCAGCTTAGACAAAGACATTTAAGAACAATTATGACTTTAAAGGGAATTGATTTTTTGAAGAACAACTAAGAGTTAAGTATTTGCAGGTTGTCTAAAAGACAAAAAGCTGGAGCAAGACAATGGTCTGCAGATATTTGAAGAATGCAAGCAGACAAAGGGAAAATTATTACCTGGATACAAAAATTGTGGAACTGAATGTGAAATAAAAATATAGAGCTTAGAGCCAGGAAAATCGCTATCTGAATGGAGCAGACTCCCAAGGGAAAGTGGTAAAAACACCATTTGCGGAGGGGAAATGTTTAAAACAAAGTAGGGCTGCTTCCTATTTCTGTACACAAGGGAACAATTTTTCACTGGCAAGGACATAGATGACATGACCTGATAGACCTTTTCTACCACTAGCCTCCAGGACTGAAATCCAAGAGCTATATCCTGAACTACTGAAAACATGACTCAGGACAACGGTGTTATGCCGATTTCTATCACTTGAAGATCTGGCCTTACCTCAATTTTTTAAAGAATAAAACTGGGAAACCCACTTCCTGCATCAATAAACCTATGTGTGATAAATGTTGCGTGCAAGGAAGTATCAGATGTACTGAACCTGTTCTGCAAAAACATTTTTCTGTTTGGAGGTACCACAACAGTGCCAAAAAAAATCAAGCCTAATCAAACTTGTTGGTGTTTAAAGATTTATGGTTCATTCTTAGCCAAAAGCTGTGGTAATTAGTACCACACCAGGGCCTGGACACAATCCAGTTCTTTAAGGCATAACTAGCAAAGTGCCACACGGAACAGTTTTTCTGAGATCAGATCTGGGACATTGTTTTCTACTTGGAAAAAGCAAGTCTCTGTCATTCCTTCTTCCCTTTATGGGGACTATTTTTTTCTGTCACCAAAGAGGAAACTGAGAGTGAAATAGCCAACAGCATAGAGACTGGAGTCAGGGCAGCAGGCAACAGAAACCCACCAGCCAAATGTCCATGCTACAGGAACCACCAAGGCTGATGGAAGCTGCATAAATGCAATTCATAAGTGCAAGCAAATTAATCCCAAAGCAGGCAAGAGAATGTCTGACATGATTCGTGCCACTTTGTAATGAAACAAATTTTTGTTCAGCCCTCAAGAAGTTGACTTGGCTGTAAACCAGGTTGGTCTGGCCTTGATAGAACCCCCAAATGATACTGCTGCAAAAAGTGAGGAACATATGATCTTCCCTGAAAGGGGTTGGAAGTTACAAATAAGAAGTTAAAAAGCATAAAAGGGAAGCTTAATATAGCCATACAACGAAATCCAGTAAGCCAAATGTTAGTTGAAAGGATGCATTCTGGGTTTGTGCCAAAAACTATCGCCGCCCTTCTTTCTCTAAAGATATCCCTCACAGGTGGCTTGAATGTATTTTTGAGCCCGTGGTTGGGCTCTAGATTCCACACACGGTTTACTGACTAAATCAGTCTTTGTGAACTGATACATCCACAGGTCAGGTAGAAAGTAAGATACAACATTATGATGCCTGCAGCCAATGCGAAACATGAGTCCATGCAGTTATTTATAGCTGAAGCCCAGTACTTTGTGCTGGGACGTAATATAAGACTGAAACACAAAAATAATAGTGACACTGTCACTGCAATTTCTGAGGCTGCTCCCTCACTCCTGTAGTTCCTGTACAAAAATGCTTATGGGAAGCTTTGCTGTTGTGTGGTTATGGGAAATACCTCATCAACACTTACACCTGGCTGATCTAGGAGAGAAAATACCGTGGGTCAGGCAATCAGAGCACAAGGTCACTGAGGACCTTGACATGAGACAGCACATCACCTTTATCAGCTAACAGGCTAGCCTAGGAGGAAAACACAAACTCCAGCACTTTACCTCCGAGGCTATTTTTGTGTTAGCTGTAGAT
The DNA here is from genome assembly GCF_047370975.1 of Nipponia nippon. Taxonomy (NCBI): domain Eukaryota; kingdom Metazoa; phylum Chordata; class Aves; order Pelecaniformes; family Threskiornithidae; genus Nipponia; species Nipponia nippon. Next base: position 13,817,216 of record NW_028262290.1, on the reverse strand, counting down.
CTTTCATTGACCGGCATTTTTCATACATAGATGATGTGCATAAAAAGCATGAGGATGGTCCAGACTTATGAAAAACATGAAGGGCTCTGCAACTCTGCCTATGTTATGAACTTCTTTGTGTTTTGTGCAGCACTTTGGGAGTTGTTCTACTTTTACAGTACCTGTACTTCTCTTATAAAAGCAAAATTTACCATATTCATTTTCCTTTATCATGCAACATAGCTATAGGAGAACTTATTTTACACAAAGTGATGTAAGGTTATTTGCTAGGGAGAGAGATTTGAAATTCTTTGAAAAAATATGATTTATTACAATAAAGGAAAAATATTTTAAAAACAGATGGAAGAAAGCTTGATTTCTGGCCTCTTTTTCAGTTTCTATTAAAAAAAAAAAAGTGCAAGCAACAAGAAAACATTATCGCCGAAAACTTCTCTGCATAGGACAAATTCTGAGGAGTTTGTGCCATGTACATAGGAAACATCTCTGCTGGGTATGTATGGATTCCCTGAGGGTCAGATGCTGTGAGCCTCCCGATGAGCAATACAAAAGCAGTTCCGGTGGTTTGGAACAATTTCTACTTCTCTGGGCCATTAAAAGATAGACACTATGATCGCATAAAAAATAGTTTTGCATGACTCTGCTGCCTTTCTGTGGTTTCCTGGCAGCACTGAGCAGCTGTGATCTGTAAGTGGAGAGGAAGGCTCCCACAGAATCCAGGGCGGTCTTCTAAGGGAGGGAAGGGAAAATCTCCTCCTTAATTCATCACCTTCTTACGGCGGCCCTTTTTGTGACAGCAGCAAGCGATGACTCCTGCATGAGCCAGCATTAACAAGAATTTAATGTGAAAAAGGTTCATTTCATAGTTATGTGCTTTAGCCAATGACTATCTAGGATAGCCTGCAGGATACAGACCTAAATCTTATGTGGTAGAGCTAATATTAAACTGTTCTCCCAACTACTGCTGTTTAAATCAGTCAGCCCAAATGCTGTAAAATTTAGCCTAGAATTTTTCACGCATTAGTGAGCTAACAGTAGTTTGTTCATATTACTTGTGGCTAGGGTTGGAGACCCATGCAGAGTTCCTTTAGCTCTGGAAACTTCTTTTTAATAGCACATGCCAAGGATAAACTGTGCCCAGCCTCTGGTCTCCCCCCACATTTATGAAAGTGGCATCACTTATCTACTCTCTAAAAGCAGTTTGAAGATTATTTAATATCTGCAAAATGCTTTGAAAAAAATCAAGCGCTGAATTTGTGCAGTTTTTTTCCCAGAGGGCAAGGATTCACCTCACCAGCTTCAGCAAACTAGAGACTGTTCAAACAAATGGAAGTAACTTCAGAAGTCGTCTGTTACTTTCTAGTAAGATTACAGGGTTCTCCTGAAGTTGAAGAGTTTCCTGCCTCAGAGCTTGCAAACCTCATCCTGAAACCATTCCAGCTTGGAAAGAAAGATTGGGCCCGTTTCAGAAGGACTCTGAATCACAGTGCTCCTTCTTTCTTCACTGACCCATGCAGCTTGACGCTGTGTTAATCTGTGTACAATGTAGTTAACAGCCGTGTATTTTGTATAATGGAGGAATCACACAACTTTTGCAGTTGAAGAGGGATACTTTACTGTCATCTGTTTGCAGCATTGTCTGGGAACTGGACAGGGGAAATCAGTTACTGCTTGAGTGCCCTCTTTTCCCAGAGATTGTCAGCTGCTGCTGTAAAGTGAAGGTCCATCATGCCTGCACAGACCAGGAAAACCCTGTGTATTTGCTGCCGCTGCTCCCCCTGACTATCACCCAGCCCTTCCTGTGGCAGGAGAGAAATGAAACAGGGAATATTTTTAAGTCTAAATAAAAGATGAGCTCTTTAGCACGTTGAAAACTTCAGGGTGTATTTCACATTTCAAAGGCGGTCACAGCAGTGGAAGTCCAGTTGGGCTCAGTGGTGTTACTCTCTATCTATGCAGTATTTGAGACTGACATTGGGTCTGGTGACTACAGACCATGAGGTTAAAATTTCAATATCCCTTTTTTACAGAACACAGCAGTCACTTGAGCTTCAGCCTGACTCTGAAACCAGACCACGAAGAGGTCGTGCTGTCCGCTCTGGTGTGGGAAACTGTGTCCCTGCCTCAATGAAGCTGAGAGATGGTTCCATACTGCATATAGAGAAGTGGAGAGGTGATACCATACTGTATATGGTACACTATACAGTAGGCTTACCACAAAAGTTTTTGAAACCTTCTTATTCATGGGTGTTTCATGAACCAGTCTGTTAACACAGGCTCAAACATCAATTTCCCTTGAAACAATAGATAAACATGGGTCTGAGCCCCGGAGGTGTGCTCCTGGGAAACTCCATCAGTGGCATTTTCATATAACCTGGGGGTATGGGGAAGCAAAATACTATGAATAAACTTCTCTCCAACCTATTAAGACTATACAATGTGAAAGCAAAAAAGCTGTGTAAAACGTGCTCTAATTTGGGAGTGTAAAAAAGGAAAGATCTACTTATTGGCCATCTCTGACAAGAGAACAAAATATATTTGGAAAGGAAGATCAGTCCTTCCATGCCTGTTATCTTAATCTTTCTTTGCTACTTTTCCTTTATATTTCTCAGTCCCTCTCTTAGCTAGGAAGTCTTCTTACTCTCACTTGTATTATAACTTTTATGCCTCAATGTCAGGTTCAAAGATAAGGGGTGTCTTCAACCCTTAGTATCAAATCTCTTCTTGAAGCTAACTCCTACCACCAAAGAACATTGCCCAGATTAAAACTGGCAGAAATTTAACAAATAACGTTCTTCAGCTGCACCATAAGTCTTCCCACCTGTCCTAATGGCAAAATAAATGTGTTAGTTTAAACCAGCACATTTTAGCTTACAATCTAGGTGTGCTGAGAACACCCATGTAGCCAGTTATGGTGGCTCAGCTGCCTTGCCAAACCAGCACATTAAATTGCAGCTGATCATGCCCCCATCCTATAAATTGAAAACTAATTTTTTAAAAAAGAGTTGGCCCAGCAAGATTTCCTCTTCCTTTCTAATCACATAGGAATAACAGTTTAGTACCAGTGCTTTACCTACAGAAACAGGTGCAGACTGAGTGGAAGTCTGTATTTGTGACTCATACATATATACCCAGTACAATTTTAAATTTGTAGCAAATCTTTATTCATTCATAATAATGTGGTCAACATTTATTTGCTCTCTAAAACTCTATGACAGCCTTTTGGCAGATCTATGGTACTTTGTGTGGTTCAGCATGGAATGAAATGGGTTACCCCAAACTATCCAAAAGTCATTCCTATAGTCTTTTATTTTTACTATGATAATTTCATTGAGCCCTACTGGGTACACTGTATGGTGGAAATTTTGCCTGGATTTACAAAAGATACAGAAAAGAGACATTCAGTCTCAAGCAGTAGGTCTGGATATATGTGAGCCTGCAAATATTGATATGACATAAAATTTCTCCCCAACACAGCCAGAAGGATATTTCACACAAGTAAATATTTAAAGCAAACAGTATGCTAGATCACCCTGTGGAGTGATCTAAAGGAACTAACTAGCTCTAAAGGAACTACCTCAGGTACTGGAAGCTTTTTACCCATGGCTTCCTTCTGACTAACTTGTCCAGCTCTGTATTTGGTGTTAGTTCAGGTAACATAGAACTGTGCAGCCTGAACATGGCCTTTAAGAATATCACAGAATATTTATAGATCTTCATACAAACTAAGATTTAATTGTAATCCAACCTCAAAAGACTGTTTTCTCATAAATCTGCCAGGAACTCCAGGACAGAAATTAAAATTACTGGAAAAGGTAAATTCTCTTAATTTCACATTAGATACCACCCTTTGTGAATATGCACACACACACCCCCCCCCAATTACCCTTCTAGTAGCAGATAGTGTAAGATGTCATAGATCATTGCTATTAAAATAGATTTTGATAAACAGTCTTGTAATTAAAACTGTACATCTTCATTTTTCTCACTAATCACATGCAATCCCTTTTAGCAATCTCAAGATGAGTCTGTCAGAACCTTAATTTGCAATACAGTGTGTTTGGTTGTAACAGTGGCTTCAGACCTATAAAATAGCTACAGAAGGATGTCAAAACTCCATAAGTAATAGAGCTGGTAAATGATACATAAATGAGCTGTAAATGACAGTTATAATGGCATGGGAAATTGAAAAATACTGGCTGATATTTAAATAGAAGTTTTCAGTTTGTGAATGTAAATTTATGAGTCTCCTTGTTTACTTGAGTTTGAACACTCAACCTATAGCTTAGTTTAGCACCTAAAACAGACTCATCAAATATTTAAAAGGAATGAACCTCCTCCTTCTTTACTGGAATTAGTACAGTTTCAAAGGATGTTTTCCCCCATTTCTCATGAAAGCTCCACTGCTTCCACTTCATTAAAAAAGTATTTCAAAGTGTTGCAATCCTATCCAGTTCTAGTACGATCAACCCCATTTATTACTTTTGGCCATCTTTCCTGCTCACCTATACACATGACTGAAAAGTGATAAACCAATTCCAAGTTAAGCAGCTCAAAAGGAAACTGAGATTGAGGGTTAAGCATATCTGAGGAGCCTTCAGAGGTACTGGTGACTAAGATTAGATTTGTTTAAATGATGCAAAATCATTTTTGCATGATTTTTCACAGACACCATTTAATGGTTTAGCTGAAATTTTTAATTAATAATTACAATCAGGTTTATATGTTTGCACCACCACTTTTATGGGCACTTCAGTTATCCTGGTTGACATAAGAAATGGATCCAATAAATAGGGTATTCTGAAAACAATAGGAAGTGGTACAGGACATAAATTTTAGCTCTACTGTTTGAAACACTAGGCATTGTGTTATACCATTTTTTTTAATTACATCAATTTTCTGAAAAGAAAATTGCACTTTTTCCAGGCAAATACCAACAGTGCTTGTTGTATTATAATTTCCACAAAGTTATATGCAAGATCAAAATTTAGAACAGATGAAAGGGACAAGTTCTTTTTGACTGGTACTTTCAATGTAATGCATCTTGGATTTGACCTCATTCCGTCATTCCAAAGAACATAAATATTACTGAAGAAAACAGACTAGTGATATTCTTCAAAATTGTATAAATATATTCCATATTACCTTATGTATATGCGACTCTTGATCTTCCTCTACTGCACCACTGATGTTATTGTTACCAGATGGTTGGCCATGTGCCTTCATTTACCCTGGTTCAGTGGTCCAACAAACAAGGGAGAAAAAGATTGGAATCACATTCAGTGCATATAAATGATGAAATAACAGAAAAAGTAGTATGCCAAAGGAGAAAAACCTTCTCCAATGAACATGAGAACATGCCAAAAACTGAGGAATTTCACTTTTAAAGGCAATTCTAATTTGTGAGCAAAATTCAGTGGCTGTAAGGACAATATGTACTTAATGCCTTCCCCTTAGCCCCTGTGTTTGAGGTTTTTGGCTCTGCTTTGCAAGAATTGCTTGATGAAGGAACTACTTAAAGTGATGAAATACACAATATCCCAATGCCCATCCAACTGACATATAACAAGGTTTGCCTGCATTATATTATTCTTTGGTCTATGGATTAATCCTGGCAGTTGTTTTCTAGTAAATATCAACCCTTGGTGGATCATGTTGAATCATTTACCTTGAAGTATGGGTTTCATTGTCATCCAACTAAACAATAATGCTTTGTTTACTTAACTGGATTCAGGCAGTGTAAGTTACCCAGGATATCTACAGAGTGAATTTTACAGTATTATCTCTGTGAAACAATTCCGCCAACCCAAAAATGCACGTCTGTATTCCTTTAAGACTTCGGGGTGAAATAAGCTCAGTTTACCACATCTAAACATTATGTTGCAACCGTATCCACTTCCTCTCATCGTTTCCCTCCAGTTAGCCCTCAAGCCAACCAAATGTCCTCATCTGAAGCTAACAGAAGATTCTAATAAAAACTACGAATGTGCCTATGCTATACTAGTGAAAGACTGAGCCAGAGGACATTCGCTGTAACAACCTTTATTGCCTGGGTTTAAGAGTTTGAATTTCTGTTACATGGTTATTCCCAATACATCAGTTTGGCACTAGGACTTATTGCCATGTACCCCAGAAGACTATCCCGTGCAGAACAGAGCCTCTCTAAACACTGAGTTATGATATATATATAGGGCAAACATTTCTGTTGCAGAACAGATGTTTGAGGAAATGCTTTTTTGGGGGTGAATGCTGAACTTGGGTGATATATACATAGAAGACTGCATGGATACAATTGACGATGTGATTGCTACATGAAAACCAAATGGATATGAGTCACTTAGAAATAAAACAGCAAGCACAGGAAAATGTGCTTGGATAATTCAGAAAAGGTCCATGGTCAGCTTGGGGTCCCGATATTCTGTGCAAGAGAGCCCATAAGAAGTAAAGGAACATCATGATGCCAAAATATGATGGCAGTCTAGTGTTTAAACATTTGAACAGCCTAGTACCTTATTCTCTTCTAATATCATTGCTGTTAGTGAAAAAGTTTCCATTGCATTTGTCTGACCCTCAGCTCATCTCTACAGCTTCCTGAGGAGGGGGAAGTGGAGAGGGAGGTGCTGATCTCTTCTCCCAGGTATCCAGTGACAGGACGTGTGGGAATGGTTCAAAGCTGCACCAGGGGAGGTTTAGACTGGACATTAGGGAGGACTTCTTTACCGAGAGGATGCTCAAACACTGGAACAGGCTTCCTAGAGAGGCAGTCAATGCCCCAAGCCTGTCAGTGTTTAAGAGGCATTTGGACAATGATGTCCTTAATAACATGCTTTAACTTGGTCAGTCCTGAATTGGTCAGGCAGTTGGACTAGAAGATCGTTGGTCCCTTCCAGCTGAAATAGTTTATTCTGTTCTATTCTATATACGTACCCCTGCATAGCTCTGAGTCATTCCCAGACAACTCTGGCCTTGGAAAAAAAACAACTGAGTTACACACATTAATACTTACAAGATTTTATTACAGTGAGCATTTGATAGGATGAGGGCAAAGGGATATCATGGTGGAAATTCTCTGCAGTAATTCCCACTGTTTGCTGAACAACGTCTGAAGAACTAGAGGTGAATACTCTTGCACAGGACTGTGCCAGGATAGCAGGGAATTGCTGAAAGGGATTGTACAAGTTAGAAATGAACATATTGGCACTGAAGCAAATTCAAGAATGAAAGAGATTTAATGACTACTGTAGGCTTTGACATCCTCGCTGAACATGTTAATGTTTACAGTTAATTGACTGAAAAGTTCTGTATTATTTTCTGAATGTCATTTGTCCAGGGGACCTGTGTGTCTTCTATCCATTCCACACGGAGTGGGGATAACAAAAGAAAACGCTGCTGTAATTTTTAGGTAACTGACCGCTGTTGGTGAATTTGAGTTGGCTAGCAGTTCCCCCCCCCCCCCCCGCCCCGATTTCTGTATCTCTACTATTGCTACTTACCAATTTTTGTTAGCCTTTTAGTCTTCAAGAGATTTATATCATCGAATACTTTCATGCAATGCTTCTTCCGTATGTATATTTAATTATCTGGTTTTACTTTGCAAATAGACACCACTATGGATAACAATACATGTTTTTAAAGATAATGAGAAATGAGAACTGAAGCAGTATTAAAGGTGGACCAGTTTGGTATGACAATTTGGGAGTGCTAAGCGGGTAATGGCTAGGGCCATGGAAGAGGGGTGCTCAAGTATTAGATTTTGCAGATAAAGAACATGGAGGGACTGCTGGTGTTTGCCTAATGAAGAGTTCAGTTTCATTTTCTGAACCTGGGCCAAACATGCTATAGCCTCAGTAAATGGCTGGATGGTCGCATCCAGATGGTAGTGGTCAATGGCTCAATGTCCAGATGGCGATCAGTGACAACTGATGTCCCTCAGGGATGCATACGGGGGCCAGTGCTGTTTAATATCTTCATCAATGACACAGAAAGCAGGATCAAGTGCACCCTCAGCAAGTTTGCAGATGACACCAAACTGAGAGGTGCAGTTGACATGCCTGAGCGATGGGATGCCATCCAGAAGGACCTGGACAAGCTCGAGAAGTGGGCCTGTGTGAACCCCATGAGGTTCAACAAGGACAAGTGCAGGGTCCTGCACCTGGGCTGGGGCAATCCCCAGTGTCAGTACAGGCTGGGGGATGAAGGGATTGAAAGCAGCCCTGCAGAGAAGGACTTGGGGATACTGATAGATGAAAAGCTGGACATGAGCCGGCAATGTGCACTCGCAGCCCAGAAGGCCAACTGTATCCTGGGCTGCATCAAAAGAAACGTGGCCAGCAGGGCGAGGGAGGTGATTCTGCCCCTGTACACTGCTCTGGTGAGACCCCACCTGGAGTACTGCGTCCAGCTCTGGAGTCCTCAGCATAGGAAGGACATGGACCTGTTGGAGAGGGTCCAGAGGAGTCCCACAAAAATGATCAGGGGGATGGAACACCTCTGCTATGAGGAAAGGCTGAGAGAGCTGGGGTTGTTCAGCCTGGAGAAGAGAAGGCTGCAGGGAGACCTTATTGCAGCTTTTCAATACTTAAAGGGGGCTTGTAAGAAAGATGGGGACAGACTTTTTAGCAAGGCCTGCTGCGACAGGACAAGGGGTAATGGTTTTAAACTAAAGGAGGGTAGATTTAGACTAAACACAAGAAAAACATTTTTCACAATGAGGGTGGTGAAACACTGGACCAGGTTGCCCAGAGAGGTGGTAGATGCCCCATCCTTGGAAACATTCAAGGACAGGTTGGTCGGGGCTCTGAGCAACCTGATCGAGTTGAAGATGTCCCTGCCAATTGCAGGGGGGATGGACGAGATGACCTTTAAAGGTCCCTTCCATCCCAAAGCATTCTATGATTCTAAATACTGAGAAGCAGCAAAACATAAACTCATTAAATGGAGCACCACAAAGAAAGGAAAACAAACAAAGAAGGGAGCCACCCAGGAGTCCCATAGTCCTGCTGTTGTGCTCTGTTTGTCAGTGAAAAGTAGCAAGTTCAGTTTCTGGGGGCTCCTACTGAAAATTTACATTGCTCCATCTTGTGATCCCACCTGGTAACATAGAAAGCTAAGTTATACTATCGGGATGCACAAGGATAAGCAATATTTCCCTGCAGGCAGACACTGTGTCCCAAGGCTGAAAACAAGCATAGTCTGATTGGGGAAAACCAGGAACTTTAAACAACTTGGAAGGACCTGGATAATCAACAACAGAGGATGCTACTAAGTCTTTCCCCACCCTTTACCACAACACTAGTTATTCCCCAGTCTTCCAATAGCACTGCGTGCTGCTTCCTTTCATCTTTTGCACCTAGATGCCTTCAGAAGGGAGTGAAAGAAATCACCAAATAAAAAGTATAAGCCACATTAGAAGTAGGGTCCTAAATCTCCTCTCCCCTCCCCCTAAATCTCCTCTTCCACCCACATCCTCACCTCAAAAGTGTGCTGGGTATACTCTTACTTCTCCTCTTCCGAGACCTAAATCTGATATTCCTGGCTGCACGTGTTCTGCCTGCACTAGGAGGGGAATTGCCTCCTAATATTAATTACAGTCTGGGAAATGAAGGCACTTTATTGAAAAATGAGAGCTCTTACTCTGAGAGAGTTTGAGACCTCTTACTCTGAGAGATCAAGAAGCTCATTTAACTTCCTGTAACTCCAGGGCAGAAGAAAGCTGCTTCCTCCTCAGTTTGGTTGGGTCAGAAGTTGTTTTAGGAACATGTGTTGTGAGCTGTCATGCTGTGAACTTTAAGCACAGGCATTTTTCATGAAAAATGTAAAGTGAATTTATTTACCTCTTATGCAGGATGGGTACTTGCAATCTGTTTCCTAATGCTTCCACCAGGTCATTGGTGAAAGCCCCAAACACTTTATTTGCTTCCCTTGGAAAGATATTGCATAATAAAACAGGTCTCATTAACAGTCATTAATTTTATATTAATATTCAGTGCAGAGTTACTTTAATTTCACATTTGAATGATGTTTCCAATGACATCTACAGCAAGCTTCTCTTATTAAATATACATTTTTATTCCTATCATTATTATTTCTGTTTCAGAGCTGGATGAAGCACTAATTGTTGAGGTCTCCATTTGCCAAATTTGTTTCCTACAAAAAACCTACAAGGGTTTCCCTACACTGGGAACTGAGGTGGAAATTCTTTTTCTTTTACTGGCTGTACTGCAGGGTGGATCCTGCCTTCAAAGCCCTGCTTTCTAGACGTACTTCACACCCATGTTAGAACAACCTCACTCACACAACCATGCAGTATTTCCCCTGCCGAGAACACTGTGTGATCACGGAGGAATGGGAGGAATGAGTCCTCTTCCCACTCGATTTGGTAATCTGCTACTGAGAGGCAGCGCTCGCCACCGGAAAAAAATGCCTTATAGTAACAGATCACTCAGATTCCTGGGAAACTAGTGGGAAAACCTGCCATCAAACAAGAAAGTATATCATATACTCTCATGTGAGTACTCGCCCTTTCATTTTGCAATATTGCATAAGCATGGCAAACAAATAGTCACTGTGTAATATATTCAGATATAAAGTCATGTTTTGAAACCCACTCAAGATACTTTCTATTCACTGGATTTCATCCTACAGTTTTACTGTATTAGGAAAACATGCTGAATCTTATATGAAAAAAATTTAGTGTTCTGTTCTTATTCTCCGCCAAAATCTTCATACAGCTCCAGGTTGTACAAGTAGGTGCATGTTGAATTCTCTATTCAATATTTTTCATTATTTGGGGAAAAGAATTCAACATAATACATTATTCATCAGTCTCCCAACAAAAAACTAAGTAGAGCTTGAGACATCCTGAACCACAGAAAGACTGACTGTCATGTCTAGTGAAAGGTCTGGGGAATCCAGGCAGACATTGTCTCCCATGCACGTGAATAATTTATGTAAAGTTCTGACATGAAAAATGGTGGGATGTGGAATCAACCCTCACTACAAGCCAGCAACCATATTTGAACCTATATCCTCCCAAGCAGGATACCAATATGTTCAGGGACAGAAGCAACATTACCAGTTTCCATTCTGACACTGAGGGGGTTACTGAGATTTAAACACCTTTTCAAGTCATGATACATGACGCTGCATAGTGCCTTGGAGGGATACAGGGTCTAAAATGATAATGCACAGAAGTGAAAAAACCCTACTGTTGATCTTAAATGCTTAAGTTATGTTAGCTTCACCAGTCACTGAATCAGGACCTGCTTCTTCAATGGTTTTTGAGATGGACTCACCAACTGGCAGCAAGATAAACGGGGCAGTCAAAACCTTTCAAGAACATCTGTGCTCAGCTGATAATTACTTTGACAGCTAACATCTGGCCTGACATATAAGAAGACAGGTTAGTAAGCTGGATTGTGCCAAAAGAGGTTATGAGTACAAACGATGCTTTGTGCATATTGGGAAAAGACTGAGTTCATGTTTTATTCAACTGTAGGAGGTAATTGTGTGTAGAGTGTACATTATAGCATTTCAGCCAGGCAGGTTACTGCCTTCTTTTTCCCAGAGGAACATGAGGATATCAATAATTCTGAAAACTGGCAGAAACAGGGGAAACAGCAGTAAACACATAGCCCTTTTCTGCTTTTAATGTAGACTGTAAGATACTTACAAGGGTGTTGGCCAGCAAAGAAGAGCTTCCCTCATCAGATTTCATGCACAAAAATCAAAGCAAGTTGATAAAATTGTAACATTTGAACTCTTATATCCATCTCTGTCTCTCAATTACAGTTGTAAACCAGGGAAGGTTTACATTCTTCAGGGCAGGGCTATTCCATTGCAGAAAAAGTAAGTTCATTGATACATTTTATTAGAAAAACCTTTTCTCTTCTGCCTTTTATTTTTTAAGAAAACTTATAAATAGATTAAATCCACCTCTGAGGATTAACAGTGATGAGTGAATTAATCTTGCTGGATGTGTAGACTTTGGATAATGAGGGCTTCTTTGTTTAGAAGAATATTCACAGTGATTGGGGTTCTTATTAAATTTGGCTCTGTTACTGGTTGTAGCTTATTTATGTTAATTCTTTATTCCTATGGGGCAGATCGAAGGCAGAGATTTCAACAGTCCTTGCTGGTTAATATATCTTGTATTTCATTCCAATTACTTTAGCATATTTATTGTGTCAGAGAGAGAGATGCAGCAAAACTTGTGTATAAAGACCCTTCTGCCAGTCAAACGGCATGATTTCTATTTCCAGGCACCAAGATAAAAGAAATTAGCTGCTCCTTAGCAATTGAAGGTGAACAGGGGTAGTTCAGTAGGACAGTTGGAAAGATCAAGGCCTGCATTTTCCTTTGACTACTTTCTTAGTAGAAAATTGAGCTAGCAACCTTAGTTGGTATCCATTGAACATGACTAGCAAAATTTGACTGTTTTTTACAACATTTATGTTTTTTATCTTTTTTTATTACTTTGTTATTATTTGTCTGTGTTTTTATTTTAAAATATTTATCTTCTTGTTGAATGCAGAAATACTGCACTCAGCTGGCTCTTGGAAATGAGTTGATAAGTCCACTGTAATGAAGAAGACCACAAAACCCATTGGCTGACTGCAATTGAGGGCTGTTATTCCAGGGATAAACAAGTAAGGAAAACCTATTGATCTGGAGAAGTGAGAGTATATAACATTTATGGATGCACTGGACAGCCCCCTACCCATATTCTTCCCTCATCACTTTATATCTCTCATATGGCCATAAGTACCAGGTTTTACCTCTTCACATGACATCTAGTCACACAATGGAAGAGAACACCATGCAGCAGACATTCTGTCCTGTGGTATCAGGGACTGCAGGGCCCTTCAAGAAAGAAGGCAGCAGAAAGTGTAGGTACTAGCACAGTTCGTCAGTCTTGCAATTTATTCTCTGAACATGTCTGAGAGGTTCCTGAAGGAGAACAGCAACAGCAAAAACAACTGAGCCACAGGTTCATTTCATAATTATGATGAGCTTCTGGGCTGTGTGTTCCCCACTGTTCTCCACAAATACATGATCAGAGTCCTGTACTCAAAAAGGAAGACACCAGTCTACCTGAACACACAGTTAGACAAAAGGCAGAGAGGAAACAAGCACAGGAGATAAGTGACTAATTCAACATCACTTGGAAGCTGCAAGTAAATCCCAAGTTTCATTGCAGTGTCTTTGTCCATCAGATCATACTGTGGTGGCTTGACCTTGGCTGTCTGCCAGGAGTGCACCAAGCCACTCTCACTCTTCCTCCTCAGCAGGACAGGGGGAGAAAATAAGATGAAAAACTTGTGGGTTAAGATAAACGCAGTTTAAGGAAGAAAAGCAAAGGCTGTGCACAGAAGCAAGGCAAAGGAAAAAGATTTATTTTCTACTTCCCATCAGCAAGCGATGTCTATCCTTCCTGGGAAGTAGGGCTCCAGTACACATAATGGTTGCCTTGGAAGAAAAATGCCTTCATAATGAATGTCCTCACCTCCTCTTTTCTCTTAGCTTTTTTTGCTGAGCATGACATCATATGGTATGGAATATCCCTTTGGTCAGTTTGGATCAGCTGTCCTGGCTATGTCCCCTCCCAGCCTCTTGCCCACTCCCAGCCTACTGGTCTTTGGGAGTGGGGTGGAAAGAACCTTGATGCTGTGGGAGCACTGCTCAGCAGTAACCAAAACACTGGTGTGTTCTCAACACCATTCTAGTTACAGCTATAAAGCACAGCACTATAAGGGCTGCTATGGGGAAAGTTAACCCCATCCCAGCCAGACCACATACACCTTGAGTCATACTGGAGCCAACAATATGTATTAACAAGGAATCAAAGAAAATGGCAGATAACTGGACTGAGGGAAAGATGGGGAAATTGCTTTGGTTTACTTTGATACTGTCCAGAAAATAACTGCAACAAGAAAACACAAGCTACAGGTTGCACATGATATTGGACAATGATTTTCCACTTGACCTATGAATTTTTACTTTGCAATATCCTGAGACTTTCTCTGTGGCTAAGTGCATTTGTACTCATTTGTAGGATGCATTTCAAAATCTGTCTATAGACTGGGCACAACAGAATGATACCAAATCTAAGATTAGAGCAGAACCAAATCTAAAAATGATACCATGATCATGAAAGAAGACAAATACTCAAATACACAAAAGACACTCACTGCAAACATGGGGCATAAATAAGTTCCTGTGTTCATTTTGCAGCTGACCATAACTGGGACCCTTGACATCGTACCTGCTTACCTTGCACAGTTTAACAGGACTGAGTCTAGTTTCTCTCACACTCTTGATGTTTTGCATATAAAAAGCCCAGCTCTGAGTTTATCTCTACCTACTTTGTGTTGCTCTGACTATGCAAGAACATCTGGATTCCAGCCTTTCCAGGGTCCATGACTCAAGGTCAGCCCACAAACTAATTACCCTGGTGCAATTCATATCTAGAAACAAAGACTTTAAGGTTGCCAGGCTCTCTTCTTGGGGGCTAATTTCATTTCTTAAGCAGGGATGTTCACAATACCTCTAGCGCTATCATTTTAACCAGTTCTCCTAAAACTGTTTTCATGTAAGGATAGCTGGAAGCATGTATCAATTATTCTAGCAGCTCTGTAGTTTTGTCATCTCTCAAGAAACTGGATAAAAAAAGTTTCCCAGACACAAAAGGAGTGTGTCTGTATTGTCATTACAACCTGATAAATCCTGGACACAGGAGCTGCCTGCTGGGGCCAGGGTTATACATTCATGACTTACCCCATAGTCCTCTGTTCTTATGCAGCCCAGGGCAGCCAGCCCAGAGGCAGACACAGCCTTGCCAAGCACAGCCTTGGCCTGGAGCTCCCAGTGCTCCTGTCCCCCTAGCTGTCTCTGGTATAATGATTTAGCTCATTGTGTTTGTATGGGCAACATATAAGCTCATTGTTCTTGTATGTTTGCATAGTCCTTTCCCAAACTCATGAACTTCCTGTAATCAATTAATTAAATTTTTGTTTCACTTAATTTGTGTTCTTGTGCTGTGACTCTAAGAGGTACAATACAGAGCTTTGAGCCTCAGAGGAACTGAAGATAAAAACAACAGTGAGTTACATTTCTTCTTTCCCAATCCTAGATTGCTCCAGCATGTGTGGAGCCACCTGATATGGCTTAGCCCCGATGGCTTCAGCTTCTGAGGACTGCTCCAAAACGGACCCGACAGGGAGGGAGGAGTTTCCTACAAACACAGCTTCAGTGGAGCTGAACTGGTAGGATCCTGCCAAAGCCAAAACTATTAGGAGTTCTTTACTATGCATAAAAGAGCAAACTTTCCAGCTTTTCACTTTTTAGAGCAGAGTGTATATAAAATAACCAAATGGGAAGACAAGAAATACATTTCAGGTATTTATTTACTTAGCCAAGAGTATAGTGAAGATTATGATGAGGATGAAAGCAACATCCTAAGATCCTTCCAAACACCATGCACCATTGTCACATGGAAAAGGGTCTCTGTCCAATGGTTAAATTGAGACTAAAACTTCAGTATGTAGGGTCAAGCAAATACGTGCTGAACATGTTGGTGTTCAGGACAGCTTCTTGCTGGTTGTATAGCAAGAGGCTTGGAAACTCTGAGGAGGTCAAATGTCTTGTCCCTCTACAAGGGAAGTAAGAGCCCAGAAATCTTTAGTTTTGGTGTGCCTATGATGATACCCAAAATACATAGCTTCTCAGGCAGAAACAGCACCAGGAACAAGAAATCCTTACAGCCCATTCTGGACTACTCGCAGGACAATGGCTCCTGCTATTAGCCTGTTACCTTTTCAGTTGTTACAGGCTGCAAGGGCAGTACTGGGCAACTAAATCTGGGGGTCTGAACTGTTCATGATTCTTCAAAAATATCACCCCATTGCCTCATCTCATCATTGTGAAGCGAATCTTATTTTTTTGGAGATAATGAACAATGGCAGAAGCCATTGACTCCAATGGAAACTCGGACTCAGACAATATTTGGTGCCCCAAGTTTGGCAGCCAAAATAGTTCATATTGAAGTTAGAACCCTGAATTAGTAGGCACTTGTCTAAACATTTGGCCTAAGGATCAGTATTTCTTGGTTTTCAAAATGCTAACCCATTTCGGCAAGTGTTTTGTAGCCCATGGTTGAAAGGAACTTTATAAACAAAAAGTATATGTTATTAAATAGACAAGGGAGAAAACCAGTTTCACTCGAATATGAGAAATTATCTAAGAGACAATAAAGATAAAGAAAAGCTTTAAGGAAGTATTTGCATATGTTTACCAGGAAGGCACAGTAATTCAAATATATATGCTAGTAAACTCAAAAAGTATGATAGAACAGAGTAATGTATACTTTTCAGTGAGCTCATATGACGCAAAACTGAGGGAAATTTGTTAGGATTATTCAGACAGGCCAAAGAAAAGAAATATATATACATCCTATAAGGATTGTTAGAGCATCCCAAGGCAACAGTTCACCTCTTTGTATGGGTGTCACTCAGAAATACGTACAGGCCATGCAATAGTTGCTGGATACACTAATTACCCTGGCACAAATAAAACTGGAGAGGCATTGCCATGCATTTATACCAGAATAAAGAAACTCTTTTCATGCTCACTGCTTCAGAACAGATGGAAGTTATTGACTCACCTAAATTGCTTCTCTACTTGCACAGTGTGTTACATAGAAGACTGTACTGCTATTTTTCTAGGAAAAGAACATATTGCAATATGCAATAGCAGTTTAAGTGGATCGATCAGGTCATTTGCAATTCAGGTGTTAGCAGTTAACTGTTATACTCTTCTTGAAAGTTTCCAAGCAAATGAAAAAGGATAATTATTTTTCATGAGCTTTTTTCAGAGTGAGGGCTCTTCAAGTCAAATTGAATTTTAAAGCAGGATTGTTGCCATAAAGATTTACAGAGGGTCAGTTCAGAATAAGCCTAATTGTAATGAATTAATATAGGATCTTGCAGATGTTATGGGCCTTGTTTGCAGCAATGCTGTAGAAGAACACAACTGTTTCAGTGAGTCAGGAGCACAGAAGTGGATTTTCACATAATGGACCATATCAAACAGAGAGAGAGTGAGATTTGGAGAATGTCTGTATTTACAGTCTAGAAATTGTGGTGACTGGTATGTAGTTGCTACTGGTTGTGCCTAATAAGGCAAAGAGCAGTGGAGAGTCTCTAACCTTAATGTTTCTCCTTGCCGGAACACTTGAAAAGGGAAGCAAGGTAATCAGAGATGAAAGGAGCCCCTTCTCTTACCCATCTGCAATTACAGGGTTTGGAGGGAGCAGAAATTGCTTATGCAGGAGGAAAAGACTGAAGCAAGGAAAGGGATAGTTAGAACATACCAAGAGTGACAAGGGGCAGAAAAGCAATGCTTGAGGACAAGACTCTGACCAAAGAAGGTTTCAGAGTGCTGAGGAAACAAACTCAAGGAAATACATACCCCTCAGATCTGTGTATTTTTCTTAAACTACTCAGGGCAGACACCTATGTGTGTTTTATGCTCCGGACATGTACTGTAATCAGGAAGGCTGACACCTTATTGGTGAGTTTCAGAAGTGGTAATTTAAGTTACAGGCAAATCTAGGGAATAGAATAAGTTTCAGGGCCAAGGATGGCAGGACCATACAGTCTTATATTCAAGATGGCAAAACCTGCCTTGGGAGGTAAACTGAACTGTACTTTTCTGAGATCCAGGAGCAACTTGGACACATTGATATGTGGGCTGAGACCCAACACAACAGACGATTGGTGAGGGCACAGTCAGCAAGACCTTAAGAGTAAGGATGGACAGGAGACAACATCAGGTCTTTCTGTATCTGGAGGCTTCTGCTCCACCTATGGCCTTGTGAATAACTGTGTTAAATGCTTCTGGGAAATCTGGTGGTAGTCCTAGTACTGCAGATTGGCTGCTGGTCACCATCACAGAGGAAGTCAACCATGAATGCTGCTGCGGTCATCTCCATGTCATGTTTGGGTCTGAACTTTGCTTATGTGTTCTACACTCTGCCTTAGTTTTACAGCACTTTCTTAAGAGGAAACTTTACTCTTGGTGCCTGTCCCATGATTACTAGAAATCACTGTGCTCATTACTCAAGTTTTCAGATCCCTTGTATTTTTTAAGTTTCTCTTTGTCCTGATTCGTTTACCTTCTTCTCCTCCCTTATTCAGTGATGCCAAGTACCTTTGCTTCTTGTTGGATAAGTAAGCAGAACCAGATGCCAAACAAGGCTCATGGGGACCTGGGAAACTCAGCTGCCTCCCTCTAACCCCGAACAAGTCACTTGACAGACGCATCCCCTTTCAGAAGAGAATTGAGGTTTTGTTACATTTTGGAAAATAATAGCAAAGTCTGTTCAGCTGCAGCTTTGCCCTGGGCCACCTCCAAACATTACATGGCTATTTGAATGATCAAAACAAAGGCAAAATAAATTAAGAACAAGAATCATCTCTGCCCTATTGAGAATTTCTATCAAAAATTGGAAGTCTTTTCCTTTACTGATGCTTAAGGCATGCCTGCAACAATAGAGTTGGAAGCATTTTCTGATCTAAACCCAAAGGCGTAGCTGTCCTGTCAAAGTCAAATGGTAAGGCACTTTATGTTTGTTTTTAGTTAAAAAACATTGTCTATATGGTTAGCAATATGATATACTTTTTATTAAGTGTGTTATTCCATACTTATATGGCAAGGAGGCATTTTAGAAAACCCTCATTTAGCAGAAAGAGAAAAGCAGGCTCAATTCCTTTTCTGCTAAAGGGGACCGATGAGTACTTATGCTGAAAACACCAATAAATCTTCAATTCTTTCTTTCCAGTTCTTTATGTTCTGTTTCCCCAAGGTTCTGGTTTTACAGTACAGAAGGAGTGCATGGGGTCCTTAAACAACTCTAAACGCTTTTACAGTTTGAAGCTGGGGATAATATTTTTTTGGCCCTCTTCCCTCAATCAATTTCTTTCAAACATAGCGAGACTGTTTACACGGACTGCTGTTAATTCATAGTGGCAAAGTATTTCCCTTTTGTTCTTCCACAACTCTAAACTCGAGAGACCATTGAACGTGCTGCAGAAAAGAGTGGTTTAATCCACTCCAATTTACAACACAGCTAAGTTATCGCAGCTTGAAGAACTCCCTTGTGTTTCTGCTCCAAAGGCTCCTGAATGTGCTCCTACTAAATCCTTCCAAAAGTCAGGTGAAGCATTTAAACCTTTTCCGTGGGGATAACTCATTCCTGCAGTGATGTGAAATGGGAAGATGCCTTACTCAAACAGCCGATGCTCAATGATCTATCAGCAGTGTGAAATAAGCCAGCCTTTGGTTGGGAGGTTTGAACAAAAACTATTCCCTTGGATAGACTGGGGCTCTCTTCAACCTCCTGTTTACTTTTGTCTTTCTAAGACAAGATCAGACACTGGCTTGGAACAGACCTTCTGCAAATTGTTGGTTAGTGCATACGGGGTTTGTGAGTCTTGGTGTCTGCTGAACACCTCAACCTGCCTTCGTGCTCCCTCTCCTAGGAAATGTACAGAATTATATAGGATTTATAAAATGTAGGAGTTATATAGTATTTTAGGAAGCTGAGGAATCATTACACCTAGCCTTGCCACATTTGCATGCCCGCTGAGGATAAAAGCATACAATGGCAGCTATGCAGCAGATAGAAATAAAGGGAGTTTCACTTCTGACATGAGTTTGGTTACCTTCATATCTCCTCTTGCAGAAAACCCAGGGGCAGGGGCAGCTGTTGCCAGATGCAAGGTACATCCCATCTCATGACCTGGGCTCAGAAACCTGAACAACCATATGCTTCCCCCCGTAATACACACAGAAAGCATCACCTGGTCTCCTTTTTACTTCAAGAGTATGCTTGAAAGTGGGCAGCCTGGCATTGGGTATGCCTTGAGGGACAGCGCTTCAAGGCTGCTTTTGTACCACAAAATTTAGTCAAACAGCATGTTTTTGTTTATAGTCGCAAAGTTTACAATTGTACCATATGGAGCAGATTTTGTTTTACTTCAGTTTATCATCAGAAATCAGCTTCTCGGCACCAAGCCCAGCTGATTTCGTATTCTGTTGGTTTAAGGGAAGTAATGTAGGATTCACTGTCTGTATATTCAAGCTCTTTAATTGACATAAACAAACAGAAAAACATTGTCTAGCATGAGTGGATGTTTACTCAGCCCTGCAGAATGGCAAAGCGTATCGCTATAAAAAACACACTATAAAAATAATCTGAGTTGTGATTGTTCTGAGGAATCCTGCAGCACTTACACAATACGAGATAGAGTTATCTTTATTTAACCAGCACTCAAAACATGAATGCAAGATTGACTGAAAAATATCAGATAAATTGTTATGGTAGCTGTGTAAATGCAAAACCCAGCAGAGTCAACAGTGGGTTCAGGGCCTCTAAAGGCAGTTTTTCATTCCAGAGACAAAATGAATTTGCCTTTCATCTCTGAGACCTAAAATGGTACCCATATTACCTGCAAATGACCTTGTGTACTCCAGAAGCATTAACTAGCCACAACACCTTTGGTCAGCCTCACTCGATATTTCAGCTTCAATTATTGTCAAGGCCAGGTATTTCAGATGAAGATGCCCAACATACATAGGAATATTTTTTCACGAGAAGACATTTTTCCTTTGCTCAGTGATTGAACAGCCCATTCCAAGGGAGATTTTAGCAGCTTTAAAACAGTTGCACATGTCAAATATTTTATTCTTGATCATATCTGATAACATTTTCTAGTATTTCAAAAGTAAATTGGGACTTCCTGGCAGAGTTCAGGGGAGGAATTACTTGGCAAAATGTGGTGTTACAATACTGGTCTGGATGCCACCCTGCTGCTTGATGGATTTGCAATCCTAAACTAGGAACCATGACTCCCCATACAGAGTTTGGAGAAAAGTAAGCTTCTGATACTGGGACCTGGGAAAACTAAGCTGCTAATCTGGGATCAATCTGACCCACCTAGTAGGAAGTCCTGAGGAGGTGGATGTAACAGAGAGGAATGGGCGCTTAAGGGTGGCTGATAGGAAATACCTCTGCCTAGTCAGGACTGGGGGTCAGAGCCCCTACCCTGAAGGAGAACCACCAATACGGGTAAGTCACAAAAACATGACAAGTCCTCTACCTCTTTTCTAAGGAACATTTCAACGATGTTTTTTCTGTATAAGGAACTGCATTAAGATGTTCTGCATTGCCAGACTTAAATATCCTCTTATTTGTTTTTAAATATCTAGATGGGCTCGTGCACTCTGCTTCGTAGCTGCTGTGCTGCCTGGGGTGGGACATTATGCTTACACAGCATTGCTGTTTCCAGTAACTGGACCAGTTAATTTGGACCAAGGACTACTCTGGCACCTGAGATTCAGCTTCTCTGCTCTCTTCTGGTTTGAGGCCTCCCCCTGACACAGAAATTGCACAAGACCCATTGCTCACTGACAAATGGCAAAAACCCAAATTGCCAGAGCATATTTAAAGGACTCTGGCAAATCTAAAAGATAGCCATAAGGTAGGTTTGGTGTGACTGACTGCTACAAGGACTTCAAAAGATTGCTGTAGAAAATTAACTGTCTTTTATAAAGTTGTTTTTAAATAGACATCTTCTCTCCCTAGGCAGGCTATTGATAAGATTTTCAAAGATGCAAAGTTTTTAGCCTAACTCCCTGATTATCTCATCAGTGTTAAAATACTTGTAATGAATAATAGTACGTAGTGATTTATTCCTTTTTTATTCTTCCTGTGTATGAGGGAAATACAAACCAGGCAAATCCCTGGGGAATTCTGATGAAGTACAGTCACTAGAATGGAAAAAGTACTTTGCTCTTTAAATCTCAGAGGGCCTTCAGAGGAGCTCTTTTCTAAAGAATACTTCCTCTTAAAGACATAGGAAGGACTGTGAGGTGTTAGAAGTTACTGTGTTCTTGCAGTCTATTACCATTCCACTGGTATGTCCTTCCTGAAAGGAGACATCTAGTCCTTCTAGCAAGGACCAGAAGTAGATGTACAGGTAGCAAGTGTCTTACAACATATCCCAGTACATTATGGAATTTCATTCACTACTCTGGGATGAACACTTCCTTATCTTTTCTGCTAAACAAACTCAATTAAAAATAAGGATTTATAATAAAGAACCCAAATTCAACTCATGCAGTCAACACTATTTAATTGTGCCCATCTATAAAGCTAACAGCTACCATTGAGTTGTCATGAGGAAGAACTGACATTTCAAATTTACTGCAGCTCTTCTAAAGGACAGGGCCAAAGGAGGACAGCGGTATTGAATAAAGTTTCCAAGCATTATTAAAGGTTGTACCACATCACTTTCCTTTAACTTCTATCCCTAACATGAATTGGCCTATGATTTTGGTTTTCCCACCTACTACATTTCTTTTCCTTTGTGATTTTTAGAGCAGATAAATGGTTTAAGAAGTGAAACAGAAGCCATGAAAACTGTACAAGAACATCACTGTAGCAGCAATTCAGCATTTTTTATGGTCAGCTGTTATTCACAGATCTACCATTTCAAGAGAAAACATTCTGAGAAATCTTTATTTAACAAGAAATATAGATCGGGACCTTCTCCACCCTGTTTTCCAGGGTAAGCAGCTGTACATCGAGTTGTCCTAAACACAACATGAACAGCTCTAAAAAAAAATTAACACAATCTGCTTTTCCTGAGACAAAGAACACTTTATTTTCTGAAAAAACAGCTGTTTCAGGAGAGGAGGTTATCCACATTCAGTATGACAGGACCTGACAAGCTTACATTTCTATCAAACACTTTAAAGCTGCTAGTGTCTCTGCAGTCCACTTTCAGTTCCCACAAATGATTTCTGGAAAACACCCAGTGATCCAACATCCAAGTTACACATCAAGTCAGGAAAATGTTATGTATATGAGCGTCACATCAGTTTCACTGAAATACATTTCCCCCCATGTACAAGGCTTTATTTATGATACAATACATCTGTGGTCAAGACTTTTGGTGCCATGTACAGAATTATATTTCATACTAACTAAACACCAATGTAGTGAAAATATACAGTTATTGCAGGCTAAATACAGCTTTATTTTCCCACTAATTTCTACTCTGTCCAATCCCTTTTTGCTTTTTTAAAAACAGTTTTGATCACAGTGATGTGACATCACACATGCTACTTCATAGCGCATCAGGTGAAATCCCACTATTAAAAGTAGAATATATCCCATATTAGAGACATGAAATACAGCAATCATGTTAGCAATGGGCTCTTCGTAACACCGGGGCAGCTATCCATATCTTAAAGGGTACCCTGAGAGCTCCCTCTGAAATATAAGCCAAAGACTGACCCTTAAGAAGAGGTTGGTTTTATGTGGAATATTTTTGAAATCTGACTATTGACAGGGAAAAGTCTGTTTTGATCAACCCAAATTTAATGTTTCTTGTTAAAAAAGAGCTCTGTTTTAGCTGTAATCCTACATTATTTGACCTACAATGGAATTAATATTTTCATCACATTTTGGATATCCCTTTTTACTTTTTAGAGCTTTAAAAAGTAAGAATCAATTTCAAAATAAAAAATCAAAAAGTTTTGTCTGGAAAATTTCATTGGATCTTTTTCTCAGAATTTGTTTTCTTTCACTATTTCCTCTTTGACAAAGTTATCTCTTAGGCTCAACAGGAACTTACAACTTGTCTCAACCAATCCAAATGTGCACTATTTAGCCATTAAAATATTCAAATTATTTCATCATATCCAACCTATAGTTCTACCTGGCCCAAGTAGAATCCAGCAAGAGAACCCTTGTTAATTCCCTAAATGGCTTCAGAAGTGGCCTTAGGAGTCCACTGAGTCATGGAGTGTCAAAGGAAGGTCAGCACCCATACCTACCAACTCACTGTACAAGCCACCTTAGCTTCCCAAAGAAATTCAATCTCTGTGTATTTTAGCAATTAAAACAGCATTTTTATAAAGCACACCCTGGGTGAGTTTAAACTAAAAAACAGTAATTCATCATATACAATAAACAAATCAATTAAATACCCAAACCAAACCACTAAGGCTCAGAGGCAATTTTATATATACATGGCTGGTGAATATAACAGTAATCAGGGTGTGCTTTCTATAAACCAACATGGAATGTTTCCCAAAAATAAACTGTATAAGAGGACTGTGCAACACCAAGAGGCTGATAAAAAGCAATTTAAAATCTATACAAGACTAACAGGATTTCAAAGTGCCCTTGAAAACATGACAGAGGTGAAGACCAGCCTTTCTTTTCTCTACCACTGTCTTGCCTAGAAAAATCTCTATGTCTCAGCTAGCTATTTTTCTCTACATAAAAAAAACCTCTGTATTTTTGCTGTTCACACAAGGAAAAGCTTATTTTGAAGTCTACAATTTCCTTGCCAGTTGTGGTTTTCCACCCTCTCACAACTTCAGCCAATTTCTACATATTCCCAATTCATCACTAGAAAGGGAAGAAGCTGAATAATATTATTACACAAAATATTTTTAAGACAAAAACACCCCCAAAACTTGTGCCCAGCTTCTTTAAGGATGCCAAAAACAAGAGCACGGGCACTTTCAGGCACATTTTCTTCTCACAAACTAAACAAGCTTGTGCTACTGCTCATTTGTCATGGTAACGCAGGGGCTGCTGTAGACATCTACTCTCTGCTTATCATGAAAATATTCTGCAATGTAATAAGTTTCAAAAAAACCCACAGAGCCCAGATTTTTTATCCCTAACAAATTTTAAAGTTAGGAATTTAGATGATGAGATTTCAGTACTATGCTAAACTGCACCAAATAATAATAAAAAAAGCCACGTGTTCTTTTCAGGCTTTAGGACTGCTAGCTCTGTGTGTCAGCATTGCTTTGTTTGTCCAATGAAAGAAGGAGTGAAAATTGTGAGAAACAATTTTCAGGCATTACCAGCTTTGGTCTCAGCATGTAACCTTAACAAAGCGGGAGAGCAGCTAGCTATTTAGCATACTTAAGCTATCATGGGTTGCACTAAAATACTTGAACTCTTACGGAGCAGGCAGAGCTGCACCTGGTTGACAGCCATATATTGGTCTATATGAAATTGATGGCACGTGGTAAATTATAGGCTTCTATAGGGCACACGTGTTAAATGTTAGCCCTGAGAGGCTTGTTAAGAGTGTTACAGCCCTAAAGAGCCCCTTAAAATAATAGGCTTTTATATTCATTGACTTTTGCAAGTACCACAGATTGCATCTTGACCTGTCCTGTCCTGGGGGCATAAACATTAGAAGCAAGGAACGAAGATGAGAAAATTTTCATTTAAGTCAGCTACATTTAAATACATATGCTGTTGTATCTTTTATTTTTGCTTAGGGTAAAATGGACTAATTATGAATTTAATAATATCTATCATAACTATAAACAGAGATGTTCGCAAAGTTAAGGGATATAGCTGCATTCAGTAATAGTGAATTACTTTTGCTTCTGAAAATCCAGCCATATTTCATTTTATTTTATTATAATAGACATGAAATATGTAGCTAAAGGAGCTGATCTGACTGCAGAATGGCAAGATCCATGTTTTCACTGCTATCTTTGTATACCTA
Source organism: Nipponia nippon (assembly GCF_047370975.1). Classification (NCBI taxonomy): domain Eukaryota; kingdom Metazoa; phylum Chordata; class Aves; order Pelecaniformes; family Threskiornithidae; genus Nipponia; species Nipponia nippon. The sequence continues at coordinate 13,791,612 of NW_028262290.1, read as the reverse complement.
TAGAGTGAAAACTGGTGCCGATTTACAGACAAACAAAAAAAAAAATCCAAGAGCTACTTAGCAGGGCTCCATAGACTGCTCTGTATAGATGGACCTGAACCCTGAAGTTTAGAGGCACATGAAATCTTCCCTACATCCTAGGTGTAGCAAGATCTCTCCTAAACTCAGACAACTCCACTCTTAGTTGCTTCCTTCGGGTACTTCCATGTACGATGAGAACCTTCTTCAGTCTCTGTGCAGTGAGAAATGCAGCCCAGTGCACTCCCAAAGGCTGAATTGTTAAACATGACACAACATAGACATTAGATATTTAGGTGACAGCATTTTCACAAATTCAGGGAAGATCCTTCATGGAGACTATAGAAATTGAGGTATGGTGACTGGAGAAAAGACACAGGCAAAAAGAGGATGACTGATAGGGTGGACAGAGCCCCTGAAATTTGGGCTGAGTTTCACCTGGGGATAAAGGTAAAATATGACTTTTTATCACATTTTTTTGTGCATATTCTCCAGCAAATGATGTGGGAGGAGATAAAAAAGAGCATGTCTACGTGAAGCGTATGTCTGAAGGTTATCAATAATTCAGTGTCGTAGAGATATGACATGAGGTCTCTCAGTTAAGGTGCATATTCAGTGGGAATGCAGCACTGCTTTTACCAGCTACCTTTCCAAACCAGCTGGGTGACTTCATCATAGACTATCCACAAAGTTTCCCAACAAAGCTACAGCAGAGACCATCACAGTAATTTGAAAAAGTTCAAATAACAGCTAGTATCACTTATGTCCAGGCTGAATATTTGTTATGAAATGGTTGTTTAATCAACATCCTTTGTATTATGTGCAGGGAGAAAAACACCAAGTGTAGATCATGGCATAATATGCACATCAGAGGTTAAATTTTGACCCCACTACAATCAATGGCAAAGCATGGTTCAGTTTCTCCAAGAGAAAGTCTTTTTTTGAAATCTGCATTTCCCTGCTTCCCCTTTAACCTAGCTGCACCCTAGAAAAATTAACTATTGTCAGAAGAAATAAGGTATAATTCATTGTATCAACTACACGGATGCTTAACTTTTAGATAATTTAGACTAGATGGATCTCACTTCCAGATCCTCCCATGATCAATGGACAGAGAAAGGCAGCTCTAGAGATAAGTTCAGCCCTGTCCCAGAAACCAGTCTTAGGATGGGCTGAATTACACTAAAAGTTTGCCCTCTACTGACTGGGGAGGGAATCTGGTTTACTGGTTTAAACAGTTCAGCCTTTAGACAGTTCATGTTAAGTGAGACAAAGCCAATCCATAATTAAGACACTCAGAACCGTAATGTAGATCCACTTACCCTGTAGTTTAACTCTGTGTACTAGTTCTGCATATTTTGCTTTCCTCATGGGAAAAAGTTATGCTTCTGTAAACTTTTTGGTTATAGAAGATGTGACTATCTTCAGGTCATCTACCAGAGGTACCTAACTTAAAGACTCAGCTATTAGTCTGGACAGTTCACGCCCTGGAAAAGGAACAGTCCTACTCCCAATCACTACCCCAAGGAAACTCCATGGGAAAAGTCATCACAGGTATGACAACAGGTATTTTACAGGATCTGCATGTTCCTCACAAGCATGTCCACACTAAAAAAGACCTGTCACTTTTTTTTTATATATATAAAGTAACAGATTATTCAGATATAAACAAGTTTTGGTTAAGCAGAGAAGAAATGGACCCAGAGATCCTTTACTGTTCTCCATAATTCTGCTCCTTGCAGAGAACATTTGTCCACGTAATACAGCAGTTAGCATGTTTGATATGGTCAACATTTTTTACATAGCTGGAATCAAGAAGGAAGCTATAACACTGAAATGACTGCCCACAAGAAGTGGGTAACATCTCTTCAAGGAATTGAAATAGAACATTTTCTTCCCCTGCAAACGAGGTGTGGATTCCTCAGCACTGCATAATAGTTAAACAAAGTTTTTCCTTATAATGAACCATTCATTTGGATTTCACAATATCTCATCACTTCAGCCGCAGCTGATGACCATGCCAGGAACACTTCTCACATATCATTTGCAATGTTTTCTTTCCTATTACTCCAGAGGAAGGAGGGGAGAGAAGCGTGGGGACAGAGCTGTAGTTCCTAGTGAAGATTTTACAGTGAATCTCTTTTTTCACAATAGTGCTACTCAGAACCACACTGTTGGAGTGCTAGTGAGAATTACACACTAAACAACACTTTTGCCTTGTTATTAGTGGTTCTGCCAGTGTTTGGAGGACATGATGGTATGTTATAACAGTGCTTCTTGCAACACCAAACATTAATGCTAGCACTTTGTGTGTATGTGTAAGAATAGTCCAACTGTCCCATACCAAAGGTCCTCCTAGATTGCTACCTTGTCCCCTACAGTGGCCAAAACAAAAGGGACATGAAAAATTTAAAATGATTGCTCTTTTGGAAGACTCTTTTATCTCCCAGCAATTAGCGGTTTTTTGACACCCTCGGCCAAACATTTCAGCCAGACTATTAACGTTAACAGCCTCAAGGACTGCTTTTAAACTCATTTCTCCTTTGGCACCAACGATATCCTAACCCAAGCTTCCACATTTTATTTATACACTGAGTAGAAAACAAAGAAAAAAGAGTGGCAGCCTTGCACATTTTTTAACTAAGTATCAGATGCAATTTTTCTCCATGATGAAAAAGTTGACCCATCAGGCTGTTTAAATTTCTGTTCTGGTTCAGTGGCTGCTATGTGACTTCTAAGAGCTTTTGACTGGCTACCTAACACTTTCTGGGATGAAATGCTCAGCAGAAGAAAGAAAAATAATTTTTCGTATCTGTTTGAAACATTAGTCATTATCTTGTCTCTGGCTAAACAAAATCCTCATTGCCAACTTTCAGTGTACTGTTTTGCCTTTCCCAAGCTCAAAAATGCTGATTTGTGCAACATGCTGACAAAGGGATGGTCATAAGTGCAAAGATTATTTCTGTGATGAAAAAATGTCAGTATCCTTAGCACGCAACAAGGTATTTTACTTACTATAGGTTTGCTCCTTTTCACCTCAAAGGCTGGGGGCAGGCTGGGCTACAGCAACCATGTGATGGTGGAGTTAAGGATCCCAAAAGGAGGGAGCAAAGCAAGAAAAAAAGATCACAACTCTTGAGAGAAGGTTTTGTCCTGTTCAGGGACCTGCTTTGAAGAATGTCATGGGAGATGGTCCAGAAGCTGTTGATATTCAAGAGTCACCTCCTCCAAGCTCAAGAAAGGTCCATCTGGCTGTGCAGGAAGTCAGGCAAAGGTGGCAGGAGGCCTACATGGATGAACGAGGAGCTCATGACAAAACTCAGACATAAAAAAGGAAGCATACAGGAAGTGGAAGCATGATCAGGTCACTCAGGAGAAATGCAGAGACACTGTCTGAGCATGCAGGAATGGGATCTGAAAAACTAAAGCCCACCTGGAGTTCAGTCTGGTGAAGGACATGTAAGGCAGTAAGAAGGACTTCTACAGGTACATTAGCAGCTAAAGAAAGACTAGGGAAAATGTGGGCATGCTGCTGAACACGGCAGGGGACCTGGTGACAAAGGACACCGAAAAGGCTGAGATGCTCAATGTCCTCTCTGCCTTGGTCTTTACTGGTAAGACTGTCCTTCAGGAATCCCAGGCCCCTGACATCAGTGGAAAAGTCCAGGGCAAGAAAGACTTACCCTTGATAAATGAGGATCAGGTTAGGGAACATCTAAACAAAATGGATAAACACAAGCCTATGGGGCCTAACAAGGTGCACCCATAAGTGCTGAGGGAGCCGGTCAATGTCATTGCAAGGCCACTCTCAATTATCTTTAAAAGGTCATGGCGACTGGGGAGGTTACTGAGGATTGGAAGAAAGTAAATGTCATTCCTACCTTCAAGGAGGGCAAGAAGGAAGATCCAGGGAACTACAGGCTGGTCAGCCTCACCTTGATCCCTGGGAAAGTGATGGAGCAATTAATCCTAGAAACCATTTCCAAACATATGAAGGACAAGAAGATGATTGGGAGTACTCAGCATGGATTCAGAAAAAGGAAATCATGCTTAACCAAACTGAGAGCCTTCTACAATGAGATGACTGTCTTCGTGGATGTTGTTTATCTTGGCTTTAGTAAGAGTTTCAACACTGTCTCCCATAACTACTTCATCGACAAACCAAAGAAGTGCAAGTTAGAAAAGTAGACAGTGAGGTGAATTGAAAACTGGATGAATTTCCAGGCTGAGAGGATTGTGATGAGTGGTACAGAGTCGAGGTGGACGCCACTGATTAGTAGTGTATCCCCTGGGTGGATACTGGGGCCAATAGTCTTTAACATCTTCATTAATGACCTGGATGATGGGGTAAATCTCCAAAGGTCCCTTCCAACCCCAATCTTTGTGTGATTCTCAAATGGCTTCACTAGAACTCTCTGTTTCAACAAATGAATCTACCTTTGCTGACTAATTTTAGGATCTTGGATACGAAGACTGTGGCCTCGGATCATAGTTTCCTTTATATTTTTGTCTGTGGTGTTTTACTGTTGTGCTGCTTTACAGCTATTATTATGTGTTAACAAAACCATGATAGGCTTTACCTGTTTTCTCAGCATTCATCAATGAGGTGTCTTGGGTCCAAGAATGATCAATGAACTTCTATACACTTAAATAAAGCCAGGATTTTCCTTCAAGTGTACAGGGCTTTGTATCTTGTATAAAGACATTTTACAAAACCAATAGAAATAAAACAGAATAAAAACCATGTAAAGTAATATCAGAATATAATCATATACCACTAAATGTACCAAAAGCAAGTCTTCACTGGAAGAAGGAATTTCTAAACATCTCTAACAACAGCAATTTTATTTTGGGCATTAAACATTTAATGAAATTTAAACTCATATTCAGCGACTCTTTGTCACTTTTGCCATCCCTCTTTTTCCCCTTGTATCCTCTATTATTTCTGCTACCTAAAGATAACAATGTACAAAAAAAAAAAAAAAATCTTTGATCATCTCATTTCACAGTCTGACAGAGCTACCCATTTAGAGGCCAAGTTTTGTGTGCATCTCTAGTACTGAGATAAAAATGAGTTGTCATCTTCATATCAGGACTATTCTCCTTAACTATCTCAATGAGAAACGATTTCACAATTTATTGGAGATCTCAAGAAATCTGAGCTTGGTTCTGTTGTCTAAACATGAGATACTCAGGGCAGCCTGCCTGACTTTCAGCTGCTAGTCCAGAAGGCCATGGATCTCCTTTAGGTCCCGTGTCATACTTGCCATCCCCTCTGGATATCTCAGATACCACAGGAAGTCTGCCATAGCATTATTGCTTCATAGCATCTGAGCTTCTAGAAGTCGTCATGAATGAGGACAACTAGCAGACACTGTACTTGTCTTGCAGACCTCCTTTGTTGGCTGTTTAACTTTCAAAAATGGATCCATAAAGTCCAGTCACTTGCTAGGGATAGTCCCTTTGGACTTTAATAGTCTGTAGAATCATAGAATCACAGTCAAGAGAAGGTTGAGTTTAGACACAGCAACAGCCTCCAAAATTGTAACAGGTGGTCTGTAGAAAGGGGCAAGTGACCACATTCAAACTGTAGATACATTTATATTTATTGCATACATTTACACTGACTACCTCTGGCTCAGCAGGGAAATAAAATTCCATATATGAATGAAGAAGTATATGCCTTGTTTTCAACTACAATGCGACAATACGTGTCTAAAAATGTGGAGATTTTTAATGTAAATGGATTTTAAGAACCTCTGTGTTTAATCTTAAATCTCTAAAACAATGCACTTACTATATCATCATGAATTACAAACTGAAGAATAACTCAGCTCTTGAAGCATCATACCCAGTAAGAAGCTGCAAACTGATCTCTCTTCATCTTTTATCCACCAAGTACTGTAAAAACCAAAGATATGGTTGTTGTTTGTTTTCTTCATACACACCATCCATAAACATGTCATTAGCATTCAGTTGTCACCATAGTAAATAACAGCTAATGACACACTGGTGCAGAATTCATTAAGAGTCTTTGGTTTTAAGTATCAGTACCAAGTCTGTTTAATGTATAATATGGCAACCTTCATTATTGATAACAATAAGCAACATGTTTCCCTAAGATTTGCTATCTCTTCTTCACACAAGCAAAGCCGACATGTCAGCTGGGTGTTTATTTGGCTTTCCTTTCATGTCATCACAGGAGATCCAAGATAGCCGCTCAGCAGTTATTATGTGAGGTAAGCACAAGTAACCTCTCTACTCAGCTTTCTGCGACTTATTTTGAACATAATTATGTATAAAAAATAAAACCCAACCCTAAATAAACACAGAGAATCTGATACCAACTGATTAGACCACAGAGGGGACCTAGAGCAAAGGTCCCATTGCTCCATTCCTAGCACCTCCATTTCTTTATAATTAATAACAGTCTGTACTCCACTCAGAAGGTGAAGTGTTCAAATCTTTGAATGTTAACAGAGTTTTTCATCTAGAGAGTTACTTCAGGCAGCACATTAACTGAATACCGAACACAAACTATATATACTGTCATAGATTCGTCTCAGATAAACTGTGTCTGAGGCTCCCAGCTTAAGTTGGCTCCTTGGCTTTCTCCAGGCCGTATCAAGAGAGAAAGGCAGCTTCAGAGGACTGTTTAACCTTCTTCTCCTATGCATTGTGTTTCTCAGTACAGGAAGGATGAACCTCCCCAATTAGGGAAGAACTCCATATTACCAGCTCAGCATAGAGACCTGCCTTCCAGAGAGCAGAGATTTATATGAGATGATGCCCATTCTTTGAGACCAAAGTCACCTGTGATGGGGTGAGCAGGATTTCAGTCTAAATCAGATTCTTCTCTATTTAAACATGCTGACTTGTTCTGCTTTCTATTCCCAGCTGGGCTACCTATTTTCCTTCTCCAATAAATGACATTAAAAACTTACTCAGAAGAAAAAAAACTTACAAAAAAGTATAGTTCTTTCTAGTTATTGTACCCAACTTCTTCTCCCAGAATAGCTCTTTGATATACAAAATCAATTTACCCATCAGGAGAATCTAATCTGCACCTGCCAGCTGATACTGGCCTCTCAGAGACAACCTGCTGTTATTTCACCTGTGTTGGGATGATAATTAATGGTCCACCTCCAGTTGGAGGCTTCTCTGTTGGAAGCTGTCTGTGTAACATGTAACACTTCCTGCTCTAGTGCTTGGACTTGAAAAGTTCCACCCATGAAGAGGTCTGAGCATTGCATACCATGATACTAACATGCCATGGAGCCCTCCCCTCTGTGCCTGAGTGTCCCAGGTGCACCACCTGAATTCTTGATCAGGTGAGGTAGATTTGGCTGTGTGCCTCATGTTACATTCAAAATTTTGTTTATTGTTGAAGAGAATCATAGAATCATAGAATCATAGAATCGTCACGGTTGGAAAAGACCCTTAAGATCATCAAGTCCAACCGTTAACCTAGCACTGCAAAGTCCAGCTATACCATGTTCTCGAGCACCACATCTATCCATTCTTTAAATACCTCCAGGGATGGAGACTCAACCACTTCCCTGGGCAGCCTCTTCCAATGCCTGACCACCCTCTCGGTGAAGAAGTTTTTCCTAATGTCTAACCTAAACCTCCCCTGGCGCAGCTTGGGGCCATTTCTTCTCATCCTATCACTCGTTACTAGGAAGGAGAGACCGACCCCCACCTCTCTACAACCTCCTTTCAGGTAGTTATAGAGAGCAATAAGGTCTCCCCTTAGCCTCCTCTTCTCCAGACTAAACAACCCCAATTCCCTCAGCTGCTCCTCATAAGACTTGTGCTCCAGACCCTTCACCAGCTTCATTGCCCTTCTTTGGACATGCTCCAGCACCTCGATGTCCTTCTTGTAGTGAGGGGCCCAAAACTGAACACAGTACTCAAGGTGCGGCCTCACCAGTGCCGAGCACGGGGGCACTATCACCTCCCTGGTCTTGCTGGCCACACTATTCCTGATACAGGCCAGGATGCCATTGGCCACCTTGGCTACCTGAGCACACTGCTGGCTCATGTTCAGGCGGCTGTCAACCAACACCCCCAGGTCCTTTTCTGCCAGGCAGCTCTCCAGCCACTCCTCCCCCAGCCTGTGGTGTTGCATGGGGTTGTTGTGACTGAAGTGCAGGACTCGGCATTTAGCCTTGTTGAACCTCATACAGTTGGCCCCGGCCCAACGATCCAGCCTGTCCAGGTCCCTCTGCAGGGCCTTCCTACCCTCCAGCAGATAGACACTTCCACCCAACTTGGTGTCATCTGCAAACTTACTGAGGGTGCACTCGATCCCCTCATCCAGATCATCAATGAAGATGTTGAACAGGACCGGTCCCAGTACTGAGCCCTGGGGAACACCACTCGTGACTGGCTGCCAACTGGATTTGACTCCATTTACCACCACTCTCTGGGCTTGGCTGTCCAGCCAGTTTTTAACCCAGCGTAGAGTGCACTTGTCCAAGCCGTGTGCAGCCCGCTTCTCCAGGAGAATGCTGTGGGAGACAGTGTCAAAGGCCTTACTAAAGTCCAAGTAGACAACATCCACAGCCTTCCCCTCATCCACTAAGCGGGTCACCTTGTCATAGAAGGAGACCAGGTTAGTGAAGCAGGACCTCCGTTTCATAAACCCATGCTGGCTGGGCCTGATCCCTCGTTTGTCCCGCACTTGCTGCATAATGGCACTCAAGATGATCTGCTTCATGATCTTTCCTGGCACTGGGGTCAGGCTGACAGGCCTGTAGTTCCCCAGATCCTCCTTCCGACCCTTCTTGGAGAGGGGCGTCACATTTGCTAACTTCCAGTCATCCGGGACCTCCCCAGTTGACCAGGACTGCTGATAAATAATGGAGAGTGGCTTGGCCAGCTCCTCTGCCAGCTCTCTCAGTATCCTCGCGTGGATCCCTTCTGGGCCCATGGACTTGTGTGCATCCAGGTAGAGGAGCAGGTCAGTGACTGCCACCTCTTCAACAACTGGGGCTTCATTCTGCATCCTATCTCCATCTCCCAGCTCAGGGGCCTGAAAACCCCAAGGATGACCAGTCTGACTATTAAAGACTGAGGCAAAGAAGGCATTAAGTACCTCTGCCTTCTCCTAATCCTTTGTGGCAAGGTTACCTTCTGCATCCAACAAAGGAGGGAGATTCTCCCTGGCCCTCCTTTTGTCACTGACATATTTATAAAAACTTTTTTTGTTGTCTTTAACGGCAGTGGCCAGTTTAAGTTCCAGCTGCTCCTTCGCCTTTCTGATCTTCTCCCTGCATATCCTCTCAACATCCTTGTAATCCCCCTGAGTCGCCTGCTCCTTCTTCCAAAGGCGGTAGGCACAGCTTTTTTATTTATATGCACATATATAAAAATAACAATAATAATGCAATTAAAATCATAATGTACAAACTTCTTAGTTCCGTACCCCTTTTCCTGGTGCTATGTTCACCCTTCTCCTGCTTCTCTGCATGCTAGGGTGAATGGTTTCACGCTGATGTTGGCAGTAGCGTGATATTGCAGGGAGTAGGCAGCATCTGGAGTCCTTTGTCAGGAGGAATAAGAAGTTCATGTAGAGGGATTCCTCTTCCCATCTGCTTCTTTCTTCCTTTTTAACTCTTTTTTTCTTTTTTCCTTTAATTTAGTGTCATTTATATATGTTCATTAACACATATTTCTAGCTTTCTCTTTCTGCATTGGTCTGCTGCTCCAGGTTACATCCACGTTTACTACACATAGTGCCATTTGCACATTTTAGATACTATTTGCTGCCTTTGTTACCCCTGTAACCAATTTTGTCCAGGTTTGCAGCATCTCCACTTCTCAAGGTCTCTTCAGTTGTACCAGGTGTGTACTTCTTTATGCTGCATCATCATGTTAGGGTCGTAAACATCTCATTCTACCTAGAACTGCTTGTTACTGCTAGCTATATAAAACTATAGTTGGAGGACACAAAGACAAATAAAAATTTTTAAAGTTAGATACAGATACCTGGTCAGTTAGGTAGACAAATTGCTGTCACAGCTGAACGAAGTCAAACAAAGCTATAGGCAGGTCGAGAATGGTTTGGCCAGAGCAGACCTGATAAGCCTCTATCCTGAGGCCTCTCAAACTCAGTACAAAGCTTATAGCCTGTTACTAGCATTAGTAATACCATACTGCAGGGCTACATGGTTACACTCCTGGCCCTTTAATCCCCTTTTCCTCAAGATTCTCAATCTAAATGCATTTCATAGATGAGTCAAGCATGAGAGAGAGAGAGGAGATGATAGGGAAATGTTCAGATATTCTCAAAGTAAGATCTTCCAAATTACAAAGTCAAAGGGAGGAGATGTTTTCCTAGGAACATTTTTTTAGGAAATTTGATTTTTGTCTACTGTTTTTAACATTCATAAAATACAGTTGACAATGAACTGACTTTTAATTTATTAACTGAAAAATATTCCTTGCTGAGAACTCCAAAGCTAGTTATTTATTGCAAAAAACAGAGTCATGTCAACAAAAATTAGAAAAGGTTTTGGCATTTTCGTCAGTTTATTTCAGGGAAAAAAAGCAATTCTCCCAGCCAGCACCCAGTGTCAGAATGAGCAGAATCCCAAGTCAATCCATGTCATCGAGCACAGCCTGCCACCTGCTCTGCTGATAGCAAAAGATTCAGCATAGTCATGTGCAATAAAGTTGGATGGAGTTGCAAGGCTCCTCAGAAAAGTGGCAGACATGACACCCTACCCGTTACATCCATAGGCAAATGAAAGTTCTTCCATCAGGGACAAAGTGCCTATCAGCTGCAGGACAGCCCCTCTCCAGGATTAGGACTCCTCTGCTCTGACACCCAGTATCAATCTCTCTTGAAACTGAAAACAAAGCTGAAAACTGATAATATAAAAACATGCTGGAAAACCAAGCAATAGCTAACAAATAAATTGGGAGCTGGCATGGAATAATATATTGCAAACCCAGCTGATTACTGGCAGCTGTTACAAACAATATTCTTCTTCCCTTTCTCCTCCTCCTCCTCCCCCCCCCCCCCTTTTTTTTTTGAGATTCAGAGAAGCAAAGAGTTTTCATGCTTAGCTGGCTTTGTTTATTTACTGCCCCAGAGACATCTGAAGTTGCTCACAGCCAGTTGGTGGGAAGTGAAAAGCAATATTACAGGGTAAATAATGAGGTTGACAGGACAACCATGCACTTTAGGGAACAGTTATGTTCATGGGTAGGTTTGTTTCAGTCCCTAGGGAGGGCCTAATGCATGACTGCAACAGAATGAGAAAATAAGAATACAAAAAAATGACAGGCAACAGACTAAGTCTTTTCTGATATGGAGGATAAGAGCATTACAGTCTAAAGTTTTCCCTCTTGTATCTCCTAAGTTGTTTGGCCCTGTCAGCCATCTTCATGATCAACCTGGAACTCATTGCCACAGGACTTCATCAAGGCAAAAAGTTTGGCAAACCTAAAGTAGAAGTGGGCATTTATGTGGATTATGAGGTTAACCAGAATTACATTATTAAAGAGTTTATTAATGTACTAAAAAATGAGGGGTTTTGGAAAAGCCATCCATATTGCTTCAGTGCAGAAGATAATCTCCCTGGGGGACTATCTGGTATAACTTTATACAAGTAATAATGATCCATGATCCACTGCAGATATTTTTCTTATAACACTTCAAATTTTCTGTGTCACTTACACCTGCTGAAAAAGACCTCTTCAGTCTCACTACATCCATGCAGTTAAAGCAAATGGCTTCAAAACAATTCTCTAGAATTGAGGCCACATACACAAACGTCCTTCTTTATATTATTAAACTGTTGACCTTCAAAATAGGCAAGTTGCACTCACGTTATCTACTGGGAATGGTCCCTGGTTCTTGCTAATTCCTGTCCACAAGAACTGGGTAAGCGCTGACTGGTCTGGGCCAAACCTGATCAAGCCAAACCTGCCCTAGTGCCAGGGATCACAATTAATCAGCCTGGACTGGTTCCAGTGCCAGTGCTCACGTTTTGGCACTGTTTAGTTTATTAGTAGAAGAGTTTAGTATAACTACTATGATAGTATTCTCTAGTAGAAGGGATCCAACACGCCAGTCAGGCAATGGTCTTGTGGCACAGTGCATCAGTCTCATGCACTGACAATGTATGCAAGCTCTGCAGCCGCCCCCAAGCCTTTTCCTTTGAGACCCTTTTGAACACCTGTCCCAGTGCAGGATACAGCTTGCCCCTGTGCGTAAGCTCAAAGGAAGCATGACCCTTTTATAACAGCCCCCAGTGGATGACAACTTTGCTCAACACTTTACAGCTTAGACCTAATTCCAATGAGAGCTTTTAAAATGACAAACACAGACGTTAATTGGTAGAATCTTTCATAGACAAAATGCGTTATTTCAAAGCTAGAAGATGGATTTAATATATCAGTATGTGACTTGACGTGATTAATATGTACTCTCAGTTCAGTAACGGTTATTTTCTTCCCTTGACCTTCACATATGTTCAGTATGCTGCTTGCAGAAGTTACAAGTTCACCTTCATTAATTCAGTGACAACAGCCTCTACCCAGTTTTTTTTTTTCCTTCAAAAGCAATGTATTCATCTCAGTTGCATACACCTCATGCAGTAAAATACAAATCCAACTACAGATTGTTAAATGCATAACTAAGCTATTTACCTTGTAATAGATTAATTAAAATACTTTATATCTGTAGTCAGCCAAGCAATGTGGCCACTGGCACTAACTGACTGCTAACCACTACATTCTGAGGGGCACAAGGGATTTAAAAATCTGTACACAAATACTTCATCTTTTCCGTTTACTGTAGCAAGTTTTTCCCTGAAGAAAGCAATTTGCTAGGATATGTGACAATTTCATCATGCCCTGTCTTGTTCGTACATGTTGTCCTTTATTTCCTAAAAAATGTCTGTATAGATTTCCTAAATTGGCTTCCACCTTGAGTAAATATCTGTCATCAGAATAGTAGAGCCATGGGCATAGTGAAATTCTCAACTCAGTTTCTGTGGAAAAATACAGATGTATAAGAATTTAAAAATTATTCTAAACCAAAAAGTTTAGCTGAAAACTAAATGCTCTGCTTTGCTTTCTGGATATTTTAAATTACTATTTTTCTTAATTGAGGTCATTTCATAAAATAAAACATCTTTTCATCATAAGAAGTTGAAATGTTCCATTTTGAAAATTGCAAAATATATCTTGACGTTTTCTCTTCTATCCCTTTTATTTCTTCCTGAAGGTATTCATAAATTTCCTCTGCATTTATGAATGTTTTTATCTCGAAATGGCATTTTCTGGTAAATCTCTTATTAACCAAAACAGGTTCAGGGAGAACAGGCAGATCTTTAAAGAGGTCTCTGTTTCTTATACTGTGGGCAGCCTGCCAAAATAATGTGTTATCTTTTGAGTCAAATGCAAAAGCACAAAATTAGGATGTGGGTCAAAGGGAGAAACATCTGACTCCAAATTTGATATTAGAATTGACTTTTGTCCACATTGCCTTGACAGTTCAGCCCTGATGCTGCCAAGTACACTGCGCAGCTAGTGTAATGTGATGCTATGTTGGTCTAAGTTTATGCTCAGACAATTGATTAGTAGTTGAGCATTGTAGGTTAAAAGGCAGCTTTTAGTGTGTATCAGCCAGTCAGTGAGGGATCACAGCCAACAATAATAGGCAATGTGACCTATGCTAAAGGAAAACAGGAAACTATCAACTGCAAGGAGGTAAGAAAAGAAACTGTGACCTTTCCTACTGGTTCAGTGAGATGGCCCACATGCTACTAAAGGGCATCTCGGAATTTGGCCTTTGGTACCTTAAACTTGTCTGTCCTAGAACCAAACTGAGCTCTTATTTGGGTGTTTTTCTCCTCTAGCCAGACATCTTTTCTCACAAAATACAGGTGATCAAGGTCTTTGAGACTTCTACCCACCTTTCAAACTGGGTTGAAGTGGCCCAACAGGTCCAAATATTCTTTGGGCTGAGAAGTGACCAACAGACACACAAATAGACCTCATGAAAACATTGACCTCTTTTCTTCAGAAAACCAGGCTCAAAAAGCACCAAATTCAAATCCTGCAATATGATGACAGGGAAAGAAGAAGGATAATATTGTCATTTTATGGGAAGGGATCTTATGATGGTGAGACTTGTCTAGTCATCCAGACAAACAGACCAACATTTTCAGATATGTTTTTCACTCATAAGTGAGACCTTAGACACTCATGTGGCAGGCAGAATGATCTCAAGGTACAAGAAATCTTGGAACAGTCACAAAGTATTTTGATCACTAATAAGAAGGGTTTAAAGTCCTGTCAGCCACCGTCATTAATAGACAAGTACACTTGGCATGGAGCGGAAATCACGGTATGTTACACACTCTGTGTGCAAAAAACTAGCTGGACATATCAAAGCACTATGCGTTCAATGAACAAGGATTCTCTTGTGTAAGACTATTCCTGTCTATACCATCCCAATGTAGCTTTAATGGATGAAGAACACATTAGCACATTAATAGTATCCCTAGACTGTGTGTAAACTAGTTTCAGGCATATCTTCTTTGCAGGAAAATATTACCAATCAATGTTCTTTAAAATAGGTATATTTGGCACTCTCTTGCTCCTGCTCTGAGACAATGTCTCTCTCAAAGGAACAGACATTTTCTGATATTCTAGCAAAGCATAGAGTTGTCATCTCTTGTAAAAGTATTTGTTTATTATACTTAGTGTCTACCTACCTTAAACACCTATCTTGGGGTAAGATGTTTCACTTCCTGGAAGTACTCATCTCCTCCAGTGAGTGTGGTGAGATCCTGGATGAATAGCTTGGACTGAACATCTAACTTAAACATCTACATATAGATGAGCAAACCTACCTGTTCTACCATACAACAAATGCTGCATGCACTTACCATTTGTGCCTTTGTTTCCTCCTACACAGTGGAAGTGCTAATAAATATTTGCTTAATTTGCTTGGGTGTTTATATATTATTATAAAGAGATGTAGAAGATATTTCAAGCAAGGAGTAAGAACTCCTGAAAATAATTGTCACAGTTCGTACTCATCAGTGTTGTGCCCATTGTGGAAAAAAAAAAAAAAGATTGCCCTGGCAAGTTTCATTCATCACTCAAAGAAAAACAGAATGTACAGCTATATCTAGGGTCCTCCCTTAGCAGATGTGTGACCTCTAAGTTTGCAGCCACAGTAATAATGGATGGTGAATAATGAGTTCTTCAGGGGGACGGAGGTAGTCTATACCCCAGATCCAGGAGATCTTAAAGCATTAAGCAGCACCTTTTGTAAGGAGGCTAGCACATGGCTAGTTATCCAATGAATGGAAGGTATACTTGGACATTAGTACTAGCTAGAGGGCCATATGAATGAGGAGGAAGAAAGCCACATGCCATGAACTGGCAACCAGAGCAGGCTATGTAAATAAAAATGGCTCTTCAACTCAGTGAGTAAAGAGTGGCCTGTCCATTCCCTGTAATGGAGATTGTACTCACACATACCATCAGCAAAACTAAGAAGACTTAAAATCAGCTTGGCTTCACTTCAAGTGCTCAGGCTACTGATGAAAATGGAGGATCCTTGTGGAATTGCTAAAACAACTGTTGACTGTGAGGTTGCTTTAATAAACACAATTCCTTGTACAGTTTACAATAAGCTAACTGCAGACGCCACATGGGTGTTGGTTCCTAAAGAAATAACAGAGACGCCTTTGTAAGTACTCACACAATGCAATCTCAATAAAATCGCACCCATTGTGCTAGATTATTTTGTTGCCCTGGATCTAGGCAATTGCATGGTTCATAACACAATGGAAAAGTCACTTTTAACTGGGCTTCTTCAGAATCTGAACATGCTGCCTTTTCTAGGAATATGCTGGCAGTTACTACATTGTCTTCTCTCTGTTCAGTTCCTGTGCTTCTTCTAAGCTCTGTTTACTTTGGATATATATGGGCTGTTAGTAGCAATTCAAGGTCACTGCCAAATCTCTGAGAACTATTGACTGGATAGAGACAGTAAAATGCTCTGGCTACCTGCTAGAAATTTCTCATTTTCTCTCACTTCTTCTGTCAAATCTGTAAAACACTTACACCTCTTTAAAGCCCTCTTATTTCCAATAAAACACTCAGAAAGTTTTACTGATATTCTAGAGATGTATGCTCCCAGAATGAACAGTCCTTGTGGTATTTTAAGGCCAATCCTATCAAGGTCTGAAAGCATCTACTTCATATTTCATTGCTGGCCTAGTGGGCACAGAAATTACACATATGTCCCCAGTGTCCATATCGCTGGTGTAACGGCGATGTACGTGGAGCCCACCTTCTGCCCATGCACCCACTCGTATCTGTGATACTACTGCAGCTCCCAGAGCTATTGATTAGATCTGTAGATAGTGGCAGATGTCTCTGACTGATTAGTCCTTGTCCTTATTTTGAAGATTTTCCCTGCCAAGCAGAAAACCTAGAGGCTTTCAGAAAGCAAATAACCAATAAAAATGAGAAGCAAAGTGCCAAACTGCTGAAGTCACATCAGGCTTCTTGTAGGGAAAGCTTGCAGGAAGACAGGCATTACCTGATGGTAAAAAGGAGAACGTATATCTAATCACAACCATGCCTAAAATCCTTGATTTCTAGACATAACAGTCATTGACTGGCATCAAAAGGGAAATATGTAGTATCCTCTCATGGAAGACTTGTTCCACATCACTAATAGAAAAACCTCCACTAACTTCTGTCAAATGTATATCAATGCCACAATATTCAAATCTGAATATTTTCTGGAGTGTGAATGGTAATTCCACATTAAGGACCAATGTAATCTAGGAAATTTTGTAGATATCTCCCTCAAATGAATTTGTGTTTCTTCATTACTTATGAGAGTCCAATAGGAGTATCTTGTTCCTTTATAGTATTATGTATTTTCTGCTTGTTTTTACAGTGCTCTTCCCATTTCATGAGTCTTTATTTACTCTCTAATGGGATGTTTAAATTATGGCTGGAGAAGATATTATGAAATGAGTAGGAGAGAACTGTAAAGTCCATCTAACATTACAATAAGGATTTGTGTTGTTTCTTCAAACTAAAGTATGAAATAAAAAAAAAATATACACCTAAGTCTGTCATAATCTGTAGCTGAAAATACTGTGGGACTTTGCATCCCTGAATGCTACTCTAAAATGGAGGATGATCATCTCTCTCTCCTCCAAGCCACCACACTCTTTCACAACAATAGCAGATGCTTTCCTCAGGGCTAGGAAAAAAAACATAAGGGTTGGAGGTTTCTGATAAAGTAAAAGCACATGTACACCCTAGGATATATTTCAAAGCACATTTTCATAATTTGCTATTAGGGAAAAAAATCAACTCCATGTTTCTATGCTGAGATAGATACCCTTCTTCAGTGAATCACTGAAAGGAAAAACCAGCGTGGATCTGGAAGTCCATGTATGATCTCTGGAGCACCACTGAGCAGCGGTACTCTAGACTGCTCTTAAGTCTCCAGGAAAGAAATATCTATAGATTTCCTGAGTAACATATTCCTATGTGTTACTGTCTTTATGGGTATCTCTTTCCAGTACCATGTTTCCAGAAATATTTTCTACTGCAAATCAGAGCCACTGACTTCTTGTTCTTCCCCTTAGAGACATGGAAACAAACAATCACAGTCTATTTTATGGAAGTCTTATACATATTGCAAAACTGTTATGCACCCTCCTTCAGGCCCCCCTATTCCAAACCAAACTAGCTCAAATCTGTCCACTTTTATTCTCACAAGCTTTATTTCTTAAAGCTCTTCTTTATTCTTGCTTCTCCCTGCTGTGCTCACACCTTTCATGCCCAATGTTGGAAGAGGTCTCCAGCCCAGGCTCACTGTCACCAAGCAGAGCAGAATCATCACTTTCTGTGTTTTGGTAAAAAACCAACACTGTGCAGAGACATAATAATGGTTGGACTATCTGCAGCCACGCAGAGGAGGAAGAAGGAAAACCCTTAGGGGTATTCTGAAGAGAGCAAGGTGCATTTGGGCAGACATGAGTTCACTCTGCCTGTACTTCAAGCTGGCCAGGTGGGAGCCATGGCCAGCTAAGAGCCGTTCTCCTCCATGGAAAAACTTAGGAGGTCAAATTCGGAGTACTGTGTCCAGTTTTGGGGTCCTGTGCACAAGATGGATATTGACATGCTAGAGCAAGGCCATTGCAGGGCCACTAGTGGAGCACAGGATGTATGAGAAGGGGCTGAACCAGGTTTATTCAGTCTTCAGAAGACAAGCCTAGTCGTCGTCTTTGCAAACATGCCTTCACCCAGGTGCTATTGTCCCTAGCCATTTTTGTTATTCCCCAGCCTAACCCACAACCTCTCTTTCAGAAGATATGTGAGAGATCAGCAACCCACATCTGCTGGCTTAATGTAATGTCTTGGCACCATAAGCACAGTGAATGCAGGACTCAGAGCACTGAAGGATACTCACAGAGTCCTTGTGAATGAAGCAAAGAAAGCCAGGCTTTATTTTGGAAATATCAAAACTGAATGGTTTGGGACTTTTTGGATTATTTTTTATGTCAGAGGAAATCATAGTAAACCGGTCTTTTTCATGGAAAAAATTACTCAGTTGTAAAACATTACAAAGCTCTTCTGAAGAGCATGAAAGAAACATTTCTGTCCCCACCTGCACTCTAGTCTCTGGGCATGCAGGAAGAGAGCAGGCTGAGACACAGCACATGTGAGATGGTTTGGCTTCTTCACTGCTCCTTACACTGTAATCACCTGTAATTACTTCACATGGTTAAGCAATTCCAGTTAGAGTAGCAGCTGCTGTACATCCCTAGAAACTACTGGAATGGTAAACTCAGGTTCTTTTTATTAAGTGAAGTGAGCACAAGCAGATTGCTCAAGTCATTAGTTTAGATACTCTGAAGTTCCTTGATATATTACACTGTAATTGTTCCTCTGTTTAAATATAACAGCATGTACATCCATCAGATCTCCCAGATAAATGTTTTAAGCTCATATACTAGAGCTGAGAAGGCCTAGTTTCCATAATAATTATCCAGAATTAGCCCTGTGCTAGCAAACTATGTTCTGTTCATCAATGAAAATAATGTATATCTGTCATATATTGTTTTACTGATCTACATTCCAGACAGGCTGAATGGGAACATGCCATCAATATATATAAAGTAGACTATTCATTAAGTAGAAAACCAGTCAAATGTTATAAAAGATGACATTGGCCTTTGTCAAAAGCAGACTCAAAGCCTTCTTCAACAGTCCTTTATTTTTCAGAGAGAATAGTTAATTCCAGATATTTTAATCCTGATTTAGAATATGCACTCTCACCACTGCCATAAACACCTAAATAGACAGACAAGTGCTCATAAATTGATCAAGTCATATAAAACAAAATGTAAGTAACAAGTGCCTGAATACAAGCATAGTTAGACACACAACCTGTATTTTCTGTATGTATAGTTATGTACAGCTTGTTTGAAATGGGTGGAAGAAACTCTTCTGAATACTATTACAGGCAAATAAAAGCACTCATCAAAGGCAAATTCATCACTATACAGAAGTGCATATTGCCCGCTGAATCTTCCCTTCTGCGGGCTCCTTTAGGTGTCTTTCTTCGTACTACATTTCTGCCTCCTCCCTTCTGCAAAAATAACAGCAAAGAAATCTTGGGAGGCAAAAACAGTGGATGTCTTGAGCTGAGTAATGGTCTGTCCTTCTCCTCTCCTGGCCTCAGTCTGTCCAAGCAGGCGTGTTGTTCAGCTTCTTTATTATGGTCCCTTTTGTGTCCATGGTTCCACAAAATCCCAAAATGCTGACTCTGGTCTCTTAGGAGCCCTCTGAGGGAGGCTCTCCAAGGACAGCTATGTAAAAAAGGTCCTTTCTTCCTGCTGTTTCACTGATATGACAGACAACAAACAAGAGAATATTGACCAAAATTAAAGTTGGTGCTTTAATGTCCCTGGCAGATTTATTTTCTCTCAGGAAGATGAAAGAACTAAATATGTTTCCAAACCCTTGCCAAGGCCTTTATAGCCATGGCTATGCCTTCCAAATTGGTTTGGATTGCTTACTAAAGAATGATTAAAGAGACAAGGTTCATAATTTAGCTTTTTATTGCTTGTTCTTAGGGAAAGAGACATAATTTGTCTCCTCCAGCACTTCCTCCACCCCAGCTTTAGCAGGCAAGGAGGGCTTCCTACTCAGCACAGAAATGTCTCTGTTTTAGAAAAATGAGCAGTATTAATATCCACCAGTCATGTGGTCTCTCTGAGACACATTCAGATGTTATGCTCACCCAAGCTGATGTCTTAGCCTAGGTCTTGTACAGGTGGCCAGCAATTGCCATCTTTGTGGCATGCCATCTGATTCCTGCGAAGCATAAATCCTTCGTAATTCCACATGTAAGGTAGAGTGGAATCTGCAGTTCTTGATCTCCTCCCTTGCATCTCCTCTCAAGGCCATGTTCACCCTTCCCTTACCTATCTACCAGTTTAATGACCATACTATATCATCGAGGTCTTCAGCTAATTTGGGTTACATTTACAGCTACTGTCCTATATCACTGCTCCTTCACTGTAGAAAGGAGCTTGCCCTCAGTGTGAAAAAGTGGAAAGAAAAACATACCCCTATGGAAGTGATTGTTATTATGACTAAAACTAGGCAAAGTATTAAACAAAGACTCCAAGTGAATGACATTTAGTGAAGGGCATGTTTGTGTTCTTCTCAGGGGAAAATACTGTTCTCGTGACAGATGATTAGAAGCAAAGTTCTTTATAGATGCTCTGGGAGGGGAAAAGTGTTTTCACACATGCTTTTCTACTTTGCACCCAGGACGTACTAAGTAGTTTTTATATTATTTACAGAATTACAGGCTCTGTTTCTCTTTAGAAGAATGATTTAATTAACTCAGTTTGCAACAGCTAGACCAGTCACTTTGGACAAAATAGGAGAGAAAAAATTAACCTATGCATTCCTGAAGAAGAAAGGCCATTGTTCTGAATAAAGGAACAAAGAGATGACATATATTGGGTGCTTTCATTTACGAAAATGCTACTGCCTGCGTCAGGGTTCACCCATTATTAGGTGATTTCAGATGAATCAGATATTACATTGGAAAAACTTCATGATGCATTCAACATTCATTTGGATGCAAGTGGAATTACTTGAAGACCACACTGTCATTTCCAGGGAGGAAGCTTGAACTTCTCTGTTTTAACATAATGCTGCCAACAGCTTCCAGCCCAGTGACTAAAACAAAGTAGTGAGAGTTACTGAAATCATTCTGAAGAAATCAAAAAAGCTGCATTTACCAGCACAATCTTCCTCTATTTTACATGAATCTTTTGTGGAGGATTTACTTTTGACACGCTCCAGAGGGTGCATGAGTCATAAAGGAAGTGTCTTCAGCTGACGTCTTCCATTTGCTGGCAGTGGGTTGCAGCCCCCAAATGCCAAAACCGAAGCACAAATTAAAGATATAGACATGGGGATTCCTACTCATAGGATAAAATTGGACTCAGAGCATAATTCCTCATTACCTGAATTAAACAATTGTTTGCTATAATCTTAGAAAGGGGTAGGGGGATAATATTTGATTTTGAGTGGGGCCAGACATCTGCACCACTTGTTGCCTTCAGTGGGGATGTGGACCCTCAGCACCTGCTTGGATGAGACCCTTCAGCCATTATACAAAGGTAGTGAAGAACATGAAGATGACAAACAGTGACATCTCTAATCTTTGCAGGGAAAAACAGCTCATGATCACAGCTGGTTAAGATACAGAATGACCAAATGATTAATCAGCAGAAATGTGGGCTGTGTTGTTACTGCATCAAAGCATGCAAGGCCGAACAAGCTCTCAGCTGGAGTACAGATGCCAAAAGCAAGCTGACAGCCAAAAGCCATGTGTTTTTGGAACCTGTCCCTGGAGAATGGGAAGGAGGAGAGATTTTCCCATGCTGATTTGTCTCTTCTACTACTCTCATTCCCTCTCTGGAGTTGATCCACTACTGCTGAAGTCCAAATTTGTAATTGGGACCTAGTGTAGAAATCCATGATTTTTCTGGCTCACAAAGGACAACACAAGGAAAAAAAAGGGGGGAGGGGAATGAAGAAGAAAAAAAACCTCTCCACCTTTTCTATTATGCAGAAGAAGCCAAGAGGAGATTAAAGAAGGATTTTTCAAAGTGGCCAATGATTTTTTGGAAGGTTTGGGATTTCAGGGAGCCCAGTTTTTAACTCCTGAAAGATTCCAAATTCTTCAGTAGGCTGAAAATCAGGGCTGCATTTTTTTTCCATAAAAGTAGCCTAAAATTACTTATCACTTGGAAATCTCAGTTACATTAACTACCCCCACATCACACAAGCAGTCTGAATTAGAAGTAGAGTGTCCTGTGCTCCAGGATTATGAAGTTCTCCTCTCTGTCTTTTGCCCATGAGGGTAGATTTTCAAAGAAAGACTGACTAGGAGCATAAAACAAAACAAAACAAAAATGTTTCTTTTGAACAGAACCCAATGACACTGACTGATGTCCCATCCCTGGAAGTGTTCAAGGACAGGCTGGATGGGGCTTTGAGCAACCTGGTCTAGCAGAAGGTGTCCCTGCCCATGGCAGGGAGGTTGGAACCAGATGATCTTTAAGGTCGCTTCCAACCCAAACCATTCTATGATTCTATGATTCTATGATTCTATGATTCTATGATTCTATGATTCTATGATTCTATGATTCTATGATTGATTCTATGATTCTATGTGTGGGTACCTGAAAGTAGGACAACAACCTGGGGACAGGTGTCATCTGAAACTTACTGAGGGTTTTTGAGAGCATTCGGTGTCTAAACTACCAGGATTTGCAATTTCTTAAGATCTCAACCACATCATTCTGTTGAATGTATTACAATTTGCTTTATTTGTTATTTGAATTATTGGATCTTCTGAAGCTTACATTGCACGGTCTAGGCATTTATTTCAATGCTTTGAAGAGATTCTAGCAATTCTTAGGTAGTCTCTGCATCGTCTGAATCTTTATAAGGTTATCCTCCAGAGTTATACAGAAGACCAGACTGGATTAATAGAATGGTGCCATACTTGGATTGATAGTTTCAGCAATGTTTTGATTATAGAACATGAAACATAGGTTTGTAGGTTATTACAAATTATCCACACACTCAGTGATCTCTCTTAGGTGCTCAAGGAGCTTCCATTAAAACCACACTATTTTTATGCCAGTATGCCACTTCTGCAAGTTATTTCTTCTGTATGAGATTTAGTGCAGTTTCTCCTGGAGAATGAATGAAACACACTGATATGGCAGCACTTCCTGATAACTTTGGGACATAACATATTGTCCATAAAGGCAAAAAATCTCTTTACTGAAGAGGAACAAGTCTTTGCCTCCATACAGAGCTGACTTCAGGCATGGAAAAGCCAGACTGATAATTATCAACCAAACTGTATTTCATTATCTTCCCTAGCTTTGTTCATTTGACACAGCAGCTGCTGAGATGAATAAGTTTTGAATATGTGAAATCTTATATGTGTTTCAGAGAAATAGAAAAGCTAAGACAGAAAAAATCCTCTTGGGAATGTGCAACTGATCTGCTGACTTCAGAGCTCATCTGGTATGGTAACTGATTACAGCTCTAACTGAATGACTAAGAAACATATCTACAGATTTATAGACACTGTAACAGGCCTTCAAAGAGTAGCTCCCTGATAATTGGCTGAAAGACCATTCCTTGATCTACTGAAATGCCTTAAGAGTTGATCTAACCAAGAGCAATAAATTATTATGATTCTTTTCAGAGCAGACACTGCCAGTTTGAGTTTTCACATGCTAAAAGCAGTTTTTATTTTGTAGTAACTCCTGTTGGAAACCAGATAGCCTGTTGATGGTCAAAAATTCTTGTTTGTTTTTTTTTTTTAAAGGGCCATGTATCCTTGGGTGACTCTTAAGGCGACAGCCAGCATAAAATCTCTAATTCATTTGTATATTATAGATATACTTTTCTATACATTGCATAGGTAACATATCCATATATCTATTCCCACACAGAAAAATGTTATCTGCTTTTGCCACAACAATATTTAGTCCCATTGGTGATCCTTGAAGCTGCATGCACATTTACACACCAGTGAATTCCTAAAATGTTCTACCAAAACCAACAAGGCTCTGAAGATGCTCTGTTTTAATCCCTAACTTACTGACTGTGGACTAAGATGCCTAGGAGCATATCTTAAATGAGGACAGACCTAGCTAGTTCACGTGGCAGTGACACAGTTAGCATGTTGTTATTTAACCTCCCTATACCCCAAGTATGTGCAACACGTCTTTTGGCCCTGTTCTGCGGGTTATAAGGTATCCATCTGTTTGGGCAAAGCAAAAAAGGAACTATGGATGTAAATATTTCTCTGCAATGGGAACAACCACCTTCACTGCTGTTTCAAGAACTGATGTCTCTCACATGCATACAACCCTACCAGCATACGACTTGCTTAAATCTAATCTTCCTGTTTCCTCATACCTCTGTGTTTCCAGACACCACTCAGCTTGCCAGTATTTGTCAGCCATTTAATACTGCTGCTTTACTGCCTTAGGGGTCACAACTATATTTAAGCTCCACGTGAGGAAAGTGCTAACACACTCAATTTAATCTATGGGAAATGGTGACAAAGAGAAGGATGATCACTGTATCAAAGACAGGTCTTCAACCTGAATACCTACACATCTAGATATCTTTTTCTTCTAAGCATCTGCAACAGAGTTAAGACACAGTAGCATGCATTTATGACAAAATATGAGCTCCTCTGAAATCATACACAGTTTTGCCACTCTAGCAATGGGACTGAATTTTCAGCTTTAATTTAGATTGGTGTAAAGCCATTTCTTCTCATTGAGTTGCTGATGGAGGAGGCAGTAGTTCCTGTGATAGTGAGAACACTTGGACTAATAATTCCCTTGCTCTTTCAAATTAAGTTTTATATAATATTTAACAGAAAATGGTAGGGCGGATGCTTGAAGCATAAAGGCTAGGCAAATGTGTGAAAATATAGCCCATAATCTCTGACACCAGTAACTTGAAGAAAGGACACTGAAAGATAAAGTGTATTCACTGATGTAATGGAATTGTTACTGAAACAGAATCGTACAGCTGCAAGGCTTTCAAAGAGGTAAAGTGTTTATAGCGTAGAGATTTTAACAGTAATATTCATTATCTCCAAATAGTATAACATCAAAATAGCTTTAAAGATCTGTGTAGGTATGTTTTAGGAATTCATTGAGATTAATTTATTATAAACCAGTAAGAGCATTTCTGGCCAAGAAAAGAACTAAGGATGATGTTTTTTAATGAAACACAAATTACTGAGTTTTAGAAGAGAATAAGCAAATGACACTGTCTGATGTTACAGATGAGGCTGTGGGGATGTTGGAGGGGAATCTTCTCCAAATCTATTAACATGCAAGTGGTGAATGCACAGACTAGAAAAAGCAAACAAACAAAGTGAAATCTGAGGACTTGTAAAGCAAGCCACCCCACTGTGGAGAATCCTCCCCACAAGGCCATTACTTGGACCTCTGCTGGTTTTAATCTATATAAATGACTGAGACAGATGGAAAACAGTATGCAAGCTGCACTCACTGATTACATCAAGTGAGTGAGCAGAAAAAGGAACTGGGTTTCCTCTGAAATCAGGCTGCTGTGCAGTAAATAAAACTCGGCATTGACAAACATAAATGAGCATATGCCATATGCAGCAGTAAACAGCCCAGAAGATGAAATGAAACAAAGCAAGAAGAAGCCAAAGAACTTGGAGGGGACCTCAAGGAAACACTGGATTTGTCTCAAAAACACCTTTCGCGATGGATGCAGAGAACTTCTTTTCCTTTGAAACCTTGTGTATCCCGCCAGTAAGAAACCTGTCTGGAAAGCTGGATTGCTGTGTCCCCCCATGTATTTATCATCAGTGTGCCATTAAAAACATATAAAATCAGCCAGGTGCTGTCTCGCATCATTTAAGGTATTCAGGATATCGATTGCCCCTGCATTGCGAAGTCCCATAGCTGTTTCACAGAAACTAACAATAGATCTCAGCCAAAATAAACAGGAAAAGAAAAAAAAAAAGTAATTTTATATAGCCTACTTGAGGTACCAGCCTAAATCATGAAAAAAGGGAAGTAACATTTTTACAAATCTCCCAATGAAAGGCTAGGTGTATAGCACCTTCCTAAATAAGAGATTATTAAACAATTCTGGAATTATTTGGGAGATTCTGCATTATTTCCTAAGGGCAACCAGGTTTTGAATACACATGCTCTGAAGTAAACCTACTTGACTACTATTGTAACCTGTCTCATTGACCGTGCAAAAGAAGAAAGGCTACTCACTTCGTGTGAACACGGTCTTTGTCTCCGAAGCCTGCCCATGAGGATTTATAAAAACTGGAGGCAGAGATGGGCTAGCTTAAGAGCCCATACCAAGCTTTCTTCACTGGACAGGATGTGAGTTAGACAGGAGAAATGGTCATCCCTCCTTTGGTTTCACGGACATGCCCCTTGAGTGACCTTGGGAAGGCTGAACCCAAAAAACATGTCTGGGAGGTAGACTTAAAGGCTAGAGTGAAGAGTCAAGATTTCTGTAGGTATGACCACGATCTCATGCAGATAACCTGGATTCATGAGTCTGTAGGTAATCTCATGGAATAGAAAGACACAATGTACATAAATCCTCCTGCACTGTTTTACCCTCCATTACTTCTCTCTTGTAGCAAGACTGAGTGATAAAGGTATCTTCTCCTTTCCTCTCAAATCTCTAGCTTTGCTTTTATGCCCACTGAGCTAAACCCAAAATTAAGCCTGTGTTTAGCTGCTAGAAAGTATTGCTCAAGCCCATATAAACTGTTGTGGCCCTGTGCTGCATGTTCCCATTTACCCACCACCCACTTCCAGATGCCAGCATGAGAGTTTATGTCACCACTTGTTGACCCAGATCTTCTGTAAAACCTTCCTCCCACCCCCTCCTCCCACCCTGAAAACCCTCCCAGATTCACTGCATGACTATTCAAACACTTACACTAGCACAGGGCAGAGAACGGCCAGGGCTGGAGCACAGAATGCTGGGAGAGGGCAGGCAACGGTGTTAGTCACTTAACTAGCATTGCTGAAGAAATGTCACTTACTTAGATGCCCAAAGCCTCCTTGGGGAACAGCCAGGCCATAGATTGCTTATCACAAGAAATCTGAAAGGGCTGAAAGCATTCATGGCCAACAATAAAGCTTTTTACCAAGAAGGACATTTGGGTCACTTACACTTCTTTCAAAGCCTTTTTAAACTTTCAGAACCTCAGGAACTGATGCTGTAGATGCTCATTATTGCTGGCTGAAAAATGACATGGGAAGGAGACTGTGGTTTGCCAGTGCTTTTGCACTCTCTGGCACTAGGAGTAAGACAAGAGTGAATCCCCAGGGCAGATTAGGAGAGAAGGAGCCTTTGTGTGCAATACGCTCTCAATATAAACTCTTACAATCCAAAACTGGAATATATAATTCAGGGAATGTAAAGACTGTCAGAGTAGGGGAATGAGGGAGAAGACAATTTCACAGTGCCCTTCTCTGTCCTTTTGTACCAGACTACAATGCAAGACAGCAGAACCACAGAAAAGACAAAGCTGCGGACAGGCAGGGTTGTAGGACTAGCACAGCCCATGTCACCCTGTGCAGAGCAGCACAGATGAGCAATCTGGGGAGGGGGTGATGGAAGTTAAAGGAAATTAAAGGAAAATAAATGCAGAACAGATGTCAGAAAGCACATTTTCCTTCAGAGAATAATAAATGCATGTGGTGGCCTTCCAGACAAGGTTACTAAGGCAGGAATAACAAGGTCATTTCATAAACAATTAGCTGCTCTTTAGGGTGAAAGTGAAATGCTAGCAGTGACCAAGTTGGACAGCTGACACAGGAACAAAGAATATATTCTTTCCTTTCCTTTGCGCTAGGGACATTCCTCTTTTAACACTCTTGTTTTCACTGTTACTGTTTCTTTGCAAGAATTCTCTGATAAAACTCAATCCCTCTCTGTATTAAGGCCACCAGAAAGAAGCTGGTTAGTGTCTGCTCTGATAGTTAGAGGTAGGGTGTGTGCGTGTGTGTGCACTACCTGGAATGTATGTGTGTGATATGAACTCTTCTCTGTTAGGAACAGAGGACCACCAACATATTTGACCCACGGGCAGTCAATAACCAGTTTCCCGTTGGTAATAACTTAAAGTTGCTTGTGATCCTGGACTATCAGTGAAAGGCGTTAAATGGCTACTTAACCAAGACAGCCACTCAGGCTATAATGAGGCCTTATGTACATTACTGGCAAACTTCTGTATTATTAAAATTCTTTCAGGAAAACACTTGAGTTCAGGTACCTACAAATCTGTCTAGCTCCCAGTTGTGTCATTCACCAGCTGATCTACAACTGTGCTGTTGTTTATTTTGGTAATTTACTTGTATTACTGGCTAAACAATGCTTTCATTGATCATGTGAGAGTAGCTCAGACAGGGAGGAATCATAGAATAGAATAATAGAAATGTTTAGGCTGGAAAAGACCCTTAAGATCATCAAGTCCAACCGTTAACCTAGCACTGCAAAGTCCAGCTATACCATGTTCTCGAGCACCACATCTATCCATTCTTTAAATACCTCCAGGGATGGAGACTCAACCACTTCCCTGGGCAGCCTCTTCCAATGCTTGACCACCCTCTCGGTGAAGAAGTTTTTCCTAATGTCTAACCTAAACCTCCCCTGGCGCAGCTTGGGGCCGTTTCTTCTCGTCCTATCACTCGTTACTAGGAAGGAGAGACCGACCCCCACCTCTCTACAACCTCCTTTCAGGTAGTTATAGAGACCAATAAGGTCTCCCCTCAGCCTCCTCTTCTCTAGGCTAAACAACCCCAATTCCCTCAGCCGCTCCTCATAAGACTTGTGCTCCAGACCCTTCACCAGCTTCATTGCCCTTCTTTGGACATGCTCCAGCACCTCGATGTCCTTCTTGTAGTGAGGGGCCCAAAACTGAACACAGTACTCAAGGTGCGGCCTCACCAGTGCTGAGTACAGGGGCACTATCACCTCCCTGGTCCTGCTGGCCACACTATTCCTGATACAGGCCAGGATGCCATTGGCCACCTTGGCTACCTGAGCACACTGCTGGCTCATGTTCAGGCGGCTGTCAACCAACACCCCCAGGTCCTTTTCTGCCAGGCAGCTCTCCAGCCACTCCTCCCCCAGCCTGTGGTGTTGCATGGGGTTGTTGTGACTGAAGTGCAGGACCTGGCATTTAGCCTTGTTGAACCTTATACAATGGCCTCAGCCCATTGATCCAGCCTGTCCAGATCCCTCTGTAGAGACTTCCTACCCTCCAGCAGATCGACACTTCCACCCAACTTGGTGTCATCTGCAAACTTACTGAGGGTGCACTCGATCCCCTCGTCCAGATCGTTGATAAAGAGAATTGGCCCCAGTACTGAGCCCTGGGGAACACCACTCGTGACTGGCCACCAACTGGATTTCACTCCATTCACCACAACTCTTTGGGCCTTGCCGTTCAGCCAGTTTTTTACCCAGCAAAGAGTATGCCCATTCAAGCCATGAGCAGCCAGTTTCTCCAGGAGAATGCTGTAGGAAACAGTGTCAAAGGTTTTACTAAAGTCCAGATAGACAGCATCCACAGCCTTTCCCTCATACACTAAGTGGGTCACCTTGTCGTAGAATGAGATCAGGTTAATGAAACAGGACCTCCGTTTCATAAACCCATGCTGACTGGGCCTGATCCCCTGGTTGTCCTGTACATGCTGTGTGATGGCACTCAAGATTATCTGCTGCATAACCTTCCCCGGCACCAAGGTCAGACTGACAGGCCTGAGAAGGACCATGAAACTACAAAGGATATAGAAAGAAGGCACTGAAGTGCTTCCTTTTTTTTAATCTAAGGATGTCACTATTATATTCTTAAAAGCTCGTTATTATGATTGCAACTAAGAATGGCTGGGAGAACTAGCTGCTCCTGCAAAAATTACAGCTAAAATATAGGTTTTCATGGTGCTAAGCTTGCAAGCATCCAGCAAGCTTCAACAAAATCTAAATATCTTTATTTCCACTGTGGAGCATCTAATGTGCCCTATATCAACCTCTGCTGGCTACCAATTAGAACACTTTTTATTGTCCAGAGGCAGGTAGAAAAGCTCTTGTTAGAAGTTCATGTATGTATACATATCCAGCAGGTCAAAGAGTAGATAAAGAGATTTATTTTCCTTCCAAAACTCTTGTCCAGCCCACTCAAGGAAATAGTCTGTACTCTGTATTGACATGGAACAGATTGATCTTCATATCAGATCTTACTATGCAAAAAGGACTTGGTCTGAATGAGAATCAGTTGCCAATAAGAACAAGCTACTATCCCTGAGACTCATCAGCTCTTGGACTCAGACCAAATATGGAAGAAAACAATACAGCAGCACTATAACTCATTGAGAAAGGAAAGCAGAGTTCATTTGAATTCTGTCAGCTTGGTTGGCTTGGCTTTTTTACTCCATTTTTAAAAGCTACCTGCTTGAATACCCCACTGCCTTTTTGGTGCAAGCAAATAAGGGGTGTGAAGACAAAGGGGAAAAAAGTCAACAAAGAAAGAGACAAGGCAAAATCCATTCCTCTCACTGTCTGTTTTGGTTTTTTTTTTTCAAGTTAGGTTTGAAAAAAAAAAGCATTTCCAGCAAAACTTCAAAAAACACAAACACCTTTTTTTACATTTTTCATTCAAAAAAGAATACATTGAATTAAAATGAAGTCTCTATTTCAGTGCCTAGAAATATTTTGATCAAATCTAGACAAAAGAACTGATTTCTTTTATCTGCAAAGAGGAAGACAACACAGAGGTCGGATATCCCTCAGAGCATACAAGCTACAGCAAACTAGGAGAGGTGTTGGACTGGAAGATTTCAAGTTGGCTAATATTTTTCCTTAGGCTTTACTTTGAGGCCTGGATGCTGAGACAGGTGTTTGATACTTGATAAATGGAAAATTACATGGCAGAACTCAGCTAGACATTAGAAATGAGATGGTAGGTTTGTGATGGCCTAAATAAAAACAGAACAATTGAACACTTTTTACATTTTTTTAACAATTCTCCTCAGCCTCCTTTTAGCAATTGTCGTTTAATTGTGAGCCCTTGTCCTTTGCAAAGTCCTGAGTCTTGTAAGAGGCTCCTGCTTGTTGAATGCATTCACTAGCAGCTTTCCTGCCCTGCTCAGGTGAAGGCTTCCTACCCTTTCTCCATTAAAACCAGGGGCATTAACGCAGACATTACAGACAACACTTCTCATGACCAAAGCAGAATACTCAGCCCACACACAAGCATTTTCCCTGGCAGATTCCTAGAGATAGTAGCCCTTAGAGCAGTAGGAAAGAGGAACAGCAGGAGCGTGGGCTAGAAAGGGACATTTCCAGCCACAGATTTTCTGGGAAGGGGAAAGGAGATGCAGTCCTCACCTTCTGGGCACATATATGTCAGGCTGAGGGACATGTTTCTGTGAGGGATGCTGAGAAAGAGGTTAGAGCATGGATGAGATGAGAGATATGGTAAAAAAGGCCAAAAACATGGACTGAATGAGCTGCAATGATGTGAGTTACACACAGGGAGCCATGTATAGGCAAATCAAGCAATGACACTGCTGGCATTCCTTAGCTATAAGGAAAAAATCTATTGCAAGTGATGAAAGTGGGAAAACAGCTTAAAGTATGCAGGGATGTGAAACAACTGCAAACCATATCAACTACAGGAAGTATTCATGGACTTACAACAAGCATTGTTTGGACAACAAGTCCATTTAGATTTAAGGCAATAAACCAGGTTCAAATATAAAATGCAATGAAACCCATGCAAATTAATCCATGAGTGCTGATATCCGCAACACATTTTATCCAGAATGACAGGAAATTATTTAAAGTGAAGAGGATTTACAAGGAAACAAAGAGACAAGACTAAGTTAAGGAAGGGTCCATATTATCATAGTCTTGTTGTGGATGCTCACCCTTCTAAAGCCACCTTCAGACCTTTTGGTACACCTCCACTGAAAATCAGCACAGCTTTTGCTTCTTCTATCCATTTGACAGCCAACATAGATTACGGGTATGAACATTAAGAATGTGAATCTTATACCCTTACACAATTGCAACCCGAGCTTTTCAGAAGCTTGTCCATTGCAGAAGTGGTCTTCCTTCCAAATTATTTCAACAGTGAATTCTCACAGCCCCTCAAAAATTCTCAGTCTCCAAGGCCCCCTTCAACTGCTGCATTTGGTGCAGAATTTACTATAGGAGACTTCATACATTAGTTAAAAATCTCTCTGAACTCAGTTCTCGGACCGGACAATATAAAATCACTTACAATGTGTGCTCCTGTAAAGTTCTTTTGGGGACGAACCAAAATGCTGGAAGTTGCACAGCAACACATGTGCTTTTGAGTGTTTTACAATGCTGTCCTTTGGCAAGGAGCTTCTATTGTAACTGATGTAAATATATGATAACTGTGATTTGGGAAAGTCTAGTCAACTAATGAGTCTTGATAATTATAACAAATGATAGCTACTGAGAAGCGACATGGATACACAAGTAAAATATCTCTCACTCCAAGGAAAGCCCAGTATAGTTCAAATTGTAGACTATCAACTTTGTTACGTGAACTGCAATGTGAATTACAAATTATCTTGGCAGCAATATGAGGAATAATATGTATGTTAATAACAGGAATCTTTTTCTTATATTTGTAGGTGGTTGCAATTTGAAGCTCTTGGAAGTTTTTTATTCTTTTTTTTTATTCCAGAATTTGTTGCCCTACCAAGTTACTTGAACAGTGAATTTTGATGACTCTTCACCAGTACCTTATCTGTCAGGCCTGTGTGCAGCAAACATATTCTTCATAATGATAGTTTTTATTTTGCAGATATCTGTGCCACTTTCTAGCAATAACTCTTTTCTTCTGCATAACTGATAGAACATAAAAACCTGATAGGATATGTATATAACATAGGACATGTTATAAAATGTTCACGCTAACAAGTAATCATACATGAAAAAAATCGTGTTCTTGCCAATTAGAGCTGGTTTATGTTTTCACATTGGATTTGGGAATTTTACCTGAACAGTTTCATCAAGTTAGAAACTTTGTACTTAGAAATGCAATTTGAGTCTGCCTAATTGAGCCTGTTGCTTAGTTATGAAACCTCTATCTAGAATAACAGGGTTTTAGCTTATTGTTACCTTCTATGTCAATAAAAATAACTGGATGGAGTGGGTTTGATATCTTCAGCATGTCTGAGTGCACTTGAAAGAGCTCTGAGAAAGGCTCACTTTCTAGCTTTGTTTCTAAAGACTTCAATAAACCTGTACACATAAAAAAAATCCTGACCTTCTTCCTTCCCAGTGCAGAGAAACATTAAATCACAGAACTATATAACTTGCTTGTGAGGTAAGAAAGCCAAGAGATTTCCATTATCTTGTCATTAGGACAATGAGACACAGAAAAAAAAAAAAAAAAAAAAAAAGAGAAGCAGAGAGAGAATATAACAAAATCCTGCCAATTACATCGTGGTACATTCATCATCAATCTCTATTAAATATCAAAAGAAGAATTAAGGCAAAAAGCCTATTACTGGAAAAGCTAAAAAAGTCAAGTTTTCTCATTCAAAGGAAGTATAATTTCTTTAATTGCTTTAGACTTTCAAAAATTTTTTTCTGAAAATTAGAAATTCTGATAAAGTGGCTTTCTGAAATAAAACCATTCCCCAGTATCTGTTACTAAGCAGTGAAGTCAACTGTATTGAAAGTCTTGAGACTGCAAGCAGCATTATGTCTCTGACCAGCATGTTACTTTCAAAGTGCAGCTATTGGCACCCCAAGATTACCTGCTACAGTCCATGGATTCACAGTTCACCAAGACCTGCCAATGAGAATCTAAAAAACATTCTAGATGCACTGTCCTGCGAGAGATGCTCCAAAATGATGTTCTAAAAATGCCTGATTCCATGGAAAGTCAGTGAGTAGATCCTTTTTGTGCTGGCTGCATGGACAGGCTTTTCAAGAAACCATTTAGATATCCAGATTACTATGCATGCCAAAATTAAGAGCTAAAATCTGGGAAAGTACAGGTTTATATGCCTGAAATTAGATGTACAACATTTCAGGCAGAAACCTCCCCAGGCAGCTATCGGTGTAATAGAGATATATTGATAATACATAGAGATATACTGGTCTTTTCTGAACTGACTACCCCGGTACCAGTTTCCCGACAAAAGCTATTCAGGATTGGATATTTTTGTACTCAAGGTTCTGCAAGAACATGATTTACTGACTGAGTGTTTTCAGATCACGTCTAACTCTTCCAGCTTCTACTGAGTTAAAATACTATTAGTAGTGGGAGTTTTGCATAATGGCTGTTGGATAAATCCCCCAGTCAAGAGCCCAGAAGGTAGAATGGAAATTATTTGAATACACATATTAAAGTTAATAAAGGTAAAATCAGCAGCTCCTGAAAGAGTATTTTCT
Source organism: Nipponia nippon (assembly GCF_047370975.1). NCBI lineage: Eukaryota > Metazoa > Chordata > Aves > Pelecaniformes > Threskiornithidae > Nipponia > Nipponia nippon. The sequence continues at coordinate 13,756,992 of NW_028262290.1, read as the reverse complement.
TTGCAGAATTTCATTATGGATCATCACTTTCTGCTCACTTTACTTGAGCCCAGTAACCTATGCTTTTGCAAGCATAAATCATTTAAAATTTTTATATGTTGGATAATGCTAGCAGTGATTCAAAATGAAAAAAAAAAATCTTCATTCATGTAGTATCAGGTGGAAACTAAGGTTATCTTCCATACAAAACTTCAGAGTAGCTATAAATCATTGTTCTTTGGAAAACTGTTGTATAATATTTGGAATCAGAGTATTTTTTCCATGTTTTTAAGTAAGGTGAAGTGCATGGTGATATTTATCAAGTTATTTCCCCATTTTTCTTTTTCTCCACAAAGGATTGAGATAAAAAAAGTGAAATTAAAAACGTCTGCTACTTTTCAGGAAAATCTCATTGTAATTTGACATATGATTTCCATAGAATCTCATTCATTTCCAAGGACATTTTTAACTCTGTGCAATATCTGTCCTGGCCACATCAATGTTTGAGTTGCATTCTCTTTAATCCCTCTTATCCCTCTTCATTTACATTCTCATTGTATAGAGTCTCCATAAACTTTGAGATCACAGAAATCTGCAGATTTAAAGGTTGCACTGAAACATTGTTTCTGAGATGAAAATACTCATCAACTACAGCTGTAGACAGAGACCCTGGACACTTTTCACTTTAGCTCTCTAGTTTGAACATATAATCAAACACCTACTCTTTGGTGCAATATGAAATTGTTATCACATGAGCAAAATCAATAATAAGTAAATCTATGTTTTAGTAAAATGATGCTCAGTGAAATTAGAACTATTTAGGGTTAAGACTTGATAAAATGTTGAAATGTACTTAATGCTGATTTAAGCTACCTTACTTGTTTTGAGGCTATAAATTTATAATAAATGATTTCTGGCATACATGCAGAAATGCCATTGAAATCAGCTTTCTTGAAATATTTTAACAGTTATTCTTCTGGTAGATGAAATAAAGTTCAAGCGTTTGCAAAAAAACTTGATTTCAAAGGAAAGTTAAAGTTTACAAGGCTAAGAGAGGTGCCTCTTTTTCTTATCTTGTTCATTCACTCCTTCTGTAACAGTAAAACCAGTTTTTATTTATCTGAAGACAGACAAGAAATGAAGTTTTGTATGCACTGTTATAGTCATGCAAGTCATGCAGCTCCAATAAATCTCTGTGTCTTGTTGCCTAACATCAGCTTTTCACAGTATTCTGTAAAGTGAGGGAAGTTAAATCTTTATCTTTCTTATTTTACTGCTTCAGCATAACCTGGAAAAGATGCCTTTCATCCAGTAATTTCATCCAAGTCTTTCACATCCTCTTCTCACCCTAAGCCAACTGCCATCAGTGGACAGGAATGTGCTATTTTAATTTCTCTCCCATGCGCAGTGGGTACCAGGGCCTGATCACAAGCTGCACAATGAGGTCACCTGGATCTGCATGGTGGATGGGAGTAGGTAAGGATGTGAAGGGATCCCACCGTCCATCACAAAGCCCAGAGCCCAGCTGAACCAGCTGGCACCTCTGTAAGGGAATCCAGTCAAGTGGGCATCCAGTATTTATCTCCTTTCATTGGCTATGTATACAAATGCAGATCCACTACATAAAATAATAGACCTCAAAACACAAAGTAGCATCTTCAGCCAAAGTAAACTCTCTTAGCATTGACAGATTACCACCCAGACTGAGCAATTATATCTTGCAGTTGCATCGGGTAGGAATTTGGACCCTTACTCTGCCATTAACAACCTAAAATGTTAAGGAAATGGGCAAGAGCAGACAACGCACAGCAATCACAAAAAGTCATCACTTTTATTCATTCAAAGTTGGAATAATTTTTACTCCGTGTTACACAAAATGTTGACTATGGAGAGTAATGGCCTTTATTCAAAACCCAAATATAGACCTTTGGAAAAATAATCTCTTTATCGTGAAGCCAGGGACAAGTATGGATGTTTTTCATGAGCATGCAAGTGTCTCAAATTAAGTTGTGCTTGCAACACTTCAAATCTGAAGTTCTTTCCATGGTCATGGTTTACAACAGTGTATTCTGCTTGACAATAAGATGAAAGATAAAGTTTAGAAACCAAGGCCACAAAGCTACATTAAAACTTAGTTTAGTGTTTGTGTTTGACATTTTTTTAGGAACCTATCATCATAAATTTGTTTGCATATACAATTTCCATGAATTAGCATCCTTACATTTTTACCTTAGAGGAGTTTTCTTCTTTCTCCACAGTGTCTATTTTCTAAACTAAATAAAAGAAAGCTAGGCCCTCCAAGTGCCTGATCCCAGGCAATGTCATCCTGGTTTAGGATCCGGTCCAGAATCAGTGAAGTGTAATAAATCTGATCATGATGCTAAGCTATTTCTTTTTAGAAAGATCTCTGTATCTGGAAGTGATTTAAGGGAACATGTCAGTCAAAATATGATTGGAGTAGCAGCCACTTTCATATACGAACTGGCTTCATTACCACTGGAATGGAACCACTCTTTCTTAAACTCATACTGTATGACAGTAAGACCCCAAACACATCATAGAATCATAGACATCAAAGCTTTCTATGACTTAAACACAAAGCCCACAACTTTACAGCAAAATGACATTGGTCATAATAAAAAGATTAATAAAATGTTTTTCATATTACCAGCTGTAGCAAATTTTACTAAATATCTTCCTACTCATTGATCATATAAAATGTACCCTTTTTGTATCTGGTGTATGCAGTTTAACCATTTTCTTGTCCTATGTGTGACCTGGATAGAAAAGGTAAGCAGGAAAGTTTTCAGAAACACAGTGTATAAAATTAAATTTAAGTTGCCTTTTAAGTCCATGAAAAATTAAAATGAAATTTTTCACAATATTCTGAAGGCACATTAGGTACCATAACTACTCAACTCTAACTTCGCTGGTTTGGGGATACACTGGATAATCTCAAAGGTCAAAAATCTAATAAAACTATTATGACAATATTATCTTTTCCTGAATGGAAATCCTTAAAAAATATCCATGGCTTTTATCTTTTGAGGAATGAATCAATAGAGAACAGCTATTTGCCTTTCATTCTCACACATGAACTAGAGGTCCTCAAATCAAACTAGCCAGTTGTAGATTCGAAACAGGATGCTGTGGGTGCTAAAAGTTTGCATGGATCCAAAAAGTAATTACACTGATTCATAGAACAAAGATCTATTGAACAATATTAAATATGATGTCAGGCTCAGAAAGTCCCTGAGCTTCAAATTGTCAGAGGTTGGGAAAGTACCATGGGAAAATAACAGTATATGTAGCCCCAGTTCTTATATTGTTCCTTAGGTATCTGCTTTTGGCACAGTCAGAGCCAAGGCACTTGGACATATGGTATAAATTATACAAGTAAACTACTTCTCCCCACAAATAACTACTTTTAAACTACATCTGTCCTGGCACTACAGATACTCCAGCAATACCTTTCATCTGTAGCCTAGACCTGCGAGAACACTGTGGCCTCCAAGAGACCTTGGACCATGTAGGCTTTGGTTTGTGAGCCAGGAAGGCACCTTTTTTTATCTGTCTCTCTACCCTAAGGCAGGATAAGTGATATATCAATACATCTTCATAAGGTAAGTGAAAAACTCTTGCATTACACTGTTTGTGCTGATTCTGTTTATCACCTCCTTCGTTGCCTGGAAATTAGTGGATGCCTGAAGCAGTTTTTTCTGAATTTTACTTACTGAACTGAGATGCCAAAGGCAGGAACCTACTCATACTTTGTTCCCTCCACAGTCAAGAGGGAGAGAGAGAGCCTGACATCCACAGGGTGATCCATCCCTTCTAACTTTTCAACAGTGACTTACCACTTACTAGGTGTATTAGATGCTTGAATCTATCTGTCCTTCTCACTCTTCTTTCATGGACTCTAATACTAACTCAATAGATCTGAGTGGGTTGCAATATCCTTGTAACGTGATCCCCAGCCCCCTCTGTAAATATTCTTTTTTTCCCTTTCTTCTTCAGGATAATAGGGCCTTGTTTGAAAAGCCTAAACTCTGCCTGCCTTTTTGGTTCCTGACCATTTGCCATTGACCTACAGTTTTGATGGCTTTTTCAAATCTCTCACATGGTATTACTTCTGTCCTACTGACCACTTAATTGGGCCAATATGCTCTTTCAGCCTCTGATGGCTGTTAGCCTGATAGCAGAATCAAAGCTGTTACAGAAAGCAATAATCATTTGCCACTACCATTACACTCAATAACCAGCAACAAAACTGTCAGTCTCACAATACTTCTATCATTATCAGCCCCCCTCAACTACACAAGTATCTCACATCTTTATTGGTCTAAACCTGCTAAGTGTCAGGGACTGAATCGTGCTCTCAGAGGTACATAGTTTCAGAGAAAGGAAAAGGTTCTTCCCTTCCAGCCCCAGCCATGCAGACAAACCTAACTTATAATTGCTTTACAATACACTTTATGGTACACACAAATAAAAATATAAAATGGAGGTGATGTCAACTAATGTGGAACATCATATCCTTAGCAGTAAGGTTGTCCCCAACAGCTGATTTCTCTATTGCCAGGGGAAGGTTCACTGAGAAAAGAGAAAAAACTCCAGAGGAGTGGTGTGTATACCACATCCTGATCAGCCGTTGAGCAACCTCATCAATAATTGCCCTTGTTTTTGAAGTGACCCTAAACTGTGGAACAGCAGAGTTCATTGTTGAGTATTTTCTTCCCAGAAGGACAAGGAGAATTATTGCTGAAGGAAGAATTCACATACAAATTATAGCCAACTTTGAGGGAAGGGCAGCAGGTCATTATCCCGTGCTGGGGGCAACCTGGATTTATACTGTTCCTCCTAGACTTTCCATAGGTTTCTTTTTTCGGGTGAAGAGAAAGCAGTAGGAATGGAAGGGCTCTTTCTCTTTCATTTGCTGTCACTATGGCTCTGTGGAATCACTTTCTCTCCCTAAGAGAGCCTAGAGATCATGGAAAGTTACTAGCTGGTTTCTGCAGGTCTGCACACCAGACCATAATCTTATAGTAAGAGAGTTGCATGTTCTGCCATTTTGCTCATTCTGAATTGCCTCCTTTGATCTTTTCTGCTCATTTCTCTATCCTGCCCAAGACCCTCTGAACAGCAGCACAACCCCCTGGTGTATCAGCCACCAGCTTTGTAACATCAGCAAGCTTGCTGAGGGTGACTTTGCCACATTGTCCAAGTTATTAATAAAGACGTTAAAGAATACTGGCCCCAATATCAACCCCTGGAATACACCAGTAGTGACTGGTCTCCAGCTGGACTTTGCATTATTGACCACAACATTTTGTGTTTGGTCATTTGGCCAGTTTTCCATCCACCTCACTGTCCACTTATCTAACCTGCACTTTTTTACTTTGTCTGTGAAGATGTTGTGGAGGACAGTGTCAAAAGCCTTGCTAAAACCAAGATAAACAACATCCACTGCTCTGTCCATGTTCACTAAGATGGTAATCTCATTATAGAAGGTGATCAGCCTGGTAAAGCATGATTTCTCCTTCATAAAGCCATGCTGACTACTCCCAATGACCTTCTTGTCCTTCATATGTTTGGAAATGGTTTCTAGGACTAATTGCTCCATCACCTTCCCAGAGATCAAGGTGAGGCTGACCAGCCTGTAGTTCCCTGGATCTTTCTTCTTACCCTTCTTGAAGGTAGGAGTGACATTTGATTTCAAAGATAATTGAGAGTGGCCTTGCAATGACATTGACCAGCTCCCTCAGCACTCCTGGGTGCATCCCATCAGGTCCCACAGACTGATGCATGTCCAAGTCCTATAAAAGTTCCTTAAGCTGATCCTCCTCCACTGAGGGTGCCTTCCTTGCTGCAGACTTTCTCACTCATGTCAGGGGCCTGGGATTCCTGAAGGACAGTCTTACCAGTAAAGACCAAGGCAGAGAGGACATTGAGCATCTCAGCCTTTTCGGTGTCCTTTGTCACCAGGTCCCCTGCCGTGTTCAGCAGCATGCCCACGTTTTCCCTAGTCTTTCTTTTGCTGTTCATGTACCTGCGTTTCTTATTGCCTGTCATGTCCCTCACCAGACTGAACGCCAGGTGGGCTTTGCCTTTTCTGATCACATCCCTGCATGCTCACACAGTGTCTTTGTATTCGTCCCAGGTCTTGTGCCTCTGCTTCCACCTCCTGCATGCTTTATTTTTATGTCTGAGTTTTGTCTTGAGCTGCTTGTTCATCTGTGCTGGCCTCCTGCCACCTTTGCTTGACTTCCTGCACAGCCAGATGGACCTTTCTTGAGCTTGGAGGAGGTGACCCTTGAAAATCAAACGGCTCTCCCAGACACCTGCTTTCTCCAGGACTGTCTCCCATGAGATTCTTCTAAGCAGATGCCCTGAACAGGCCAAAATCTGGTCTCCTGAAGTCCAGAGTTTTGCTATGCTATGCTCCTAAAGAGCATCTGGCATGCTCTTAAAGAACTACCATTTATTTTGTTTCAGTTAAAAGGTATCCAGGCTGTGGTCTCCAAGACTGCTCTGCACTGCGAATCAAAGTGTTCAGAAGCATGCTCCCAATCTAGGCTAAAACAAGGATATAAGACACAACCTGCAGGCAGGAATGAATCTAATTCTTTATCATTCCAGTCAGAGAGGTCAGTGAGTGATATGAGCTTTTTTCCTTAAAGTGCTTCTATTTCTATTTTTCTATGACTCTTTAATGTAAAAAATAAAACAAAACCAACAACAAAAAAAACCAACCAAAGCATAAACAGCCCAGAAAGAAGGATCAGAAATCTATTTTCTCCTTTCCTGTGCCCACTAAGCTGCAGCATTATACTCCTTCTAAATTACATTAATTATACACAAAGGCCAGAAGAGCATTTCTGACTCCTTCATCCCTGCTTCAGGCAGGCAGACCAAATTTAAGACAGAGATATTTCCACATCATTTCCTACCAACTGACAGTGGTATACCCCTTTAGCCTCTTGCTTCTTGTAAATCCCATTCCTGGGAGCCTATACCTCTTCATTAACTGCGCATTACGCAAGAATATGAGTTCCACTTGTGGCATCAGACCCCAACACTTAAGCACTGCAGTCCCAAGACTTGCAGTGCCTAAGGCACCTTCTGAATCTGTACTGCATCACCTTAACAGATCTCTTGATTTGGGCCAAAGTAATATGAACTTCCCCAATAAACATGTCCAAGAGTTGGAACTAGACAAAGAAAAGCTGCATGCTAGGATGGTCACTTTATTGCAGCTCATTTACACAGCTGACTAAGCCCCAGCAGTTTGTAAAATCTTGTAATCTGTTCATATGATACTTGGCAAATTTCCAAGCTCTTTTGACTCAAGAGTGTTCAAATTGTCTTGTAATGAGGATGAATAAAAAAGTACTTTGTTTTCTTGAGAGTTTTCATGAGAAACTTGGAATAATTTCTGGCCACCTCTCCAAAATACTTCTAGATTTGCTGAGCCTTATATTTATAAGACAGCAGAAACCTATACGTAAAGTTTAGTGCAGCACTGGCTCCCTTTATCATTAGTCCCATCTGAATGATAAGGATAACATCTTCTTATCTAAAGACATATTAATGCGTGATAAAGATTGAGTTCTAGTAGAGCTGGCTAGTAGAGCTAGTAGAGGGTAAATCAGTTACTTTCAGAAAAATACCATTTGGGTGACTATTTGGGTCTTCATGAATTCACATTTAACACCCCACCCTGCCTCCCCCCCCCCCCAAAAAAAAAAACAAAAAAACCCCAAAGATCAAGAAAGGAAGCTAGAAAGCATGCAGCCATCAGGAAAGTAGAATAGTGCTACTTTTAAAATAAGAGGTAGTGACCTTTCATCTGAAGGGATTATTTTCATTTTGAAAATTGGCAACTTCTACTAAACAACGTTCCTGAAACTTTTACTAGAGGAAAGTTAACATTTCTGGAAGTCTGACTTCTTTCATCTCTGAAATAAAAGGTCCAGGTAAAATGTGGACTAATAGCCTAAAACCTTCTCCTAAAATTAGTTGCCTAAATCATTCTTGTTGGTCTAAATGTCCTGTGCAATAACTTACTGAATAGGGCATTCACCTGATGGAGACATCCAGGTTCCTGCCATCATTGATCTGATTGCTCCAGATTACTATATGAAAGGCAGTACCACCATAAGCCATATTTTGAGATAAAAGCAGCCATGGCTGTTGTTTCTGTGCTGAATTCAATAACATTAGTATGAGCAAGGATGAGTAGGTCAAGATTTAATCATCATCTAAAGTTTTATAGTATGGACACAGTCTGGCCATTTATTTCCGCTTCCCCAAGCTGTCTTGTTACTGTATTACACAGCTTAACCAGGGGAAAGACATGATACAATGGTCAGTTGTCACTTTGAGTTTCATTCAGTCTTCAGCTTCTCTGAGAACCAACAGCCCACATGGGTGAAGCAAGAGCCCATTGTTTTCTCCCCTTATTGGTGGATGGAGATCATCTGCCCATCTCCAACAGACCTCGAGTCCCAGAAGGCCCCACTAGATCAGCGCTGTCTTTCTGGCAGTACCAAGCTAGCTAATAACTGGATCAGTGAGGTAACATCCACATGTGGCATCATCAGTGTCCTGAGATGAAACAATGCTCCAGCATTGTGATTTAAATATTTTATATGAAAATAAAAATTAACAGCTTACTTTTAGGCAGAGTCTTATACAGCCATGAAATAGTAGCAGGCTGACTAGGACTAAAGTGCCTTTAACTGCTGCAAGCCAAACCAAAAAGCTATGTGCTTGGATACATGGCCTTGTCTCCAACTGAATAGCACTGAACCCAGCCAAAACTCATTTAGAGTTGAAAACTGTCAGCAGTTGGCCAAATGATAATGATTCCAGTTGCCTATAAAGAGAATTCCTGTAGTTTTATCTCAGAGCAATTTACATCTCATTGTGTGTGCTTCACAGGATGGCATGAACTGTGAACACTTGTAATATTTATTGAAACCTGTCATGGTTTAACCCCAGCCAGCAACTAAGCACCACACAGCTGCTCACTCACTCCTCCCTGGTGGGATGGGGGAGAGAATCGGAAGAGCAAAAGTGAGAAAACTCATGGGTTGAGATAAAGACAGTTTAATAGGTAAAGCAAAAGCCAGGCACGCAAGCAAAGCAAAGCAAGGAATTCATTCACTACTTCCCATTGGCAGGGAGGTGTTCAGCCACCTCCAGGAAAACAGAGCTCCATCACACATAATGGTGACTTGGGAAGACAAAACACCATAACTCCGAATTTCCCCCCTTCCTTCTTCTTCCCCCAGCTTTATATGCTGAGCATGACATCATATGTTATGGAATATCCCTTTGGTCAGTTGAGGGCAGCTGTCTCAGCTGTGTCCCCTCCCAGCTTCTTGTGCACCCCCAGCCTACTCACTCGTAGGGCGGTGTGAGAAGCAGAAAAGGCCTTGATGTTGTGTCAGGACTGCTCAGCAACAACTAAAACATCCCTGTGTCATCAACACTGTTTTCAGCACAAATCCAAAACATAGCCCCATACTAGCTACTATGAAGAGAATTAACTCTATCCCAGCCAAAACCAGAACAATACCATATGTTAATGCATAAGTGGATGGCCAAACAAAGACTAATGAGACTCATAAAATATAAAAAACTGTTAGTCGGAGAGGATTTTTGGCAAAGAGTTTCTCATGCTTGAAGACTGAGCTTGTCCTCTGGAAAAAAAATCTACCACATGCAGAGGCACCAGGCAAGTTGCATCACATAGTTTCCCCATAAAACAGCCCTCATGTTACAGGAACTGCAATGATCTGTAGAAGATGAACAAGAAGATGCAAAAAAAAAAAAGAAATAAGGTGTTAGCCAAACTCCATCACAGGGATTTCTCCAAACAAATTTCTGATGTGGTCAGAATTGATTTCACACGTTTGTTTAGATTAAACAAGAATTGTACTCATTTTCATCTAAGAACTCTCAAGGCAGTAAGGAATATTTAGCTTCTGTAAAACATGCAGTGGAATTTCTAAGCTTCTTGATGGCAGTCATAATTGGAATAAAGACAAGGAGTTTTTGGAGGCACTGAGCAATTCAGAACACAAGTGCTGCAAAACATCAGCCAGCATCCCTTTCCATTCAGTATCAAAATTCACCCACTTCAGACAGTTCAGCACTTGGAATTCAAAAGGTGAACTTTTCACCACATATAAACCAGGAACAGAACTGCATTACACATGCTGTTGTGAGTTGTCTCTTGGTGATATGGATGCTGATTACAAAATGAGAGAGCAGCTCTACATCTAGCCCGATAAAGCACTCATAAAATAATTCTTAAAAAACATTTTAATCACCACTAATCCAAACTTTAAGCTCTGAAAAATCCATTGAAAATTCCTATGCAATGGATGATATTTTTATTGTCTTATAATTTCATTCACTCTCTGTCTTATCTTCCCATTCAAGCTGAACTCAGTAGTGGTGTCTGCATCCCATGCAGAGAGGTGCTCAGAAGAATAGTGTAGCTTGATTTGGACTTTGAGGATCCCCCTGCCCAAGCCATGTGAGGTGTCTGTGTTTAGCAATGGACTCTACATCCAGCTCAGTTATGCTGCGGTCCTTGTTCTTTATATAGGGCCTTCTAAGGAACCAGTTTTGTCTCTTCTCCCAGGCTGGTATATAACTGCGAGAAAGAGAACCAGGAAATGAGGTGCGAAAGGACACAAAGTTAGGAGATGTGTTTGCATATTCAAGCTCCTGTGCAACTTTTGAACACTTGTTGCAGAAAATGTCAGGAAGGCCCAGAAGGTGGCAAGCCATAAAAATTAAAGCCATATTAGGATAAAATACTTCATTGGTTCCATCTTTAAAGTTTTCCATGACATAAAATCCGTTGAACTGAGAGCATAAAGTTTTAAAAAGGCAAGGCTTTTGCTGGATCAGATGGAAAACTTAACACACCCACCATATAACGCTGGAGCATGTAATACTTTCCATGAGAACCACACATTTTGATACCAAGCCAAAATACCTTAAGTATTTGTTCCAAAGTTTTGAAAGTGACTAGTGATATGACAGAGATTTAATTTTCAGAAAATCAGGTCATTCTAAGGGCATATCAGGTTGGACACCAAGAAGCCAATGTATTTTGACACCCCAGGAACATTTAAAAAACTGCAGTGTTGGTTTTAATCTGACACATCTTCTGAGTGTAACCCTTTACCTCTATATATAATAAAAATTCTGCTTATAGTCACTATGCAGTCAACTACTTACAGTCAACATCATGTTTTCCATATTCTATTTAGCATAAAGATAAGTAAATTAGGGGAAAAAATCAGGGAATTGATTCCTTCTGTGCTATACCCCTCAAACTCCATCCTTTTTTATCTGAAGAAAGATTAGGTTTTATCTGAAGCAGGATGATGAGACACTGATATTTCCATTTAATCCACACCTGTAAAAAAAGAGTAGCAACTTTAATTTCAAGATTTCAGTGGTAGGATTTGTTTGCTGTGAATAGGCTGACAGAGGTTATGAGAACACATAGCCAAAGCAAGAGGTGGAGGAAAACATATTATAGGTTTTGTAATTACACACACAGGCTTTATTATACTCATCACAGACACAGACATTATTTTTGGAACAAATCATTTGATGAGCTGTCCAGCATTATCCCTGACTCCAATCTAAGATTATGATAATGACAAGGAATCCAAACTCTTCACTAGAAAAAACAAACTTAGAGATAGAGCTCTGGAAAGTTCCTACAGTAAATTAAATATTAAGCAAGAGTGTTGTAATTGTTTTAGCCTCTGTTGGATGAAAATTATTTTAATTTCATGCAATAAATTCAAAATACCAGAAGAGAGCTGGAGTGTGAGGGCCACTCAGTTCACTGTAAACATGATTTGTTTTTAACTTAACCATTCTAGTGCCAAGTGTTGGGGAAAACAGATGTCAACCAGGCATTAGAATTCGATGCTCAGTTTCTCCATTCCCAGGACTTTTAAACTCTATATATCAAAATATGAAAGAGGCTGCCTTTGCTTCAGGATCAATGTGGAATCAGTACCAGGGGAATGAGTAAGTGGTCAGGCACCATATCCAACAGACTGCTTGTCCTTTATACATAGTTCTGGTGTAAGGAAGAAGAATGCTCCAGTGGTTACAGCGGCAGTTTGCAATGCTGTGGAGTGGAACCTGGTTTTTGTTCTGCTGCACATTTCCTTGGTCACATCACATAACACTCAGGGCCAGACTGAAAGGACACTTGGGTGTAGTGATTCTTAACACTGCTATGCCTGACTTTCAAGTACCCAACTGCAAGAATTCAATGATGTTGAGTTAGACATCAGGGGCTACAGGTAACCTTTGTGAAAGGTTGCTTTCCATCCAAAGCAGACCAGTGCTCAGACTGGTTGGATGCAGTCCCACAGAGAGACAGCAGGTTTAGATAAGCTCTTTCAAAAGCACCATAGAGGAGAAAGCTTAATACTATAGTCTGGGTTAAGCACACCCTCACCTACAGTGTAGATAGGGCAGATACATGTATGGCTGTGACCACGGTACCAACCATGTATCTTCTTATGCTTCAATAAGGCCAGCTTCAGACAAACCTGCTCCTACTTGAAAGATCTTGTCATTATATATGAGATCTTATACAACTTAGGCAAGGACTTGTGTAGCTGATTCATTTTTGGCTGCAATATGATCATTGGTACAGTACTTCTATAAGAAGGCGTTAAAGTACCAGTAGGTAAAGGCATGGCACATAGTTGTTGGTGCACACACGGTTCTAGCTTGTGCCCCCTTAACTGTATAGTCACAATCTAGATTTCCACAAGGTACCGGGAGAAGTAGGCATATAAGACTGGGACTCACCAGAGATGCCATTTTAACAGAGCTTACACCAGTGGGATACAGAGCAGACCCTTGGAAATTTATTTTCTGTCCCAGACTGATCACTTTTTAGTCTGAGTTTGATGCCTACATAAAATTTGATTTGAAGTCCTAAATCTCTGTACATGTGTGCACATATACATACATATGTAGCTCATGTGTTCAGCTAGTGGAACCACGCTGTCCTCAGTGTATTCAGATCCATGTCACCCATGTTTACAGAGGTAATGTTCACCTTTCCCACCAAAGCAGTGTCACTTTTGAGACAAATGAAACATTCAGAAGATCCAGGGAAAGGAAGTGGGGTGTTTCACACCATACGTACCTTTGATGAGAACGTTCACTTGGAAGAGGGAGGACCATGGCTCTTCCAAGCATGACACTGCTGCCAAAACTGCTAATATATTTGACAGTGAACAGTCATAGGACAAAATAAACAATTAACTTGGGTAGTTGGGACCAGAATCCCATCTCCCAGATGAGAAATTCTTGATGTGTCTGCCTGCAGGTCCACTACAAGTTTGTATGGCTGAAGGGAAGAATGACATTTAAGTAAACCAGTTACATGTCCTGGGTGAGCCCAGAGGCTATGAAATCTGCCTTTTGGGGAAAGAAGTCTGAGTCCGGGGATGAGACCATCCACAGAAGGGTGAGGCTGCAGCAACCCTACAGGCATGATGAGGCATTAAATGGAAAATGCCTGTAGCTCTTTCCTAGGGTTGAACAAGAAAAAAGACAAAACAAACCAAAAAAACCAAACCACAAAATAGGGCCATTTTTAATTTGCCCCTCCAAAAGATACTCTATGACCTTAAAAGAAATCTAAGGCTTTGCCCCAGTCTATTTTAAAAACAAAGGCAGGAACAGAATAATTCTTTGAGTCCATGGCTATAAGTAGGAGTAGTCTTTGCAAGCTAGCAATGCGGAGCAGCCCCCCAGATAAACTGGTGAAAAGTTTATTACAAGTCATTTACAGCAAGAGTGGACAATGTGGTATGGAATAAATGACCTGGCATTAAATGAAAGTGGAAATTGGACAAATAACCTAAGAGGACTTTTATATCTCTGATTTCTTTGTTTCTACAGAGATTATGAAGAAAAAAAAAATTAGACCTCTGGCCTAGTAGTTTATATACCAGTGTGTGGGATCTTAAAATCTGTGTTTCAAAAGAACGTAAACCATGCAGAATTCCTGGCCAGAAAATTTTGTTTCCATTATAAGATAAAATACAAATGTAATACACTTTCTTCTGAAATGGTGCAGTACCACCAGAGTCACTTCCTTATGTGTCCAACAGAGGAAAGGAGGAATTGACAAAATTCAATTAAAAAGTCAGAAACTCTGAGTTAATCAGTTTCTCTTGGTCCAAAGACACAATAGAGTTTTGACTCTGGAACCCCAGGATAAAGGATAACTGAGAGTGGAATATTATCTTAGCGACATGTTGGAGCCCATCTAAGGAGTAAATCATCTTCTAGACCTAAGCGCCTCTGTGAACCATCAGCAAAGGAAGATTTCTGACATGAACACTCACTCCTCTAAATGCATACAACTAGGTGAGATGAATCTACAACTAAACATTACCCTGTTTTGTATTATCAACATGAAGTTGGTGCTCCAGACTTCATGAGGTTCACTTCCTCTAAGCTGAATGGGTAGTCTTCCAGAAAATCACCATAAAGGAAACAGTAGGTTAGAATGAGGAAAAAATGCTTTACTGTGGAGTTTTGCAAGACTTTCACTGCCTTGCCTTTTAAAGGTCCTCTTCAGCACATACTTTTATATCTTCTTCCAGGGGCTTGCAGAGCTGCACTACACCAGTGTTTTTAGAAGAGAGCATAGCAGGTTTGCTAACTTCTTCCCTTCTGAGTTAACAGACACAGAGTAAAAACACTAATGCAGATGTCTAGCCAGGCATATGTCTCACCAGTACATCAACAAATATTTTGGGGATACACTAAAGTCCTCTGAAAAGCTGCTTTCATCAGGAATAAATAAGATTGCAGAACTGTGAATTCTGCTCCACCTGATGAGATATTCCTTATGGCCAAGACCAAAATCACCATAAATTGATGAGATGTTTTAGTCCAAGATGAGAAAATAGCAACCGTTGTTTTTTAATTAAGTACTAACAAAATTCTATAAAGTAAAAGCACTGCTTACACAGCAGCTGATTTATTTTTAATACCACAGCTGTAGAACAATAAGCCTGTGCAGCTGAGCCAAGTGCCCGGGATATGTGTGCTTTCAGAAGTGGAAGTCTTTGGGCCCAATGTCTTGTGGTGTCCCTGAAACTCGGTGTGCAAGAGGCTGAGTTGACACTAGCTGAGCATCAAACTCAGTGATCTTGGACCTCTGCAGGAAAAGCAGCCACATCAGCTGTTTGGGGAGCCACATCAGCAGTTTGTTCGTTTTCCCATCACAAACTGCAACTATGCTCAGTCTGTCTTGGGAGATCAAAGAACTCGGGAGTGAGAAGAAAGCACAGCCTCCAGCTGATGCTATGTCATGCAATGCCATGATTCTCTCTACTTTTTACTCATATCTCTATTCCTTCAATGTGGGTACAATAGTAAATACAAGTGTATTTCATTTAGTGTTTGGCAGCAATGATGTATTCGTGCATTATCTTAACTGTCATGGTGAGAACCTAATTACTGTCCCCAACAAAAAATGTGGAAGCCTTGGAAAAGAGATCCTATAACTCTTTGATTTCTCTATATAAAGCATGACCAAAGCCAAGTGAAACTAATGTAAGAGTACTTACTGGCTTCTTGGGCTTTTGATTAGACTTTTATTTAAATATGAACATATGATTTTCAGATTCTCTGAGAACCTACAACTGAATTAGTTACTCTTCCTCTACTGAAGCTCTGAACCCATTTTTTTTCACGGAAATCATTAAAATTTAAACACAATTCATGTTAGTTAATCCACTCCACACTAAAAAAAAAAAAAAAAGAAAAATTAAGGAAATATTTTAAAGGAAGAAGTTCAGCATCAAGTCCTACTAGCTTGACAATTGTTCTGGTTTAACCCCAGCCATCAGCGAAGCTCCACACAGCTGCTCACTCACTCCCCACCCCGGTGGGATGGGGGAGAGAATCAGAAGGGCAAAAGTGAGAAAAATCATGGGTTGTGATAAAGACAGTTTAATAGGTAAAGCAAAAGCCAGGCACGCAAGCAAAGCAAAATAAGGAATTAATTCACTACTTCCCATTGGTAAGCAAATGTTTAGCCATCTCCAGGAAAGCAGCGCATCATCACTTGTCAGAGTTACTAGGGAACACAAATGCTGTAACTCTGAACATCCCTCCTTTCTCCTTCTTCCCTGCAGCTTCTATTGCTGAGCATGACATCATATGGTATGGAATATCCCTTTGGTCAGTTGAGGGCAGCTGTCTCAGCTGTGTCCCCTCCCAACTTCTTGTGCACCCCCAGCCTACTCACTCGTAGGGCGGTGTGAGAAGCAGAAAAGGCCTCAATGTTGTGTCAGGACTGCTCAGCAACAACTAAAACATCCCTGTGTCATCAACACTGTTTTCAGCACAAATCCAAAACATAGCCCCATACTAGCTACTATGAAGAGAATTAACTCTATCCCAGCCCATACGAATATAATGCACAAGCCATGGACAGAGCAGAAAGCAGAACTCTGTTGTATTTCCCAGAATCACAGAGCTGATGAGGCTGGAAGCAGCTCCGGAGATCATCCAGTCCAAGCTCTTGCTCAAAGCAGGGTTAGCTACAGTGCCATGGCCCATTGGGTTTTGAATACCTCCCAGGACAGAGACTGCACAGCCTCTCTGCTTCAGTGTTCAACCACACTCACAGTAGAAAGTATTTTCTTATATTTAACAGAATGTCTTGTGATTCAGCTTGTGTCCATTGCCATTGTGTAGATACATTCATCTGGGTAGTGGTCTAGGAACAGCTGTGATCCCTCTGCTTAGTTGATGACCTGAACTGCTAAGTCCATTAACTGCATCAAATAGTGTTCAAGAAACATTAAAGGATTCTTTATTAATTGCTCGAATGTACCTATTGACATTTTCTAACATGGCACTCTTACTCCTGAAGGAATTCAGCACAACCTCAGCTGTTATTGTTTTGTGCCAAGTGGATTATTTGATTGAATGGAGGGAGTTTTCCTATTTCTACAACTTATTGACTCCTTTCACTCTAGCCATTGTTTCTGGTATGTGCTTTCTTTATCCATAGAAAATTACTAAAGAAGATCAAAATATTTATGTCAGAAAATTCTATTGTAAGTCAAGAAAAGTAAAACAATAGCTTTTAGTCAAAACCTTTTTTTTTCCCATGTATCATATTTCTGTGGCTGGAAAAACACAAAGCTGAAGCTAAATTTTCTTAGAAAAAACAGCTTTGGTGGGTAATTGTCAATCATTCTTAGCTGAACTGCTTTACTCCACTACAATTATACATGTGTTTCCAAATCTTTTCTCTTTAGTGTGAAATAAGTGACAAATTATTTGACTGAATGGCAATACAGGAAACAGCAGCCACTTCGTAAGTTTACATATTTTCTGTGCATTCTGAAAAAACAAACACACTACCATGTACGTGAGTATGGGTGTAATTCTGTGCTCTGAGTACTGAAGTTAGTGCTGGTCCATCTGTTTTTACAAGAACTGTAGAATCACACAACACATGTATATACATGGAAAAGCAAACCATTTTGTAATAATGTCTTAGGAATCGGAAAAAGAAATATAACCTTAGTCACCTCCCATCAAAAAAAGGTGACTCTCTGCAGCAAATTCCCAATTGCTTTCATTCTTGTAGCTGTAAAAGGCTGAATCCATCACTTTCCATCACTTCCTTCTGATGACTGCAGAGTGTACTTTCTTATGATGGCTTCCTAATGGAAGTAATGTTCTCTTTCATGCACTTTCCATTTTCCTTTGCTTTATTTAATCTCTTTTATTCCTACTTGAACTGCTATGAAGCATCTTTTTTTTTGGTCTTTGAGAAAATGTCCTTGCCAGCATATAATCAATTATCAAAACTCCTTTAGTGGACATTTGTTCAGGCAATATGTGTTAAATTTGAATAATCTTTGCTCATGAGTCTACCTAATCTACCTATTCTACTTAAAAGGAAAAACACAGATACAGTATTTTGTAAAAGCCATGTAGGCAATGACTGTGGAACACTGAAAAGTGGGAAGTTTGTATAGGCAACAGCTGTTATTGTTATCAATATTATTACCATCTAAGGTAAGAAACATTTTAGTAATTTCCTACTTGGAAGGCTTTATAGGTATTTAGCCCATAAGATTAAAAAAAAATGGCAATCTCAGAAGTTAAGTTACTTGTTCATTATCCTGTTCCCATTGTTCCTGATGGCTGATATTTCACTTTGCTTCAGTGCAAAATGGCATCATGGCAGTGTCACAATCCACAAGAAGTGGAAAGTCTTGTTGAACAAGATCCTGAGATTGGTCCTTTCTGCATATGTATCAGATATGACTTTCCTAATTAGCCCTAACCAGCCCATTTTCAGGTTCCTGCGATTACTCTCCACAACTACTTTACCACATTAACCTCTGTAGCAAACTTACTCTGTAGTAATGAGGACAGAGAGAAGTACAGTCCTGAGACAGAGGACAAAAAAGGAAGTCAGAAAATTTGTGTAACAATTTCTTACTGAGACAGAAGGGATAGGGCAGTAACTTATTATGTTAGATTGACATGTGTGTACACGGGATGATGAGGATATTTCAATAAGGCACTTTGTGAGACAGGATCCTTCTCACCCTAAGAAACGTGGCAAGGCATGTGAGACATTCAGGGTGATGGCGTTGGCAAATTAATTGACATTTTGCCAATGAAATAAGATTTTCAAAGTTTTGTGGGTTATAATGGTCCTATCCATCTTAGTTCTACACAAATTCATCAATGAAAATCTGTGTTATCAATGGGTATGTTCAAGGAAAGGTTTCCTGTGCTGATTTCAGAGTGGTGACTTTAACATCTGTTAGTCGTCTTGCTTGGCAAGTCAAGGATGCTGTGACTAGGAAAATGATAAAAAATTGCTGACAAGGTCAAGTTTTGTAATAGTATTTATTTGATTCTAGTATTAACAATGTTAATTTTGCATGTTGATTTCTACATATATAAGCCTGTTTTGTAATTATTTTAGTTATCTAATCTACTGTTATATAAGAGACTCTGAGGCACCAATTCCAGAAATACAGAAATCACATCAATTTCTTCTGATTTGGAGTGAACAGAAATCAATTCTGTCCTTCAAGACAGTATAGAGAGTACCTTCTGTTGTATAACTCGCTCAACAGTTATTCCAGGAACAGCTGTACTAGTTATACATATGCACATTTTCATATGTGTGTATATGTGTATATATATACGCACAAAGTATGTTTAACAAGTGCATATGTTCAGGGTCCTGGAAAATAATCTTTTGAGTTTGAGTGAATTTTGAATAGATCAATGTGCACGTCATAATGTCATATTTCAAATGTCGACATGCCAATTTCAGACATGGATTTGCAGCCCTAGTGTTTCTGAAAATACAACTGAAAGTCAAGTCCTGGCATGTGTAAGTATGGTACACACTAGATGAGATGAATTAGCTACCAGCTGCAAAGATTAAGGTGCAGCTTTGACAGGGGTTCAGATGTCAGCAGCAGGGTATGGTGGGAAGGTGTACGCTTTAAGGTCATGGCTTACATCTGGGTAACAGACTCTCCAATAAAGAATGAGCTCCTCCCCACTTCTGTTCCAGTTTGGGAGAGATGGAAACAGAAGATTATCAGCATACAAAAGAGTCTTCAAACGAAATGCTGCCATCTTCACCTCTGGATTGCAAGAGTTCCTGTTCAAACTGTGCTTGGTGGATACTGTTGCTGAATTGTGCACATTAGTCAGCCTTACAATACGGAACATTTTACAAAAGCCATGACACTGATCCATTTTGTCACAGATGGTGCATATTTGGCCATGTCCCACACCTAATTCTAGAAGGATTTCCAATAGATTAACTTGTCCAATAATTACAATTAAAAAAAGAAATAAAAAATAATGATTTATTAACTGCTTCATTCAAACTTAATTGTGACCACTTTGAAATACACCATGAATTAATTAAAAAACAGCTGCACTTCTAGTTAGCCCACTTTAAAACATTACAAAACCTAATACCTGTCCTGTGTTTTCATATAGCCTAACTGTGCATGTACATAGGTGGGACAGCAAGAATGGATTTTCCTAATATGTGAAAGAAGGGCATTTCTTCCCATAAATCTTCCCCCAATCATGGTCAGTGAACACAGGGGAGAGAGGATATGTGGAAAGAACAATACAGTGAAAAGTTAGCAAAAAAGGAAATGAAACAGTGCTAAGAAGTTCATTTTTGTACCTCCCCTGTTCCTGTTACATGGCTCTGAGCGTCTGTGCAGCTTGTGCTGGGATGTTCCTGCAGGGAAGGAAAAGGCATCTTTAGAAGCTGGTCAAATAGGTCCCTTTCGGAGAGCAGATTTTCAGGGAGCAAAAAGCTGAAAAACTGTCCAAGGCGCCACAAATTCTAGCCAACACTGGTGAACAGGCTATTTACACTACACATTAAAATCCACCTCCCAGAATCTGCAGATTCATGGTAATGTACATCTGCAAGATTTTCACCCAGAAGTATTTTCAAGGGACTAGAAAAATGTTTTCCTGACAACAGAGGCTTTCAGGTTACATCTGTACTGAGCAGCAACCTTTCTCTGATGCTGAGGTCAGTCAGTCAGCCTCCACCCTACCCACTAAACCCTCTTACCCTCCAAAACAGAGTTGTCACACCCAAAATAGGGATGAGAACGGTCCCTGCCTGTGCTAACTCTGAGACACACCTGGGAACTCTCTGAGAATGTGAATTGTCCCAGTGTGACATCAACCAGGCTAGCAAGTTACCCATATAGGCAATTGTGTCCCAGCTGCCAGGGACATGTCCTGGCATTTTAAGCACTTTTGAAAAAGCATCCTGGGAAATACCCCAGCAGATATACCCAAGCTTGACCGGCTTGCCAAGCTGGTTCCTTTTTATTTAGCTGCAGATTTTCTGAAATACCAAAGTGTACTAAATATTATTAGTGTTGCTTTTCTACAAAATTTGGTGTCAAAAGCCCTACCAGTGCTGCCCATGCTCACTGGCAGGCAAGCCCCCCTTCCAGATAAACACTTTATCCCTCCACCTCCAATTTCCTTCCTCTATGTCAAGTCATTCCTGAGAAGAGACGTGTCCAGCTCCACGTCCTGTCTCCTGCTCTCTGCAGAGGATCTTGTCTCCCCTCTGCTGCTTGGCAGGAGGTTTGCCACCAGGTTGTTAACATCTGGGTGGGCCTTGAGCTGGGAATTACCCTGAGGATTTCATATCTGCAGCTCAGGGCTTCGGTCCCCAGCACCTGAGCTACCATGGCTGAGCACTGCCCACTGAGAAAGCAGTCCCTTACCCAGAAATGGGCTCTCCGAGGGGGTGGCTCACCCTGACAAAGGCAAGAGAGGGTCAAACCTTTTGAAACGTGACCATAGAAGACTAGTGAGAGCCTTGTCCTGCCAGAACATCTGCACAGGCATGTCCCCCCAGCTTTGCTCACTGCTCTCAGCTCTCTGCACTCCTGAAAAGTCATGGGTGGGATGAGCTGCTCATCTGAGCCCTGTCATAGCAATGGAGAACCACAAGGCAACCCAGAGAGTCAGTTGGCCTGTTTTCAATAGCTACTTAGGGAAAAAATGGGTTTTGCCTTGAAAAATCTGTTTTCTTCCACTGACTATAAGCATACCGCAGAGAAGTGTTATGGGCACCACACAGAAAGCCCACACATTTTCTACTTGGAAATTTGCCTGCTTTGAAAGTGTGAGGATAGATTACAGGGATCACTGTGACCACCTGATCTGATCTATTCCTTCATAATCTGTTAACCTGAGAAATTTTTTTAGAAAAACAACTCCTCTGATCTTAAAAAATCCCCAATTTCACTGACTCCAGTGACTAAATCTCCACACCGTTAAACGGGTCTAGAGCTGTTTTGAACTTTCTAGTCCCAACTTCCTATGTCATTATAATTTTATCTAATAGACTGAGCAACACATAATCAGTGTGTTTTTTCCCCCCTAGTGTCAGCACTTATAAATCGTGGTGAGGTCACTCCTGTCCCTCTCCCTTGAGGTCCTGGGCACTTCCATCTATAGGGCACGTTTGTCAAGGGTCATTAAAAAAATGGCTGGAGTCAAATCTCAGCATATAAATAACATACTGATGTTGCTTGAGGAACAGATGAGTGAAATGTTTAAAATGTTAGATACTATTTATTATTTTTATTACACATCCACCATTACAAGACACTGGCTTTTTTAATACTCCTAATTTATTCAGGCAAGGGACAAGCAGAGTTTACTGAACTGAGATCCTCAGTTTGTCCCTACCACGTCTCCTCTAAAAACAATTTACTGAACACTAATACCAAGTGACCTACAAGAGAGAGGTAAATTAAATACCAGCTTAATGACATGAAAATTTTCAGATGGCCACTGTGTACCTTAGCAATGAATGCACACTTTCATGAGTGGAGAGGCTGCCACTTTTAAATCTAAATTTAGAGAGGTGGTGTATTTCTCTTACAAAGTATGAGCTGATTTCTACTCTGGAAACAGACAGCTGGTTCTCAGGAATAAGTATCTATCACTTTCCGCCATTACTAATTTTCAAGGGTATTCCTGCTGTTTTCATGGAGTTAGAGAATCTGACCTCTGTTGATCTCTGCGGTCCACTTTGAAGTGCATTGGTGGCCAGTTATTACTGTTTACATGTATTTATAAGGTTTGAGGGCTAAAGGGAAAGTAAGTCCTTTTAGTGCTAGGTGCTGTACAAATAAAAATGAAGGGTGGTCCAGAGGATGAGCTTGTAGTCCAGGAATGGCATCAGAATCTGATGTTCTGCAAGGTTCCTAAAAAGAGAAAACAAACTAATATTATTCTAACAGTACCTTCATGCATATTTATTTTAGTTATTTACAGACTAATTTTAGCAACAGTGAAGGAAAAGTTTGAAAGGCAAAAAGGTCGGGTAGACACCCTGCCATGGAGGAAAGCCTGTGTAAGTCATGTGCCAAATTTCTTTTTTGTCTTCAAAATTTTTTCCCCACAGCTCTACAGGAGTCACATTGCTTCCCCAGGAGAACAGGCATATTTGGAATGAAATGTTGATACTGTTTAGTGCTTGAGCCATCATACACATTATGCACGAACAAGAAGTTAGTAATCGAAGGCAATTAAAACTACAAAAAGATTTGAATTGGCAGAAAAGAATTAATCCTAGAGTCACATGGATTGGAAACAGGACTTCTTTTCTCTGCCAGTGTTGGCTGGTTTCCCAAATAACATTTTTACAGCAATTTGTCCAGGCTACTTTCAAAAGCCCCAAGTTATCAGAACTCTTTTCAGAAGCCCTAAAATCTTCTCAAGATTACCACAAATTTCAGAATTGCATTCCACATCATTCAGCAATATCTACCTAAATCCCCAAAATATCTTCCCACCTTTGGAGACAAATCTTGTGGACCTGCCTCCCCATGTCCAAGAGAGATCCCTCACCCCTGTCCCTCAGAGACCATTTGATGGAGTTAGGACAAGCTGGCACAGGGTTGGGCAGAGCAGTGCTGCCTCCTGTAATTGCTCAAACCATTTCCATGGGTGAGGGAGGATGGGTCTCCTGGACTTGTCCCAAAGCAGGACAGTCCACAGATCATCTGGGCCTTGCTGGAGCACTTGTTTTCCTGGGAGCTGGGCTTGAAGAAGACACTTTTAAAACCTTCCTAACTACCTGGTCTGCATCTTTGGATGGCTAAATGCCTTCAGAAAGTGCTTAGATCTGTTAGTGTCCCTGTGTTCATCCCAACTGACTTCAGCTGTAATCAACAGGGAGAGAAGCGCAGCCAGAAGGCAATAAATCCCATCAAGATTAGAAATCTATATTATCACAGGGTGGATGGTCCTCAGAAAAGCCTGTGACTTTCCATAGAGAGGCTGGAAAACCAGATAAGCCTTGAAGCTTGATTTTCAGGTGACTGGATACAGTTGAGGTGCCTCCATCTCAGCTCCCTACCAGTCAAACAGAGATAACCTTCCTCTATCCAACCTGGGAGATGTGAAGAAAACTCTGTACATATAATGCTATACTTCAATACATAAAATAAAAGATAGCTGCTGCTATGTGACTATGCTGATGCAGGGTAAGACATGCAGGTAACAGTCCAAACAGATCAGCAGCGTCTGCAGCTGCTGCGGAAGCACTTTCTGTAACTGCTGCTCACCATGCAGTGCACAAGAGCCTGACAAAACATAGGATTCTCAAACACCTTGTCCCTGTCATAACTGTCATCCCTCCAGTGTCTGTTTTCACTTCATTATAAGATAGTCAGCACAACCCTGTCAGCTGTCAAAGGATCTCACCTGGGTCGTCAGTATGCTGGGCACCAGCATCTCAGGCTGGCAGCCTCTCAAACGTGGCTGTCCTCTGCAAAATGGGATTCATTAAGTGAGCTGTCCAAGTGGTCTGGAACACATTAAAGTAAAAGGAAACAACGCTGTACAATGAATTTTCATCCACTGAAATGTGTTACAGTGCTTATCAGGTATTTGTGTAAGCTGGCTCTACAGTAATATCAAGCTGATAACAATTTGCAGCTCCATTAACTGCTGTTAGGCAGCAGAAAAAGCAGACATGCTGAAAAAAGACAACCACACAGGAACAAGGAATTCCTCATTTAAAAAAGCCATTTACATGTTAAGTGAATTGCTTCTGTTGAGCAGATATGTGTAATAAAGGTAGTGTTTTCTCGTGCAGCTAAAAAGACTGCTCTGGATATTGAAGCCTTCTTTTTACTCATCCAATGAATGTGATCTGTAGGAATATTGCCAATGAAGGGCAACATTCCTCTCTTTCTCATTTCAAGGGAGCAACTTACCGCCACTTACACTTTTAGAGTCTTATTTATTGGTTCCCAGGACTGTTCCTTTGTGTCTGAAAAGAGGGAAATACTGTAAGCAGTCCCTACTTCAAAGAGCTTAAAATTCAAGGTCATATATAACACAATGAAAGATCACATATAACAATGAGGTGGAAGTGGAAAAGGAAAGAATAAAGTCATATATGTACTACAGGATAAATGTGTTCACACTGCGACTCAACCACGGTTTTGGCTGGTTATCACAGACAACAAATGTTGGAACTAAAATAAGTGGCCTATGATAAAGCCTTGTTAAAATCACTTCTTGAAGACCCAATGGTAAAATGTAGGCCTAAAAGAGCAAGCTGAATGAGGGGAAGAACTGGAGAAACACAGATGTCTGTCTTTTGCATGAGTAGGATGCTGCACAATGTAAATATGGATTAAACAAAGAGCGAACATAAAGAGATTATAGTGGGTCATGTAACTTTTCATGAGGATGTGCCAGTTTTAATGACATTGCTGGCCAGATCATGACAGAAAGATCCATTTACCTTGGTAGGGTGATCAGTAGCTGTATGGTCAGGAAAAGAGCTACTCCCGACAGAAGGTAGATTTCAGCTTAGCTTCCTATGTTTACCTGAAATGTGGGAGACTGGGTTTCAAATCCTAGGCTGGGCCCAGCCTGGTCTCAAGAGATAGATGATATGGTCTTCACTTGTCCATGTAGGTCCTGAGGGATCTTTCTCAATGGGAATGGGAATTCACTAGAGAAGTTCTCAGCGCAGGAAAAACGTTTCTCCCATAGGACTAGGCAGAGATTGGCTGTCGCTATTAGCACTGCGGAAAGAACAGGAGGTGACAAAATATACTAAGCTAGGTAAACAGATGGGTGAAGAGTTATGGAAGGCTGAAACAAGATGACTGCAAGGAAAGCTGTACAGGGGTGAAGGAGAATGCTGTGAACAGACTGTTGTCTAGGGAGATTTAGGCAAGTTTGTTTACACAAATTGGAAAGGAGCAATGCTGGAGACCTGATGTTGATTCTCTTCACCTGACTCATAAGGCTATTCACACATCTTTAGATCATTATTACTATTCATAAACAAATTTTGCTAGAACCTCTGAGGCAATAGCACAAAGTTGCAGTCCAATGCTGCTCAATACAGAGCTCTTAGATCCTGAAGACTTCACCTACTTCTCACGAGGCCTGAGATTTTTCCTATTAACTGCAGGCACCCAGTCACAGCTAATTATCAAGGCTGATTCAAAATCAATTAAGAGATAGGCACATCCAGGAGGTGACTTACCCTGCTGTGAGACAGGTACTTAATGACACATAGATGAAGGCCAGCTCTAGCACACCTTTTAACAGATATTCCTGGCTTCTTCTCATCCTTATTGTCATCTTGCAGGTCTTGATAAATCATAAGGGCATTTGAGCAGCCAAGCTGAGTTGAGACATGAAGCCCCAGTATGCGTCTCCATCAGCTGCCAGTAGTGGATGCCTAGCACAGACTGTAAGGACAGTGCAAGGATATAATGATATTTCCCCAGAATATTCACTAGACTTCAATGATTTATGGCTCATGAACTTTCTGAGCTAAAGATGGCATCTCCGTACTGAATAGATTGCCATGTATTTTTCTGCCATGAGTTTATTCAGTCACCTTTTGAACCTATATAATCTTATTCTAATTACAGTGTCCTGTAGCACAGCCTTAGCATCACATTATTTGGAGAAATACCCACTTTTTTTTTTTTTTATTTTGAACCAGACTTCTACAAGTTTCATTCGATACCCTCTACTGATCATGTTACGAGACATCATTTTGTGTTGCCATTCTTCACGTTTCATGATTTTATAGACTCCTCTGAGTAGTTACCAGGCTGATGAATCTTAGTCTGTTTATTTGTTTCTCCTAGAGCAGAATATCCATATCTTAGACCATTTCTGATGCCCTTTTTGTACCTTTTTTTTTTCAGTTTTGTTACTATTCCTTTTTATCTAGTGAAATAAGAGAGGATGAAGGAATGAGAAACTATACAATGTATTCAAGATGAGGACACATCATGGATTTGTACAGAGGCATAATGATGTCTATTTTGTTCCTTAATCCATGCTAAGAACTCCCTATATTTGATTTTCTGTTTTGACTACTGCTGAGTATGTAAAATTGGCTGTGATAACTCCAGAATCTCATTTTTGCATGGCAATAGCAGTTCAAAGTTCATCACTGGGTATATAAATACGAGATTGTTTTTCCCTTGTGCGTCACTTTATATTACATGGAATTTCATCTGTTATTTCATCATCCAGTAATTTAGTACCGTGAGATCCTTCTGTAACTCTTTGTAGTTGTCGTCATCAGCAAATTGTCACATCATCCCCTTTCCACATCTTTATTGACTATATTGGACAGGAATAACCCTAACATAAGCCCTACCCAGAGCAAATAACACAAGTCCTTTGATTAACTGTAAGTGATGACCGTAAATGTAGACTTATATTTGTAGAAATATATCATCAAATTTCCACACCACTAAAAGGCCTTGAAGTAAGCACATTACCATACTCACAGTATTAGTACTGCCTTCGAAATCTCCTGGATATCCCTTAAAATGACAGATTTAACTCTAGACACCAAAATATCTCTGTCAAACAGGTAAAAAATTGTTCATGTTGACCCAAGAGAGAAATTTCTTTAGCTGTGAGAATTAGAGCACTGTATGGATGTGTTCTGAATAGATTCAAACTTCCTATTTCTGGTGTTCATCTATAGTAGATTCTCCACAGTTCATTCTACGGTGATTCCAGATACCCTGTTCAGAGTCACCAGGCTTTTTCCTGGTCAAACATTTATGATTTAACAATGTTTAGTCAGCTTTACCTATATCCTCATCTAGTTTTACAATACTGCACCCTTTACAGTCAAATTGGATTTGAAAATGATCCTTGCTATGAGGGGCAAAACCTGCATTAAGCGTTATTAGTTCTAATACTCCTAATAAAATTTAATATGGAAAGAGGACTTTCCAATCTGACTGTTCAATTCAACTGAGCAAGAGTCATTACAGCACTTGGCCCTTGCCTTTTAACAAGTCACAGTTTTCAATGATTTCAGAAGTCATTCAAGCATGAAAAGCAGATTAATTTAAATTCCTGCTTCATTTGATGTTATGTGATGTTATTTTTCACTGCACCTCAGCCAGTATTCTTCAAACTTCAGTTAAAACTTATTTGGCTCATATTTCTCTTACAGAAATGACTGACTGTACAGTAAGCATGAAACACGTTGGATGGTTGTTAAAAGGGCAGAAACCACAAAGTATTGCAGTCTCAAAATATCTGGGGAATTCTGAAAAACTTTGAATATTTAAGAGAGTCCTAGTTCAGGAATAATTGTCACAAAGTTGGGTGATGGATGAATAAGTGAACGAACAAATGAATGAGGAATGCAAGGTCCCCTGTAGATCTAGTGGCTGAATGAAGATCAGTGTCCAGAACCAGAGCAAAGAGGGCTCAACGTCTGTCCTGCCACAGAGTGTTATCAAGAAGATAGGGAGGCAGAGTTTAGACCAGTCAGCCAGTTTTTATCCATGTGTTAACCCCAAATATGTTGGCATTTGGAACACAAAGTAAGAGCACAACATAATTTAAGCTAACAACTCACTGATTGGGAATAAAACATCCGAATGAAGCTCTGAGGATAGTATGATGGTAACAGATGATCTTTAGCATCTGATTGAGACCACTCAAACAGAACATCCATGTTTAGAGCAAGGCAAAACTGTACACTGAAACTCATTTAAATACCTTCTCAATTATACTATTATCTGTAAATAATTTCTTATTTCAGTTCTGTGATACATCATTCACCAAATGTAAGGCATCAAGATGATTTCTTGACACAGGCAATGTTTCCAAATGTTTAGCCTCTGTTATCAATTTAAATACAAGACTACTGTAAGGCTTAATCTAAACTAATTCCATAGACATTCTTTTGATGGCAAAATCTGTTTTTGAAGATTAGCCATCCACACATCTCTCAAAGTGCCTAATCATTTCACTTATCCTATAGTGGTTAGCCTCCCATGTAACTGCAGTGAAGAAAAACAAAAATCATTGAAACTACAGGAAAGTAACTGTCTCCACTACATGGTACATGGTAGGAAGTACCATGTACTTCAAATATCAATAGTAACACACTACTGGAATAAGCTGTCCCACCTAGGAGTTCTCACTGAAAAAGTAATTTATAACAATGGTTTCCAAATTGTGGTCTATGGACAATGGGTGGTTCATGAGTAGTAAGTGATCCACACCTGGCCTGTGAAACCATGCTGAGTAGCAGACCAGTTAATGACAGTCTGCAGAGCTTCTCGCAGATCCACAGAGTGTTATAAGTGCTGTTCTGCACCATTGTGCCTTTGTGTTTTAAAAAATTATTATGTTTTCTCCAGGCAACAGAAGGCTTGCTGACATAAATCCATAAAAGGCTACTGAAAACAAGCAGGGAATCAACTGTTCTCTATATATGGTGTGGTCAGGAAAAAAAAAAAGTGGTAAGGATAATACTGGAATAAGCTGCCTGGGGAGACTGTAGACTCTCCACAACTGAAGTCTTTCATCACAGGACTGGACAACATCTGTCAGGAATGATATAGGTTTAGCTGAGGGAGACTAGGAAATCTCTCATGATACCTTACAGCTCTGTCCATTTCTTTAGACAGTTTTTTTAAAAAAATAAATCAATTACCAACCAACTGCTAAGTCTTTCTTTCAAATAGGCTCTTTCCCTTTTCTATGGGTCAGGACAACCCCAAACATGGATACAGGCTGGGCGATGAGTGGATTGAGAGCAGCCCTGTGGAGAAGGACTTGGAGGTACTGGTGGATGAAAAACTGAATATGAGCCAGCAATGTGCACTTGCAGCCTAGAAAGTCAATCACATCCTGGGCTGCATCAAAAGAAGCATGACCAGCAGGTTGAGGGAGGTGATGCCCCCCCCTCTACTCCACTCTGGTGAGACCCCACCTGGAGTACTGCATCCAACTCTGGGGCCCCCAGCATAAGAAAGACATGGACCTGTTGGAGTGGGTCCAGAGGTGGGCCATGAAGATGATCAGGGGGCTGGAGCACCTCCCGTATGAGGACAAGATGAGAGAGTTGGGCTTGTTTAGCCTAGAGAAGAGAAAACTCTGAGGAGACCATATAACAGCTTTCCAGTACTTAAAGAGGGCCTACACAAAAGATGGGGAGGGACTTTTTATCAAGGAGTGTAGTGATAGGATGAGGGTAACAGTTTTAAACTGAAAGAGGGTATATTTAGATTAGATATTAGGAAGAAATTCTTTACTGCGAGGGCGGTGAGACACTGGAGTAGGTTGCCCAGAGAAGTTGTGGATGCCCCCTCCCTGGCAATGTTCAAGACCAGCCTGGATAAGGCTTTGAGCAACCTGATTTAGTGGAAGGTGTCCCTGCCCATGGCAGTGGGGGTGGAACTAGATGATCTTTAAGGCCCCTTCCAATCCAAACTATTCTATGACTCTCATTCTATGATTCTCTGTTTCTTGCCATTTTTGTGGTGCTGCGAATAGATAGAATTCAACAAAACAAAGAAATTTGTTGCATTTCAGAAAGATCCAGTATTTATTTGCTTCTGACATTTGCCTAGACTCCAAAGCTCATTAGTGCTAAATCAACCACACTCATTTAATAACTAACAGCAGTACTTCTTGCCAAATAATGTTCTCTGAGTCTTTTTTTCCCCCTTCTGTTGGAAGCAGGGCACCCAAAATAAGCAGTAGAAGTTAGAGGCACTCACTACCCCTATCAAAGGGAGAGAGATTGTTTGAAAAAAAGGAATATGCCTATCTGCAGAGGGAAGATAACCTTCCATCAACATCCTGAGCATTTACCTACCCCAGAAGAGAGCTTTCCCAAGCACTGCAGTTGTGCTAATACCATGCACATCTTTCAGCCTTCATCCCCTGCAGAACTGCAGGCAAAGCAGCCAGCACCAGACTTCTTTCCATGGTGAGTTAATTGAGGAGGAAAAGGCTCATTAAGAGTTCACTTTCTGAACTCACATTCATGAGGAGAGAGTTTCCAAGTGACTCCTTGCAAGCAGCCAGGCTCTGACAGCAATTACATTATGAGTTTTGACTGAGTAAACAGTAAGGAAGATTTCTGATGTGCCACAAATTTGGAACACCGAGATAAAACACACCGGCTGAGAGCACTGAAGGGGAAACAGATGTAACCAAGAAGTAGTCTGCAGTAGTTTTCCTGATATGTGGTAAATGTATACATACACACACACACATACACACATACATATAATATATAAATACATTTAGACATATATATAGACACATATCCATATATACAAACATATATGTACATATGCATATACGTGTATATAATCACTCATATTTATATATACACATATCTACTATGTGTGTGTGTGTGTTTGTGTGTAAGAATATATATGTACATATAGCTCATGATTCTTCTAGAGATATTTTCCATTAATGCTTCTTCCAGAAAGTAATTATTTTGCGTTACATGATACTCATGTTTTTTGATTGGTATCTGCAAACTCATAAAACAGGGTGCGCTGTCCTTCACCTTGGGCATCCACCTAAGTGTAGACCTAGTTCTAGACATTATTCATCATAGTCATGAGTTGCAGAGTCAAAAATGATTGATGATGGCACCAGCACAGAGGCTTACATACACAGTCTCACTCTATCTTTTCCACACATTATCAAAGTGGAGGAGATAGAGCTGGAAGTTGTGTAGGGGCCTATCAGAGTAGGCGGGACGTAGCTACAGCCTTCAGCCCTCCGGAGATTCTTGGCTGAGGTGGAGCCCGTAGGAAGCCCTGGGCTTGTTTCCATGAATCACAGCAACTGAAGATTGCTTCAGTTTGACCATGATACAGCTGAGTCTCAGCTGCAGCTCTGAAACTGTTGCGCGAAAAAAGTGAATATCCTTGAACCTTGTGTCTGCTTGGACACATCACCCAGCCTGGGGCTTTCAGAGTGATTTTGTGAAATTTGCAGCCTTCCACCACAGACCAGAACCCTGCTGTGATGGATACTGATTTCTCTGTACATTTTTATGGAGCGTAATCCCAAGATGAGAACTCCAAAACAGAGCTGTGCATACACCATAAAGCATATTTTGTTGTCTGGATGTAAGTTTTCAGTTGTTAGAACTTCCACTGTCAGTTTTAAAGTACAGACCGATTTGTGGTCTGAATGCTTACAAGTGAATACACTTACAAGTGAACACATTTAGGAGGTACTAGCACAATTTGCACAAGGTTTATAACTTATTTCACATGCTGTTTATTTACAATAATATAAAATTAATATCAAATTCAAAAATTACAAAGCGATTCCCATATATTGCACTCTAGGTTGTCTGGAGTGTATTCACAACACTCTGTCCAGATGTGTGCTACAATGATGTCATAGACAGGTTGTGGTTTTAATAGGGCAGATGATACATTACCGAGGAGGGCTAAATATGGAAGTTTGCAACAAACAAATAAAAGAAAGGAAATTCAAAAGTCAAGAGCTGCAAACTTTCCTGAAGCGAAGTGCACTTTAGGATCTAGTATCACAGTAAAAATATTCCCTGCAGTAAACATAACTTTGACCCATGCCAGTTGCAGGACTGTCAATTCCAGACCAAGGACGAAAGGGAGCCTTTTGCCTTTCCAGAAACTGAAAACAATCTGGTTGTATCTGACTGACTAATTTTTGTCTGTTTCCATGGTTGCAAAAAGATAACACACATGCACTCTATCGGATCATTTTTGGCAGAAGGGAATATCTCCATAGCAGTCCATCTCCCTTCCCCTCCACAGACCAGAGGAATTAGGAAGGAAAATCCAGGCTTTCCCAGGGGCCCATCTCCCCTCACACAGCAGTGCACTGAAAGGAGGGGACGTGCTTTCAGGGCACGCTTATCTCAAGCACAGTTGTGTTTCATGAAGAGAGTCTCTGTACAGAAGCTTGTAACCGAGGATGAGGAGATAGCAGCCTGGCGTACTGGCCAAAGCACTTGAAGACATAAAAGCGCCAAGGGTTGTACATAGAAGGGGAAGACTTGACCAAGCCGGGAGACACTCATTCATAAGGGAAGGGGAAGGGTAACAAGGCTAACGCTTGAGTAAACAAGAGAGCTGTTTTCGCTTACTGTTTGCATGGGAACCCAAATGATATTGCTATGCAACTCTACTTACTGTCAAAAGGGCAGCACTTGACATCCTTACCTCATGAAGGTCAGGCTGAGGATTTAACTCACACCCTTATCTCCTCACTTTCCCATATTTGTCATTATTGACATTCTCTCTACGTGCTTCCAGGGAGCTTGGCTGTATTCAAGAGAGACATTCAAGGATAGCCCCTTCCAGATCTCCTCAGTTCATGCTTAGGGACATGGTTTAGTGGTCGACTTGGCAGTGCTAGGTTAATGGTTGGACTTGATGATCTTAAAGGTCTTTTCCAACCTAAACGATTCTATGATTCTATGATTTTATGATTCTGTCTGCCTAAGCTGAATTGCTCCTCATTCCTCGCCCCATGAGGATTCCCATCCTCTTGCCTGGCAATCCACCACATTTTCCTAGCAGTGAGGGAGAAATTCTACAAAAAAAGAAAGCACCTGAAAGCCTTTGCATTGCAAAAAAACCCCTAGATTTAAATATGTAATATTTCAATTCACTCCTCAGTTTAAATATGTTCTGGAATAATCCAGAATTAATTTGGAAAGAATGGGGTGTTTAGCAAGAATAGAAAAAATAAAAAGAAATTTAGGTTATTTGAAATATTTTGCTAAATCAGAGGTTAGATCATCTGTTTCCAGGCATTTTCCTTGCTGAAAGGAAAATTACAAAACTCAGGTCTATCTCCACAAGGTGATTCATACACCATTCTCCAACTGGGAGAGGAGCCTGTCTTGCTGCTTGGAACTAACAGACCACCAGGTTGGGCAGTTGCCCAGGCAGTCTCCTCACTCTTTGGCTTCCTCAGGCTCAAGGAGTGGCCAAATCCTCATTTCTGGGCCCTAACAGCATTTTGGGCTATGGCTTTCCTCACATTAGAAAGAAGAAACAGAAGAGAGAGAAAACTGTTGTTCCTGCACCGTGTTTTAGAAAATCGTGCCTACTTTGAACCCCGACTGCCCCAATAAGACTTTCCATTTCCAGATGCTTTAATGAACTACATTGATTTTTTTTCTCCAGATGTTCACCCAGTCAGATTGGGTGAATTCTCAAGCTTTTCGGCCTCCCCAGGGCTGTATGTCTTGATATATGAAAGACTTGCCAAAAGTAAAAAAAAAATAAATTAATAATTGTCCACTTCAGCCCAGCAGAACTTAATTAATGTATAGCAACCTAAATTCTGCCCCAAGTTTTTGATTTCACAGTCTTAATAATGCAGGTTTCTTCTTATTCTTAATATGCTGAGGAAAGTTTTAATGTGATTTCCTGTAGAAAAAGACTAAGGAAATCCCCTGAAAAATCGTTATGTAGTATCATTCCAACACTTCTATGAAATACCAACTGTGTTGGAATAACTGGATCCATGGGACAGCTCTTCATTCCTCTTTTTACCTACAGGACCTTCACATGAAAGTCATGCCTCCATTTCTGCTTTCAGAAGTACAGCACTAAACATTTTAGAAGACTTTGTGGCTTGCTAGCCAAATCTATCTGATTGTCAGGGAAGAAAAAAAAAAGACAGAGTAAGATTTTGTAGAAGGAAGTCTGGCTGAAGTTTCTTTAACTTCACATTGGTGTGAATTATTGCTTCCTGTTACCCAGAATAATCTTTTACTGTATTTCTTCAGCCTGGCCTTCGTTAGGAATAATGCTGCCAAAAGATACAGCCCAAGTTCTATCACAGTCTCAAGTCCTGAAACAACAAGGGAAAATGTTAGAAGTGCAGAATTAAACCAAGAAATGTTTGTGGTGGTTTTATTTATTTCTCTTTCTTTTTCCATCTCTGTCTCCCTTTATGTGTTTATGTATACATGCATGTAGATATAGATACATGCATAACTATGTCTATTTAGATTTATATATGCATATGCACACTACATTATTTTGCCCTCTGTATATGTCTGTACTTTGTGTTGTGTGTATAATAAAGCAATCAATGAAGAAATGAACAGCAGCAATACCTGATTGCCTATTCCATGCTCTGGATAGTTAAATCATAAACCCTGTATTTTTGAACAAACTAAAACAGGAGCAACAAAAATCTGGCAACTGAACAATTAAGAAAGTTCTAACCCTCAATAGTTCACAATCTCTTTCTCAGCGAATGGTTGTCTGCTATCAGTGGCCATGTGCTCTTCCTGTATCCCCTTCCCTCACCCCTCAGCCCCATCACATGGCAGAGAGGAGTGCATTTCCAGGAAAACCAAACAGGACCAGAATGCTGATCCTGAGTCCTGCTCATCCAGGCAGCACCGAGACTATCATTCCAGAGAGTCTCACTCTGCTGCCAGCATTTAAGGCAGCACACGAGGGAGCAGAACGGCATTGACAGGAGGGCCTGTCAGAGAACGGAGGGTGCTCTCACAAAGCAGTGAGAAACAGCTTGCAAAGAGTGAGAGGGCGAAGACAGACAAACACGAGACACTGCATCTGTCTGATTTTTCTACAGAGCCTGAGTAACAGCTTCCCCTTCTCCCCTAAATTCTAGCCAGTTATTTATGTAGGCAGCACTTTAACACTTCTCACTTTCCCGTTTGTTACAGATGCATTAAAACACAGAGTACAATACCTACAAGAATTTCCATTTGAGCTGGCTTAAACCATATTTTCTTTCT
The DNA here is from genome assembly GCF_047370975.1 of Nipponia nippon. Lineage (NCBI taxonomy): Eukaryota > Metazoa > Chordata > Aves > Pelecaniformes > Threskiornithidae > Nipponia > Nipponia nippon. Next base: position 13,721,294 of record NW_028262290.1, on the reverse strand, counting down.
TCCCCAGTTCTTCCAATTCTTTTTTGCCTAAGTAATCATCAGTGCATATGATGACATTAGAGCTATGGCATTATGCTCTTAGTTGGAGCTACAACACAAAGTTAAAATGTATCCTTCGAATCTTACAAAGAATTATGCAATTTGTTTTTCAAACCACGGCCCATTTGTATTTTCTATGCCAGTCCTCACATATTATTTTCAAGGCCTAATAGGAAAGGAGCAGATATAAACACAGTGAGAATGATTTCTTGCATTATTGCCCAAGTCAGCATGGATTTCAGCTGCATTCTTCCAGAACTGGCACTTTATTCAAGTAGTCTCTTGAGAGGTATCTGACTGTACACTCTTGGCTGATTCAATGGGTTGAGGCACTGCTGTAGGAAGGAGGATTCCTCTTCTAGCTCCCAAAGACAGGAATAATAAATTCACCCTTTTAGAAGCTGAGTATTCACTGTAATGGGCCCAGATATAAAAAAGTATGTTCACTGGTGAAACACAAAATAGGTTTTAATTGCAGCTTATAGATTTCCTTTTCCTTCTTTTTTTTTTTTCTACAGCATTTTTCTAATCAAAAGCTAGAGCAAATATTATAATTTTTCTAAAATAACACTCTTATAACAGAGAGTTTGTCTGGAAAGGGGCATTGTGGTTTGGTGCCACTGGATGCCCCTTGTACAACTCAATGAGCCCTTGAGTTTATTTGAGGCATCTGGTCATTGCTGCAGTACAAACAGAAGGCACTTATGAGTGAAAGTGGGCACATGTCTGAAGTAGTGTCCCCACCGCTGATTGAAGTAGTAACATCCTCTAAGATCACATATGTAGGAGAACATCTGCACATTGTGAGTAAATACAAGCGGTCCAACATGATGTTTAAGAACCCAGCAATTGATAAAATCCACACCAAATTTACCTAGAGCCACCCCAGGACTTGGAAACTCACTGCCAGTACTCAGTGCAGTCGATCCACACTCTTCACCCTCCAAGAGGTGCTGTGGATCTTTTCTGCCATATTTTCCAAGATGAGTGATGTTTAAGACAGCATTGTTGTGATGTGAGTCTGAATAAGATTGAAACAACACCTGGTAACACTCATGGAGGCAGGTAACAGTGTCTGCATCTACACTTCTATATACATCCTATCCCCGAGAGTGATCTCTGCACATCAGGCAGACTATGCTTGATCAGACAATCAACTATGTCCACATTGCACAGCATCTGACTGTGCATCTGCTTTGGACACCAAGTCGCAATGGAGTAGGAGAAGAAGAAATCATCTCAAAGTGTCTAAAATAGTGTGGGACAGTTAGGCGAGGGTGCCCTTATGGGAGATCAGAGGAGTAGATCGGGGTACAAAACCTGTGGGGAGTGCTGGAGGGAGCCCAGGTATGACCTTCTAAGTACTTAATGCCTTCTTTGCCTCATTCTTTAATAATCAAGCTAGTCATCCTCGGGTTTTTCAAGCCCATGAGCTGGGAGATGGAGATAGGATGCAGAATGAAGCCCCAGTTGTTGAAGAGGTGGCAGTCACTGACCTGCTCCTCCACCTGGATGCACACAAGTCCATGGGCCCAGATGGGATCCACGCGAGGATACTGGGGGAGCTGGCAGAGGAGCTGGCCAAGCCACTCTCCATTATTTATCAGCAGTCCTGGTCAACTGGGGAGGTCCCGGATGACTGGAAGCTAGCAAATGTGACGCCCCTCTACAAGAAGGGTCGGAAGGAGGATCCAGGGAACTACAGGCCTGTCAGCCTGACCTCGGTGCTGGGGAAGGTCATGGAGCAGATCATCTTGAGTGCCATTATGCAGCAAGTGCGGGACAACTGAGGGATCAGGCCCAGCCAGCATGGGTTTATGAAACGGAGGTCCTGCTTCACTAACCTGGTCTCCTTCTATGACAAGGTGACCCGCTTAGTGGATGAGGGGAAGGCTGTGGATGTTGTCTACTTGGACTTTAGTAAGGCCTTTGACACTGTCTCCCACAGCATTCTCCTGGAGAAGCGGGCTGCACACGGCTTGGACAAGTGCACTCTACGCTGGGTTAAAAACTGGCTGGACAGCCAAGCCCAGAGAGTGGTGGTAAATGGAGTCAAATCCAGTTGGCAGCCAGTCACGAGTGGTGTTCCCCAGGGCTCAGTACTGGGACCGGTCCTGTTCAACATCTTCATTGATGATCTGGATGAGGGGATTGAGTGCACCCTCACTAGGTTTGCAGATGACACCAAGTTGGGTGGAAGTGTCGATCTGCTGGAGGGCAGGAAGGCTGGATCGTTGGGCCGGGGCCAACTGTATGAGGTTCAACAAGGCTAAATGCCGAGTCCTGCACTTCAGTCACAACAACCCCATGCAACACCACAGGCTGGGGGAGGAGTGGCTGGAGAGCTGCCTGGCAGAAAAGGACCTGGGGGTGTTGGTTGACAGCCGCCTGAACATGAGCCAGCAGTGTGCTCAGGTAGCCAAGGTGGCCAATGGCATCCTGGCTTGTATCAAGAATAGTGTGGCCAGCAAGACCAGGGAGGTGACAGTGCCCCTGTACTGGGCACTGGTGAGGCCGCACCTTGAGTACTGTGTTCAGTTTTGGGCCCCTCACTACAAGAAGGACATCGAGGTGCTGGAGCGTGTCCAGAGGAGGGCAACGAAGTTGGTGAAGGGTCTGGAGCACAAGTCTTATGAGGAGCGGCTGAGGGAACTGGGGTTGTTTAGTCTGGGAAAGAGGAGGCTGAGGGGAGATCTTATTGCTCTCTACAACTACCTGAAAGGAGGTTGTAGTGAGGTAGGGGTCGGTCTCTTCTCCCTAGTAACGAGTGATAGGATGAGAGGAAACGGCCTCAAGCTGCGCCAGGGGAGGTTTAGGTTAGACATTAGGAAAAACTTCTTCACCGAGAGGGTGGTCAGGCATTGGAAGAGGCTGCCCAGGGAAGTGGTTGAGTCTCCATCCCTGGAGGTATTTAAAGAACGGATAGATGTGGTGCTCGAGGACATGGTATAGATGGACTTGGCAGTGCTAGGTTAACGGTTGGACTCAATGATCTTAAGGGCCTTTTCCAACCTTGACGATTCTATGATTCTGTGACCTCCGGAGTGTATTGAAAATGGGCACCGGGAGAAACTCTCCCCAGAATCAAATCAATGTTTTGTTTTGGAGAAGAGTGGTTGACTGGAAAAGGAAGCTCAGGAATGAACTAACATTTAGGCAGGGAACCAGGTGTAAACTAGCCAGAGAAGTTATCTGATAGTGTAAACACACCCTCTACATCTGCTTCCCAGCAGCAGTGCAGCAAAACAGATTCAAAGACTGGATCAACAGACTAGAAATTCTTAGATCTGAGTCCAGTCTGACATTTGAACTCACAGTTTTCAAGCAGTTTACGTATGTCATTGTTCACATATATCCCACAAACAACCTGCAAACTCTGGTACTTTTAAAAGATGGGGTTTACTAACTCACCACTCCTCTGGCTGTGTGGGGCCATTCCCCAGCTGTGTGCTCATAGGAGTATTTTGCTGGTATTACCTTACACAGACTGTATGCTCAGAACCAGTTAAACCAATGCAAACACTGTCATAAGTCAACTGTGGAAGGCAAAACAAACATGTTTAAAAATTCTGTTTATTCATGTCTTTAAAACCCTGTCATTAAACAACTCTTCAACATGCCAGGCATCTACTGATATATACAGATTTACGCATTTATTAATGAAGTGGTATCTCAGCTATGCTTCATGAAATCAAACACATCACAACAAACTAATGAAATTCAGGTAAACACTCCACAAAATCTTCATTTGCCAGGTTTGCTGTATCTGAAATATTCAATTATCCATGCCTGAGGTAAGAAGATCCCACTGCCACTCACACGAATAAAATTTGAACAGGACTGAATAATTAATGCATGATCTCCCTAATCTTACAAAATTGAACATTTTGTGGGAAGAGTAATGCACAAAGGGGATGAAATTTAAAGTTCTCGGATCACATGATCCCTCAGAGATCTCCATTCAGCAGTTTTCATTTGGGGGAAATCCCTGTCCATCCTGACTGGATCTCAGGGTTGAACTACAAGTGTGGTATAGCTCAAATATTTTCAACAGAAGATGGCTGCTTCTAGGACTGGTGAGGTGCCCTTCACGCACATACAAAACAGAAACAAACTAGCTGTTGGATAACTGAGTTTGAAGAACATCCCGAGAAAGCCTGCAGATGCTCTACCATCCTTGACAGGATCTTTCTTGAGATCCCAAAATGAGGGCCAAGGGATGACCAGAGGTATGTACCTAGCACATTCAGTTGTAAGAGTCCCTTTGGAAAAGGGCTTCTGGCAGCTCACACAGACCCATTGCTCTAAAACTGCTAAGTACTGCATCAGCATTGCAGCAGCTCAGGCTGGTAAGGGTTGCAGCTGGAGTCTTCATACTTCCAGTTCTCAAGCAGATCCCTGAGGTCACCAGAAAACAGCAGAAACACCGATTTCCTAATTTCAACGTAACAATCATGGATTTTGGCACACAAATAACTCTTTGGTAACATGTGCTGTCTGGCACGCCTCAAGGACTGCACAGAAATTTTTAAGCCTTTTATAGTAAGTTGACTTCCACTACAGTCCCCTAACATAATGGCAAATAAATGCTGTCTCTATCTTAATGATGGTGGATGTGATGATTAGGGAAAGCAAGTTCTGTATTAAACACTCCCCAGTTTAGAGACCTTTAGGTTCTCACCCAAAAGGAAACCTAACTCTAACCCTAAACTCAGCTGAGTAGCCATTTGATCAATGGGGTCTAAAGAAGCCCTGACAACAAACTGAGTGTGCTAGTCACATAAGTGTGTTAGGCATCATCCGTGTTAATCCACTAGGTTAACCTGCAGCAAAGTCAGGGTAGAAGTGGTAATGGGAACCAAGGAGTTTCAGCCTCTGCCTCTGAAACACTGCACTACAAAAGATCCCAGCATGCAAAGAAACCCTGGGTCAGAGTGAAATACTGACATTTACAGTGAAAACCTTTCTCCCTATTAACACTTCTAGCACAAAAACATGTGGGTATTGCCAAGATGTGATACTTTTACATGCCCCTTATTTCCTGTGTGGGATATTACATTTTTAAGTCCTTTGTCAAAATGCAGTGAAACACGTTCAGGGAAAAACCCCTTCTGTCTTCTCAAGAGGATGCATGATAGAAATTGAAGTGCTCGGCAGTGTTATGAAAGTGAGTGGGGGCAGTAATGAATGGAAACATGTAGCTAGTATCTCTAAGCCGGCATAAACAAAACTAGAGACAGAGTGCTAGGTGATACGGAGACGGGGGATCACTGGCGACCCGTCAAGCTGCCTCCTTTGCTGTGTCACCAGGGGCCAGCTCAGGCCGGAACCGAGTGGTGACATAAGATAACACTATCCCATAGAGGCAAAACCTGCACCAAGGCTGAGAGCATGGAACAAAGATCATGGAAACTCTTAACTCATTTGTGCAAGAGAGTTTTTTGCCTGCCATTCAATACCTTCCCAAAGCAAAGGGAACTGTACTTTTTTCATACAGCCAGCCCTTTACCCATACATGAATTGCCTAAAATCCTGCTGATCTCAGAATTTATAAAGGATTTCTCTGACTCAGATAGCAATAACCAGCTGCCCAGATCATCTGAACACAGCAAAACAAATATACTTTGGCTACAGCTATGCCGTGCTTGATCCTCTGTGAATACAAAGCCCAAGCAGAATCACATAAAGAAAGGCAGGTCTATGCAGACACAGTTGTTATCTATGGGCTGGGTACGGGCTGGGCACCGGCTGGGCACAGCGGCAAAACTGAGAGCACATCAAAAAAGAGCTACTGACCAATTAGTGTTGTTAGCAGTACAAAAAGATAAATTTGCCAAGTGGAATTCTGCTGAAAACAAGCCCATGGACTACACAGATCCCAAGAAGACATACTTTGAGACATTATTAATTGATTGGTTTTACATTAATATCTAGGGGTCAAGGACCTAGTGTACTATGTGCAGCTCAAATCTACCAAGATGGACCCTGCCCAGAAGGCTATCAAATCTAATCCATTTGCAGATGGGATAATTCTATCCTCAGTTAGCATTTTGTAATGGATTTATTCTAATTTTCTGTGATGGGAAATGAGGATTGTGAAGGATGCCATGGAACCACGGACAACTCAGGGACTCCTTCCTATATGCTGCAAACCCACTGTGAATCTTTATGAGTTGGCTCATGACCATATGCTTGGCCCGCTGGGCAGTGTAAGTGACACCTTCCTCACTTGTCAGCATACCAAATTATTATAAATACCCAATGCAAAGGAAACTCAAGTAACAAATCTCTCAGAGCTTAGCTGCCCGGCAGAGGAAACTGAGACTCAGTACAGCTCAGTAGGACACAATGATGAAAGACTCCGAGGACAGAGAGAAGTAAGAAATGAGAAATGGCATGGATCCAAGAGCTGGCAAACACTTGGTTGTCCATAGCAGCTTGTTTGGACAGGGCTCGGTGACTACCCGGGGAGCCAACTGTGTTTGTCGCTTGTTCTTTTGATCCATATTTTTTCTCAAATGCTTTTGTTCTGAGTTAATGGTTCCCAATCTTAAGATGAATTGGTTAGCCCCCATTTAATCTTGGAGAAGAGAACTGTAGCTGCTAAAACGAATTCTTCTGCAGCAATTGCAATTGGTCAAAGGAGATAGCCTAAGAAACAGGTCTGGAGGAAGAAAACTGTAGGAACCTGCAGGGAGGAGCTGGCAGCCAAAAAGCCAAGACTCCTCTGAGGCCCTTGAAGGGTCTACAAAGCAGCTAGAGTTACAGCTAAGCTGGAGATTGTGACAAGGACCCTATGTAAAAGGGATAAACATAAAGTGTTTCACTTATGCAGAGATCTACTTGCAGGAAAGCTCAAAGGGAAGAAGAAAATCTATGGATACAGCATAGCCGCCCCAAATCTGATTGCAATCCTACAAACTCTGTTTTGCCTAAAGCTATACAGTACTGTAGCATCAGCTAAACTGTTCTTTTCTCCGTAGTTTTTGATCCTGACAGGTTTATAAATAGGCTGAATAAATTCATTTTGGTTTGAAAGTAATGGATATATTCTCAGCATGCAGCCAACTTTATTTCACAGAATAGATACCAAAAAAAACACCAGAAAAAAGAGTGATGGAGCCACACTTTACTCAGGGAATAAATAAATGTGACACTACAGTGCCCTTTTCAGAAGTGTAAGTTTTTGCTGTTTCACTAACTGAAAACAACTTTGTTATAGGCCAAAAAATATATTTTTGTGTAACTGCCCACATCTATAAACATTCACAAAATAAGCAAAGGGAGAAAAAAAAGAGATGACCAAGTTATTGTGGTTATGAAAGAGCTCTGTAACTGGCATTATAGAAACTAAAATACTGTTTGCATAAAATTGGACTCTGTATCTCCTCTAATCCTTGGAGTCCTGTTGATATCACTGGTGTGTTAGAGAGCATCTTTTTATAGGTCCTGTAGACTGTTATGCCATAATCAGAGTAAAATCTTGGCTCTACTGAAATGAATATGAAAGGGCTCATTGCTTTCCTTGAAAATGAGATTTTAACCTATTACCTTCTTACGTTTATACTTGACCTTGTGTATTACGCAAGTAATGCAGTAAACAGTAAATGTTACTCTGGTGTGACAAGTCAGTTGAACAGAGCAAGTCCTTATAGGGAAGGTAAACTTTGTGGTTTTAATATTACACCATCACTTTCTGTGTATAGACTGTACACTCAGAGAAGTGTATTTATACTTTAGTATGATAAATCCTTCTTTCTTAAAGACCAGACTGGAAAATGAGGGATCATGCCTACTTTTTATACAGCTCATGCAAGAAAAGGAAGTAAGATTCAGTACAAATACAGAAGCTGCACATGAACTTCTGTCTTCCACATGCCCAGGTTCAGGTGGTTTGGACTGCAACAGATACTGTAATGCCCATGCTTTAAGAAACATAAAGATCTATCCTGTACAATACTGTGATAACAGCTGAAGGGAATCTGCTCAATACACACCTTGCAGGCAAATTTTTTCAGTGGTCAGGTGAAAAGTGAGGTTTCCTGTCTTCACTGTTCCACCACAATTATGGAGCACATTGCATCTCATATTGTGTATTCTCAGTGTTCAGCTTCATGGCTTTGCTTCCCATACTAAAGAATCACAGAATGTTTGAGATTGGAAGGCGCCTCTGGACACCACCCAGTCCAACCCTCTGCTCAAAGCGGGGTCAACTAGAGCACATTACTCAGGGATGTGTCCAATCAAGTTTTGAATATCTCCAAGGATGGAGAATCCACAACCCCTCTGGGCCGCCTGTGGCTGTTAGCCACCTTTGTCACAAGGACACATTGCTGCTCAACTTGTTGTCCACCAGGATCCCCAGGGCCTTTTCTGCAAAGCTGCTTTCCAGCTGATCTGGAAAGGGTTGTTCCTCCCCAGGGGCAGGACTTGGCATTTTCCTTTGCTGAACTTCATGGGGTTCCTGTCAGCCCATTTCTCTAGCCTGCTGAGGGCCCTCTAAATGGCAGCACAATCCTCTGGTGTATCAGCCTCTCCTCTCAGTTTTGTATTATCTGCAAACTTGCTGAGGGTGTGTGCTATCCTATCATCCAGATCATTAATGAAACAGGTAAAGAATATTGGCAATACCGGCCTCTGGGGTATATCACTAGTGACTGGCCTCCAGCTGGACTTTGCACTGCTGATCACAATCCTTTGATCCTGGAAACTCAGCTAGTTTTCAACCACCTCACTGTGCAGCTGTCTACCCTGTGCTTCATCAATTTGTCTATGAGGATGTTATGAGAGACATTGTTAAAGGTCTGGCTAACGTCAATTTAAACAACATCCCCTGCTCTCTACTCATCCCCTGAGACAGTCATCTCATTATAGAAGGCTATCAGATAGATCAAGCATGATTTCTCCTTTGGAAACCCTTACTGACTACTCTCAATCATCTTCTTGTCCTTCATAGGTTTAGAAATGGTTTCCAGAATAATTTTCCTCACCCCATTCCAAGGGAAAGAGGTGAAGCTGACTGGCCTACAGTTCTCCACATCCTCCATTTTTATAGACGATTCCAATATATTTGGAAGGTATCAATTTTGCAGTCACATATGCTGTATAACTAAATAAGAAGAAAAGAGACCCAATCAATAGAACATATCATCTGCTCTAATTCAGTAGCCTGATGCTGGCTATTGTTTTGTGTTTATTAGCTTCCTGTAGTTCAGAGCAAAAGATTAAGGATAATTAAATGGGATTCATTTATATCCTAAACTGGTTTTTCAAAACATGATTAATTTACATCATTCATTGGCTTTTCCATCATAAAAGAAACATGAACTTTCCACATTTTAAAATATTTATATAAATATTTAAAATATTTATATTTACTTATATAAAAATCTACAGAGATCACATCCACACTATATAATATATAAAATACTAATTACCAGTATAAATGTATGCATTGTATAAATTTGCTCACAAATTCATGAAAAAGCATTTAAATATGCTTTGAACAATACTTATCCAGCCTGCAACAGAGCTTATGTGTAGCTTTATGTTTTATGCTGCAGCCAGTTCAAGAAGTTGTACGTGTGTAGCGGAAGCTAAACATTTGCCTAAATGGTCTGCTTAATAATGATGAAATACAGAATCAGGTCTTAAAGTTGCTCACTACTACCTGAACTCCATCTGGCTACCTGAACACCACCTCTCAGCCACAGGTACTTGCAAAAATCTTGCCCCTAGGAACAGTATAGATGAGAGTAACATAACTTATTCCAGCAAGGATTTCAGGATTGAGATCTTTTTTTTCTTAACCAAGTTTTTCTTTCAGAATAGGGCTTATTCACGTAAGCACACCGCAATTGTGCCACCACAACATAGGTTTAACTGAAAACATCTTTTGCTAATGGGGCATGGCATTTCCTTGTTGCACCACATTAACTTAATTTCTTTGGATCAGGTAATTAAGGCTAATTGTCTCTTGAAAACAGTAAATTAATTCCTGACACTGTTGCACTTTCTAAAGACTATCACATCCAGCTGTCGCATTCAAAAAAAAAAAAAAAAAAAAGAAAAAACGAAATTTGGACAAGATTCACCAAACTATTTAAACCCTGTTTATACTCTGTATGTGTTGAATTCTTTAGGCAAATGGCAGTTTGTACATAGCACTTTGTACAAACAGATACAGCTAGGAAGTACCAAAACAGTGACAGATTGTATGGTCTCTTTCTGTCTGGCAATCACAACTGGCTCTTCTTCCACAGCGAGTATCTTCAGAGCTGAGGAGAGTTACCCAATACCACTATCCTCCCCACTTTACAACAGTGGAGGACAAGACACACCAGGGACATTTCAGCAGTGGATGCAATATTAAATGCAGCAAGCACTTGTCATTAGAAAACACAACCCAGATCCCAAATCCCAAATCCCAAATCCCAAATACCAGTGGGGATGGCTTTGCTCATGTCATAGAATCATAGAATCATCAAGGTTGGAAAAGGCCCTTAAGATCATTGAGTCCAACCGTTAACCTAGCACTGCCAAGTCCATCTATACCATGTCCTCGAGCACCACATCTATCCGTTCTTTAAATACCTCCAGGGATGGAGACTCAACCACTTCCCTGGGCAGCCTCTTCCAATGCCTGACCACCCTCTCGGTGAAGAAGTTTTTCCTAATGTCTAACCTAAACCTCCCCTGGCGCAGCTTGAGGCCGTTTCCTCTCGTTCTATCACTTGTTACTAGGGAGAAGAGACTGATCCCCACCTCTCTACAACCTCCTTTCAGGTAGTTGTAGAGAGCAATAAGGTCTCCCCTCAGCCTCCCCTTTCCAGACTAAACAACCCCAGTTCCCTCAGCCGCTCCTCATAAGACTTGTGCTCCAGACCCTTCACCAACTTCGTTGCCCTCCTCTGGACACGCTCCAGCACCTCGATGTCCTTCTTGTAGTGAGGGGCCCAAAACTGAACACAGTACTCAAGGTGCGGCCTCACCAGTGCCGAGCACGGGGGCACTATCACCTCCCTGGTCCTGCTGGCCACACTATTCTTGATACAGGCCAGGATGCCATTGGCCACCTTGGCTACCTGAGCACACTGCTGGCTCATGTTCAGGCGGCTGTCAACCAACACCCCCAGGTCCTTTTCTGCCAGGCAGCTCTCCAGCCACTCCTCCCCCAGCCTGTAGCGTTGCATTGTTGTGACTGAAGTGCAGGACTTGACACTTAGCCTTGTTGAATCTCATGCAGTTGGCCCCGGCCCAACGATCCAGCCTGTCCAGGTCCCTCTGCAGGGCCTTCCTACCCTGCAGCAGATCAACACTGAAAATGACCAAGTTAGAAGTGTTCAGAAAACAAACCTGCAAACAATCCCTTCTAAGCTTTGGGGGGGATATAAGCTTTGGGGCTTTTTCCTCCTTCTCCTTCTAAGATGTATGAAGGGAGAATGCCTTGGCTCATGTGACTGTTCAGAAGAGCAGCACTTTATGTCAGGATGTGCTTGTCTGTGCTCATGTGCTCAGGCCAGGGGGAGCAAGGCATGAACAGGGAGCTTGTGCCACCAAAGGACTCAGCTCCCTTGGTCAGGGACATTTGTGAGCAACCTGTAAAGAAAAAATACGTATATATTTGTTCACAGGCACATGTACCAATATTCAGCAGTCATGAACAATAAAGACAATGGAAGAAAAAGGAGACCAAATTTCATTGTTATTTGACAAATGAAGCAAACAAAGTTGAATTAATTCTTTCTTGAAAGTAACTCAAGGCTGTCTCTTAGAAGTCAGCAAGAAGCAACTCAACTTAACCATAAAACAAAACTAAAAAGCTTTATCTAGTCTCTGCCACAGTGTTGCACAAAACAATTTCAACTTGGTGACTGTCTTTGGAAGGAAACCCAACAAGGTTCTCCCAATTTCTTCTTTTGTCCTGCCATGCCTTTGGCTTTCATTTTGAAGACTAAAGATGTTTGGCTCCACTCTGAGGACAGTTAGAGTCGCTTCAGGGTGTTAGTGCAGCTACTCTGTTGGTGTGAGAAAATGAGTAAAAGCACTAGATAACAAAGAGTTGGTTTGAGGTAAATGTCAGGGAAAGGGAAAGGGAAATTAATATAGGAGCAATTACATCATTTTAATTAACTATCACAGCAGTTTAAATATCTGGTTCAGATCTCACTTTCCTTCCATTTTCTTCTCCATGACCTCAGTCCTTATCATGTTGGCTTTATCTGCTGGTGCCCATAGTGACACACAGACTTCCAGAAGACTTTGCAAAACACTAACCTCATTTAGCCGATGCAAATGCCCGACATTGTTCCAGGGACAGAACAGGCCTGCTGATGCAAAACTGCTGTTTATTTCAGGAAACTCATTGTTTCAATAAGCAACTTCCTTGTCTGGCCATTCTGCTCCTTGTTTCAGGATGTCAGTCAGTGTCAAAGAATTGGCAGTGGTGGGAAGATAAAACAGCTTATAGTCTCACTGAGTTACACTGAAGCTCCACAGAACTATTAATGTTCCCAGCCAGGCCAAGCAACAGACACTAATTAAGAGTAGCTTACCCATGCAGGAGTATTTAAAATCTCACCCCGTTCTCTCTAAGGCAAAAATCCCCTTCGTTCCCGGGCTGACTAACAAGCCACTCATGTCAAAATGTAAGGTGACATGTTCTTTTAGATGATAAAAGGGTCACTAGAAAACACATATTTCTCAGTCATTCAGAATCCCAGAAAGGCACACTGTGTATATAGTCAGCCTAAATAAAGGAGAGTCCCAAAAGCTCCAAGCCAGACTCCAACTGTAGACTTACAAATAGATTTCCCAAAAAAATTCTGAATTTTTTTCCCTTTCTTTGGTGTCTAAATGTGAATCGACCCATTTGATCAGCTCTGACTAAGAAAAAAATTAACTGTTTTAAAAGACCTTTCCTTGCTATATATCCTTTCTAGCAAGGACAGTGACTAGACACAACATTTTTTTTTGCAAATAATAGTCTTGTGTTTCTGCATGACCTGTCAAGCATGACCAGAGTGCTTAACTGCATCTCTGGAATTTAGACATGATGTGAAACTGTACGTGCACATATAATCTTATATCACTATATTCCATTTCTCTGTTTTCATCATAAGTTGGTATTTCTGGATGGTCTCAAGGAAGGCACAGCAAAGATGGACTTTGATTTAGATATTGTTTAGAATACATATACATATATATCATACGAAATGTTTATACACGTATCAGTATTATAAAATGTATTTACATGTATGTACATATATATGTGTATGTACATATGTATATTTATTTCCAGTCCTGAAATCAAAGCTCCTGTGCTGCTAAGCTTTTCTACTCTTTGACAGTGACATTGAGCTTTTGCCAGCTGAAGTCCACCGCTTCGGAGTGCAAAGACATTGACCGTTTCAACCCAATACATCCATGCCAGCAAACACTCACCTGTAAATACAATCTATCAGTCCCTCTTCCCAAAACTGTGCCATGTCAGCAGTATAGCAAATGTATTTATGGAGGTAATAAAGTACATCAAAGAACAAATTTTAGTAATATAAGCTGTGTCTCCAGCAGGAAGCTTTGCTGGCAGACTAAGACTTTGCAGCAGTAGCCAGCATCAGCTACAGCCAGCTGCTGAGCAAGAGTGTCTCATGCTGCAGCCTCTGCAGCAGAAACGGCTGCTTTCTGCCCGCAGCTACAAAGAACTCCAAGGTCTTCTCAAACAGGCTGTTGATTTCAGCAGTGCCAAATGCTAACAACCTCCCACTGTGGTTGCAATTGGAGCGCTGAAACCTGCGGTTTGAAAGATTGTCTTCTCAGAGCAGCAGCAGCAAAAGAAAGAAGAGTAAAAAAGAAGCTGGAACCTCCTCAGGGGCTTCTGGGAACTCCTTGGTGTGTAGGTAATGATTTTTGGGCCATGCTGAGAACATGGCAAAGAGCAATGGGCGTTCTATTGGTTTAAAATATATTTCTAATTCTGTGAAATAAGAAGTGATATAAAGTACCTTTGACATTTTGTTGGTTCTCCCAAATCTTCTGGAGCTCTCTTTTATACCCAGTGCAGCCTCCAAGGGGGCTTTCACTTCATGTTCCTGCACTCAGAACAGACAGAATGTTTCTCTAATAAAAGATTTTGTTAAAAGGAGGACAATTAGGGTTTTTTTCCCTGTGATACCACCTAGCTGTCCCAAGTACAAAGCCAAAATCCTCCATGCTCTGCACTGTCCAAATACAAACAACAACAGCAGAAACAGAGTCAGCTTTTGGGGCAAAACTGCACAACTATCTACATCTTTGGGAAGAGGACAAAATGATCAGGGAAAGACTCTTTTGGAAACCATTTAATTTTCAATTCAGTCCAAATGACTCAAATAATTGCACATAAAAGCAATTAGTCAAATGACAAACTGGCAATTGGCATGCAGAATTATCCACTGTGTGTAAGTACCCTTTATTCCTCTGTGCACTCTTGATTTTTAAAATTTCATGTATTAAATGGCCACGTAGTCAACTGACTTTCACACTGGTCAGTTTACTTCAGTGAGACTTTGGCAGTGATTTTGTCGGCATGACAACACTCATGCTGAAAAACAGGATCCCGTTTTTCTCTGGTACATGGTACACCTTTTGTACACCTCAGCTGGGAGAAAGGCTGAGTGAGGAAATGAATCTATAGTCCAAGCAAGTCTTTCCATTTCTTATCTTTCATACCACTGAGTCAGAACAGGCAATGACTCCCACTGCAGCCCGCAGAGCAACAGAAGTACATGAAGGCCAGCCAGGAATTCATATTCTGTCCAGCATCATGGCAGACTGTTCCACTGAAGTATATCCTCCACTTTACTAGATGGTGATTCTGAGATTTTATTTAATTAGCATGAACATATAACAGGGCAATCAATTTTAGTAAAAATATTTAATGGAAAGTTGGTAATTGGAACAAACAAACTAATTCTGTAGTAAAATACAGTCTTATAAACTATTTTTGGTTATTAACATTATAAAAATGGCAGGAAAATCAGTTAATTTACAAATATAGGCTTCTTATGACCAGCCAAAAAAGGATTTAGTGGATTCACCAAAAGCCTGAACAGGCACTATTGTTCAGAGATAATTTAAACCATCCTGTGCAGTTTCAGTAATTTGAATACCACTGAGTACAAGCAGAGAAGATCTTACTTGTCTCTGAGTCACACAAGAATCAGGAAACAGTTTAGGTTAGGAAGCATGCTTCACAGTTTCCAAAATATCAACATCTATTCCTATGTCTCCAATCAGCAAAAAAGCATCAAGTGCCTACTTTTCCACATTCTTTGGATCTGTTCTCTCTCTGAAACCATTGCTGGGAACACACTGTGATGAGACAGAAATGCAGAAAAATGTCTTCTGTTGTTTATGAGGGCCCCAGTCCTGCAAAAAGTGTTTTGTGGGAACCCCCACACACACTTACCCAGACTCCTTCTGACTACAAGGGTTCCTCACTTGGGCTCTGGGATCTGCTGTATGGAAGTTCCTTCAGAGGCATGTAGACGTCCCTGAATATTATTCTTAAACCTGTGGCTCTTCCACACAGTCAGTAGACACCTGCCTCATATAAAACTGAATTGATTTTCTGGAGAGGCACTTAAATTTGTGCTCAGATTTAAGCATAATCTCAAGTGACATCTGAAGTCACAGTAGTTTTCTAGGCTTGAGTAGCAGATGAAATGAGACAAACTCAAGCCCAAGTGATCCCTTTGCGCATTTGTTGGGTAATGTTCCTTTTTAAAAAAAGCGTTTGTTTTCATTCTCATGGCTGAGATTTGAAAGGGAAATCAACAGAAAGAGGAATTAAATGGCACAGGGCCATCTTCTGAGGGACAAGAGAGTGGGTAGAAGGATACACTGAATTCAGAAGGAAAGATTAACTTGCCAGAGAGAAACTGGGCATTATTATGCTCAAATGAAGTGATAATTCAGACCTCAATGCAACTATGACTCTTCACTTCCCACAGGAGACTCCTATATTCCTGATGCAATAGGCAATTAAAGATCTTATTTTCCGTAAAATATATGCACAGCCTTCCTTAGGAAACCGTTCATTAACATCCACTAGAGAAGTCATTGGCAGAAGGTGAACAGGACAGGTTAGCTCCCTGCACGGAAATTGGGGAAAGGACTAGGTGTTGGAGGAAGGAGAAGCTTGGAGAAGATATAGGGAATCTGTGTGCATACAGGAACAAAGCCCATCAAGGCTGCAGCACTTCAGTAAATAAAGTTCATCGTTGCAACTTAAGTTCTGAGGCAGAGCAGAATGAAATTAGAGATTCATTTGTGCTTAAAACAGGAAATAAATGTTTACTATGTTCATACCTAGTAAAAGGTTGTAAAAATTAGTTATAAAACCCTCACTTTTAGGGGACAGGACACCTAATCCATTTCACTAGAGATACTGGGGAAGCAAGCGGATATAGCCCTAGGAAAAATACTTACAACCTGCAGAGGCAGGTAAACCAAAATAAACCAAGGGACATAATGTTGACAGCAATCAGTAAAGAGCCATGAACCGACCCCAGACAAGTAATGCAGATTGAAATACAGAGTGATACCTACTGAGAATGTTGATACCATCAAGGGTTCTGCCAGAAGAAGAGTGAAAGAATGAGAAAACATTACACAGACTAAGGGGATCAGCTAGACTTCGCAGTTGACCTGTTATGTATCAAGCAAGACACTAATAATGTGGCAACTGGAAATCATGGTACCCAGCTATGACAAACCCTGACCAGGTGCCAGCAAGTGAATGGCAGGCTAAAGGCTGATGAACTGGAATCCACCAGGACTGAGATCACCAGGTCTCAACATATAGGAAATTTTGAAAGACACAAGCAATTGGGAAATGCCTGGATGCATTTGTGTAAAACAAATCCAGCAACCAACAGGAGCAGCCAACTATATGGACTCTGTGCATATTTATCAAAAGCACAGGCTCCTTGAGGCAATTAAAGCAAAGTGTAGAAATATGGAGAAAGTCATAGACCAAAGAACAGACAGTTGGAAGAGTAAAACTGATCAAAAGGAAAGCATTTGTCATAAAACACCACAGCCTTACAGAACAGCTTGAGTGAACATGTGATGTCTCAGAAGGACTGAAGGATCAGTGGCAATGTAAAGTCAGCTTACAGCATCTACTAGTATAGCTCCAACACAGAAAGGAGGTGTGCTCAGAAAGATACTGGGATAAGGGTATCAGTTATGATATTTAGAATGGAGGGATTCCCTCTACTCACTTTTGGGTGAATGGCACAGGTTTTATAAAGTACTGTATAAAAGTCAACCACAAGCATCTGCAAGCAAATGCATTTTATGCAGACTCTCCAGCCAGGAGAGGAAGAGAGATTTCTGCCTCTGAGAGCTGCTGCTACTAGATTCTTTAGGGCAACCGGTAAAGCTCTTTCTGAGACAAGACTCTACAGATTATAACAATTCAAAGCCTGAGCTTGGCCATCTTAGAAGAAAACCTACCCAGAGACGTTCTATTTTACCCCACGTAGATGGTGCCAGGATGTATGTGCAAGGCAGGATTTCATTTCAAGATGGCTTAGCAGTTATCTCACCAAATTTAAGATCTGACATCATAAAACAGAGGGATGTGCCTACGCGGTAGTCTTGAATACTCAGCTTAAAGCAATCCACATACACAGTGCATTAGCAAAGAAGTTTTCCAGTAAAAACAAAGATTTGACAGCTTTCTGAAATCTCAAACAGATGTTGTGAGAAAAAATTAGAATTGGCATATTCTCCCTGTATGTCAGGAAGCAACGTTGCTACCGTGGATTACAGCTCAGGTTCGGAAAAGTGATCTGCTGGCATCACGCAGGTATCAGCTGTGGCCAGTAAACCGAGAGCAAGTTTTGTAACATTATTTTGTAACAGTAAGAGGCCACAGAACAACACAGCACAATTAAACCCACTAGTGACAAATGGGAATTTAAGCACAAAACAAGGCTAACAATAAAGCAGTTGGAAAACAGAAACCATAGTAAAAAAACTGGCTGCAAAGACAAAACACACACACACACACACAAAAAGAATGCTGTTTTGCATTGATATGCACTCCCTCAGGTACCTGACAGTGAGGTTTCAAAGAGCAGTGACCGACAGCACATAACAAAAGTTAGGATAATGTAGGAGACTCAGGTCTAAGGCCAACACCCAGGTTGGGTTTCTGAATTCAGTCTCATATAGCTACAGGGAAGTGGTAGGGTGCAACTGGCATGTGTCATTCAAGGGAACTGCAGATTTAATGGACGTAAACCTGAACACAACTGATGAATAATCAGAGGAAGACAGAACCAGGATCAGATCCAGAAGGACTGAGACAGAGATGCTGTTGTCAAAGGAAATAAAATCCACTGGAACAAAAGATATATTTTTGTTGGCCAGTCGTCTTCCAAGAGAACAAAAACAGAAAAAAAGATGGGATCCAGTCCTGTACCTGGAGTAATAAGAGAAACAAGATGTGAGAGAGAGTTTGAAAGGCAAAAAAACCCCAACAGTTAAAGGACCAAGTGGAGTAAGTGGCATCCTTACAAGGACCATGTATGTGCACACATGCTCTCACACCGACAATTCCAGGGTGCTGCAAGGCCTGAAAAGCCTATGACAAAATGAGGGAAAAGGGAAGCTGGAGGAGGGAATGATAAAATAATCCTCACAAAACAATGAAATGAGAATATTAGAATAGATGAGAACTCATTTTTTGTTTAAAAAAAGTAAAACTTTAAAAGTCACAGAAATGTCAGAAAAGTTCTAGAATGGGTCATTTTTCTTCTTAAAAAGAAAATGTTATGAACAACACATTTTTCATTAAACCAAACCAGCAGCATTTGTTTGTCACTGGCATTTTCAGAGCTTCAAAGAATCATCTACAGTGTCAGAGCAACCTAAGTACTGGTCTTCCCCCATTGTTCCCATTCTACAGCAACCTGAAGAGCAGGAAGCAACTGTTTGCATTAGTACTTTGCTGTTAGCAAGTCACAGAGCCATTAAAACCTAATAGAGAAAAAAAACCCACAAATCTTCAGCATTACCTATTTGTGTCCCCTCCACCCCCACCTACCTCACATCACACTCTCCTACAAGAAGAAAGGAAGTCTTTCGGCATTCTTTCGGTACAGCAAGACCTGCAGCAGCTCTGTTTCTTGCATGTAGGAATTGCACTCCAGGGTGCCTTTGTTCTGTTACGCTAGGCTATAGGGAGCACACAAGAAAGCAGAGGATGGCTTTAGAAGACTGCTTTAAACTGCCTTAAAAGACTCATTGGCACCTAACCCTAAGGGCCCTGGTGGCTCAGGGGCCTTCAGGACATGCTTCAGGGCTGGCTGAGACACTAGGAAGCTCCTGCCGGGTCACCTTGTCCAGTGATGACTTCAATACCAGATGAGGAAACATGGCAGGGGTTGAACACATCAAGACTGAAGCTATCCAAAGGCACACCTTCAAATCACCAGCTTTAAAACCATCATATTTCTTAGAACGTGCAAAAAAGAGACATGCACAAAGAAAATTTACAGGCACAGGAACGCAAACCAGAATGGGACTTCAAAGGCTGTTTAGACAATCTGCTCATTTGGATGCCAAGTCTCCCGTTTGCCAAGACCATCCCCAACAGATGTTTGTCATGAAATCTGCATGAGAAGATTTCCCTGGCTCCCTCAGTAGCATGTTGCAATGTTTAACTGTGCTTATAAAAAATATTTTCCTAAAATCTCACCTGAATCTTCTTTGCTGAAAGGTCAGTTACTTCTTGTCCAGCTCCCAAATATTCACAGAACAATTTGTCACTGACCTCTTAATAATAACTTTATACATATCAGAGAGCTGTTACCATGTCAGCTGTAGTCTCCGCTCCTCTAGACTAAACAAACTCTATCATTTAAACCTTCCTTCAGAGGTCATGTTTTTCAAGACTGTTGTCATCCTTGTTCCTCGTCTCTGGACTATCTACAATTTGTCGATAGCTTCATAGAAGTTTGGGCCTGGAAACTGGATATAGATCTTCAGCTGAGAGATGACTAGTGCCAAAAAGAGTGAAAAAATTACCTCCGGTGTCTTATACACAATACTTAGGTTAATACATGCTACAATGAGATTTACCGACGCTCTGACCAAAAAAAAAAAAAAAACAAAAAAGAAAAAAAGAAAAAAGAAAAAAAAGGCATTGATCAAGTAACTATACATCTAAGCACCAGTCTGTATGCACACATTTTTTACATGTGGAAAACAATATTCCCATGTGCAAGGACTTCTGTCTTATAAAGCTGCATTGCTTTCAGTTATACTTAACACAGGCCAAGTTTTTTCAGAAGTACATGCCAAAAGCTGGACTTCTAAACCTCCGTTTGGTTGCTGAAGTAATTGACTTTGATCTTCACACACCGTCAAGACACAGTAGCACCTAGCTTTGCAATCTCATAATCTCTGCAGGCCATAAGAACAGTCTTTGAATCTTAATTTTAAGCACATTTTTGTTATTAAGAGCTGAAAGTAAAAGCATTACTCTTTGACGTCCAGTTTACCATATCCTAAACTCTACAGCTCTGGTAGACAGAGTCATTTTTCTTCCACTTCCCACAGAAAAAGCTGGGGAGCAGGTGGTCAGTTCCTGGCATCTTTCAGTACCAGGTCCTGTTACAGTTGACTTTAAAAGAGGGTCAAATTTAAAGACATCTCAATAAAGAAAAACAAATTTCTCTTAGAGGTCCACCAAAGTTAATGCTTGGGAATTTTGAAAATAAGTCATCCTCTTGGGAGATAGTGGAGTTAAGTTAATGATCATGGCTAATCTATTTGAGTCAAGGCACTTCCACTACTCCTGGGCTTAAACAGATGATGTTCAAGTGGTTGCTGGAATCCCCTTTTATCTTCTGCCTACAAAGTGATAAATCGTGTGACATATTCTTATAAAACTCCAGGAGAAGAAGATCTGAGAATTAAGATCCCCTAAAACTTACACAGGGGATTTTTTCAGAGCTGAAAAATTACAGATTTTCTTCTTGGGTGATGCGACCATGGCCTGACAGTAAATCTTGCTATTCTGTATGGAAACACCCAGGTGGCTTGAACAGCCGGGGAGGAAATTTTGGATTGTCTGGCATGCAGCACTTACTCCTGCTCTCTGCTGACATGCTGTACTTCTTCTAGGGTTTCCCATCACGGCTGTAATGACTTTTAAAGATATGAACAGTATCAGCAGACCACACTCGGTACCCCTTCCTCATCCCCCAGTCCCACATTTTGCATCAGTGACAAACAATTCAACTGGGGTGAATAATCAGTGCTCTCACGGTGGCCTGCTTCACTGGCACCACCAGCACAAGCTTATGAAATTTGTTAGAAGTCTGGACTCCATGAACACTGCAGGTTTGGGAGTGACAGACTGTGACTCCTGAAACTGCGCTGAAAAAATAGAGGGTAACAAACTCTTATCAGAAAAACAGAATTACAATTCAATTCTCCTGGACAATTCTTCAGACTTTGAAGCACCTTTAAAGCTATATTTGCTTTTGCAACTTGTATTGCACTACAAGAGCAGTAGCTATGTGAATAGAAGTGTCTGCACATTGCTGACAGAAGAGTGAAGAACATCATGAGCTATGTAGACAGCCACAGCTCAACTCTCAGCCTCACTGAGGTCTTATTTCCTTAGCTGAACACTCCTGGGAAGACTCCTTGGTTATTCTGAAAACCTAACATTAAAGTTGCTGTATTGTAAATCTCAGATCACAAAGGCTTAATTAGAATTTGTGAAGTAATCATTGGTCACAGAGGGAGTTCTTCACCTTTACATGCCTCTGGCAGGAGGTATTCTCAACAGTTGCCTTTGCAGGAGCAAAGTTGGTAGCTTACAGGGCTGAGATGACACCTTGGCCCTTCATATTCAGTAGCAACAAGAACACTTCCCTCAGCCAGATAGGCTTCCATGCCGCAATCATTTTGAAATAAAAAAGTCTCTAACCCACACCAGTGTTCTTGCCTATGGTCATTTACCAGTAACGTGCAGGTCTGGCCCTGAACACTTATCTGGAAACATTCTGATCTAAACTCTTATTTCTTTACTTGGGTATTTTATTGTTGGCAAATGGTTAAAAACTTGTATCTGAAGGAAGTTCTCCTAGTATTACCTATTTTCCTTTTCTCTTGTTTGGAAGTGGGACTGACTTGGAGAAAATAATCAATTGCAGGCAAGCCTTCAGCTTTCTGCTCAGACTATAGGGATGTCGACAGAAATGGTATTTACATGCAAGTTGATGTATATGCTCTATCAAATGTAGCATGCAGTGTCAGAGAATGTAATGTCATAAAGTGGAAGATGGAAGACAAAATCTGCACCTGTAATTTCTAAAGAAATATTATTGATTTTAGCAGGTTTACCTCAGTATTGTCAAGATGAGACCTGGGTCTTTTTTAGTCACATTCTGAAGAATTTGGCCAACTAAACAAGCTGGTTTATATGGCCACAGGTTTCCTATCTGACCTCTAGCTGCTGGCCCAGAAGGACACTGAGTGTCTAGAGGGTCCTCTGTCACATCTGCTAATCACACCTGGATGTCACGATATCCCAGGGTATGTCAGACTAGACTAAATGCCTATGCTGAGGCAACCAAATCTCTTCCTGGTATCCAATAGATAGTCCCTAGTTGTAGACAGATGGTTACACACACTTTTATCTGTTTGCACACACAGACACCCCCCCCTTTACAAGACTACACACAGTCTGCTGCAGCTCACACTGCTCTGAGCCGTTATAGGAGCTTCCAGACTGCTCATCCATTTGGGGTTTAGTCTCTGCATTAAGTCATTTTTTTCATAGTTTTTTCTTTGTATTACCACGACACAACAAGGAATCCCGTCCTTTTGCTTATCTTGTGTCATGCCATACTGATAAACAGAATGCTTCGTTTGTCAGTGCTGTGCATTTTCCATAAGCACAAACATAGCGACAAGCGCCCAAATAGACAGTATCAAAGTGGCAGATAATCATCTTCCAAACAGATGCATGCTGTTTATTCTACACATTACTCTGGAACGGTATGTTTTGTGTGCATACACATGCAATACCATGGAGGAAACACTTGTTTATTCCTGTTTCAAGAAGCGTGTCTTCTAAGTACATGTGTAAATCTGTTTTCAGAGATATGCAGGTAATCAGACTAGCAGAATGAGCATATTCAAAATTCTTCCCAACACCAGTCCGGGAGCCTGGAAGAAAAGGAAACCGGCAGATGTAGCTTACCTTGAGATTACTTCTTTCCAGTTTACCCTTGTCCCATTATTTTTGTCTTGTGCATTTTTGTTTCAATCTTTGTCATCTAACAAAAGGTAGTAAATGAGTTCTTTGAAAAAAAAATCTTTAGAAATTTCAGGAAAGAAAATTATAAGTCCCATAACTCCTCACCTTCTTCTGAACTGTATCCACTTTCCAATTTGATGGACTCCAGCTGGGAACTTGTTTGAACTTGAATAAAAGGGAAGGATTTTACCATCTCAGTGCAATTCAGTCACAGTTCTCCACTAAAGGTCAGTCTTCCCAGTCCCATCACTGAAGGGGCTTTCCATGCAATTTTTTTCCAATATGAGGAATTCCTTTGGCTCCAGACTTAAGGGTCTCTTTCTCAAGGTTATTTATTGCACACCCTGTGGGAGCTTCCAAACATTAACTGCTCAAATTTGGCAGAGGAGAACTAAGAGATTTCCCCTCTCTCTATGGAAATTTCTATTGTATGAGCCCACATTGTTGCAGAAGTCACTCTCCTGGGAATCTCTGTCTCAGAGGAGGAAATATGGGACAGCTGTGATTTGGCATGTGGTTTCCTTCTTTTTATGGATTTTATTCATGGTTTATAAAACTTCCAACAGCACAGTTGCTCCTAAACAGAACAGGAGATCTAAACCTTACTCTTGCAAGTGTATCTTGCAGGATTTCATAAGGAGTGCAGACAGTGGCCATTTCTTTGATGCCACTTGAATCCGTTCATCTCTCATGTCTTCTAGGATACTGCTGACATTTTCTGACTGACTCCAAGTATCAGTGGTTGTCACACAAGCTCATTGGCCCAAAGAAATTCTTCTTCAAGAGCACAGCAGATGAAACTTAGCCTAAGATCATATGCTTTGGAGAGCTGGTTGCCATTTCCTTTTAATTACATTGTCCGCACTAGATACTTTCAAAGGTTTAATATTTCCCCTAAAAGATTAGCAGCCACAAAGCAGCCTACATAGGAATAACCCTCTGCTCTATTTTTCAGTATTTCCAATAGAAACATTGGGATGTTTCTAATCTGTCAGGAGGAGTCATAATTTCTAACTAGAAACTGATTACTCCACCAATTAAATGCAGAAGCTTCCAACAATTTTCTTGACAGTTCTGGTTTTGTCACCTCCGTGGATTTGACACCGCACGCACATACAGCAATTAGTTGCAATCATGCATTTTAAAAGGCACCACATGCTCTACATCTCAGTGTGTCATAAATCTGGTATCTAGTTAATATTAACAAATAATATCAGTTATACTACATGGGTATTATTAGGAATAGTATTCAAGTGCAATGGCTATTAACATGAATACATATATACATTAATAGCCTATGTGTGTGTATATATATATGCATGCATGCAACTTATTTCTCCACTTCTGTGGTACATGGCACATGAAATAAGCAGCAGATGATACATTATACATGATCCAGGTTCTGTAGCTCTCTGGATGAATGGCAGTAGGTGGCTCTAAGGGGCATATAGCTTCATTATATCTCATCACTTAACGTGAAAAAGGGGATTGAGCACAAAGATAGGGCTTTTAGATAACACTTATCAGTTCCCTTCAGATTTATTTCTG
The DNA here is from genome assembly GCF_047370975.1 of Nipponia nippon. Taxonomy (NCBI): domain Eukaryota; kingdom Metazoa; phylum Chordata; class Aves; order Pelecaniformes; family Threskiornithidae; genus Nipponia; species Nipponia nippon. The sequence continues at coordinate 13,696,375 of NW_028262290.1, read as the reverse complement.
ACATTTAAAGCAGAAAGTTCCATCAATTTTAATTCTTATAAAGCTTGAATCTGTTGATTCTCAACTACATGAGAGTACATACTCCTAATGTCAAAATTAGCTGATATAATTCTTCACGCTTGGCTTGTTAGATCTCTCCAGGACTCAGAAATAACATTGTCTATGGTTATAAGGTACTATGTACCTGAAGAAAATAGAAATAGATTATGAATTTAGGAATTAAAGTAACATTTGTATTTGTACTTCTTGGCTTAACTGCTGTAGTATATTGAATAATATACAGATCATCAGGTCACAGATAATGAGAGATGTTTTCTGTTCAAGTTGGACAATTATTTATGCATTCAATCAGCAGATTTTAAAGAGCAACTCCTGACACTACACTGAATATAATTTGGTATTTGAAAAAACTATTCAGAACTCGTATTCTGTCAGCATTCTACATAAAAAGTCACTGTCATGAAAAAATGCTTCAAACAGAAAAGTGTTTAACAGAAAGCATTTAAAGCAACTCCAGACTTCTCAGCTGTTAAAAGGTAAATTAGATTAGTTGCTCCATTAAAGTTTGTAACTGAAAAGCAAAACTGGCAGGCTGTATTTTTGCAATTACAGATGAATAATAGCTATGAAGCCAGAAACAATGCAGCCCTATACATCTTGATCATAAATATGGATGTACTTATAATGACCTATTCTCAAATGAATACTTAAACCTCTTCCATCACAGTTTGTTTAGTTGTACATAAAAGACTGGTACATAGCACAAAGACACCGTAACTTTGTAAAATATGTAACACTGCAACCTCTAGGAAGCTGTCATCACTTTAATTGCATATTTAGGAAAACATTTTTCAAAGTGCCACATTTTGCAATGTTTCAGTACAGCTCTGACAAACCCTAGAGCCATACAGTTCATCCTGCCCAGTGTTGCTGAGCATTTTATGCTTCCTGGTCCAGATGATGCAGACAAAGGTCCTGCTGTGATGAAGGAGGGAGGCCCTACTGAGAAGTGCTGAATGCCCTCCCCTCCCAATAAATTGCAGTCCCATTGGAGGTAAAAGGACCAAATCTGCTCTCCCTGATGTGAATGAAAGGGGAATTAGGAAAACCACCTGCAGCCGGCAATTGAGAGCACAAACTGCTATTTACCAACATTGATTTATCTGCTGTTAACTTCTGACCACCTGTTCAACACTGCAAGCATGGTGTGAACTGGTTTATCTCCCTCGAATGGAGCCCTGCATCAGAGAAGAATCTGTTTTTCTGGGCATCAAGAAATATTTCTCCAGCTACATCCATGTGGAATACTCTAACTGGAAGTATTACTCCTTTCTTATATTAAAACTATGTGTTGTGGTTTAACCCCAGGTGGCAATTAAGCACCACACAGGCACTCGCTCACCCTCCTCCCCGCCATGATGTCATACGGTATGGAATAGCCCTTTGACCAGTCTGGGTCAGGTCTCCTGGCTGTGCCCCCTCCCAGCTCCTTGTGCACCTGGCAGAGCATGGGAAGCTGAAAAGTCCTTGACTACTACAAACACTACCTAGCAACAACTAAAACATCAGTGTGTTATCAACATTATTCTCATCCTAAATTCAAAACACAGCACTATACCAGGTACTAGGAAGAAAATTAACTCTATCCCAGCTGAAACCAGGACAGTATGTTACAAATTTTAACTTTCTCAGACATCTGCAAAATTATCTACTTTAATCAGTGGTCACTTCTTCATAGGTCACATGCTTTTCATTAGTTTTATTATTATTGTTAGTCTGCCATTGTCCTTTGCTAGATAGGTTCCAATATGCTATTGAGCTGAATTCATGGCTCCAGCCGTCTGGGATATGACAAATGCTTCATGGAATAATTTGGAAGCTTTTCTTCTAAACCCAGCTTCCACTTTCTTTTCACCCTTGGGTGTTGTTTCACGTGCAAGCCCAGATCTGCTATCACACAGCATCTCAAAGTTGAGCCATGGAAATGTGTGCCTCGTTTTCTGGGAAAGCCACGGATAGGTAGGAGCTCGGCCTCTGCGCAGATGGGGCATTTGGCCGACTGCATGTTCTGGTGTGTCTGGGGTTACTTGGGTTTCCAGATCATGGTGGTCTTACGGAGTATTTAACATCAGGTGCCTAATTTTCAATGTCAGATGTGCAAGGTTCAGAAGCACTGAGCCAAAGGCCTTTTTTTATTTTCAAAGATAGCAGTGAGTTTGGAGTTCCTAGAGCAAGAAGCTTCAGAAAGGTTCAGTTTACAAGATAAGTTATGCTCAGCATTTCTGGAAAATTGTCCCCCTTGGCAAAAGCAGAAAGCCCAAGACAATCAGGTGCGCTGTCCCTTCTCAGCCAGCATTTCTAGCTCAGCAACTGTGCTTTTACATGTGTAACATGGAATAAACTTTAGCCTTACCTCTATGACAAAATAGCACCCAGCCAACACAAACAGGAAAATAAAGTGCAGCAGTGCCCAGCTTTTACTGAGCAGGACTCAGTGTAACTGGAAAGATGTTCTGGAACAGCAGGTGCTGGCGTGGGTTGACTCTAGGGCTTTGTGGCTGAGAGAGCTATTTAAGGCACCGTTGTTATTACAAGGCAGAGAAGCTGCTGAAGCTACCAACACAAATATATCATTGCCCGCAAAATTCATTCCACATCACTTTAATGAAGAGCAGGTTTTCTCTCTCAATTACCACATGACAATAATGACTCCCTGTGGTCCTGTCCACCAAATGACAGGGAGATAGTACTATGAATCAAAAAAAGCAGCAGGTTTCCATAATGCTTAACAGCCTGATCTGCCTTATTGTTATGAATCCCATGGTCTGGAAACACCAGGAGGATAAGATACCGGTTATGCATACTTATGCACTTTAAACATCACTAGTCTTTAGGTTTAGATTGTATCAGTCAGGCATGGCCTTGGCTACCCAGCTGGGTGCAAACACATCCCTAACAGTGGGCCTTACTTATTGAGTTTCCAACTAGCCTCATACATCGAGAAATATCTGCTCCCCAACTCATTCCTGCCTTTTTTGGTCCTGCAGGTGCAACACGTGTATGCACAGAGCAGCTTCTCTGCTCCTTTGTGTTGGGCATCTGAGAAGAATTTACAAAAGGAAGGGAAGATCTGTCACCACTGAGATAAATGTTAACATACAGGAAGTTGCAAGTATAATCTTGTACTTATTTTTCTTCTTTTCTGTCTCTTCACTGTTGAAAACTGGTGCTCAATGGTTTCACGATGGTTTTTTTTACATCTGTAAACAAGGTCTTCAAAAGATACACAAGTTAAAATCTGCAGAAGATGAGAAATACCAACAGAACTATTAATTCTGAACTTCTTAAGGCTGACCAAGGTTTTACAAGATTCAGGTATTTTTTGTCAATTGTACTAAATTCCAAGGCTAAAAATGTGCCTTTTCCCCCTTAACATTTTCTTATATATATTTTTATATCAATGTCTCTAGCAACTGTTTTTTTTTTCTCACAGTCTCATTAAATGATCAACTTAACTTTCATTCTTTAATTCTGCCTAGCTAAAAGAAAGTAAAAAGTTCTGTAAGACAGTTAAAACACTAGCAAACCTAAACAACTCGTGGGTTTAGAGACTTGAACTAGATAGGTGGGTATCTTTTTTGAATGACCACATCCAGGAGAGGACAGTTGTCTTCTAAGAATGTGTATCTTGTTAGGTCATGTCTGAACCTCAGAAAAATGCAAGAAATATGTGTAAAGAGGACTAGAACTGAGGCCAAAGGTTGCAACAGCAGCCAAGGGAATACCTGCCCAGCCTCTTCAAGGCAAGGATATTTTGTTTGTAAAAGGATATTTTAACCTTCAGAGGCCATGGACTACATAGTGGTAATGTGACCTTTAACTTCTCCAGATCAAATGTTTATACAGGTGCTCTCATTTCCTGAAAGAGGAGCAGAGGTTTGAATATTATACAAACACTATTAATTTAAATATTTTTCCCAGTTGCTGTTTCATGCCATTGAAAATAAATATATTTATCATTTTTACTCAGATCCACACATGTAGCTTAAGATTTTGAAAATGTCTATGGTCATCTGGTGGAAGTTATCAGAATACATGTATAGAAGGCACCTTAGTTGCTATCTAGCTTGAATTCTAGAGATTATAACAATGAGAAATTTCACAGGAAAAAGCTCCGAAATTTCCCCTAAGTGTTATGAGGTAATCCTAGTGCTGCAGTGGCTGCATATCGAGTGAAAGAAGAACAGAGGTCCCGGGACTGGGATTCCTGTGGTTCCTAAGTCAGTTCTGAGACTGACACCCAGGGGGTTTCCTTGTCCCAGTTTGGTGGCAATGTTAGTCTGAAGCAGGAACACCAGCTTTCCATTGGAAATGTCTCAGCTACAAAAATCTCTCAATTGCTCCCTCTCTGCCTGCTTGGAGTTGATAAAAACGCTGTTTTCCACATCTCTTGGCAATGATCTGTTTTTCTACTACCTCAAGACAACCCAGCGTCCCAGCCAAGATTCTCCCTCCAGATCAGTATCACGGTGGAGTGCTGCATGGGGTTGTGTTGAGTGAGTGTTAGTTGCTGCATTTGCTTTTCCTGTAGATCTATTTAGCTCAAGTCTGGAAAGCACACAGACATAAAAGCTCTGAAAAATCCTGCACATGAATGATTTCACATGCTCTGAGCCAATTAATTAGTGAGATGTGATTTTGGCTGCCACCTTGCCAACTTTGGACCATGTCTCAGATTCTCAGATAGGTGATTTAAAACAGATGCTTAGAAAAGCACCGTGTGAATCATATAAGTCTTGTTTGCTCTGCTTTCTTAGCCAGGTTGAAAGTTAAGACAAGCAATCAGGTTGTGTTGAAAATGTGGTCAAACCCAGTAGTGTGCTTTAATCAGGTGAGAAGTGAGAAATAAGAGTCCTCCAGAAATTGCACTGTGGGAAATTTCTTCCATTTAATTTGCAATCTGGGTCAATTTCTGGAATGTCTTCCCGTATCAGCCTAGAAATACGAAACCTTTGAGTAAGGCTTGTAACCCACACATGTGATGCTGAAGTGTTTGCCTTCCCTCCAAAAACGCACAAACCAGAAGATGAGGCAGAGGCTGTTAAAGCATGTGGAGGCTAAAAATACCACATGCAAGACCAACACATGGGCCTGTTGGGAGTAACAGGGCACTCTTGATATGGGGAAGAGATTTTGGCCTCTACAACTGCCAACAACTAGGCCAGTGCCAGGCAAGAGCTGGAAGATGGCTGGACACAAAGCCCTCCGTATCACTTGATCTCTGATGGGACCTTGAATGTTTTGGAGAGGTGCCATTTCCCTTAGCTCTGTAGAGCTCAGGTGATGTGCAGAAAATATTAGGGCAGCATTGCTCAGCCTAAAAAAATCATCTCTGAGGAAAAACCATGGGGTACTCTGCGTGCTAAAACAGAGTCATGTAGATATTATATCGAACCTCGCGAGACATCCATTTTAGGAACAGCAGCTGGGTTTCTAATTAACAGCTTTTGTCTGAAAGTTACTCAGAGTATTCCAAATGCCACATACATTGATGGTGTTTACAGCAGGTTTTGTATGCATTAAATACCTGTTTACTAAGAAATTACATGGTATTCTCTGAGGATGTCTGAAAAATGGTAGCAGATACTGATCAGGATTTTAGGGTTTAAATTTTAGACAGAGAGAGATTTGTTTGATGCTGTGCCCTAAGGGGAGGAACTTGAAATGTTCTAATATAAATACATATGCATATATATGTGTGTATGAATGTATCTATGTATCAACAGAACTTGTAAGATAAAGAGGCAGTGCTCTCACGTTTTTGTAGATGACCAAGCCCTGGATGGACTGTGCAAATGTTTTAAAGCCAGCTTGGAAGTAAATTATGGAAAAGTAAAAGTCCTTCTAGTTTCATCGCATTCAGAAGAAACATGGTATTCTCGTTCCTTATTTCCAGCTCCTTATAAAATGACATGTCTGCTGAGACCTGCTCTATGATGGCACCCAAGACTATTGCATGATGCCTTTTTGGTAGTTAATTTCTTCTAGCATTGTCCATTTGGTTAATGGAAATCCAATACTGAAGTTTTCTCCAGGAGACAGAAAAGACTGCAGCTTTCTGATTTCATGATCATTTTACAGTGTGTCCTTTCTCTCAACACAAGCGAAGGGAAGGCACTTGAGAAATTATTCAGACAGCTCTCCTTGCACTTCTTATTCAGGCAGAGTTGGAGCTTGTCATCAGGCTGTATGTACTGAAGGTCTCATGCTGCTCCTCCTGTCATGATGGACTTCTTATTTTCACAGCTTTCCAAAAGTCACAGTGTCCTAGCATTATGTTAATGCAGCTTTCTAGAGGCTGTTTATTCACTAACAGCATGAGCCAAGCCCCATGAAAATCGATGATTTTCACAGAGTAGGGGGTCAGTCTGTAAGTGCATTATGATACAGAGAAGAGCATTGGGAATAATTTGAGACACTTCCAATGAAAGATGTCTCTAACTCAAGACCACCTCTGTGCAAAAAAATCGACAGGCAAATTCTGTTGTTCCTTAGAAAAACAGGCAGAAAGAGGAAATGAGGATTTTGAATGAAACATTTGAAGTTTACCTAAATATTCCACAAGGAACAAAAGGAGTTGTTTACAGATGTATTTAGGGATGTAAAATCAGCCTTGACTGATCATCTGGGGAAGCACTCTCTTCACAGATACTGCAACTATGATGCTAATTCGAAATGTGACTGTTTGTGGTGGACTTCCTCTCTTCTCTCTGCAGAGCGTTTTAGGTTGGTTTTTGAACCTGCTGAGTGAATTCCAGATATATTCCATTATGCCCAGGATCTTGGAAATCTATTTATTTAGTGTCTTAGTAGATGTGTGATTTTCGTGGGATGATTATAAACTCTGTTTTGAGACATGCTTTCTTTTTCTATCTTGTTTCTGACATCCTTAGAGGTGGATCTTCTCATGTGTGATCTCTTCTCCGTGGTATCCAGTGATAGGATGCATGGGAATGGTTCAAAGCAGTACCAGAGGACGTTTAGACTGGAATTAGGAAGGATTTCTTTACCGAGAGGATGGTCAAACACTGGAGCAGGCTTCCTAGAGAGGTGGTTGATGACCCAAGCCTGTCAGTGTTTAAGAGGCATTTGGTCAATGCCCTTAATAACGTGCTTTAACTTGGTCAGTCCTGAATTGGTCAGGCAGTTGGACTAGGTGATCCTTGTAGGTCCCTTCCAACTGAAATAGTCTAGTCTATTCCATTCCATTCCATTCCATTCCATTCCATTCCATTCCATTCCATTCCATTCCATTCCATTCCATTCCCTTCTATTCTATTCTATTCTGTTCTGTTCTGTTCTGTTCTATTCTATTCTATTCTGTTCTATTCTATTTGGCTGGGAGTGTGAATAAACTTCTGCCCTCTCTCCTCTTCTGTCTTTGGTTTTTAGAATCTTTGGTTTATGACTTCAAATATCTTCTTAACTGACTTACACTTTTTTTGTGTGTGCAGAATAACAGACTCAGAGCTCCACAAACACAACAAGTTTTGCCAAAACACAAGCAAACCAGACCTTCCAGAGGTACTAAAATCAATAACAAAAGCTTCATTACCCATACAAATAAAAAAAATAATTAAAAATAAGGGAAGAAAAACAAGAAGCAGTGTAGCAGTATGGGCAGAGATTGAGATGAAAGAAAATCTTAGCAGCCTTGGGATATTAAATGAAACTTTGCCTCAGTTTTCAACAGGATTGATGATAGAGTATGATGACAAAGTCAGAATGACTAATCAGAGTACGTGGATGGAAAAGGAAAGCACTATATCAAGGACAGACATTAACTTCAAACATCTTAATAAATTCCAATTGGCTGTGAAGAGGGCAAATAGTCTCCATGGAGAAACATAGGAAAATATCACAGAAATTACAGGTCTGGCATCAAGGATATTTAACAGATTCATCAAATCGAGGACACTGAAATATAAGTGGAGAGTAGGAAACCCATTGCCAGTGTTCAAGATATAAAAGAAATGCAATATAAGCAACTATAGATTTGCTACTCTGACTTCAACAGTATGTTAGGCTTGTAGGAAGAAAAACATGAAGAAAAGGTAGTTAAGTGACTGAAAGTAAGGATAAAATACAACATTATTCTATGAAAGGTTGGACATAAAAAAAAAATCTAATATTTTTCTTTGGGAAAAAGGTTGATTTTCTAGGTGAAGAAAATACAGATATGACTGTCTTAATTTCAGAAGAGCAACCTATACATTGCTATGTAGGGAATTTCAATTCAAATAAGGAGAATGATAACTGAATTTCAAGATGGATTGTTCTGTAAAGGGATGTTGTTAGTGGTGTTCTTGAAGTACCAGCTTCAAGAACACCTTCCTTCATATTAGGTCAGCTCCATACCTAAAATAATTGGGAGGATGCTAACAAAGTTTCCCATAGACATGAAGCTGGGAATCCATCTTAGATACAGAGGGTGCCTAGAATATCTCACTGGATACACTTGTGTCCTAGACTCAGAGAAATTAGATAACATGCTGAGTTGTTGCAACATCATGTATGTAGTCCACTACCTCACACTGATATCATAATCTGGAGGGAATATGAATTAAAATAGTGCGAAAGAGATCCTGATGTTCTGGTAAGTCCTAAGAAAACTATGAACTATCAAAATAACATGGCCTTTATAAAATGTAGTAGTCAGAGAAATGTGAAAGTAGAAGAAAACTGCAATAGCCTGTAAGAGATGAGGCATTGCTATCAGGTTCAGAGAATCATTAATAGCATTGTATATGGCATTGATGAGACCTTAAATGGAGTTCTGTGCTCAGATAAACATATCTGTTTTCAAGAAAGATGAGTTCAAATTAAGGTACTGAAGCATGTGGAGAGCCTTTCTTGTTTACCTTCATCAAATGCAGGTTTAGAAAAGATGTGACAGTTCCTTATAAAAATACCACAGAGTATAAATCAAAAAAAGAAACTTGTTTAGGGTAAACATCAGTGGCGGCAGAATATCAAATGATTATAAACTGTCCATTAATACAATGGCGAAAGCATTAGAAAAAACTTCCTAGGCGAGACATAAAGATCTGAAAATACATTCAAACAAGCAAAACTAGAACAGGAGTGATGTTCTTTGACGGTCCAGGGGTTTCTTCCAAGATCCCATGTTTTCAGCCAGAGTGCACACGGAAGACACAAAAGCTATATTTAATCTATTTTAAAATTAATTTGACTGTGGTCGGTCTAATACCAATATGAACCGTTCCTGAGAATACTTCAGTACACAAATCATCTAACAAAAAGTGGCGAAACAAGTCCCTTATTTAAGGAACACTGTTAGGCCTTTTTCCCCATTTTATAACTTGAAATGAGAATGATTCACGTCCAGGCAAAAAGTTTTGGGTGATGATCCCATCCCATTCAATCTACTTACATATAAAGTAATTCACAACTCACTGACATTATGCTGACTCTTTGCTCTCACTGCCCTCCTTCATCAAATTCCTAAATACCGGCATTTCCCTTTACTCTAATCACGGGTACCCAGAGTTATCCCGCTGCCGTAGAATGGTACCATTCTGCATGAGCGAGAGACTGGGGCAAGGAAAATAGCTTGTGTAAAGTAGTAAAGGAAATCTATGCTGACCCCTGGATGTGAACTGAGGATAGACTGATTTCTTGTGTATTACTCCAGGCCATGAGCTGTAGGTCTAAGCATGGTAAAGCAAGTTTAAGAAGGGTAAAGACCAGCTGCTAGTTGGATCTCATCCAAAGAGATGTGTGTTCATGTGCTTTCACTGCCACAAACGGAGAGTTTTCACTGCCCTGACTGGAAAAAGGAGCACCAGTGGGAGCTGAGGGCACTGTGAGTCAGCCCTGATCCTTGTACACCAGGGCTGCTAGGGCTTTGACATCTCATCTCCATGGCAGTGGTGGCACAGTTTGATCCTGGGCTACAGAAGGAACTGGGGAAAATAAAGATTGCTGAATGCTACTCAGACAAGGAGAAATTTAAGAGCAAATGAGCCTCGTCTGGTTACAGCCAAGTAAAGCAGCCTGAGGAATATCCAGTAGGGATTGTACCACTTTACCAAGACTGACTCTATCACTCTGAAACAGGGGACAGAAAACCATCCAACCATCACTCTTACATTGGCTCCTCCTGTGCTGTTGGAAACTTTACAAAAACCCAGTAAGCAGTTCCTAGTTCAAAGTCTCATCCTGCTTGGGTAGCCAAAACATGACACACAGGTTTCCTACTCGCACCCCTGGATGCAGGCAGGGAGGGCAGTTTCATCTGCTTACACCCTCTCAAAATGGGAGCCATTGCTGATGTTTACTACCTCCCTCGATGCCTCTTGTCCTCCTCTTGGGCAGGGGCACCACCGGACTTGTGCCAGAGTCCCTCTTCTGTGGGATGAGCCCAGCCCCTCAGCACCTCCACTGCTTTCTGGTAGAGCCACCACAGGAGATCTTCATGCCAGAAGACTCCACTTTGGCTTCTCTTTTGTGACCTGGGACCACGCTGGGTTGCTGGTCCCCAGGAGCTGTAGAGCCTACTCTGTGCATGTTGCCACTGCAGAGCCAGACACAGCCATGACCAGTTCCCCAAGCCCTTTCTGCAAACTTTGGGCAAGGCGAACCGCTCCCGGGGGGCTCTGCCTGCCTCCTTCATCGCCTCACACCCAGCCCCTCCTGACCTTTCAGAGTCACTGCCATTTGCCCTGACAAATGGGATGCCTTGCTCTCAACTACTAACAACTCGTCGTTAACACTGCCAAAAAATCATGCAATTGCTCTCTATTTTGCCTTTTTTTATTTTTCTTTGTCGTTTTAAACTAGGAGAACTTCATGCCTGCAGTTGGCAGGGACAAAGAGGGAGGCAGCAGGGCGGGAAGGGGAGAGGGCTGGGCAACATCTGTTTCACATTTAACCTGGAACCAAACTTTTTCATTGTGCTTCTCCAGCCTTGCTTGTATATTGATTCAATTACTAGGCCCTGCTAGTGCAAGAGATTTATATTAAAGCCTCATACAAAGCTATTGTGTTTTGTCACACAACAGTACTGAATCAATTACAAACGTGCTCCACATGATACCTCTCAGTCATAAGCATTCGCTTGGGGAGAAGCTGTCTGACCGAGACACCGACTGGGCGTTAGCTGATCTCCAGGAAGGTGTAACACACCCAGCTGGCACTTGCTAGCAGGATGATCTGCTCTCAGCACATCACCGTCACTATCCCCTGGTGCTGCCGTTCTCAGCTCTGCCTCGTTAAAGGTTTGCATGGGGTGGAGAAACGAGGCTGGACACACAAACACAAAAGCCTGGGCTCTGGTCTCAGCAGCTGCTTGGGGGTAAAGGTCCCTCCAATGTGCAAAGCAACAGTGGTGCTGGCCCTGGGCTGGTGTGATATGACCTTGCTGCCAGCAGCAGGAAGAAGCCAGCCAGTGCAATCACATCACAAAAATGGGAAAAGGCACTCAGGTCTGGGTGGTACTAGGGGAGCAGAGGGGCAGAAGACACAGGGTCTACAGCCCTACAAGTCCCTTTTCCCCTAATAAACCAGCTTCCAAGTAGGGAAGTAAAACGGCAATTGCTCTTTGCAGAACGTGTCGCTTATAGAAAGGCAATTTGCTGCTTACACCAGAGGCCAGTTGCTGGCTTGGCCACTGAATTGCCATGTAAACACAGCCAAATCTTTCTAAGGCAAATATTTCAAATACAGCTGATAATTTTGGATACTGAGAGAATTTCTGGCCCCTCAACACAAGCTTTCTGTAGAAAAACACCAGAAGTGGAGATACCTTGGAGCTTTTTTAAGCACGTAAACCTATTAATTTGTTTTGCAAACCACCCAGGAAATCATACAGTTACCTTACAAATTGCAAATGCTTATATATAAAATAACGATCAATAAATTTAGCACCTAGAATGATTCCAAACTGGTCAGAAAACCCTGCACAAAAAGCACCTAGGATCCACAGAACGGGTTGCTGCAGCTGTGTCAGTCGTGCAGATGCTCCTCACTTACCCACGTGGTTCCTACTTATTTTTCTGCACAAACAGTGTTTGTTGCTTCTTAACATCTGTCTTTCAAAATCTTCCTGATGGGGTTGTAACCACAAACCAGTTCCTCTCCCACCGTCCATGTGTGCCCAGTTCCCAGGTACATGCAGCTACCGGGGCAGGCAGTACCTCCCTTCCATGCAGGCTGTAAGGTAGATCTGGGGCTAAGGCTGCGAGATCTCTTGCAACAGGGACTGCTTTGAACTTCGTGTTTCATAAGTAAGCACATCCTGAGAGGACCCTTGAGGTACTAATGTACATTAATAATAATATTAACGATGCTATACCTAGCCAACATAGACTTTACAGATGAGTTCAAACGGTCCATTTAACAGCCTTATTCTTTTTTATATTCAATAGAGACCCTAAAAGATAAGAGCAAAGTCAGGGTTATCCAAGATGAATTCACCTTCTGTCAGATTGATTCACCATGCCAATTACTGCCTCCTGCCTCAGTTTCCCTTTTCCTGCAGTGGAGATGGTGTCCATCAGGGAACAGAGCAAAGCTCTCATCACACAAATGGGTGGTGTGAAGCAGATACCTATGGACTTAACCCACATACAGACTCGACTCATAACTCCTCAGCAGAACTTTGTCCTGTGGGTAAAAGTTAATAGGACCCTCTATCCTTGGGAAAGGTTGAAAATATCTGAACAGATGGAGACTTTAGTGCCCAGAGATTCTGAGCTAAAACTAGCAGGGCTTTTTCAAAGCCAGACCATAACTACCTGTGATTAGAGCTCTTAAAATGAGCTTTAGCTAATTTTGAGCTTTTTGGAGATCCTTTTATACAAGCAACATGCAAAGAATGGCAGCAGCTGCATGCTGCCCTGTGCATGCTGTGAGCCAGCCGGATGCAAGCCAGCTGCAGCCCAGAAGCCCTATAGCCACATTATCTTAATGCTGGCTCCGAGTTATTATACCTTATTTCTCAGCAGGGCTTTATTGCTTCAGGTTGAGCATCCTGGTAATGTGGCTACCCAGCTTCCTGCTCTGTCACCAGCTGGCAGAGAGCATGGGCAAAACAGGCACTCTGCTGGGTGTGTTGGAGTGAATGGGTATACTCCCGAGGTCCCCACCTGCAGTGGTGTCCCCATGGCAAACCTTAGGTCCGAGGGCAGCTCGTAGCCCCATGCGCTAGCATTAAACAAGCAATGCTGGCAAACTTCCTGCTGGCAAAAACCCTGAAGTAGCTTGTGCAGCTACCACTGAAGTTTGCACCACTGCAAGTTATATACGGACTTCAGTTCACTGATTTAAGTCTAGTTCTGGTACCTCTTCCCCTCTGAGCACAACTAAACACCACTGGATCATGGTTACCCCTGCAAAAGGATTTCTCTCTTCATCCATGACACAAATGGAGCAGCACGGCCATCCTTGAAGGTGAGTTTCTTGTCCTCAAACGTGCAGGGCATTCCCATTACCAAGAAATGAAAGTTTCTCAAAACACAGGGAAATATGGCCCAGGGTCAAGCATCCTCATCTGGCCTGCCATGATAGGAGTGTGAAAAGCAGGAATAGCAGAAATGGGACTTTTGAGTTCAGGATTTCTGACAAACACTTCTGAATATACTCAAAGGAGCCATATCGGTATTCTGCCCACTTCTATAACTAATGTCTGTGAGTTCATTTTTCGCTACTTTCTGTACATCTGTTTAAAATAAAGAGCCTTTGTTGGAAAACCATGTGTCGTAAGTTGACATCTTAACACCGTGGAAACCACCCCTTTTCAAGTCAAATAATTTCAAAAGTTTATACCCCTAGAAAAAGATGAGAGAAATATGATCAGGGAAATCTCTTTTGATTGTTTGCTGCTTGATTAACCTCAGTTGCAAGGTATCAACACTCCAGCAATTTGTATTTGTGCATTGATGTTTGATTAGTGTTGGTTATTTTCTTTTATACCTGAGTCATCTGGATCTACTGTACAAGAAATGTGAATTTACTAATGAATTATCTCACATTTCCTGTGTCAAAATAATATTTTGCAATGGACATTTTAAATTAATTAGAACTGGTGGCAGAAATCTCCCAATTCTTGAGAGCAGACATCAGCTTTTTTATAACTGGGTAGTTCCATGAAAATATTATCTCAGTGCCACGGTCTGTTATAAAGAAAAACAGGTTTTAAGAATTTTTAGGAAAAAACAAATTAGAATCCATCACTCTGCACTGTGTGTGTCTATGCATCTGTGTCCTGAAAGTTGTGTCATGTAATCTCCTGATATCCCAGCCACAGAAAGATATAATAGACTGGAAAAGGTTCAGAAAAGGATGACAAAAGATAATATAAGGCATTCAAGTTGCACAGGACAGCTTCTGTACAAGAAGTGCCTAAGAGAGGTGACAGTCTTCATCCTGGAAAAAGACAGTCAAAAGGGGGTTTGATGGGATCCTACAAAATCAGGGAGAGGATGAGCGCAGATTGAATATACACTGCCTGTTGAATACACACAAGACATAGAGGATATAAAATGAAATTATCTGGAAGCAGGTTCAGACCAAATTAAGAACACTTTTCCTCACACCAGAAGCTGTTCAATCTGCGGAGCTCCTCGCCAAGGTGCCAAAAGATCACACATCTTCACAAGGAGGGTGGAGAAATTCATAATCTATCAAAGGCAATTAAATACACAAATGGTGCCTCTGGCTTGGCAGGACGACAAGCTGTAAATTGCTGAAGACTGGGAGGACATTTGAGAAAATATCTCTCTATTTTTGCAATATTTTATGTAGTTTCCTAGCTGTATCCATTTGGCACCATTCAAGACAAAATACTAGACTGCTGTTTGCTCTGGCCCAGTATATCTGACTTCATGACTTTATGTCGAGCTTGAACCACTAGTTAAGTTGGGTCTTGTTCGTCTGAGGGAATGCCTGTGAGAATCTATACCCAGAGCTACCACTGAGCACAGAAACCAGGCATCCTGCAGGATGCCAGAATCATTGCCTGGTGCACAGGATAGATGTACCCATACTTCACCCTACCTTGTTCTTCAAGTAAGTAAGAGCTCCCCAGGTATTTTTTGGACCCCAAACCACTGATCATACAAACTGCCTAAATGTTGGCTTACTCCCTGGTTCTCTTTTGCCAGCTAGAAAAAAGCATGTGACTTGTAGATCTGGAGGTAGTTGAAGCTAAAGAGCCCTCCAGTTGAGGTTCTGCGATGGATGATGGATAAGGGTGCAGCAGGTTCATTTCCCTGTTCCTTACAAAGTCCTTCAGTGCTCTTCAGTTGGCTGTGCACCTTCATGTCACATCTCAGGGCATGCAGCGCAACCCCTCCTTTATATCCCACAGCATATTTCTGGAAGCTGCAGCACAGCTCTCATGGAAACTTCACACTGGGGAAGGGGGTGGGAGGCAATAAGCAAAATCATCATTTTGTCTTAGGTGACACCACACGGAGCCTATGGGAGACTCAGAGTCAAATGCAAAGGAGACGGGATGGTACCATGGAGGAATCAAATGCCCTGAGCAGTCTGAGCACAAGCAGCTTGGCCTGAGGATCAGGGATCGTGTCCTGGAGAGGAAGTATTTAATAGAATTTATGTAGGTGATGTTTCCACTGAGGACACAAATCACCCCTGAAGTAAAATCTATTTTCACTCTAAAGACTTTATATGCCAAAAGAAGTCTAAGGATCTGACCATCACTACCTTCAGCCTCTTCTTCCTGGCTACAATGAATTCAGTCTGTCTGTGATGTATAGTAAACAAGTTCCACACAGATTCAGGGGTGGTTTTGCTGGTTGTGTAACATGGAGATATGCTTGTAGAAATTAAAAGTATGTAATCCTCAAAAAATTCAGCTAACACTGTCCCACTATGGCATAACCCAGATGTGATCCCAACATCCAGAACTGCTACCAGCAAAGAAGAGCCTAATTACAGCTCCTTTTCCACTGGGTGCTTGGAGTTTCCTGATGAAACAGCTCCTCTGCTAGCTTAAAAATATCAGAGAAATTAAAGGTGATCCTGACTATAGGACACTGCACAGCAGTTCTAAAAACCACGCTGCACAACATGAGAGTCAAAGGTCTGACAGAGCCCAGGCAGCCCATCAGGAAACATGAGCTGGTTTCATAAGCCAACGCTGCAGAGGGAAAGGTCACAGGCACCACCCACGCAGCCACCACCTTACCCACCAGCATCCCGGTACTCTTTTACACTTGGGTTAGACACAGGGAAAGGGGAGAGGAAAAATGTTATCTGTGTTGCAAGGCTGAAGTCATGTCTTCAAGGTTTGTCAGGGTGCTTTTGCCAATAGGTCACCACACCCTCCCCACATGAAAGAACTGCACTGAAATCAATGCCAATAGCTTTTGGCCCCGGGCTGACGTAGCATTTCGCTCTTTCTCTGATGTGATGTGAATAAACAAAGAGAGGTGTTGAACTAAAGTGCCCCAGACACTGCAGCATGAAGCATAACAAGTTCCCCTTTTCTGTGTGTTACAATATGCTCTGACATACGGTACTGAATGTACTTAATTATTGCCTAAATTCTGTTAATTTCTGGGAATCAGTAAGGAAGCAGACTTCCAGCTAAGATCCTTATCCTTATATACCCCCTGGAGCCAGCCACTTCAGTAACATATTTCAGCAATACAGTAATGAAGGAGGTCCTTATATGAGGCACTGGATTGCCCTCACTATTTTCCCTCACCTCTTACTTGCCTCCAATAAAATCTCTACCTGGGGAGAGAGAAAAGAAAGGGAAAGCCAAGAGGTGAAAAGCTTTCTCGGGCTGAATCCCACTTACTCTGGCTGCCTGCTATGGTCTGGAGCAGATGATCACAAGCTGTGCTCTGATGGTTGCTTCATAGCTGTGCACTGGAGGTACAGAGGCAGGCAAAGACCACCCTCAAGGCATGAATGTCATCTGGGAATACTAGTGTGGGCCACTTTAACCAGGTCTCACAGGTCTCAGTGTAAAGCTGATGAGCTAATGCTGGGCTGGGCTGGCAGTCTGCCCTACATCCAGGTGTCTGTGGCTGTCCCCTAACCAGCTGCACAAGCCGGTGCTCAAGACTGCTCTGGAGACCGTATCTACAGGTGCATTGTCTCTCCAGCAGGGGAGTCAGGGCCGGACAGTGGCCTCCAGGGTCAACTTGGTCTCTGAGGCACTTCGCCATGTCAGCTCCCTTTATGTCTTTGTGTTTTGTCTTGTGCCCAAACCTCTCTGTGGCATTCCTCATGGAAGATATGCAAAAGAGATGTCATACTACAGGCAGAAGAAATAATTTCTGATGAGCTAATAAAGCAATGGGTCATAATGTGCTTTAATGGGTAAACATAAAGCTGTTTGCAGCTCCCAGAGACTGGAAACTTAACAATTAACCTCACTAGCTCAGGGACATGAAGTCTCTGCAGATATCCTGATTTCTATAGTGCTAGAGGACCATAGCCATTTTGTCCTTCTGGACTTCCTCTTAGCTCTTCACAGCTCTCCCAAAAGACCTTAGACCTCAGACCTCCAAGAAGGAGGAAGCAGAAAAGTTATCACTGGTAAGAGCTCAAAACAAGACTGAAGAGAGATATCTGTCACCTTTGTTCTCCACTCCAACAGATGTCACTGCCTCTGAAAACAAGTGATGGAAACCAGAAAACTAACAGGGACTTTATTTTCCTGGCAGAAGGGTTTCTGCTCCAATCTCCTCTCCCATGTTGGTCCTCATTTTCTATCTCCCACTGGCAGTGCTCTCCTGCTCCATGTCCTCATTCTTGGTGTTTCCAGCCTCCTGCCCTTTCCCTGTCAGACACCAGAGACCCAAAGTAAATACATAAGTTCACTGAATTAATAAAGGAAGTGACTGGATGTAGCAAGACAAGCACCTGTCACTTTGGTGGCATCAGTCAGGCTCACTCCACTCCACGTTGGGCACTGCTGCGTGCTCAGACCATGAGGTGTTTAAGGCAGGGATTATGTCTTCTGAAGTTTGCACAGAGGTGCTGACTGTGGCCTTTAGGCAGTGTGAACATTAAATAAGAGCCTTGTACTAGAAAACATTCCCACCTGGAAAGGTTCAAAGAAAAGCCTCCTTGTACAAGTGAAATTCCTACTTGGTGCATAGGCTGTTTATTTAACAGAGCTTGGCAACTGAAGCAAATCGTTGTGCAAGAACAAGCAGAGACTTCCCATTGCTCTCCACCTGCCCTCCCTCAGCCGGATCCACTAAAACATGCCTGCTGTTTTACCAGCCTAGGATAGGTGATGAGATGGGGCATTTTCTGCATGTGGAGGTAATCCTGCAACTTTCAGAAACATGAAGTATCAGCCCTGAGGAGAAACCAATGAAAATGTTAATGCAATGGACCAACATCTGTCATTCAAACCATATGTGATGCATTACAATTTCCAACAAAGACTGATACAAGTACATGCTGCAATAAAATTTTAGCATTAATTGTTTTCGAAGATCAAGTGGAAAAATAATTTATTCTACTACCCTTTCATTTGTACGGGCTGCTGACAGCAATCCATTTGTTCTTACCAGTCGTGTGTGAGAGTCATAAAAAGGAACTGAAGGAGGAAGGAATGAATTGTCTCACTGAACTCACAGTAATCAAAGCTTAAGCAAAAACCGTTCACTCTTTTCTGTTTTTCTTAGTCCTCCCAGTACGGGCCATACATATCACTCATTAAAGGGTCTCTGTTTACATGATTAAATTTATGCACAGATATTACACCTACTACATAAAAGCAATGCTTGAAAAAAAAAAAAAAAGCAGCACTGTATTTTAAGCCTTCTGTGATGACTTTCTTCTTGAGTCTGTGAATTTCTGGTTCCACCATGTGCAAAATGGGACACATGCCCTCTTACTGCAAATTGCTTTGAGATGTATGGATGAAAAGTGCTATATATGTACTACCGAGTATGGGCAGTTTATTTGTTCCCCTAATAACCAGTTCCCTCAATGAAGAGATTTTTATTAAGATCAACAGGAGAGCAGGGGGAAAAAAAAAGGCATTTAAATTGGGGTAGGATTTTTAAAAGTGAAATTAGTCCATGCCCCTGTAATATAACATCTAGGAAAAGAAACATTATTTCAACAGGTGCATTTTATACATCACATGCACGTGCACTTTCACTGCTTGAAGCCCCTCTAGTGAAATTCACCTGGGCAGCAAATGAGCCTGTAAAGTTACGTTATTAATTTTCAGGCTAGCATTCCCATTTAGATAATCAGCGTCATGCCTTAGTAATTTACTCAACGAAGCCGATTCAGCGAAATTGCCCATTTTACAGCATATGTACCCCATATGTGGAGGCTGGATCTATCCTTTCATTCCAGCATAGTAAGTTAAGAACATGTTGTCAAGATGATGTAAACGTAAGGCTTACACTAATCAGCCATGATGCACCATCTATGGATTTGACTAGAAACTGAGCACTCTTTTTATATTTATATGCTGTATTTCTGCACGTTAGAGTTGATGTAATAAAGCAACATGGTGCTCATGATCAGGCATGGTGCAGTTCGGACTGCACATGCAGGTTGCATGTGCCACCATCAAAGGAGAATCCGTACTGTGCTTCCATTGCCTAGCCACATCTGGGCTGACGTACAGTGGAGAAAGCGTGAGGAAGATCCGGGACAGATCAGGGATCCTGTGGGACAGGCATTCAGAGCACTTCTAGCAGCTTGTATTCAACACATTTGGGGACAATGAGTCACAAACAGGACCTACAGAATGATGACTAAAATAGGTAGAACTATTTAACAAACATATAGCTGTATATTACACATATTGTGTTTGGTATTTAGCCATGGACTGAGCAAGCCATGGTGGCCACGAGTTGCAAACTATGGTGGCCACGAGTTACAAGCCTGTAGTCTGGTCCTCAGACCCTCAGACCTCCCCCTGACTTAACTTCAGTAATTTAAATGTAGGTGCGCAGATAAAGCCAACTCTCTGGATGCCCTTCACACCAAATGGATGTAGAGAAATACAGTCAGAGTGAGATGCATCCAGCTTATTTCAGACATTTACCTTATGATGGGATAAATTATTCTCTAAAGGAGCCTCGGAGTCTCCACTGACTTCAGCAGAAACTTAGAGTAGCTAACAGACTTCTAGATGGATTAAATTAGTCAGGATGAAACCCACACTGAGTTGTATCCACTGGGAAAAGTCTTGATACCAGCGTGACTTCACACACGCACAAATTTCCAATCATTCAGAACCAGGGGCTGATGGGCCAGCAGTACAGACAAAACTTTAGTGATGTTTGTTCAGTGGAAAGTGAGAATCAAATTCAGCCCAGCTGAATGATGAACATCGTGAAACAGAATACTCAGTTTCATCAAAGTCATTATAGTGCAGAATCACCTTAATTATTAGTGACTGTATTGAAGGCTCACAGGAAATTTTGAAAAAATGCCAGTGTCTCATTTGCTAATTGCTTTTCACTGAAATGGGTATCTCATAGGGGAAAGCACCATCTGATCCCAGGAGGAAAAAAAGATGAACTTGGTATAATCTGTTTTTTGCAAATTAAACAATGTGGAAAACAGAACCTCCAGGGACAGCCTGTGTGAAGAGGTTACAAATATTGGTTTGCCCAGTAGGGATGATGTCATGGTTTCTGTCAGAATTACTAAAATACAAACATGTATTTTCTGGAACATAGGCTTAGAGATATATAGTCTTTGTACTTACAGACTCACTTTCCCACAGAACTTCATGAACTGAAGAGTGAACCTTTGTAACACTGTAGCAGCCTACAGCTTTTCTTTCTTTTCCTGTATCTTGTAAAAATCTCTCAGTTCTTCATGTTAATATCCTTCTCTATATTTTCTGACATTACATCTGAAATGCATTAAAGAATTATTCAAAATTTGGACAGACAAATGCAACAGAACAATTACATTTAAACTTTTTTGATCTCAAATGTTTAACAGACCACTACAACTTCACATCTACATACCAGACAGTCCCACAAGAGAGTTTTTCTCTTAGATCTGTTTATGAACTTCATAATGAAAAATGCATTATATCATTTAGATTCACACTTGACTTGCTGCACAGAAATATATGGCTATAGGCGTTTTGCAGATTTAACTGATTTGAGATATAAGTGGGTGTACACAACTTTGATTTCTTGTGTGTTGAATTAACATCCAAGAATCTGAAATAACACAACTGGGAAAAAATTAAGACCAATTTATCCATTTCAAAAACTGATCCCACAGATCTTAACTCTCAAATTTCCTTCCCAAGAACTCCCGGTATAAAATCCCTTAATAGATTTCTTTATTTTCCATCAGAGCAACACTGGAATTCAAGTCAGAGGCCAGAAAGCATGATCCAGGGACAGGATCAGCACAGATAGGGATTTACAGATCACAGCCCAGACCTCTAGATCTGCAACTGGGCAGGTAGGGAGGGAGAAAGAGGAAACTTCTGTCAGGGTAAACATGGTAAATGTAGTTATGGTGCAGCACAGGTAATAGATGAATTTGCTGGTGGCAGTTTCCACCGGGTGATGTGGTAACCACCCGTGATTTTATCAGTGATTTTTGCTGAGCCAGGCCAAATCTCTTCCAGCTGTGATTTGACATAAATTCATATGTTACAGATATTGTCTAATCTGTCATACTTAGACAGCCCAAGCTGTTTTTTTGCTGATCAGTTGCTATGCAACAGAGTACTGGCAAACCAAATGATGAGGATTTTATTATCTATCACCAAGACAGGTTAAAATAAGAGAGAGGAAATTAGCACACAGCAAAGCTGCAAACTTATTGTGTCCTATGCAATACTAATTTCCACTGAGCTTATGCTTCTTGAAGACAATCTGGAGTTCAAGTGACCCATTGCCTTCAGCATAGTGGGACAACAACATCCTGAGAGAGGCAATAGATGCAATACTAATCACTCCTTGTTTTGGCTTTTGTGGCCATAAGCAGTTTCCCTCACCTTGGACTGGCAAATCAAAGTGAGATTGGATGGCCACCCACATTTCAAAATCAACAATTCTTCAAAACCCAAAAGTAGCCCAACAAATAGCTTGTATCCTGGTGGAAGGAAAGGACCTACCAGCTCTACAGTAGCTGACTCCTGGAGGTAGAATCAGTGTTATAGCTCACAAAACTAGACAAGAACACAACTGTATAGATTAGAAGCTTATTTTTTCTTTGTGACCTGCTACAGTGTGTACTTGGTAAGAAATTAATCTATACTTCTTAGAAGTCCATTGCCTTGATAGACCCATTTTTAATTCTCTATCCTTGCCTGCATTTGTGATGACCCAGTCATCGAACAGCCCAAACCATGTTGTATAGCAAAATATGTGCTGCAAAATCCGTGCCGCGAAATACATTCCACCCCATGGGGAGAATACACTGGTGCCACACAAGACAGTGAAGATGCTCCCATTGTTTTATCTATATCCTTAATTCTAAAGAAAGTGGAAGAGAACAAAGACTGATGCAGGAAAAATGGGTCCATTGTCTTCCTGACTTGGATACATATCACTCTCAATGTAATACCTGTGTTACAAAAGAAAAACTACGTGTTCTTTGCTCCCAAACTCAAAGAAGTACGTATATCAAGAAGATATTAATGCTGTATTCTCCCAACAATCTAGTTTTTGGCTCATGGAGTATACCTTCCTCATCAGGCACAATTGTAATACCTTCTCACTCTTAATTCAGAACTGAATTGGAGAATAAAAGTGGTTCAGAGTAAGTAGGAGAAATTTGAACACATTAGTGCTGCCCTCCATGGTTTAAAAGACATGAAAAAGGAGACAGTCATGAATTATCCCTCACAGACTGTGATGAAGAAGGACATCATGGGTCAGAGTGGCATAGACATCTCTAAATACAGAAAGGATTTCCAATTTGGAAACCATTTTCACACTACACAGTGTAGCAAATGTAAGTATCTTATCTCATCCATGCTCTCTAGCAATCTGAAATCCCTGAATAATCTTTCCTCCTTTGTGCAGCACAAGTCCAATGACAAGGATGTCAAATCAAGAATACAGAATTTGACTGGCACTGTCAGGCTCCTACAGGAGTCCAAAGATGAACAGAAGAAAGCTCTGAAGTCAACTCTTGGATAGCGATGAGAAGTTGGACACTTCAAAGCTCACACAGCTGTAGAAAGGATGTTTACAAATTAAGGCTGGCTAAGGTCAAGGACACCTGCTAATCAAAAAATGTGTAGTTTTTGTTACTAGCCAAATATGAGAAATCTAGTGGACCCTCCCTGCTGTGCTTATAAAGTCACACAATGTTCTTCATTCTGATCATTCATGCAAAATTAACTTAGTTCTGTTCTGCTTCCTGCTGTCCCATGACAGATCATAAAAAATTTGCTAATAGTTACTCAAATAACATCCATTTTTCTAAGGGTGATAAAACTTTTGTTTACCCTCTGCAACTACCAAGGTGTTTTAGTTGGATTTGGATAAATGCTTGTTTGCAACATTAGCGATTCCACTGGGGGAATCCAGCCTGGAAAACTGCTAATTGCATTTTTCCCTTCAAGTCACAAACCACTCCTAGTGCTTTTATGTGGTTTTTCCACTCAGCATTGTCACTTCGTCAGTGCAGCACTCAAAGACTTTTACCTATGTAAATAATAAACCATAGCCTAGATGCTGGAGTACTTGTCTTAGTTTTTCACTGATGTAATTATAACTCTAACTCAGTAGGGCATGATTCTTCAGTTTCTAAGCTTAAAAAGATAAAAACAGATAAACTAGTTTTAATGGGATAAGAAGGGTATGAACTTGCAGTGCACTCTGTGGTAATCAGCTATATGCATAGTCTCACTTCTCGAGTAACTTTCCCAGTTTGTTTCCTTCAAGTCCCATAGATATGAATGTACTACTGCATATCCTATAGAAAAACACCAGATAATTATGGTTCTTCTTTAAAACATCAGGGAGACTTCACCTTGGTGAGTTTTTCCAGTGGTTTTGACTTCATTCCCAAAAGTAGAGTCCTCTTGAACCAAATTTATTTTTTCTATGTTGTCATTCAGAGGCATTCTCTTCAGTCCACCACCTAGAAGGAGGTCCTTGAGTCTTGTCTGTAGCATGCTTCCCATTCCTCGAGTAATTCTTGCAACTCTTCACAGGAACCTTCTCCAATTTTTCAGCATCAATCCTCAAGTACAGACTTCAGAAATGGAGTCTGCAGCACATACAGTACTGCCCACTGAAAGTCTGGACACTTTTAAGTGTTATGAGTTGAGTATGAAAAATGGAGAAATTAAAATTACTAGACACTTTTGAAAACATTGGCCCTAGTGACTGATTCTCTTTCAACATCCACCAGTGTGCATTACTAATACCTCACCCAAAGTCATTAGTTATACCAGTTTCAGTGGAAGAAGAATCAGATCTTCGAGGTCTGCCCTTAAACTCTTCGTGCCAAAAAAATTGTAAAAAAAATAGCACACACTGGGGTTTAAAAAAAGAAACAAGAAAGAGGAACTCCCCTACCCTTCCTGTTTCAGTTTACTTTAGTTAGCGATCATAGTCCAAATAAACTAAATAAGCAGCAAAAACAAATATTCTTTCCCCCATCACCAAACAACTGTTGTGTTCTCAGGGTTTACAAGAAAAAGGAATATATGTTATTAGCCCAGCTAACACAGCTGTGGAGACGCGGACAGGCTTTTGGACATGCGAGCTGTTTGTTCTTTATGAAAGCTTGAAAGGCTTCATTAATTCTCTCCTGCCCTCAGCATTTGCAAGGGGATGTGAATTCCCTGTGTTAATAATTCACGACTGTTATGATCCTTTCTGTGCTTAAATGCAGAGTGATTGTCTGGCTGCCAAATGTGGCATCTGATATGGTGGAAATTTAGAGGGGATTCTGGAGTGCAAAGAGTATCTGCAGGAGGGGAAGGAGATGGGAGTCTGCACTTTGGGCCAAGATATTGGGGTATAAATCAGTGCATTATCAAAAAGTGGGTGATTTGAGCCAGATGAGGAATGCAGTGACCATCCTGGGAGGGGACTGGTACCATGACAGCCAGCCTATTGTTTAGTATATACATAATGTCTTAAAATTCAAGTTGTAAAGTACTCACTGGAAGAGGTGAGGCACCAGCTATAATAAGTCATGTAGACTGTTTTCTTCTAACCTGACTTTGCCTTACCTGTGGCTCCTGGGAGAGCCTCCCAGCTCCCATGGCTCCAGCTGCATCCTAACCCCCTGGGAAACCCAGGTGGAGGCAGGCACTGTTCCCTCCCCAGCATCCCTATCTGGCTGTACCACCAACACACAGCCAGGATCCCAGCATCCTAAGACAACCCACAAGCTAGACATGCTGAACAGCTCACACATGACTGTTACAGATCTTCCCAGGGTCCTTCAAACACATTGGCATTAAAATGCCATATTGGCCAGGCACAGAGCAAAAGCAGGTTTTTCTTCAGGGTGAGTGAGATTCGAACTCCAGAGTTCAATTTGGAGATCTTGTGACTCTTTCTAGCTTTCTAAAGCATAAAGGATGATGACCCTTTCGTGAGTGAACTCACCAGTGTGTGGACCAGGTGATTGCCAGGTATTTAACTGGCATCATTTGTCATCAATCAATGATTGCATCAACGACCAAGATTTCTAACATCAGGTCTGTGCTCACTACATAGCTGCGTGCTAGAAGGTGAAAATATGTGGCATTTTTTACCACATTACACATCTGGAAATTCAAAGTTAACCTACATTTGGAGACTCTGAACTGAAAAATAAACAAAACCTAATCAACTGTGGCTTCATGTAGCCTTGGAAACAGCTATGGCTTGAGAGCAGCTGTGCTTGTTATTTCAATGCTTTCTGATATGCTACAGTATGTTACGTCTCAGTTACAAGGAAGTTACTCCTCTGTTACATCAGTCAGGGTTATCTTCTGCACTATGTGTTTGCTGAATTATTTGTGGTGTGCCACAGAGTTGCTGACCTGAGAAATTCCCCACCCTCAACATCAAACTCAACTAATGCCAGTGTCCAGCAAATGCTTGCAGAGCAATTGGTGGATCACCGGCCACTCTGACCTCAGCATGCTTGCAGGCTCAGAAGACTTCACTGGGTGCTATCTGCAAATCCATGTTGCAGCCCCTCTCCTACAGGCACGTCCTAGCACATCTCACCACGCCAAAGCAGGTGACAGTGCTGTGCTAACATACATCAGGAAAAATTGTACCTTACTGAAAAATATTGTCCTGAAATAGTATTGAAACTCTCTGTCATGCATTTTGCAATTGCTTTTAAGCACCTTGTCCCATTTAGAGCCTGATCTAAGGCTGATAAAATCAGTGAACAGATAACACTTGGCAGAAAGGGGCTTTGAATCTGACAGTTGTGGCTGCCTTACTGCTAGCCACGTTACTGTAGAGATGTACGGTATTCAAGGAAGAAAGGGATTTGTGGAAAGTTTAAATGAGGAAGGAAGGGAGGAAGGGAGGAAGGAAGGAAGGAAGGAAGAAAGGAAGGAAGAAAGGAAGGAAGGAAAAGAAAAAAGAAGAAAAAGAAAGACGGAAAGATAGAAAAGAAAGAAAGAAAGACAGGAAGAGAGACAAACAGATAGTCAGCTTTGGCCAGTTTCCAAAGTTGCTTTTTGACTTAGTATTTTAACAGTATAAAAGCAACTAGCTCCCTTCAAAAATAATATTTATTCTTAGGAGCCTAACTTGTGCTTTCCAATATGCTGAGGAAACAAAGTCTGCTTCAAGAAGAGAGCTGAGATCCGAAAGGCAAAGAGAGATTTTCAGGGAAGCAATAAGAATTGACTGCAGCAATGGCTCCAAATTTTTTTCCATTTTTGCCCTTTGGGATTTTGCAAGCAGTGAATTAAACCCCTTCTTAAGGAGCCCACACTGTGTAACAGGGCCTGCAGACCTCACAGAAAGGGACACTCGTATGTCAGCACTTTACCATTTATCACTCACTGAGTAGGCTATCGAGGTTACCCCAGTTTACTGAGGCCTCATGAAGGGGTCTCCAGCACACTTGGTCCCTGCCCCAGGACTGTGTTTATGTAGTAATTATAGCCATGACAGCTAATTGAGTTTTTCCAATCAATCACACTGGAAGTTTTGTTTGTTTTCCTGTGCTAGGGAACAGGAAGGTTTTACCCTTTTCTAAACACTGAGAAAGAAATGAAGGACATTTTTCAGGCACAAGCTGAAAATTATCATTTAAGAAGGGGTAAATTAGTGAAAAATCTACTTATTTTAAGTGGGAGTCTGTATGTAATGACACTGAGTTTTATCTGCACTTTATAGTAGATAATCAAAAGAATTTAATTGACAGAAGTAAGTTCCTCTTCAGTTGATACGTAGAGATGTAAAATAGGTGTTACAAAGTCACTCCACAAGCTGGAAATAATTGTCATGTCTCTCCAGCACTGCTCTCTAATGATTATTGGACCATACAGCTCCGGCATCAGACAAGAACCGTGCAGCTGATTGCAGCCAGGAGTATCCAGGTTTGGTTGCCGCAACAGGGAGAAGAAGAAATCCTCTTGTTCAGAGAAATCACACCAGCAAGGACAGGAGCCCCTGGGATAAGGAGCTGTGTTTTGCCCCTCCTCTGTGCGTTTGGCAAATTAATTAGTGACTCTGATGGCTGACTAAAGAAAAGCTGTCATAAGGCTGGGGCATGCTCCAAGCCTATGCATACATGACTCAGCGGGCTAGTCACTGTTCTGGGTTACTGGTCTATGGGACAAGGCAAATACTCCAGCTCATTGCTTCACTCAGTGGAGTCACACTTCTCTTTTCACACAAATGCTAGCACAGACCATTGTGTTTTCTGTCATTGCAGTTTACATTCATTTTTCTTATATTTGTCTGTTCAGTGCCAAAATTTCTTACTACATGAAATTAAGGTTTTCAAAACAGTTCCTATCTACCTTTATGACTCACTAAAAAATAAAAAGACACAGTACATCCCAAAACACTGCATGCCACTGCTCTGTGCACAACAGACATGATCTGAATTTGGTAAATATCTGTCAGGAATCTACCTGACAAGAGGGATAAATCACCTGGTTTCCACTTTTCTCTGTTAGCAGATCCCTGAACAAATAGCCATGGGAGTGTACCTTCTGTAGAGCAAATTTAAGCCCAGTGACACCAAGGTTGTCTGACCTTTCACAGACCGCATAAAAATCATTTATGCTCCCATTTGCCAAGATATCATGAACCACAGCTGTAAATTATCTGTACAAGACAGCCTATCAAAGCTCCTCCCCACCTTATTGTAGGCATTTCAAATAAAACTGTGTGTATAGATGATCCAAAGGTTTAGCATAAAGAAAGCTACAACCTGCAAATGTTCTATTATAGGAGAAGAAAGTTTGCAGCCAGCATGCTGACTACGACCCCTTCAGTGTTCACCTTGCCATTCATAATCGAAGGGGAAAAGTTCTGCATCTCGTGGGAAAGCTGCTTGCTCCAACACATGGTGCAAAAAGAGAAGTCCCTGGTGGTCAGTGGATTTACGAACAGGCAGGTCTCCTACAAATAAACAGCCAAACACTGTTGGCTCATGTTCCCAACCTCACACTGCTTTTTTGGTGTGAGGAATTATTTTCACAACTCCACTTATCCAACCTCTGTACTTAAAAAGAATGAAGAAGCTGAAAGGTCACAACACCAGCTCCACTTCCTTCTGGTCCCGGAGAACAACATTTTTTTTCCCTGGATGTATAAACACAAGACAATGTCCTACTAGTGAGTCTAACAACTGACCTGTAATCAAGATGTAAAATGCCGCTGTGGGGAAGTAGGGAAAATAAAAAATTAGATGACAAATCAGATGATTAATACACTATATTGAATGGGCTGCTGCTTCCTAAATGGTCCAACAGCAAGTAGCATCTGACACTGGCTCTATGAAGCTCTGACTGACACCAGCTTCACCTGTTATTAGTACCACTGAGTAAGGTTGCTGAATATTTCCCACACAAAATCAGAGGTGAAAAACAGGATTTGATAAATCACGAAAAAGAAATGCTACATTTTTACCTTCCTCCTGGCAGGACATGATGCTTATCCCTGGCAAAGGGACAGCAGACTGCCAGTGACCTCCTTAATGCCACTTAAACTATCAAATTTGGCTAAACTGAGATTTAAATGATACTGAAGACTTATGCTTATTTTCCTCCCTGAAGACATCTTTAGCTACTGTATTTGGGACAGGTTGGATACGAAGCCCTACCCCTTCTGCCCTGGGAACTGGTCAAAGGCTTCTTTACTACAGTTCATCAGAATTCTTTGAATTTAAAATTTTATTGAAAAATCCATTGCTTTCTGATGTGTTAAATATCTGTCTTGTCTTTCAGTGTAGCAAATGTTGGCTTCCCAGGACATTAAAAAAACCCAAAACATTATATAAAGACAACAGATTGTTAAAGGGTTTGGATTGCTTATGGTCCACTGACTAAAAACATAAATTCAGTACTTCATTGATCATGATTCCCTCACTCTTTTTGCCAAAATATCTATTTAATGTGAACTTTTCTCTGCATGTGCTGTACATGTACCACTGAGATGCAAACAGAAAAACTGGACACACAAAAGTAACTGAAACAAAACCCAAGACTTCAGCTATGCTCGGATCTAAACTCTTGCTTCAATCTATTAGTAACACAGAAAATACAAGTTACTTGAAATGTGCACAGAGTTTATATTTAATCCTTTTTTTCCTAATCCTCACTGAGCACAATAAGGGTGATCCTCTGTAAGCGGGCAGGCAGCAGAGTCTTTGATGGCAAATGTATTATAAATCAACAGCAAGTCAGAGATTTTAAGGTTGTATCTTCCCTAGGAAAAAAGACATATTTTTAACTTGAATTAGCTACCACAGTGCTTAGCCCTAATGAAGACAAAGTAGTTGATAGCTTTCACAGAGGTTAGTGGGTCAAAGTAAACCCTGGGGCTGCCCTAGGCTTTAATCACATCTGCCAACATCTATCAGAATTAAACTTTCTTCCTTCATATTTTACCTCATCTTAGTATACTAAATAAGTCCTCTGTCTTGATTTAAAAATACCCTTTTTCCCCCTAGTGAAAATGAAGTCTTAGGGGGTCAGAATAACAGGAGGTGTGTTGACAGTTCAAGTGGAAGGTAGGAAGGATAAGGAAAAACAATGGGAAAACAAGATGGAAAAAAGCGTGGTTTATTGACATTGGGGAATAAAGGTAAAAAAAAAAAGATAGAGTAGATTTAAAATATTAGATATGAGCAAGGACAAGTTGGTACAGATTTAGCTGGCTGTGAAACACTTCCATATATCAATATCATAGGATCAAAGAAAATTCAATGAAGTATCTACAGAACTTTTCTGAAATCTTTTATCTCTTCCTTTCCTGATCAATAGGCAGACATATGGACAGACAGAAAGGCTGTATTTCACACAGATATTGTCTTCTGAAGGGAACAGATAAGAGGAGAAATTATTGTGTATTTGACCACGTCATATCATCCTTGCTGCTCCTAACTGCCCTGATAGGACTGTCAGGGGAACCTCTACTACAGACGCCCTCAGGTATGGTAACCACCTTCTGGTTATTTGGTTGTTTTTTCAGACTCTACTTTTTTCTTCCATGACCCTTGCCACAAGTAGAAACTTTTGGAGTAACTTAATAAAAGTTTTTACTAAAACACACTGTTTGTTTTGGGAGGGAAATTACCCCCAAGGAATAACATATAAAACATACATATTCAGGGCTGTTTCAGGCCTCTGAAAGCTTAACGTTTGAAACCGGATAAAAGAGGGACCAAATTAATTTTCTCTGTGGTGGTCTCCTTCAGTATTTGCTGGGCTTCATTTGTCTACTTGCATTCCCTTGTTTCCAGACCTATTCACTGTGTTGACTGAGTCAGGAATCAGGAGAAGTGATGTATCAACTCTGGGACCTCCGTCTGCTCCTGGCTGGTCCACATCAGAAGTGTAAACACAAGTGTTTGATGGGAATATTGATATTAATTGCATTCCAGGACAGAGCTGAAACATAAAATGGTGTGCCATGTCAATCCTACTTGGTCTAAACAAGCTTCAGCAGCAGCTAACAAATTCAGGTAAGACGAAGACTGGTCTTTCAGTGATTATAATCTGGTATAAAGACCAAACAGCATCTTACCCTGGGGCAATGACTGGATATGGATTGGACTTTGAATTGTTTCTCATTCAGCAATAAGAAAGTCACATAGATCCACAGTTAGTTTGGAAATTAACATCTTGTTTTCACAGCACTCTAGCATTAGTCAGTAAGATGAGTGAAGAGTGGGTGATTCAATCAGTCAAAAATCAGGGGAAGTACAGTATTGACTCTGGAGTCTCCATGGGCTCTTGGCTGGCTGCATCTCTGAAGCTTCTCAGAGTTAATGTTTGCTCAGGGAAAATTAATTTCTACTGATTCCTGGAACAGAATATTGTAGGCCACATCCAGAGGAGCCATTTCTATTGCAAAGAGCACAGAGGCAAAGGCCTTTACAGAGAGAATGCTACAAATTTAACATCTCCTCCACCGTTATACATGCAACACATGCATAGAATCATAGAATATGTCCTGAGTTGGAAGGGAGCCACAAGGATCATCGAGTTCAACTCCTGTCCCTGCATAGGACAACCCCAAAATTCACACCACATGTCTGAGGGCGTTGTCCAAATGCTTCCTGAATGTTGTCAGGCTTGGCGCCATGACTGCCTCCTGGGGGAGCCCCTTCCAGTGCTCCACCACCCTCTGGGTGAAGAACCTTTTCCTAATGTCCAACCTAAACCGCCCCTGGCATATCTTCCTGCCGTTCCCTCGGGTCCTATCATTGGTCGCCAGGGAGAAGAGATCAGTGCCTGCCCTCCTCTTCCCCTTGTGAGGAAGCTGTAGACCGCAATGAGGTCTCCCCTCAGTCTCCTCTTCTCCAGGCTGAACAGACCAAGTGACTTCAGCCTCTCCTCATACGGCTTCCCCTCTAAACCCTTCACCATCTTCGTGGCTCTCCTCTGGACACTCTCTAGTAGCTTCGTATCCTTTTTGTACTGTGGCACCCAAAACTGCACACGAGATGAGGCCGCATCAGTGCAGAGTAGAGTGGGACCATCACCTCCCTCGACCGGCTAGCAACGCAGTGCTTGATCCACCCCGGGACACGGTTGGCGTCTTGGCTGCCAGGACACACTGTTGGCTTGTGTTCAACTTGCCATCGACCAGAACCCCCAGATCCCTCTCCATGGGGCTGCTCTCCAGCCTCTCTTTCCCCAGTCTGTATGTACATCCAGGGTTGCCATGTCCCAGGTGCAAAATCCAGCACTTGCCTTTGTTAAACTTCATACAGTTGGTGATTGCCCAGCTCTCTAATTTGTCTAGATCTCTCTGCAGGGCCTCTCTGCCCTCGAGAATGTCAACAGCTCCTCCCAATTTTGTGTCATTGGCAAACTTAGATAGTAATCCTTCAAGTCCTGCATCCAAGTTATTTATGAAGACATTAAAGAGCACTGGCCCTAAGATGGATCCCTGCGGAGCCCTGCTAGTGACTGGTCGCCAGCCCGATGTAACCCCATTTACTATAACCCTTTGAGCCTGACCTGTCAGCCAATTGTTCACCTGTTGCATTATGTCTTTATCAAGCTGTATGCCAGACATTTTGTCCAGGAGGATACTGTGAGAGACAGTATCAAAAGCCTTACTGAAATCCAAAAAGATTACATCGACTGGCTTCCCTCGGTCAACTAGGTGGGTAACCTTGTCATGGAAAGAAATTAAGTTTGTTAAGCAGGACTTTCCCCTTGTGAATCCGTGCTGGCTGGGACCAATGACTGCGTTGTCTTTCAGATGTTTTTTGATAACTCCCAGAATAATCTTCTCTGTAATTTTGCCAGACACAGAGGTGAGACTGACAGGCCTGTAGTTACTGGGGTCATCCCTGTTGCCCTTCTTGAAGACTGGGACAATGTTTGCCAGCTTCCAGTCAACTGGGACCTCTCCAGATTCCCAAGAGCATTGAAAAGTCATTGAGAGAGGTCTCACTATGACATCAACCATCTCTTTAAGTACCCTCGGATGAACCCCATCAGGCCCCTTTGACTTGTAGGGATCCAGCTGGAGCAGCAAATCCCCCACACGTTTGGGGTTGGTTGCAAGTTTATCATTCTCACAGTCATGGTTTTCTAGCCCATGGCTCTGGAGGTCCCAGAGCCATCATTGGCGTTGAAGACCGAGGTGAAGAAAGCATTAAAGGTCTCTGCTTTGTCTATGTCCCTGTTCGTGAGGTGACCATGCTCATCAAGTAATGGGCCAGTGTTATTTCTGGCTTGCCTTTTGCTATTAACATATTTTAAAAAGCCCTTTTTATTGTCCCACATGGTACTGGCCAGCTTCAGCTCTAATTGAGCTTTGGCCATGTGAATTTCCTCCCTCTAGTGGCGAAAAGCATCTCTGTAGTCCTCCCATGTCACCTGACCTTGCTTCCACTGGCCATACATTTTGGTTTTTCACCTTAGTTCTAGAAGAAGAACTCTACTCAGCCAAGCCAGACTTCTACCTCACCTGCCTGACTTCCGACATTTTGGAATTGCCTGCTCCTGTGCTCTTAGGAGGTGGTACTTAAAAAGTGACCAGCACTGATGGACCCCAGCACCTTCAAAAGCTTTTTCCCAGGGGACCTTACTAAGTAGCTCCCTGAGCAGCCTGAAGCCAGCTCTCCTCATATCCAGAGCGGAGTTCTTGCTGGCAGTTTTCCTCCTATTACCATAGATTTTAAACTTGACTGCTTTGTGGTCACTGTGGCCAAGGCAGCCACCAATTGCCACTTCACCCATGAGACCCTCTCTGTTAATAAGCAACAAATCAAGAAAGGCACCTTTCCTGGGAGGTTCCATTAGTACCTGTACCAAGAAGTTATCATCCAGATGGTTTAGGAATCTTTTGGACCTGTTAGTACCAGCTGTGTGGTATTCCCAGTTGCATTTGGAAAGTTGAAGTCCCCCACATTCACTGCCTGTAAATTGCACTGTACACCCATCTTCACCTTGCTCCATGAGTTGTGTAAGGTATGGTACTACTGGACTTCTAACTTGGTTGTGTTAAAGCCTTGGACGAGTGCATACCTTCTGTTTCCTTTTAGGACATTTCAAGTGTAGCACTGGATCACAAAGGAAAAGGTGAATGTTGCAAGCTCAGATCTGCAGAACCCAAGAACATTGCAGGCTGATAATCAAGTCAAAATTCACATGCACTGGACCAGGGATTTGGATGTGTCTTGTGTCCACCTTCAGATCAAAAGAACTCCCCTATTCCAGGAAGAAAAAAAAAAAGTCTGCATGCAGATGGATTGCACAAGGCCAAGCAGATGCCTCTAGAGTGAGACTGGACACTAACACTCACGGGGCTGTTTATCATACATTATAGCCATTCCTGAAAAACAGATCAAAAGGTGTCTCTCTGGCTAATGAAAGCACTTCCAGCTTCAGGCAGCACCACATTTGCCATGACAGAGGTCTATATTTCTGGCTGGATATGTGATCATCTCTCTGGCTTTGAGTAAATTCAGATTCATTCTGAACCTCATAAGCACTGGCTGTCCCTGGTCCTGCTCTCAAGGAGAAGACCTTTCCCAGGAGTCCCTCATGAGTCTTGCATTCCCTTCTACCCTCAAAAAGTTCCTCATGACATTTACTGCCCCTTGCTGGGATGTTGTGTGGTACCAGGCAATGAGAGAAAACAGTTTCAGTGCGATCACTTCCTTGTCTTCTATCCCTCTCTTCCCAAGGCATGTGTCTGCAAGTGCAGACATTCCCCAGCTGTCAAGAGTCTAATCATGATAGCCTTTTTTACAAGGTCATGGTGGTCCAAAATGGGTGTTTTCAGCGAACTACAAAAAACTTCATGATATGAAGCTCAGAACCCTTTGGAAAGCAGAGCTCTGTCTTGATGGCCTGTGCCAGTGAACACGACTGGGAAAGGAATGCGTCTGAATGGTCTTCAGAAAGGTTTCAAGTTGGTGATTACCTAACTCTTTCTTAAAAAGAAAAACCCTCCTTCCTTCCCTAAGGTGATGGGGAAGTCACATTCTGGAAGCCTGGACTGCGCAGACCTAGGACCGGGAGCAGAAACAGCTTCTGGCTTTTCTGTTCTCTTGGAGCGGTTGCTCCAGCTGCAGCTGTAATTGCTGTTCCTGCTGCTGCTTTTGTTCTTTCAGTTGATCTATACTCTGGCTGTGCTCTCTGCCTGTGTACCCCACTGTAGATAAGCCAGGGGGTTACACTGTCAACCCAACAGACAAATGGTACTCTTTGCTCAGGGGGCTGAGGTTCTGGCTCCACTGGAAACACAGGGTGGTTAAACAAATCAAAGAGAGTAATTTTTCTGGATAAGATGTAGTTCACTGAGAACTTCACCATTCTCCCATTAACTGCTAAAGAGACAATCTCTCATTTTCTGCTTTTTCTTGTATTATGTTTCATTTGCAGGCTTACTGTGAGTACACAACGCTCTTCACTTCATCGTTAGGTTCTTGTGGCAGCACCACAATTCACATTTTCTCTTCCAGAATCTGTTCTTTAAAATGAGTATTCTGGAGCTGCCTGTGCTCCAACGTCACTTCGGTAACGATTAATGCATGGTAACGGATAAATGTGGCAGTATCTCAAAGAAATTTTTAATGCACTGGCACTACATACAAAGTAAGACCATCCAAAATAGGAACTATGATAACTCTGCAGCAGAGTTGGTTGGATCTTACAGCATTTATGCAGCCAGTAAGTATAAATCTTCATTACCATTTGAAGGCTTCATAAGCTTCATTCATCAGTTAGCTTACTGATCATATCCCCTCAGAGCTGGATAATATCCGATTTTTTGTCTAATCAAAATCTCTTCCTATCATGTCATTGTTGACACTCAAGCATTATATTAGCTTAGACATCATATGGAAAAAAATGTAATTATCCGTAACTGGATGATTAGGTTTAGCCCATAAACACTGATGTTAATGACTACCAGGCTGCCATGTTCTTGTTTGAAGTCCAATAGCTAAAGCTTTGTTTTCTCCTTACAAAAACAAAAAACACTCTTAATGTCCTGGAATAATATGGAATAAATTCCTGTCCCATCCAACACAATTTGAGCATTTTAGCTTCCTCAGTTACAAGCTCTGTTTCTTGGAAAATGTGATGTTCATATGGGTCTGCTTAATAAGGAGGAATTCATTTTCCTCTTCACTGCCTGTTTTGAATCTTTGCAATTCCAGAAAGACCATCTGAGTCCTTTATATTCTTTCCTTAAAATTGTGCAACATAATCATTCTTACTAAATGCTCTGATATTCCTTAAAATGCTTGTGGCTATTTTGTCATGGGTTGTGTATGTAATAATGCAGAGTAATCCTCTTTTCTAGATACATATATGGAAAGAATGAGATCTTTATGAATTACTAATGAATACAAAGTAGTCCAAAGACAACAGCAATATCTGAGGCCAGTATTCTAGATATTTCTGAACCAAAATATTACACATCCAGGAAAAGTTATAATAAAATGTTGATGTAGTATTAAAAATAGAATCGGAAATAAACTAGGGTAATCATACATACCTAAGCGAGATCCCTCTGAAGCCTTATTTAAATGAATTAAGACACAATTACAGAGGAAGTACAAATGCAACTAGTTATGTCTCCTAGACCTAGGTTTTTTGTCCACTCTTAGCTTCTCACATTTCCCTACACAAGGATCCAAAAAACGCTCTGTACAGGTGAAAGAGTCCACCATGAGTAATCTGTTATAGCTATGGCACAATATTGTTTCCTATTTGCAGTGCAGCAATTGCTGCAAAGGCAATTAGGACATACCCCCAGGACTTTGATAGGGACGGGTATCAACAGGTGTGAAACCATTCCTGAATGCTAGCATGGAGGACTTTTTCCTGACCCAGTCCTTACACATCTGTGATTTCCGTCGCAGCCAAGGTACATAAAACCCATGTGTGACTAGAGTAACCTCCAACTGACCACTAGCAAATTGCCAAACAGGTGAATCCAGGGAAGAAACGGCATTCATTGTTCGGCAGGCATTTTGTAGGAATATCAGTATCTCCAGCACAGCACATCTAGGAGTAACAGATGCTGTCCAGCAAAGGCAGACCCTGGTGAGACTATTAAGTCAGGGAGCAAGCAGTTTCCGTGTGCTGCATTCATTCCAAGCACATAGGCTCTTCTTTTTATTTCAGGCATAGATTGCGCTAATCTTTCACAAGACAATGACAATTAACTATTTCCTATACTTTTGACTGTGATATGTATTTCACATTATAATGCCCCTGTGGTGTAGACTTTCTCTGCTTTATTGGTTAAGTAAACTTTCTTCTACAAAAAGAAGACAGTAATCATTACATTTTGCCCTAAAAATATTATTTTCTTTCTATTTGAAGTTCTTTACCTGCCAGACAAAAGAAAAGTGTCCTAATTAAAGAAAATAATTAAGAAGGGTTAATTGCCTTTTTCTGAGCCATCCAAGGACCAGAATTAACTCTAAGCTATTTTCTCTTCTTCTGCTCTGCCATGCAAAATGTTCATAGAGTATCCAATATATGTAGGTGCCATTCTAATGATCGTCTGCTAAGCTGTGAATTTATGTTTCTTCTTCATGTCTCAGGAGGCAATATATTCAAAAGCATCTGGAAAGTCTCAGTGCTGTCCACCTGTGACTCCTGACTGTCCCATGCCTGCTGCGTTCAGACAACATGCCACAGAGCAAGAGTTCTGCACATCAAATCCCTACCATACGGGGTTAATTTGAAAAATGCCTCATAAGTTGATCAAAAGCTGAAAACCATTAAGAGCAATTTGTTCTTTTCAACAGAAATAAGCTTATGAGCATTTTCGCTTTGATGGTTTCCATTAGCCAGAAAACGTGGTCCTGCAGCAAGTCCCCCTCCTAATGCAGTCCTGTTATATCCAGGGCCTCAGTTAGACAATAGGGCAGAATCTGGTTGGATTCCAAGCTCTGTAACATGAACTGATGGAAAAGAGAGATTGGGCCTGATGTATACCATTATTCATAAAAAAAATACCCTATTGGCAGCACAGCAGAAAGGGATTCTGTGTGTGTATTACCAATGTGGGTGTGGGAATGGGTGAAGACAGATGTGAGCTACCCTGCCCATGATCGAAGTGGGTCAGATGTAAACCAAACCCAGTCTGGAAGATTTATAGCTAACTTCATGCAGAGTCTGTGCCCTGGCTAATATATCCTGCCTCTCAGCAAGGCTTATTACCTCACACACAGCTCCCACTACACAACTCACATCAGAGTCTTTAGCACCCAGAGCATCAGTGCAGGAGTTCAGGTCTGCAAGCAAAAGAAGAAAAACTAGGAGATGTGATCACTTTTTTTTTTTTTTTTAGACCTTTAAGACATGTACAAATCAATGAGCAGGAACATATATCTGCTGAGGTCGGACCCTTTTATTGCAAGCATCAGAATCGCCTTTATAAAAATATACATCTTCCTCTTTTTTCCTCATTTCTTGGGCTGGAAGCTTTTCCAGAGTCTCTCTGCTCAGACTGTAAGAACTTCTTTTCATTCCCAGGCTAAATGGACACATGGGCCATTTATATCCCATTGCTCTTATAGGCCATTTTAATTCTTCTGGGTTTGGATTCATTGATTCAGTTTGTGAATTCCTGCCGATACCTAATTCAAGGATGGGGTTTCTTCCTGCCCTATTGCCAACACAAATAAAGAACTAAAAGATAGATCCTACCGTAAAGTGTTAACAGATTTAGACTAAAGGCAACCGATGGACACAGACAGTTGGGAGAGGGTAAAGAAACCGTGGGCAGCATCAGGCAGTGTGATAGCCACCAACAGACTGCTCATAGCTGCATTTTTGCAATGACCAGATCTGAGCAAGAATTCGAAACAGGGAAAAGAATCAGCTATGTAAGTATTTGGAAACATCTCAGCCAGGGGCAAAAAACATGAAACAGCAGAGCACATCTGTATTTGAAAATAAAATGATCCGGACCTGTTGGCTGAGTGTATATCCTGGGTGTGCTGGACACAAAAGCTGACTTTTTGGGAAAAGAGATCATACACAATGAGAGATGGCACAGGAGCTTCAAAGCAAAAGTCTGGAGGAAAGAATAGGGAGTCAGTAGGAGGAGACTGCAATTGCCTATGATAATATGGGGCCAAAGCAAGATGGGAGTGTGAGAAAGGGACTGCAGAGCTTTCAATGTCCAGAAGTACTCTGTGGCTTCGTCATAGAGCAGACGCCCCCCTCAGAGCTTACCAGGCCTGTGCTGGGGATCCACTAGGATTCAGTGAGAAAAACATCATTTACTAAATCAACAGCAATGCTTTTGGTTGTGTATATGTTTCTTGGGAAGTCTCACTGCAGACACAGGCTAGGCTCAACCCTGCTTAGCTTATGAAGCCTGACATGAGTCAATCCTGCCATGAAATGTATGCAAAACATATTATTTCTTTTGTCTGGTTCTGAGTTATTTTGTCTCTCAGTTATTGGCATTTGTTTTAAACAAAAGCAATTTATCTAAATGACTGTTGTGACTATAGTCTGATTTTCCCATTATTTCTACACCCTCTGAAGCAGTTAGTGGTGAAATTTCCTCCTGCTTTATAAATCAATAAATTATTGAGACGAAATATCACTTTGAACTGCCAGCATTTGACTATCAGAAGCATAAAAGACAGTTGATACAAACATAATACTCCTTTACCTGCATTCTTTTCTAACCGGCAAGAGTAAACACACACCATTTCTATCAAATGTTTTAGTCTGAATAAAAGTCATCCTTTCTTTAACTAGCTGGAGAGGCAAAGTGTGTATTGCCCTGTAACATGCTTCTGAGAACTGAAAGAGGAAATCGTTCTTTCCACCAGAGATTCCAGGCCTTTGGACAGAGTAGCTTGAATTGACTAAAAAGGTTGCAAAATCTTTAAACAGTGTCCCACAAAGCATATAATGTACCCTCTCCTTGCATCCACTATAGCAATTAATGCCAATAAGTATAAACTAATTGTTAACATCTGTGTTAAGTGGGAGCAGTGAAGCTGTGTTACTTCTCCTGCAGTTTCAGAGGATGAAGCTATACTTCAGCTTCAAACACCCTGGAAGAACAGACCAGGAGAAGAACATTGGAACCGAGAAACAAAACAAGATTTTTCACTGTCGTGGTTTAACCCCAGCCAGCAACTAAGCACCACACAGCCGCTCGCTCACTCCCCCCCGGTGGGATGGGGGAGAGAATCGGAAGAGTAAAAGTGAGAAAACTCATGGGTTGAGATAAAAACAGTTTAATGGGTAAAGCAAAAGCTGCGCGCGCAAGCAAAGCAAAGCAAGGAATTCATTCACTACTTCCCATCGGCAGGCAGGTGTTCAGCCATCCTCAGGAAAGCAGGGCTCCATCACGCGTAACGGTTACTTGGGAAGACAAACGCCATCACGCCGAACATCCCCCCCTTCCTCCTTCTTCCCCCAGCTTATATACTGAGCATGATGTCATATGGTATGGAATAGCCCTGTGGCCAGTCTG
Source organism: Nipponia nippon (assembly GCF_047370975.1). NCBI lineage: Eukaryota > Metazoa > Chordata > Aves > Pelecaniformes > Threskiornithidae > Nipponia > Nipponia nippon. The sequence continues at coordinate 13,655,762 of NW_028262290.1, read as the reverse complement.
GGTCAGCTGTCCTAGCTATCCTCTCTCCCAGCTTCTTGTGCACCTGGCAGAGCACAAGAAGCTGAAAAGTCCTTGACTAGTGTAAACTCTGCTCAGCAAGAACCAAAACATCAGTGCGTTATCAACATTATTCTCATCCTAAATCCAAAACACAGCGCTCTACCAGCTACTAAGAAGAAAACTAACTCTACCCCAGCTGAAACCAGGACATTCACTAATGTTTTTTATTCTGACTCCATCTTAACAGACCTTTTGCAAATATAAAAAAGGGCTTTAAATCTTCATCTCAGTTACATATCTCTGCCTCACTGAAATGGTGGGTCAGGGCAAAAAAATAGAAAAAAATTGTCTTTATCAGTGAACAAGGGATTAGTGGTTTCAGATCACCACCTAGCAGACCATGTATTTACCAAGATCCACTAAATTGGTCTGCGGTGTTCCATTGCTCATTTTCCACAACGGCAAATTTCATAAGCATGATGTTCATTCATGTAACCACCTAAGCAATGTCACCTCTCCAATCTATACTTTGTTCTAGGGATGGTGCTGGGCACCTTCAAGCAGCACAATGGCTGCCAGCTAGCACACACTGTGACTGCTCTTTGCTTAGGAGAATGGCAGAATAGTACAAGCAATGAGGCTGTGGTTTGGAGGAGAACTGGGCGTTTTCCTTAACTCTATGCTTTGTAAGGTATGTCCCATTCTGCTTGGAAAAGGTGAGCTCCAAGAGGTATTCTTGAAATTAGGAGAAGGTGGTTGTGAGGTTTTTGACTGTCATTTCCAAAATGAACCCGCACTGAGAGAGAGCAAAGAAACTCGTGTATGGAGACTACAGGCAGTCGTGCACGGCAGATGCGCTACAGGTTTTTCAACTTGTGTTTGCTTCACAGTACCATGTCAGCATGCAGATCTTCCCGCTGGATCCTCCTCAGTTTCTAAAGAACAGCATAGCCTTCCCTGCTAAATGAATTATTTTTTTCTTCCGCACAGCAGGCAAAAGCATCTCTACCATATCTTTCTTCATGTTTGTAGAACTACATCAGGATTAATTTCTGTGCAGCATATCAGGTTGTGTGAGCCAGAATATTATTTCTGTCCCTACTTCTAAAACACCTCTACAGAGGAGAAGTGTATGGGATGGAACTGAGTCAATTTTGAACTGCTTTGATGTTTTAGGATGCAAGAAGTACAAGCAATGGTAAGATCTTGATTTTTCTCTGTACTAGTGTTCGTTTGGTTTAAGCATCACAGGAATTATAATGCCTGAAACAGTTGTCTCTTTCCAGGCAGATGCTGTAATATCATTCAAAGATACCTACAACATCCCTTCCTAATGACAGTGCAGGTTCCCAGGAACTCTGATTCCCAGCAGCAACCAGGTCTTTACTACCAGCTATGAGCTTCTGTTGTGCCCTTCCCACATCTAAGCCCTGACAATTGTCTGCTGTTATATTTCATTTGCTTGATTATTGCAACCATTAAATCAGATGGCAAAAATTTAGGTAGAGGCATTAGGCTATAATGTTTTAGTAAGAAACTAGCAAATTATGTTTACCCTAACTGTGGCCCAAAAATGCTAAATTCTAGTTAAAAAGTTGATTTTTCTTCCCTTCGTGACCTCTTTCTGGTGCTTTCTTTCACAAGAATGTATTCAGGATTTTTTTTAAGTCCTCTCCAAAACACTGCACTAAAAAAAATTGGACATGTGTTCATGCATTGGGATTGCTTGCCATAGCAAAGAGGAACTTTCTATCGGGCTCCATAGCCTGAGACACATCACATTCACTGAAGTACTAGTTTCACCCTTATCTTAGTCCAAGATTATAAGCAAGTTTTTTGTTTTGTACTAGTCTGAACCCAAATGTCACAAGTACCATTGTAAAAGAAAATATAGCATATGCTGACTGACGTTGTAAAGCTCTTTATTTATCTGGAGCTTTAATAAGGCTCATTTATTCAATATAAAATGAAAAAATAGCCAGGTGCATTAGATTCTTGGCCTGGATGTGAACCTAATTAGGATCAGCCATTGGTCAGCCAGTGCAGTGTAAACTTGCTATATTTTGGTTGCACCTCAAGTTTCATGGGATGTCTCTTTCCTTTTTCTCTACAGCTCCCTGACCCACACAACTGGCCATCCACCAAGTCTGGCTGTCCCACCAGGAACTTTGAGCATGTGTGAAAGTCTGTTAGGAGCTAAACTAACAAAATAACTGGGATGGCACTTGTAACTGAAGCCAGATGGGACGGACCAGTCCATGGAGTGAGACAGCATCCATGAACCCTTGGTGCTACCTAGATCTCCTAAGGATTTGTGGAAAATGCATCTCTCTGAATCACTTAAGCAGGCACATAACATTGTGATGCCCCTTGCTGTTTTGTGTGCATGCCAGTCAGGACACGCTTTACCATATCATGCAGTCTAATGGGAACTGACTGCGGCAGGGTGATTTGAAGCATCAAACATCCAGGAGAAGTCCAGTGATGGACATGAAATAAAGCCTATCCCCAGAATGCTCTCGCATCCATTGCACATGTGAAGAAGCTTTTACAGCTGAGCTCTTTTGATGGAAAGGATAAGCAAAGATTATCTAGTGTGGCTTTCTCAATCTGTGTGGCTGGCCTCCCAGGGAAAAGCTCTGATCTTTTCCAAGTACGGCACGTGTGTGTAACCCTGGGGCAAATGAGAAATGGAATGTATGTAATTTATTTGTTTAGTGCTTTGCAAACCCCGAACACCCTGTGATGGCTACTCAGTGATGAATGCTTATTGTTCAAAGGACCGCTCCTCACTAGGACTCATCCCAGCCCTGGAGAAGTCGATGGGAATCTTCCCCTTGACTTGAGGGTGCTTTGGATAGAGCCCCGATCTTCCACACTTCATGTTCCCATTGAACTCAGCAGGGTGTCTGGATGTACAAGGAAGGAATCGCTGGTCCTTCAGTTACCCAGTGTCAATATTAACCAGCAAAGTAAATACAAGCAATGGGCTTTCCCACACATAGTAATTAAATATGGTTCCTCTATTCTCTGCTGCTTTTTACATTAAAGGATCTACATTGTTTTGTTTTACTTTAATGATCGTAGCTGGGAAGCAGGTTTAGAAGAGGGCACCGTAATCCCATGTTACCAACAAGCTGTTAGAATGTGGTTTTTAAATATGACAATAGCAAGGCAGAGCTTAGTAAGTGGGTTTTGCATTGTTTCTGGTCAGCTACAATACACAGACTTCATTCATCCTGTTTATATGCTAAAAAACTAGTTTGATCATACAAGATAACTCATCTTTTTCTGCCATCTAGTGACAAAAACTGCAGCTTAGCAAGTTTATGGACCTTTTATCCAGGTCATTTATCTTATTCAGTCACACACAGGCAATAATATACAGCTATCAACATGTGTTTTCCTAGTCGTTCCACAGCACTTCATATGATCTGAATGTTGGAGAAGGCATAGAGCTTGTGTTTTGCCCTTTTACGTATCATCATTTCCATAATTGTTTTTAGCATCTCATCCTGTACATAATGACTAGGTCAGTCTTGCAGTGGAAAAAGAGCATCCCTAGGATAGTGATCCACTTGCCATACGTGTCTTCAAAGAAACCTACCTGGCGCATCATCTGTGGAGACTGTCTCTCTGCAGAGGACCAGCAGAATATTTCCTCCTACCTTTGACAGGTTACACATGAGCACACATGATACTGTTGTCCAGTGACAATATTAAGACCATCAGTGGCCACCAGCCACAAGAAATGAAATAGGTGCTATATCTAGTTCAAAGACAGTATATTTCTCTTTCTTTCTTTCTACTGGAATTGAAGACACACTTCACTGATGTCAGTAAAACCATTAACATACTTAAAATGTAAGCACATGTTTAAAATGCTTTGGTCAAGCAAGCCTTTCACTTGCTCTTCCATAAAACTTACATTTTGAGGCTATGATATGAAATAAAAATTTTCCTAATCCTTGCCTAACCATTGCCTTATCCTAATATATGAAAGAATTTTCTGACTTCTTTTTTGTCGGCACCAGGATAGACACCAGTAACCCATTTCTGGGTTTTTAATACCACCTGAGTTACCTAAGTAGTTCTGTAAGACTTTAATATGTTGCATGATTTTTCCCTAAACAAGAAGCCTTATTCAGATCCCATTAAAATAATTTTAAAAAATCAGCAAGTCTCAAGACACATTGGGTCAGGCCTAAAACAAGCCCATGGAGAAATGATGGTGACATTCAGGCTCTGTACTGCATATACATGATTCTTGGCAGGACTGGAAAGTAAATTACCTCTGCCTGTTTTTCCAGACAATGTCAAAATCACCAGGTAAGGTGAGCAAGAATGACAACACACTTTAACATATCACTGCTAGCTTTACATTAAACATTGCAGCCTTATTAGCAACAGCTGGCCACCTTGTTATATTCATTGCAGCAATTTTACAGACAAGAATTAACAAAACAAAGACATTATTTTTGCATTGTTTCCAATGAATGATGGTATTATTTTATTCTCTACTAATGGGGAAATGCTGCAGTATCTCATTACATCTGTGGAAGGCATGGGCGTTGTTAATAAAGACCACTGTGCACTGGGGGGGTTTTGTCTTATAGGTGTTTGATTATTAAAGATTTAAACACGTGATTCTCCTGGACTGTGACACCAAAATGGCCCATAAAGTCCTTCTTTGAATAACAATATACCCCATCACAGAAATTTTACTGTCATTTTAATGAAGTTAGAAAGATTATATATGCCAAAACTCTGCACTTTTTATTTCAAATAAAAAGAAAAGAGTTCATATAAAAATTACATGTTAATAAGAAGCATTTGTGTGAAATGACTATGAATACTCTACCTCTCTTTTTGACTGGGGTCAATGGAAAGCAATGAGAAGACTTATAAAATACTAAGGCATCAGCTGCATTTTATAACCATCTCATAGAAACAAAGTCCATAACCATTTCTTTTCTTTAAGCAAATGAATGATATGACTCTTTTGTTTTGTTTAACTTTTCGTTTTCTTCATTGTCTTCAAGTCTCTTCAGTTACATCACTTTGCATTTATGTGAGGAATGAAAGAGATCCCTATCATTGAAATAATAATTAAAAAGAAAAACCAAGGCCAACACTGTTTTTGTAGTTTCCATAAAGGCAGAGTCTTGCTGAAACAAAGCCAGATGACTGTCCTGATCCCCAAATACTCCAGTGACACAAGCACAGAGGGTTCTTTGAGAGATCAACCACTGAAATGAACAAGAAAATACTGACCATAAGGGAAAAGAGATATTTTCAGACACCATCACGCAATCTTACTTTTTTAACTATCCTTTTTCCACTTTGAGATGTTTTCCCACAACCTCCCCTTAAGTTTTATGAATAAATAGACCACACAGAGAAACCTTGGAAGAAATCTGAAAAACAGCTTTTGAAAATACGGAACTGTAATTCTCACTCAGTCATGTTTCATTGGTGATCAGTGTAATGCAGCCCCCCTGCCTTTGAATGTCATGGACTAAACCCTAAAAGGACAGGACAAAATCACAGAAAAATTGACAGTTCTTTTTTTTTAGGGGGGGGGAAATATTTGTAACAGTGAATAATTTCCAATTTCCAGTAAACCTTAAGACTGAAAAGCTTTTACTTCAATGAGTCTAAATAGAGTTAAGCATGTATTTACATCTCTAAAACCTTAGAAGCCCTATTTCTATATTTTCACAATGAATAATTTAGACCAGTAATGCTGGTGTCTAACAACAACAGTTAAAGAAAGAATGACCTGAAGACCAAGACTACTAGTCATACTGTAGTGGTGGGATTCTTCTGACTATATCCAGACACCTGCATATATGCAAGTCATCCTACCCTTCCTTTGCTGTCAATGCAGAGCTAGACAGTGAAGTCAATGGAGTTCTTGGTGCGATTCATCTTATCCTACATTAGTTGCCAATATTTGGTGGACATGAATCACCGTCTGAACTCTGTCAGCTCAGCTGACTGGATCTGCACTCATTGCAGCCCTGAATACACAGGGCTGTAATACCCATACTGGAGACACCTAAAGATATCTCTAGCTTTTTGCTGACTTGTGATGAATTCAAAAGGTTTGTGCTATTCTTTTTCCTTCTCAGTTGACAAAATATAAGCAAGATGATGTGTCCAACATATGCTAAAATTCCACTTCACTGCAGCCGTTTGTCAAGTTTACAGAGCTGGCTATCTGAGGACCTCACACATAAGATGTTCTGGTTAAAGATGCTGTTTTGCAGGTGCAACAAAAAATAAAGGTGCTTACGTGGAAAGGACTGAAACATCTTCCAGTTCCTAGAACAGGTGTTTAAAATAGCTATGTCTTTTTATGTTTCCATTAAAAACCATACAATTTTATTTAGACTCTAGGTATGTACAATATCTATCTTGAACCCACCTTGTGGCATGAATCTCTCTAGTCTTTTTTCTAAATTATACATTAATTAACCAGATTTGATTCCTAGAAAAATTAAGCTATTGTCAAATCACTGGGTAAATCCAGAGGCTAAATTTAATTCCTTAACCACATTCACACACAGTCGTTCTGTGCATGTGTTGACCTAATTGCAGAGGGCGTGATCAAATGTTTGTCTGGCTCAATAACTCCTGCATCAAAGCCCTAGAGAGGAAATGCTGTGACGACAGCAATGCAAAGTGCATGTGTCAGTTGTAATTACATTGCTATTTATTTACTCACTGTAGACACTTGTACTTTTAGAAGCAGATTGAGACAACTGGCTGATTTTAAACAAGTCATGGAAGAGATGTGGTTATAGCCATGAGCTTGCACAAGGTACGGACATAGATGGACTTGTAGCTTTGTCCCAGTTTTTGGTAACATCAAACCTAGGAAGAGTTTAATGCAGTGAATGGGCAGTTCACCACACAGATAAAAAAATCTTTCTAACTCTCCTTTGGAATAAGTTTATTTGGTGGAAATGGCCAACTACAATTACAGGTTTCATTAAAAAGTGGTTTTAAAAAAAAATCACATTACATTTAACTCAGACTACCAGCAGCAACATCAGTCTTATGCTCCCAGTTCAGCTCATGAAGTCACTTGCCTCAGTGACCTGCGTGAAGCATGCGAAACCCCAAAGATACAAAGTGGTCCAAGTCCACTTACTTCCAGAAGTGAGCTACAGGATCTCACAGTCACCGTGACCAACAGACATGTACACAGAGTTGCCGTGGATCAGGTGGCATGTGGTATCTTGTCCATGTGCCCATGTGTCCTCCAGCCTAGTTAGAAGGATTTAAGCAGTTATTAGTGCATGCCAGAGGTACGTTCCCAAGGAATTGGAAGGGCCTTGGTTTCAAGGTCAGAGCATGATTTTCAGGCAAGAGAATAGTGTCATATGCTGGTTTACAAGGTGTTGTATCTGCTTCTCACCTCTTTCCCCCTTCTCATTTCTCATGTCAGATGAAGGATACTAATTTACTACAGTCCCAAATAAGCAGTAAATCATTATCCACCATGCAGTGACCACTGTGCAGATAGAGATATAAAGGGCATTCCTATTTTTTCTCTTTTGCATGAACATGTAATCCGATTTGCAATCTAGCTGTAAGTTACAGGAATCAGTGATCAGGGTTATGTTCCCAGATCCCACACAGCGTCTCTGTGCAACACTGAGCTAATGCCTGCCATTCCAGGGAAATATTTCAGGCTTTCATTCACCAAGGGCCATAAGAGTCTGACGGGAGGAGTTAGCTGCATGCCAAGCGTTATTAATAACATTAACATATTAAAGACCATCTACTTACTGCCAAGCAAAATAAAATTCAATCATGTTAGAATAGTGGGAAACTCTCATTCAAAAAAAAAAGAACAAAAGCCATGCGATTATTTATTCTAAGTTCTTAACTAGGGAATATAATTTCAGATCGCAGGCCACATGCAATTTTGTGGGTGTTTTCAGTCATTTTCTTCACATCTTTGTCATCAAGCAGCGGGCTGACCTGCAGTCATGTTGTCTGTTAGCAGGGACTACCAGTGGGTTTTCTACTCATCTGGAACTAAGGGGACTATGAAACACGAGGTGAGTGTCCAGTTTGTTATAGAATCATAGAATCATTTAGGTTGGAAAGGACCTTTAAGATCATCGAGTTCAACAGTAAACCTAACACTGCCAAGTCCATCACTAAACCATGTCCCTAAGCACCACATCTACACGTCTTTTAAATACCTCCAGGGATGGGGACTCAACCACTTCCCTGGAAAGCCTGTTCCAGTGCCTGGCTACCTTTTTGGTGAAGAAGTTTTTCCTAATATCCAATCCAGACCTCCCCTGGCACAACTTGAGGCCGTTTCCTCTTGTCCCATCACTTTTTACTTGGGAGAAGAGACTGACACCCACCTCGCTACAGCCTCCTGTCAGGTAGTTGTAGAGAGCAATAAGGTCTCCCCTCAGCCTCCTCTTCTCCAGACTAAAGAACCCCAGCTCCTTCAGCTGCTTCTCATAAGACTTGTGCTCCAGACCCTTCACCAGCTTCATTGCCCTTCTCTGGCCATGCTCCAGCACCTCGATGTCCTTCTTGTAGTGAGGGGCCCAAAACTGAACACAGTACTCGAGGTGCAGCCTCACCAGTGCCGAGTACAGGGGCACTATCACCTCCCTGGTCCTGCTGGCCACACTATTCCTGATACAAGCCAGGATGCCATTGGCCTTCTTGGCCACCTGAGCACACTGCTGGCTCAATTTCAGGCGGCTGTCAACCAACACCCAGGTTCTTTTCCACCAAGTAGCTCGCCAGCCACTCTTCCCCAAGCCTGTGGCATTGCATGGGGTTGTTGTGACCCAAGTGCAGGACCCGACACTTAGTCTTGTTGAACCTCATAGAGCTGGCCTTGGCCCACCAATCCAGCCTGTCCAGCAGATCAACGCTCCCACCCAACTTGGTGTCATCTGCAAACTTACTGAGGGTGCACTTGATCCCCTCGTCCATATCATTGGTAAAGATATTAAAGAGAACCGGCCCCAGTACTGAGCCCTGAGGAACACCGCTTGTGACCGGCCGCCTACTGGATTGAACTCCATTTACCACAACTCTTTGGGCCCGGTCATCTAGCCAGTTTTTTACCCAGAAAAGAGTACACCCATCCAAACCATGAGCAGTCAGTTTCTCCAGGAAAATGCTGTGGGAAATAGTGTCAAAGGCCTTACTAAAGTCCAAGTAGACAACATCCACAGCCTTCCCTCATCCACCAAGCGGGTCACCTTGTCATGGAAGGCGATCAGGTCAGTCAAGCAGGACCTGCCTTTCATAAACCTATGCTGGCTGGGCGCAATCCCCTGGTTGTCCCGTACATGCCGTGTGATGGTACTCAAAATGATCTGCTCCATAACCTTCGGTGGTACCAAGGTCAGGCTGATATGTAACTGGTCCTCATTTGGGAACCAGGAAAGGCTGCTGCATTGGTAGCTCTCTTCCACAGTGAAAAACCTCCCTTGCAGCAAGACAGCCTCAAAGCCAAATGTCTCAGGGAGAGGGAGGGAAGGAGATGACTGGCACTGCTGTTGCACAGCCTGCCAGCTCGGCTGACTGTCAGCTTTGTTCCCCAGGAGCCAAAAGCAACTCCATCTAGCTACCAACAGCCAGAGCTTGCCATTTGCCACTTTCAAGCAAATGTCATAAAAACACTCCAGTTGAAAAAAAAAAAACACAGATTTCTCTCCCTGTGGCCTTTACATTCCTTGCTGCCCTTTCACAAATATGATGGCTGTGGTTTCTCTGGTTCCGGCAGAAAAGCTCATAACTGCTCAGGACTGACAGTACAAATCTACTCGATCAAGGGTAATAGACCCCATTATTGGTCACAGGACTTGAGATTTGCCTTTGTGCACATCGTTCACTTGAAACCACATGAAATACTACACAAATCATATAATTAGGTGATGTTTCAGGCTGAGTATGACCTTCGAATGTGAAGGGTCAGCTCTTACTGTGGCCTCAGACCAGGGGAGGAGAAAGGAGTCAGCTACCTTTATAAGTAGGCAAGCTAAACCAAATCATATCATAAAAGGATCTGAGGAAATACACTGTGCTCTGAGTGCAGACTATGCAGCAAGCAGCAGAGACACCCAGATAAATAAGACCTTGATTTTCACATACATATGAGATGATTTGCATATTTAATACCAGAAGTGCAGAGCGCAAGTCTGGCTGGTACATGGATGTAAATGCGTGTACCTTCATTGCTGGAGGTGTATGTGTTCTCAAATTTTGAAAATAGGTAGATACTTGTGGCTGCAAACATATGAAATGAATAAAAAATATACAGCCATATCTGTGATGTCTTTAAATGTGTGCTGATTTGCACTAATATAAGGCAAAACAAAACTAATGTTCCTCACTGTTTCTTAATGGAATACTGTCAAGTATTTCTTGGTCCTGAGCATTAACAGTCGTCTGCTGGAAGCAGAGGGAAACTATTACCATTTAGTAATCGCTGCCTGGAAATTGTGATGGTACTACAGAATGGCTCCAAAATTAGCTTCCAGGATTCTGCAGTGTCCTTTTATACACAAAAGGCAGTTGAATTCAGTAGAAGCTCAGTTTATGCAGCACATAGGAGATAATGTCTGGTTCTGTTAAAAAAAAAAAATTAAAATCACATTTTGTTTCAATTTTCATTCCTATGCACCAAATCTGCCTTTTTCTTTTCCTCTAGATCCTTACACAGGTTCTGATCTTATTCATATTATCATTCAGAAAATGCATGTATAGATGCCACTAACTGTATCAGTTAGCGCACTGTCCCTCAGGATCATGTTGGGAAAAACGCTACAGATGAAGGAACAGATGCAGGAATGTTATGCAACATGATGACTTCATTCAAAAAAGTTGATGATGATAAAGGAGGAAGCAAAGTGCATTCTGCTTTCCTAAGCAGCTCCTGGCTCTTTCAGCTGGGGTCATTTAGAGCCACTGCCCTAACATTAGCAGCATTTTACTGCCAGCCCCAAATTCAAACATTTTTATTAATTTTATTTTGGCAGAACCTAATGTTAGCAAGAGGTAGATGCATTCTTAATAGCTGGAAAAAGAATTTCCTGTTCACATCTATTTACAGTTGTTTGCATTTCATTCTCCCCTATTTAGATGAAGCTTTAATAGTTTACTAGTTCATGGAAGGCTACAGACATTTCCTCTGCCAGATCTAGTCCTAATGAAAGAGTAAGATATTCTAAAGTAGCATTGCTGACGTACTCTACTGGTGATTGTACATTTGAAGTGCAAGAGTTCTCATAGGATTTAGTACGGAAAGGAAGCTGGGATGACCCACATTCAAATTCCAGTGGTTGTCCAGACAGATTTCTGTTTGTTAGCAATGATGACAAAATGCCTGTTGCTACTTTTACATTGCAAACCATTTTCCTCCTGTGGTTAATTTCTTCCAGGTGAAAGTTTTGGAGAAACTCTGTGTGTAGAATCTACAAATAGCTAAGTTCTTTAAACAGATTTTACTAAACAATATTAAATATAATATTCAATAGAAATAAAAATGGCATGTCTCAGCAATAATAAACATTGAAGGAAGGCAGAGGCAATACCACATCCTCCTGCACTGAGAGCCAGGAAGAAATCCTCTTGGGAAGGTGAAAATGGATTTACCATGGATGAAAGAAAAAGGATATAGTGTGAGAGGATGCCATTTTCTCAGCCTTAGGCAATACATAACACCTTTTTACCAGCTGGAAAAAAGTATTGCTGCTGGTTACAACATAACCATGGTAGAGCTGCAAGTTTGACTTTGCCAAATTTGAAGGGCCACACTCATGGAGACAAGATGGTAGGAAAAAAAAGTTTCAATTGGAGAAGAAAACTTCAGTGAGAACCACTGAAAAGGACCAGGAAATTAAATCATCACAAGATGCTGCTCTCTGAAAAAACATATTTAGTGATACAGATCATCTGCATCTCTTCCAAATTTTAATTATTTCAGGAGTAAGAGCCATAGAAGAAGCACTGGAGCCTCTTTTGGTTGGACTGAACTCATAGATTTTGTGGGTGGTCTTCTACTGCATATCTCCAACATGTAGAAGGTCTTGCTGGCTCACTTACACTACCGTTCTGTATTTATCCTACAAACTGAACTCATGCTGTTGTCTTGGACATACAGTGAGCATTTACTCTTGACATGATGGAGTTACACAAAGACTTCATGATTATAAACAAAAAGTTTTAAACATGATTCTCTTCCTATTTATTCAATTGCAAGCACATACTCCCAATCTTACTGTGGTTTCCCTTTGACTGTATTCAGTTCTTCATGGGCTTTTCTGTAATACCATCTTAATTTCTAGCTTTCTGGTCCCTTCTCTAACACTGTTTTTCAGAAGCACTCACCAAAATCTCAAGTATGCAGCTATCAGCATTCCCAATGTACTGTTGCTTAGTATGTTTACGGTAGTTTTGAAGCTGCACAAGAAAGCTGCAAAGTCTAGTGTTTAATGGGCTAAATTCTTAACCAACTTATATCAGCACAGCCTCACATGATCAGGAAAGCAATACCACTTTATGTTAACTGGCATTGCACCCACAGCCCTGGTGAAAAAGTTTATGTCTGGATGCTGAATTGAAATAATGGATATTTGAGTATGTATATTTAAAACTTAGGATTCCTAATAAATTCACAGACGTGTCTTAACACTTTCAGCAGCAATTTTCCATGTTGTTAGTAAGATGTACAAAAAAGCAATACATAAATTGAAGTGTGGCTTTCTGTGGCCATTGTCTATACGTGGTGACTCCTGATTTTTGAAGTACGCCAAGCTATAACCAGTCTTAAACTAAAGGCCATGCAGGCTGTTCATCTGTTCATTGTAGAACCATAATCCTCTGAAGAGGGGAACTAAAAACAACTGTGTGACTAGTACACCCCTGAGTGCACTGGAGTGTTTGCAAATCTCCAGTTTCACAAACTAGCCCAGGATTTTGAATAAGCTTGATTTGTAAAAGTTCACTGACCTAATCACCCAGATCGCCAAGGTTGTTCAGGGTCTAAGAAAACAGTGTGTTCTTTAGGTCATATTTCTTTGCTAATTTAGAGGAAGACACTTCTCCTGTTCATTTTACAGACCAGCAGTTTCCCAAAAGATGCTGGATCTTGTCTGTTTTGTCACAATCCTGGTGCAATTCCAGAGGAGTCAATTCCTCTTACCCAAGGAGAAATACGGTGTCAATGTCAAGAACTGGGATCTTCCAGCAGGAAATTTTCAGGGGAAATAATTCAAAGATTGTCCTGAATGTATCAGAAAAATACAAGCAACATGTTACAAGTTACAAAACAACAAAACAAAGGCAGTAAGGTTAATAAGGTTATCTCTATATAGCATAAGACATCTGCCCAAGGAAGCAGTGCTTCCCTACAAGCCAGGCGATGTAGGTCTTCTGACATCCTCCTTAAGGAGCAGGCACTAGCCAAGTCCTAACCAAACTGTTAATCTGGGATGGATGAAAACCTAGAAGAAAAAGAATACAGAGACCAGAGAGAGAACAAAGCAGCCGAGCAGTGCCCACAGCTACAGAGGATCTCCAGGCCAAGCCAGGTGGAGCTGGTTGGCCAGCAGGCTGCTCCACATTGGTGCCTCCAGGACAGTGGACTGTGTCCACCTGCAGCCAAGGTCTCCACATGGGGCCCTGAGATAATGCTGCTAATGCAACACTGTGGGGAGCCAGTTCCAAGTGCCTGAAATTATAAGATCCCACTTGAGAAGTACATTTTAGTATGATGCCCAGGAAACACATTTGGAACAGGACATGAGAGTAGGGAGACGAGACCCACTGGGATAGCACTGAGGGACTATGCGAGGTCCTACGGCTACTGGAGCAAACCTAAGGCGTCTTGTTCATACATCTTGTAGGGAGGAATTTTTGAAAAGAGCTACTCCAAGAAACAAATCTGGGTTTTATCCCAGAGGAAACCAGTTGGTTCACTGCAAAAGAGAAAAGAGCTAGCACATGTATGGAGAGACAGGGGAAGCTAAGTTATTTGACAGTGTAGACAACCTGAAAGTAGAAAACCTCTAGCAGAAAACAGCCATGTCCTTTTATTTAGGATGAATACATTATTCAAGTGTCTAGTTAGCCTTTTTTGCTGAGCATTTAAATAGAGAAGTGGACTAATGAATATCCTGCTGTGCTGGAAGGTCTGTGGTTTCAGCCAAAAGCCTTCTATTTTTAGGGTTTGATTTTGATTTACTTCTTGCATATAAAAGCCACAGAGAAGAAGAACAAGATGTACCAGTGTCTGGGCCCAAGCCTAAGCCTCAAGCAGCTCAATTTTTGACAAGAAAAACAGAAAGCTTAGGCTGGCAGGGGTTTTCCTGAACCTGACAGCACTGATGCAGAGACAGTTCCTCTGGCTCTGAGCTACTCCAGTCCAGGGAGTATTCAGAGGCCAGATTTGACTTGACAGAATATTGTTCTGCTCCAGATGATTCCCCGTCTTCATGACACCAGGGTACTGACTGTGGTCCTTCTGATCATGCGTGCACAGCCCATATCCAGTGCTGCTTGACACATGTGTCCTTGGGTCAGGGGCCAGTGGGCCTTTCTCATGGCATGTAGCTCCTACACATGTAGGCAGCAGAGGGAAGTTGAAATTTCTGACAGATCCATGGAGCTATTTTGTGATGTTGCCTTCAGTTCATCCAGCTCACCCACTGTTACCACTTAGGACCTCAGCATTACACAACTTCAGGTTGTTTCTGATATAAGAGGGGATGAACTGTGCAGTCCAGCATCTCTTTTGATAGACTAGCTATCTGTGAAGAAGATATTATGTTTCTTTATTCCTGGATCCAAGCATTTTTCAGCTGCTACACAGAAAATTTTTGCTAGGCTTCTTCTCATGGTTATAATCCCAGTGCTAAGCCTTGTTATGCCCTTGGTTTTCAGATAAATTTTTGTTGCATCTTCTTTGTATTTTTGGCTTGTCTACTCACATCTTCATCAGTCCATAGAAATAATAGCCTGTCCTCTATGTTTAAATTCAATTCAGAGTGAAAACCCTCCAGCCAGCTTGGATTACTGATTAGCCTTGCATATACCTTAGTTTTGGATGATGTTTACCATCATTTCAGCTATCTAATTCCCTAAAGAGTGTACTTGTTTCTTACATTTATCCTGAATTAAGGACAGCTGTTGTACCTGTTAGCTTCCAAAGGGTTTTCAACCAGAATAACATGATACGAGCTTTCTGTCACTGGCCATTAGGACTAATAGAATATTTACTTTTAATTCAGTCATTGACATAACCTTAAATTTACTACTTTCCTCTACAACCTACTGGTTTGGAATACCCTCAATCTTTACTTCATGGTCTGTTGCACCTCCGCAGCTTTTCTTTCTACACTGTAGGTTCCCTACTTCTTTTCCAAAGTAACCCTTTTTCTGATCTTATTGATTTTCCATTACCTTACAATCCTGTGCACATGCTTACCTCTTCTCAGTCAATATCTAGTTTATCCTGTAAAATTTAAATCCCGTTATCCAAATTCTTAAATCACACAAACTGCTGGTAACCTTTCTGACCTCTGTCAAAAATTGTTTATTACACCACCTTGTTATGCAGTCCCCTTGGTAGATACATACCTTGGATTTATTACTTAAAAATCTGCCCCATTCTTCCTGATAGGCAGAGGAGAACTTAGTTTATTTTTTTATAAATACTCTTCTTCCTCAGTTAAACACACAAACTTCCCCCACTTGTTTCTTATTCATGAAACGGCTCGTGGCTTAGTTTTTCATCAGCCTTGTGTTGGGCGAAACATTTACACAGTCAAAAGAATTCTCCAAATAAAAAATATTAATATTTTGTTTAAATTATGGGGTCATTAGCAGCACTTAGCAATAAGAGGATAAACCAAAGTGCATTTAGTCATGTTAGTTTTCAAATCCAGCTGTGGAACAATGGAGGCAAAATAATGATCCCCAACAATGGCTGGAGAGTAGCTTGCAAATGGACCAGGGTATTTCAATTTCCAAGCCCACAAGCCCATGTCTTTTCACAAGTCATCAATACCTTTAGCAGTACCTGGCACCCACGCTAGCAACCTTACTGAAGTCCCTGTCCTACAAAGAAGTCCATGAGTACTTCTTACTAATATGGGAATAATCCTATTGCTGGGAAAGCCAAAGAAACAAGATCAGAGAGACAAACACACAGAAATGTAGAGTCTTTCCTTGGGGGGGTGAGGGGTGGTGGGTGGTCCGCTTACTTAATGGGCTCTGTACCAGACCCTTGAGGAGAAATCCTCCCCTAGTTAATTCAGTGGGAATTTTGCCACTGACTTCAGTGGTGCAGGATTTCACCCTTCCTGTTCACATGGACCCAGATCAGAAACCATGTAAGTTCATAGCCCAGGAGCATGACAACCTGTTCTTATTTATGCCAAGTTTTTCTCTTATTTCTGGATGACCCAAGAGATGACTGTGAATTCTCATCAGTATCAATGAGACTGGTACTTGCTTTGGAGGCTAGCTAGCATACATCTCCACATCTTTGCTTCTTCGCTTAAGGGACTTCATTCTTGGGCAAACTGTTTCTCAGCCCAGACCACAGAACTGGCTTTTTTCCTTTTCTTTTTCTTTTTTTTTTTTTTTTTTTTTAATAAGAAGTAAAATGCAAAAGCAGGTTCCAAAATCAAAAAATATGTTCTTGATTGTTAGACTACTGTAAGCCATGTTCTGAAGACCTGGACATGTTGCAAAACATAGCATACTTCAATTCTTTCTTTTGTTTTCAATTACTGTTTGCTAACTAGTACATTTTACACCAAATGTGAATCAACTAAGAGATGTATGTTTGTGGTAGCAAACCCTGAATTGGCCTTCATCTTCCACAAAGTTTTCTATTCTACAAACAGAAAATCATGGTAGGCAGGGGGAATAATTCAGAGACATGTGCTAAGAAGTTTGAATGAATAGCTTTCTTCCTCCAGTATCACTACATTTTGGTCTAAGAGCATACAAAAATTAGTCACCAACAGGAATTGTACAATATCAGTCACTTCCAAAAAACTTCTAGAGAGCTCCTGGAAATAATTAGGAAAAACTACCTTAAAAAAAAATATAATTTCTAGGGGAAAAGATTATGTCTTCAGACTCCAGGTTTTAATAAGTGTCTAATTTCTCTGTTCTGCAATAGCCTCCTGTTCCTCTACTCTGTTTAATGAGCCATCACATTGTAACAGCAAAGGGGTATAAAGCTCTTCTGATACGTACATTTAATCTAACGCTTCATTGAGAAAAGGTATTTCATTTAATAGGATATTTCTTCAGATCTTGTGGAATAATACGTTTGTTTTTCCTCCGTATTTTTATAGATCATCCAATGAAATACATATTGTAAAATTAAGATGCCATATTCTGCCTTGTGTTAGTTAGATGTAAATCTGGAGGGCTGCTTCCTGGAAAACAGACCCAATTGTCAAAGTCGAACAAGATAAATGCTTGGAGACTCTGTAGAGTCCATTAGAAAGCCTATGATAACCCCACAGGAGGTTTGATCTGCTGCTGGACTAATCTAGCAGTAAATTACGATATCTCTAGCGGTAAATTACGATATTTGCCTTAAAACCTTTGGCTAGTTTGAGTCTGTTGGTCTCGATCATTGTGTCTGGGGAGCAAAGATGATCTCTACCAATTCAGTTCCTCTCTGCTCACACCTACCCAAACATGAAGAAGAAAGCCTTCAGTGACAAGCCTCCACTAGCCTGCAGGTTGGAAAAAGGTCAAAGTCATGGAGGACAAAACTAAAAAATACAACAGGAAAAATGTCACATGAGAAATAAGGGATTCTTCAGACCTTGGTACCAACCGCGCAGGATAACTAGTGGATAACTTCTACCCAACTACACCCTATGACTGAGGTTCAGTCCAGATCAACTCTCACTTTGGCATGCCAGGCTTTGAGGCGGAAGAATAATAGGGGATTGCCCGTTTTGGGAGGGATGCTGGTGGCTATTGCCAAATGGTATTGCTAAAGACTCTGTTACCCTCAGAAAAATTAGCTGCCTGGAAATGATAGTTGCAAGCATTTTGCCTGGTAGTTGACAGATAAGCACAAAAGAAATAGCTCTTCTGAACTCAAAAAAGGTAACAGGTAATCCCTAACTGAGCCTTGTCACTGAAGTTTAAAGTATCCCTAGACTGTGTGTACAGGGTCTCTGGTTACAAGAATGGACACTGAAAAAATAAGCATCTTGAAAAGAAGTTTTAAAAGTCATCTGCACTGCTGTTTTCATGGCCGCTGTTTTTGCTTCCAGAAAAATAAAGCAAACTCTGTCTTTATTTGACTAGTTCTAACCCAGTAGTCTGAAATAAAATGGATTATATATTCTATCATATGCAAACATGAATTCAAATTTTGTTTAAAATCACTTTAAAATAGTGTGAGCCTTTATTTTCTGTTGCACCCAAACTATGAAATCCCTCTGGCTGTTTGAAGACAGCAGAGATGTTGACCTAGTAACAGAACCTGGCAACCTATTTGTCATTCTTTCTTATAATAAAAACACTTCTCCAAGGTACACTTTCTGAGAAGAAACCAATCTCCTGTTTGACTTTGTAGGTGAGTTAGGGTCCATCCTGCCAAAAAGTTCAGAGGTTTGTGATGAGATGTTATCTTGGAGCCAAGTGAAGCTCTCAAGGGGATCCACATGTTAAAATGTCAATTTTCTCCACGAGCTGTATATGCTTTCCTGATTAAACCAGGGCTAGTTAAAGGTGTCTCCCTTTTTGTTGCATTAGCTTTCTAGGAGCTAAAAGGAGAGATGAGAACCACACCCTACACACATGCTTTGATTTTAATGAATGTTAAATCTGCCTTGTAAATAGGTAGCAAGAACAAGTAAAGACTAATCAAAGATGATGTCATTTCTCTCTATTCTACCACTTTCATAAAGATCTACCCAAACTTTTAAGTAGCTGGGCCAGATTCAAAGCCTACAGTCTTTCCACTGACTTCAAATGGCTGGGACAGAAGTGATGCTGCCTGCTTCACTCAGAGCAACACTGTTTCCTTATCTTCGTTCCTATTAAAGTTATTTTATGGGTAACAAGCACCTATCATTTAATCTTTCAGCAACATAGTCAATGATTACTATCACTACTCTATTTAGTCTCAGTCTAGTTTTTCACCTCTCACCTAACCCTTTGAAAGCCTTTTCTGAGAGCCTAACTCATTATCCTAGTTTACAAATGTTTATACTTCCACTGAACAAGACTTTCACTGTTCTTTGCCCTTTCGGAGACATAATCACTATAATACAATAGTGTGAAAATCTGTCTTCGTACGTCCATTTGAAACTTGGTGCTTTTTTTCTCCTCTTTCCTCTTGTGAAATACCACAACATTTTTCAATTAGAGTAGGTTCTTGTTGCAACTGCTATCAAAGCATTGTTATCATAAAACATCTGTCCTAAATGTAGGAACATCTGTTTCCCAAACTCCTTCCTGGTCCCTAGATGACTCATTTCTTTGATAGCTTTTCTTTGTAAGGGAAGTCTTTTTTCTTATTTTTTTGAAGTACTTTGCTTTTAAAATTTTTCTTCTCAATTTAACATGTTAAGCTAGTGCTTCACAATATTAAGCTATGCCATTCTGTGCTTTTCTTGTCATTCTTTCTGTATTATAATAGTTATCCATGTAATATCATTATTTTAGTTTCTCTTATAAGAACAACTGTTCCTACATTGATTTTTAAGTGCTGCCCAAGCAGCAAGGTAAAGAATCCTCGATTTCATCCTCCATGAAATGCTGACACTGAGGTTATGAAAACAGTCTAAAGACCACTGGCACCAGGTACCACTCAAGTTCATTAAAAGGCAGCCATTTAACTCCTGTAACCTCACTTGCAATTTTTTATTTCACATAAATATTGCTGAAGCCAAGCATATCAATGCAGGCCTTCTAAATTACTCCCTCAATTTTGCAGTCCAGCCCTATGCAGCAGAGCAGAACCTCATCAATTTATTTTGCCAAAATAAAAGGAAATTAAAGCCTCTGCAAGGTTGCAGCTGAACTCCCACTGGAAATATGGAGCTGACTTTATATCATCCTCACCGAGACACTGGAGCTCACTTTAAGTGGCAAATTGTGTAAGAACTGTAGTGCAATTCTTTCTTGCACACTACTTCTCCATTCAAGTCCTATGCAAGCACATAACTGCTGCATTGTCAGAAAGGTTCTTAACAGTTATTTCCTTTTCATTTAACTTGAGCTGTGACTACTTTGATCACGCCTTTTAATTCTGAATTACCCTGAGCAGCGCCTTGCGGGCAGTGCTGAACGCACCTTGGGTCAATTACTGCTTCACAGCCGTATCATGTCTTGAAGCACGTAATGTTTCCTGTATGTCTCCCTTCCAATTACCGCCCGAGGCAAAGCCGGCTCAGCTGGTGAGATCTGATGCCTACACACACCATGTGCTTTTAACTGAGCTTTCAACAGCCTTATAAAGTGCCATTCACCCACCTGCCTAGTCCATTGAACAAGTGAGATGTGTTGAACCAGATTCCTTCTGGACGTAAATCAGCACTGCTTTAGGGAGCTGTACTCAGTCTCACTAAGCAAGGAACGGGCCAGCAAGCAGGTAAAAAAACATGTTGTCTGCACAAATAACCTTCAAATATTCATGAGAGCCCCTGATACGGGCTCTGTTTCAATTGAATAAATTCTGAAACTTGCTCTGAGTCCCTGTAATTTGCCAGGACCTTCACATAGATCAGGGAAATAACCAGATTCTAGGTCTTTTAGTATTAATATTCATTACTGAATTGAAGGTTAAAGGAAACTGAAAACAGCTTGTCCTGTGTGGTTTCTGAAATACTACCAGTGATTCATGAGTGACTTGGAGCTTTGAGTAACTTAAGATTTGGTTAGACATCCAAGTCCCTGACTCTGTGAACTCAGTGCTTTCTACTAAAGTAGCTGGGAGTAACAACGCTGGCTTCCAAAACAACATTTGCATAGCCTAAATCAGTAGCAGCAGTATTATAGCTGGATAAGCTGGACAAAAGTGGTTAAATGAGCTTTGTGGTGTTCTAGTTTCACCCTCAAGTACTTTTATGCCACTACATTTTCCCTACTTTTCTTACTTTGGCAGTTTTTGGAGGTGATCCCTAAAACGTATATTGCTGCCAGCCAGTTTTCACCAAGCAGGAGGATCTGTTGTTAAACTTCCCATGTATTACTGTAGTCAGCACGGTTTTTTTCTTGGATTAAGCCAACTGGCTGTGTTCCTCTGAGACTGTGAGTTAACACTTCTTTGTAAATGAGAGTGAAAAAGGCTAAAACCCTCAAGAATTCACAACAGCAGTGACCTATGAAAATTAATACTGAGGTGGTTTGTGGCTGTCTTTTGTGATGGCACTTTTCTGAAAGGCTGGCAAAAATGCGTGATCTGCTCCTTTGTGGGTATTTCTAGAGAACCTGCTACCATAAGTGCATGAGGACTGAGATTTCCTTCCAGCAAAGAAACAACACCTAAGGCCAAAAAAGGGGAGAAATTGAAGAAAGCAAGAAATTAATCAAGCAATGTAGAAAGGATAAGTTGGGTGGGGTCACTCGAGGTGAGGTCCAGAAGCTTCATTTCAGTCTTGTAAAGCAAAGAGGGAAAGAAGGAGCAGGGTCCGTCATCAGGTGTAATTATTGACAGTGTGGGTGTTACATCTGACCCATCACCCGCATTTTCTCTGTAGCCCGTGGGAAGAAAATGCACTTCTGGAGAGCAGCACCTGTGTTTAGACTACAAGCACCTGTTTCTCTCCACTGGCCCTGACACGAGCTTAGACATTTAGTCCTGTCGGACAAATCAAAAACCACATGCAGCAGCCTATTCTTCCTAGGTACATCTTCAGTTCCTAGGCACCAAGGTTTCTAACACTGAACTCACCTCTGTCTTGGCAGCCCTGAGCATCTCGGCTTGCCTCTTAAGCCTGAATTATTTCTACATCTACAAAATAGTCATTCCCTTGCCAGTCGTGCGTCCAGCACTCAATGTAGTAGGTTTTTTTTCAGTATGCTTAGGACATCAAACTTCCAAGATTAACCATAAAAAGAGATGGGCCACAGCCTCTGCACCCTGTAAGTACCAGTATGGATCAATAGCAAAACACAGAATGGGAAAAATCAGGGTTTGCTTCCTTGTGCTGCCTAAGGGGATCTGAGCTCTTACATTTCAGGATGGTTCCCACATGCTACATTTATTCTCAGTTCCTGAAGTTGTTCCACTTTGCATGAAATAAGAAACTACTGATGGGATGAGAGAGGAAAAGAAGCTAGAACAAATCTTTACAGACCAAAATATAGGCTTCTCACTTGGGTTTCAGTCTGTGAAGAAAGGAATACCTGACAAAGTCTTTGGGGCAGGACCAGAGACCTGTAAGGACTTCAGTCGCTCCTACTCCCTTTGATACATAGCAGAATAAATGTTGTTGAATAAATTATTAAATTCCGGTGACTCTTTAAGGGCTGCTGATTCAGCCTTTCATTCATTCCTAGTGCTGAAAGTCGCATAACTTGAAACACTCTTGAGTTACTCCATTTGTTTTTGTGTTTTTAAATGAATACTGTAGATGCAAAAAGATTGTACAGTGAAACAGTCAGGTCTCTGAAGACAGTCATACAAATCTATAAAATGGCATTATCGAACTGCACAGGCCAAGGTTTTCAAAACAAGCATGTAAAATAAGGCTTTTAAATTCAGATTTCAGCACCAGAAAAAAAGTCCCAACCAGAACACATGGTACCTTACCCTGTCAGGTCTTTCTTTGATGACATTCTTGTTTAGGTACTTACATTGGCATTGCACAGCCTAACATTAATTACATGTCTGAAGAAACAACTCTTGACCCCACTGTGTACTAAATACGGATTTGCCAACTAGCAGAATGTAAAGAATGCAGTGGTTTTAAGCACATAATGACACTTGGAGAAACAAAGCTCTTCAGTGTTACAGGAAAAAGAAAGAGTTGGCTTCATTGGCATTTTTGGCACCCACAGTTCGACCATGAAACTTTGGTTCTTGAAGGTAAAAATTAAGTTTTGAGAGGAAGCTAAAACAGCCGTTCTTACCATGTTATAAGTGAGAATATAATAATGTGATTAGAATGACTGTTTTCAGTATATGTTCAGTACAAGATCTGTGCTGAATATATATATACACATATATATATATATACACACATACACACACACACCCCCCTCTACTAAAATCTCAGACAGCTGAGTAGCTGTATGTGGAAGAAAATAGGTGGAAGAAGGCTCTTTTCTTGTGCCAAGGAGTCAGTGGGAAAGGAATCGACTCTGCCTCCACACCCAGACTGTCCAGGTCTCCATGATGGAGCTCACTGCAGCTCCTGAGCTCGTTTGGTCTTGCCCTGAATCTAAGCAGTGTCTTCAGAGAGGCAACACAGAGCAGAGCTGTAGTGGCAGGGCAATAGGAAGGACCCTCAGCTCAGACCATCAAAGACAAAAGCTGCTCTGGGGCCTTTCTTACTTGCAAGGCTGTCTCAGTCTTTGCTTTGAGGATTTTCTTATAATGTGCCATTTATTCTGTTGTTTGTATCCCCTGCCCTTTCACTGGGCCTTTTTATTTCAGAACAGTCCTCTGACAATTGTGATGAGGGAGGACTTGATTTCATTTAATTTTGTTTGGCTTTATTAACCCAGAGCAGAGCAAAAAAATGAGATTTTGAGTCACGGCTCTTGCCATGGTGCTGTTACTTTCCAGAAAAAGAGATGCCTTGGGTGATTCTCCCTAAATGCCACCATGAACACCTCTCAGAAGCCCTGTGCCATGTCAAATACGTGACCTGATTCCTGGGTTCTATCTGCCACACAATGACCTTGATTTATGGAGGTTTGACACAAATGTTAAAAATGTTTTTTGCAGTTCAGAGGGCTGAGAGATGAGCCATGTTTAATATGTAATTAGGTAGAGGTTTCCACGGCAGGAAAACACTCTAATGACAGCTACATCTAAATCAGTCCTGGGCTGTAACTATTTCTCAGGTGCAGTTTTTTGCTGCTGTGTTTTGCTGCCATATTGTACACCAGGATGGGTAGACGTGTGGACCCAGCTTCCAAAGGATCAAATGGTAAATCTGTTAAGAACCAATTAAAGATGCCTATTGGTAGCTTTGTAAATCCTCTAATCCCTTTGGGTACACAAAGTAGTAAATATACCCTGGGAAGCATTGTTCTAGTGCAGAGGCAGGATAGAGGCAGACACAAGGATTGCAGCTGGTTGACAGCATGCAGCTAAGTCAACAAAATTTTTTTCAACAAAAAAAATGAGTTGTGCGAACATTTTTCTCTGAAAATATCTATCTCACATGGAGAATTTCAGGATTTCCATAATAAAATAATTACCTTTTTTAGCAAAAAAAGGTCCTGGTTTGGGTTCTTCCACATTTGGGTATATGAAAACTTAAAATTTTCTGAAGTTAAAAGGGAAAATAGATTTTCCAGTCAGCACTAGAAAAGATGACTAGTTCAAAAGAGAGCCTTACATCTGAGCATAAAACAGATGGGGTCAGTGGTGCCGCTTGGGAGCAGAAGGCATACCACATAGTGGTGGTCCTGCTATTTAAGGTGGTTTAAGCATTATTTTAAAGACTCAACAGCCACAAAGTGCTGGAAGCTCTGTGGTACTTACAAGAGTCACAAATTTGCCCTTTGATGGGATCTGGGGTCGTTATTAAAGGTTAAATATCAGCTGTTCCTTTCCATTTGTACACTGTGAGCTGCAAGGCTGCGCCCTGCTTTCACCCCATGTGCGGGGCACAGAGAGCCCGGGGTACTCTGGTTGCATGGAGATCATGTATAGGTTACACAGCCTCTCCGCATCTGGGCTCTCCAAATGACTGGAGAGATTTCTACCCCTCCTCCCCATCACTCCTTTGTGCAGCAAGGGATTTCCTGGCTGAGGAACTATAACCATTTTGATTTATTAATTCAAACTGCAGCAAATCTTGTCCATAATCTGCAAGGTCCGGATACTGAAACAAACAATATTTTTAATGAATCCCTGAAGTTCCTCTAGTTCCTCCTAGCTGCACAAAAATAACTATTTGACAAACCCCTCATGGATCAAAAATAGAATAATCTGCCAGATCTTACACTGCACCAGGAAGAACAATCAAAATAGCTGACTACCCAGCTTGCAGCATGAATATCTGCAAGTAAAAATACTCATACAATACAGACATTGAAGAAGCTTGCATATAACCAGGCTTACTGGTAAATTATTTCCAAGCCAAAAATAAGTAAAAGTTGATATGTCCAAACACTAGCCTGTCAGCTCCAGTCATCGTAGGAGCTCTTTTTGTTCATTGTCTTGGGCTCCCTTTGACAGAAGATTGATATGTGTTACAGGAGGTAGTGCAGTGATTTCCCTATCAAATAACATGTGTGGAGAAAAATGTCTGCAGACTGTGGTGGCAAAAGCTCAGTCTGACAAGGACCTCTAGGGCAATAAGCATATTATCTTTGTCGTCTGGCCAAGTTTTCATGGAACAGCAGTTCACTTCTCCCTGTAGTTTTTGTCTAAAGCCATGTGTGAGCACGAGTTGTGAGCTGGCTTTAGAGATATGCATGAAAAGGGCTGTCTGCTATATTTAGCATTATGTTTCAATAACAGCTTAAGTTTTCAGCATCTTAGCACCTATTCCTTTTGAGGCTCAGAAAAGAAAATTATAGAGGTATATACACACCAAAATCTTAGGTGGCAGCACTGCCATCTTTGGAAAACTCTGAAAACAGAGTTAAAATTTCTTAGCTTCTCATTGACTAAGTGTCAAGGAGTACTAGGTACCAAAACTTTAGGAACATTCCGGTGTAGAGCCAATATTTTGGGCCTATCTCAGTTGCATAACATAACAACATCTCTTGACTTAGCACTGAAATAAAGGTGATGTTGTCATATGAATTCTTGGAGTAACATCCGTCATTGAGTCAAATGTACTTGCAGGATATGTGCAGATATCTAATTCTTTTTCTATGCATCACATTAAAACGCGTAACCATAAAATCCTGATTGCCATTTTCACCCCAGCAGGATCATGTCAAACAAGACAACAAACATCCGCTACCATAGGGATATTGCATGTCGGTGTTATTACTATAACTATGAGAAATGCTGAGTAGTAAGTTACATCCAATAAAACGCACTGATAATAAGAGTGTTATTACAATAATATCAGGGTCAAAGCAAGAACTGGTGCATATGCCTAACTCTCTTTTATCCCACATGAAACAGCAGTTCAGAGTGACACAACATGTAGCTCCTCTGACACAGCTCAGTACGCAATTGGTAGGCATTCACTGCTTCCCCATGTCTTTTGCCATCACAACTGTATTATCCTGGTAATCAGCAGAGCTCAGAGGCAGTGGAATTGTTGTGACCCTGGAGGCCTTGCCAGAACACAGGCTTTGCCATAAGGAAGAGATGATCTGGCTTGCTTAGGTTGCTATATATTTCTGCCCATTTCTCTCAGAAATAGGAGTTTAGCCAGCAGAAGTTCTTTGCCTTTCTGAACACTTCTGCCCCTTTGACCATATTCATTAATTGAACTTGATCTTTGTTGGACTGCCTGAATATCAGCAAAAGCAATACACTGAGTGAACACTGCTGGTTATATGGCAGAGGTAATTCTGATATATTTGGTGTATCCAAGAATAGAGTCAGTACGTGGACCAAATTAGGAGAGTATAAACTATGTTTGCTCCTCCCTTTCCCCCCTTCCCACTGCTTTTCAGGTATTGTTGTGTGTCTCATTCTCTTCATCATAGAAATTATCTCCAAGAGCTCCATTAAATGGGTCCCCATGCATCACCGTCATGCGATGTTAAGAGGGGATCCAATGGCCTTTAGTCCTCGTCTTTCCCTTCCCTGCAATGGAGATGTGTCAGTGCTCCTCACACCTTCTCTAGAGTGCATTCATCCCTGGGTGAATCATGTAGACCAAATCCTGCATTTCTTGTTGGAGGAATTATTCCAGGGAGGCTGAAGTTTTCTGTTGTTATTTTAAATTAAATATATCAAGTATATTTTTAAAACTACAAATATAAACAAACAATACACATGTACACCTGTGTTTAGGATACATACTGAGGTTAAAGATGGTTTATATTAATGTTGAGAAATCAAAGCATTCTAGAGCAGCTACACTAGAGACAGAAAAGGAGTTATGGGTGTATTAATGTGGCGTTTTAACCCTCTTCTTTGCTGGGGAACTCACTGCACTAACATGGCAATGGTTCTTCAGCTGGAAAAAAAATCCATTTCTAAACGAGATCCCTTAGCTACAAATCCATGGTAGGAGCAAGAGTTTGAATAAATCCCTAGTATAAGCTGTTCTGCTTCAAACATGGTTTCTTGAAACAATTATTTTATAGTTAAATCATTTGTCCAAAAAACATTACTTGTGGGGTTTTTTTGTTTTACTGTGTAATATGCCAGCAATCAGTTCCATATGGTATCCATATACTCTATGATTTAAGGTTTCTGGAGTTTACTGTTCCATTTTACTTCCCTGCATACATACAAAAATATACGATAACATACATATTTTTCTATCCCCTAAAATCATGTGTGTAATTACTTTCTACTACTAAGTACCATTGTGTCTGACACAGATGCAAAAAATAGATACTGAACAGTTTTTCCACAGTTCATTTAAATGTACAATATAGTAAAAGTGAAAATGACAATGCCTATATAATCCCCTTATACTTTCAGCTAAATTAAGCTCTCTCATGGGCTATATAGTACAGATAAAGAAGAGAAGAGAAAAGCAGTTTTAAGCTGTGAGGTTCCATCTACAATCATGCCTCTGTATAACATGGGGAGGTATTTTTAAAGACACCACCCAGAGCGAGACTGTGAGAATCCTTCAGAGAACAAAGCTGGTGGGTCTGTAGCTGTCCAGATGCACTGGTTAAACCCTCAAACGGAGTGAAAGTAGACTATAGTGGGGAGAGAGGTAAGGGGGGAACTTGAGGCTTTGCCCTGTCGTTGCCATTAGTTTAAAAAAGACCCATCTCTCCCAGCTGGGAGATTTTTACACTTTCAGAGGGCCGTTCAACCCACCCTAAAACTGACCTAAGTGAGGCTTAGTGCTGGAAAACAGATCATTCCCACCCCACATCCCCAGAGGAACCCATCTGGGGGTTTTGCCTACAGAATGTTTTGGCGTAAAATAGATGCCTAATCATTAAGCAGCTGCTGTTAAAGGAGATGTTAGGGAGCCCATCCTCTGCCTCGGTACCAAATAAAGAACAAAGCAGAGTGCTGGGTCTGTCTGGGGCAGCAAGGCCACACCAGCAGGATGACCCATGGTGGTGTCAAACCAGGGTACAGCTGCTGCTGCAGCAGTTTCCTCTCCAGGGTGTCTCCCCACATCACAAATGCTTGTTCTTTATTCCTTTTCAAGCTGACTCCTTCTTTGTTTAAAAAAAGAAAAGTCTTCGTAATTGCCTAGCTACTGTTTAATGTAGCTGACGTTCCTCTTCTTTAGTGTTAACATATTTGGGCAACCACCCTCCCAGATTTGTGTACTTGATCTACGCACACACTGTGTACTCCCCTAGGCTTAATAAGCACTGTTATCCAGGACATTTGCCAAGGCTGAGCCATGTGAGTCCCCCCTCAGTTACCCTCTCCAGTGATCTTCCCAGCTTTCCCTTCCCAATCCTCTCCAGGAAGCTTTTTTAATTAAGAACTTAAGACTATGTCCCATTGAGTCAGACCAACGGGCCATGTAGTCCAGTGGCAATAGGAGATGCTGTTTCAAAGTGCACTATTAGTCAGATTTCCCCAATCTCAGAAGCTTATGCAATGTTTTCTGAACTTTTTCTGATTTCTTAACAACAGTTTTAGGCTGCAGGTAAGAGACTTGAATAGGGCTTTCAAGAATGTTGAATGGCGCCTATGCAAGTCACTCAGATACACCATTCTCCAAATGTAAGATTCAAGTAATTTTTCTTGAAATCATGCTTGTTACATGTGAGTAAGCACATTAAAATATGAAGGTAGACAGGTAAATGCGTCCCAATGCATTAACTCATTGATCATAATACGACTGAGGTATTTAAGTCCCAGTGACACAAAACTGCACTGAGTGTCTGTGAACATGCTGAGGAAGTGAAGAACTGGTGCTGAATCAATGTAAGTGGTGCTGAATCAGCCTTAGAGGAGTTCAGCACATTGCATCATCCATTATGATCAAAGAAAGTGAGGGAAGCTAATAAGCAGCCAGCACTGCCATCATCCCACACATAAACCATCCTGCCACACACCACAGAGCACTACAGAGCTGAGACAGATACTAATCCATGGGAAACAAGAAGATTCTGCTCACCACAAACAGCACTGTGATTAGTGGTAGCATCAGAAGAATCTGTGCCAGTGGGTGAACCCCTAGTCTATAGTCTTTCCTAAGCAGATTTCTTAAGTGCCACTTAAATAAATAAAGCTCTGTTCCAGGTTAGCCATATGAGTAAGGGAAAATACTTAAAATATTATGTGTGCCAGCTTCATTCCTGGGATTGCATTTAAATTCACCCTAACTTTACTGACCACTTTGCTGTCTACCCACATTCAGCCCATTGCTAACCAGAGGTTTTCTACCCTACAAATTTCCCTTCCCAAGTTCTGAGTAGGCACCAGCTGCTTGGTGCCATCGATTTAACTCTGCCACTTTTGTCCAAAATCTCTGTTGTGGCAGCAGTGCAACAGTAAAATTAGGCAAAGGATCTCCCTTCCAAAGCACGGCATCATTTAAGGCATCATCATGTCCTGCTAGTTCCTGCTGCCACAGGTAGTGCTTCTGCCCATAGAAAAGGCTGTGGGGCCATGGCAATGGACTGGCAGGAGCCTTAGGAGGCTGGGGAAAGGTAAGAAATTTTCTGGATGTTGGTAGGAGTCAAAGAAGAAAGCAACAGGAGAAGCCAGTGGCTGGAAGGAGAAGCAGAGAGGGAGCATGGGATGTGGTGAGCAAGCCAGGAGGGAATTAGAAGAGCTGGAAGCAAAGTTCAAGCTAAACAGCTCCTCAAGTTCTCCATACAGAAGCTGGTGGGAGCTGGCTAATGGAGGTGTGGGGATCAACAGAAGCACAGAAAGCAGGGATACAAATTAAATAGCAATCTAGGACTTAGTTTTATAAAAATAATGGCCAAAGACCTCTATTTTCAAAGGACTAAACAATATTTTTCATTGTATTGTTCCTTATCCTCTTAGCTGCTTCCCAGGAAAATCTCCCCTTCTCATCTCCAATATGGTCATTGGCACTTGTGGTCCCGTTGTCAAGGGAAACTGGGAGCTACATGTGGTTAGGTTGTTCTTTATCTGATGCCAGCGATGCCAAAAGACAAACGCAAAGGGAGTCTCCATTTCCCACAGACTGGACCTAAAGCATGTGCTGAATAGCATGGGCTTCATATTAAGCTCTATCAATAATCTGAGTGGCAGACCTCAATGTCACGCCTGTCTCCTTGAACCCCCCACACCCACACAATTGGCTAAAAGCTCAGTGGTGTTTGAAAACTGGAAATTCATGTGAAAGAAAAGTGAAAACATTGTTTTCTAGGTAATGTACTCTTGGGTCCATCCAATTCTGCATTCCAGACACTGAAAGAAAGCAAAAGCCTTTTCCCAGCTGAAATATCCAAAGTAAATTTTAACTCATGACTGGGTACAAACTCCAAATGCCAAAATTTGAAGCCAGTGCCACAGAACAAAAATGCTATTCCAAATAGAGTTACATTTACCAGACTTTTTCAATTAAAAACAATGGAACAATATACTCTTGGATGGCGGCTAACAAGCACCTGGATAAATCTTCACTCAGATACATCAGATGGGTGGCTGTGGCTATAGCTATGAAGATAGCTGCTGCAAGAGTGCAATAGCAAACTCAGCTCTCCAGGCACTGTAAACACATGGCAAAGATGCTCCTTTGAACAAGACGGGCAGAAAAAGGAGTGAGAATGGAAAATGAAGTCAAGAGTTGAAGCAACTTGCCCAAGAGCCAGGAATAAAATACAGGTCTCCCAAGCCCCAGCCTAAAGTCTGTTCCACGCTCCACAGGACCTTGCTGCTGCTGCTTTTTACAATTCAAAATTCCAGCCTGAGGGTGAATTTCTAAGAAGGGGATGATTTTTGTTGCCTGTTACTAGCACCCAAAGCAACAGGTAATTCCACTTGAAGTGGGATATGTCCTATTATCGCATCCTGGGCTGAGAATGAGCATTTTTGTTAATGAGGCCTGAGTCTCCTCAGCTTGGAATGAGAAGATTAATCCACTTACAGACTTTTAAATGGGATACTTGGCAATTCCCTCTTGACAGGGAGGGGGAAAAATAGGAAATATTTCACTTCCCATGGATCCTTAAGTATTACTGGTTTCTCTCTAATCTCCAGCCATAACGACCATGATTAATTGCAGTGGCAGGAACAGCAGGTCTTCCTCACCAAAACTCCTGCATGCCAGTCTTTTGTTAGTGTGTGAGAATGCAGTGAAGTACCAGCTGTTGATAAAAGAGTGACTGTTCTTGTGCACATGTTCCAGCTGTGACCACACAATAAAGCTAAAACATGTAAGAACCCACATTTTTGTCTATTCCCACATATGCTTTGTGTGTAACTTCACTCATTGTCTTTATATATGTATATATAATACCTTTTACCCTATTTCTCTTCTGCACACAGCTGTATGATTTTAAGTAACGCCACAAACAGGAGAAGATTACTGCTGGAAGTATTTTTATATACTTACCTTACCTATGACCAGGAAAGGAAAAGAGAAAATATTAAAAGACCTCATTTAAGCAAACGTTTGATTTCACTTGTTCTGGTCATTGAGTCATTAACAAGATTCCTTTGGCTCCGATGGACAAATAGAGACCTGAGTTAGACCCTCAGCATGGACTTTGTGCACTCCCTGAGAAATCTCTTTGTAATCTGCCCTGTTTCAGAGCTGTCTCTACTTCTCTGCCTTGACAGTGCCAAGGAAAGGAGGAATCTGTGACAGGTAGCCGCCCATGTAGCGAAACATCTGGCTGCTTATGCTAGATGTTCAAAAGACGTTCAGCAGTCAGCTGCTGCTGTGGTCATCAGACGTGAGAAGAAGCTGGTACCCCAAACAGGATCTCGGTTTCGGGCAGCTGCCAGGCTCCTCCACACTGCCTGAGTCCCGGGCAGTACAACTCCCTGACTACATCCCACTGGTCTCCTGTGGCCCATGAAGCTTTCTGTGTCTTCAAATGGAAAGTGTCTGCTCCACGTTAGCATGCTGGCAGCGTGATCTCTTCTCGGTGTGGTACACAGGGGTGCTCTCAGAGGTGGACAAATGTCATCACCAGAGAGCCCTAACTGTCAACAACAGCATTTGCTGTGTCAGTGTTGGTGCAGAGAGCCATAAAAAGCCAAGGATAAGTAAGGGGAGTTATCACAGTTAAATTCCTTAAACATTAGTGGGTGAAACCCATCCTGGCCTTCTGGCTACATTTACACTAGTAAACTTAACCAAGATAGGGCACAGGTTTGAGTGCTATCTCATGGCCACCCTTACCATCACCTCCAAATAATGGTTCTGGCCACAGTGGAGGATTCATTGCAGTGGGCAGCTTTGACTGACTCCATTTCAAGGGAAAAGAGTTTAGCCATACGTTTATGAGTCATGCTGTGCCGATGGGCCCAGGTCAGAGAACATACCTGGCCCATTGTCTGTAGTAGCATAGGTGTAGCCGAGGGGTAAGAACATTGCATTCCTATCTACATTTCACTTGTAGCCTGCATCTAAATTGCAGCCAAATTATTAGATCACTTGCTCTTCACAGAACACAGCATAAAAACACACTGAGCTCACACAATAGTTGTCTGCAAATCGATTCTGGAAGTGTTTTTTGGATAAATATCCTGTTTACAGGAGCACCAGACAGTAAGGTTCAGTTGCTGCATTGGTACCGTTTCTGCCCTGCAGAAATCCTAAACTCCCCACCACATTGCACGTACGTCACACACCACATGTACGGCACACAGCATTTCACTAACAGTAACGGCTGGGACAGTCGGATGTTGCAGTGAGAGGTGCACTGAGAAGCTGACAAGGAGGAGGAAGTAGGTTTTGTCCATTTAAAGAGCCTATTAAATCAGTGCTTAACCCGTGAGTGTTCTGTATCTCATATGCCTCCATGTGGCTTTCAAAGAGCAGATTTTCTTTGCTGTTTCAGAAATGAAAGCTTCAGTAATCAGCCAGCCATTATTTGAATATGCACTTGATGAATTCCTGCAGCTGATTTTACAAATCCGTAATTTCCTCCTTGGTGGCTTTCATATATGATAGTGAGACTGAAATGGATAGGTACCCTTCCTTGGAGGTTATTAAAGTAAATATAGCATTAACTGGATTTGGTCCCAGTGGAAGTGTACTTTGATCTCCAGCCTAGGTAATACTTCTCTTCCTGTCTTCAGATGTACTCTATCTGCTCTCTTTAGAAGTGACAATTGCAAGGCCATCAGTTATTTGAAAGGTCTGCCATGGCAGGATTTGAAAAGCAGACCCCAATGCAAAAGCTGCTTTTTCTGTGGCTGAAACTGCGCAACTCCCACAGCTTTTTATTCCACCAAGCACTGGAGATTTTCAAGAAAAAATAAGATAGACACCCTCAGTCTAGATACCCTTTGTCTACTCTTTCCTGGAAAAACAAGATTCATGACTGCAAACTGAGGACCAAGGAGAATGAAGCACTGACACAGGATTCAAGGGTCTCGATTTCAAAGAGAGATGGTGTAATATTGTGCTCTCAAAAATACTGGGTATTTGTGAGCTAACCTTCATTAAAGATATTAAATAATTCTCATTAAAGATATCCAGTGTTCAATGTTGGGCATGAGGTTGACTAGAAGGTTAGGGCCCAGCACCTCCCTACCTCTATTCACAGACCATTCCTTCATGGGCATCATGTTTCCTTTGTGCAGTTTGTCTCGTTGAGCCTCCTCACAGTACTATCATACCACTTATGAGATCACAGCTTTCAAATCTTTCTTAAGTCCATATGATCTTAAAAAACAGGTTTTCACAATAAAGGCAACACAAAATCCTTCAGAAACCCATCATGATATGCTATGTCAGTCCTTTCCCAAGGCAACAGTTCTGCCCCACTCCCTAAACATGGTGGAAGATCAAATTCACAGCATCACACATATGCAAACCAGTAGGCCAATGGAAGCAGGACAACTCACAGGAAGGGTTCTGCATTCCATGAGTGTTTTACACAGGCCAGCTAGAATCAGTGGAGACACCTTCACAAACACTGAGTTTAGCAGCTTTCAGAAAATATGTCTCATTCACTGACCCAGTCATTGTTTAACAGTAGTCCTGTCTCCAAGTAAACAAGATTACAGCAATCTTCATTTAACTCACTGAGTGAAAAATGGTTTCAAGCCACAGTTCAGATGTCTATCAGGGAACACGATATGATGTTCAGCCAAATCACATGACATTGACACTCGAGCCAGAAGGATGATGCGTCACATGTGCACAGCAGGAAAAGCAACTTTCCCAAAACTTTCAGAATGAAATTTTGTGCACAGTGTTTAGAATAATTACATTTTACAATGCTACATCTCTGGGTGTCTCTGACTGGCAACAGATGATGTGAATTAAACAGTAGATTATGTCAGCACTGCCAGATGTTGTGCGAGCCATGGACCCCTCCCTTTGAGGAAACTTCATGTCCTGAAACTCTTGACTTGCTCATTCAAACAGTCATGACTACATAGCCATGCTACGTATCTTGGGTCAGGATTTTGAGTTTTCTCTTCATCCAGAAGGACTACAGATGCAAATCAAGAAGAATGTCCAGGTTTTTCCACACTAAGAGAAGAATGGTGAATTCCTACAAAGTGTCTTGACAACAGCCAGGTCGAGTGATGTGGCAAGGGCATTGAAAATCAGGATGATTAGTTCTGCCTCTGAATTTCCATTTGTTAGCTCCATTTGTTAACCTGAATGCATTCATTGCCTTAGAATTTAAGTTACTTGATACCTTCTCCATTTTCTTCTCTTTTTGTGCAGCACCTTGCACATGGCAAGGGTGGGGAGGGGGGTGTCCATGTACTCCTAGGTTCAAATTATTACAGTATTATTAGTAGATAGAGATATTTTCTTCAATGCCAATGGAGTACCAAGAGAAGAGGCTTCCTCTCCACACAGGCCATGCAGATGATCTGACTAGTAGGGAAAAAATAGAAGCCCAATCCTCACCTGGTGTAGACCTTCATGACAGCACTTACCCCAATGGCGCTACATGAACTTACCTCATCTGGCCTAGCATGTGAAGTGTAACAGACCCTGCAAAGGAGACAGAAAGCTAAATCTGGAATACATTTAGACAGCATTCAGAAAGGAGTTTTGCATAACTGAAACATAATGAGCACTCCAGAAAACCAGCCCAACAGCACTGATTAATTGCACTGAGCCTTTTTTAAATGAGGTCTTCAGAAAATCAGATCATCTCCAAATGGAGAGAAAACAACTAGCAAGGAATAAAGCAGCCAAGACAGTAGTAAGCTAGCTTCTAAAAACTGTTGGGATTTGAAAGAATTATACATTAACTCTGGTTATTTAAGTGATTATTTTAACTGTGGCTCCCCATGGGCCTGATCCAAAGGCGATGAAGTCATCATCCGGAAACAAAGGCCTGTGGCTCCATTCTGAAACCGGTAGGCCTTTGTGTAGTGTGCTCTGCTGTATGTGTGTCCCATAAATTACATCTGCGTAGTTTTCTTATTAATAATGATGTGAAACATTACCAAGGCTGAAGCTCAGAGGAAGAAAAAAATAGTTGCTCAAGGCCATTCAAGTGATATAGCAAGGCACAACAGGGTAAAACCTAAGCCAACAAAAATTTAGACTGAATCTCAGGGAAAAAAAAATGATACAATAATGTGTGTCAGAGTGTTAAATATCCTCCCCAGACCAGTTAGAAAAATTTCCCTAAGTATTCAGGACCAAATTAGAGAAGAAACTTGCCAATATGCCGCAGACAGTGATTCTCCTCGATGGAGTATGTGGCCTGACAAGGTGCTTTACACCAGACTTCAGTGAGGTGAGCATATATAACCCATCTCCCAGGTGGTCCCTTGAGAGAAACACACACCTTCTCCAAGGATTTATGTCACCTCTAATTTTGGAGGCCAGTTCCAAGAACTTGCCTGCCCTGCACACCAATGTACAGCACAGAGATGACACTTTGCTGCTGCCCCAAGCTGCTGCCCCAAGCTGCTGCCCCTTTGGTGTCTCATAGTGTTATGAGCTGAGACGCTCTGCACTTGCCTTGTTACGATGTCCACACATAATTAGCTCATTAGCTTAGGTGCCATGCTGGGACAATAAAGCCTCACAACCTTTTTCAGTGCTACTAGCGCATCACAAGCCAACTTTGGCACCCAAGCAGCACACTCCACTTTGCTGGTGTACTGGTTGTGGCTAGAATAAAGTTAATTTTCTTCATAGTAACTTGTATGGTGCTGCGTTTTGGATTTGTGACCAAAACGATGTTGATAACACACTGATGTTTTAGTTATTGCTGAACAGTGCTTATACAGCATCAAGGCCTTTTCTGCTTCTCACACCGCCCCACCAGCGAGCAGGCTGGGGCTGCACAAGAAGCTGGGAGGGGGCGCAACTGGGACAACTGACCCTAACTGACCAAAGGGATATCCCATACCATATGACATTGTGCTCAGCAATAAGAGCTGGGGGAAGAAGGAGGAAGAGGGGATGTTTACAGGGAGGGTGTTTGTGTTCCCAAGTAACCATTACACGCGATGAAGCCCTGCTTTCCTGGAAATGGCTAAACATCTGCCTGCTCATGGGAAGCAGTGAATGAATTCCTTATTTTGCTTCACTTGCATGCGCAGTTTTTGCTTTTTCTATTAAACTTCTTTATTTCAACCCACAAGTTTTTCTCACTTTTACCCTTCCAGTTCTCTCCCCCATCCCACTGGGGGAAGAGAGAGCAAGTGGCTGTCTGGGGCTTAGTAACCTACCAGGGTTAAAACCCAGCAGCTGGTTACTCTGGCCTGACCCAGAAAGGGTGTAGTTCCACCCAAAGAGCAGAGTCCCCAGCAATGTCTCTAATGAACATTGCTGGAAGTGAAATTATATGGGGAAATTTTGTTTTCTGGGAGAAAACCAGTTTTAAAATAAAAAGCAGATTACAAACTTCAAACACATGTGAGAAGCTTTGTGAGAACGTCAAAGCTTGGTAATGACCATCAGTACCATGGGTATGAAACTTGTATGTCACGCAGACACAGCAGATTACAAAACAGACAGCACAACACAGTAACACAGGGGGAGTCTTTTGAGGCCACTTCCATGGTTATTAACATATCATTGAGGCCATATTTCCTGTAATGAACATTAACTGTTGTGCTTACTCCTCTTCTTCTTCTGTAGTTATGGGAAAGAGGCACCTTCAGAAGGAGAGTCATGCAGTATGAATCACTGAAGACTACTGTTGCTCTCCCTTGACTTATAGGTTGATGTATGTTGCTAGCTGGGGCATTACAAAAGATGTTTCAAGTTAGGTGGTCAAAACCAGGCCTTGCGGGCCTGGAAAGCTATGGTAGACATCTAAGCTAATGAGTTCAAGAGAAAGAACTGTCCTCAGACCACTGTCAGGTCCTAGATATCTGTTCATTAAAGTGAAGAAGCATTCATGACACATATCAGGAACCTGCCACCCTGGACTCTCCAAAAATGACAAGTTACAGGGGACACAATGTAGGAACCACAGCTACAGGATGCTCAAGTACTTTGGATTTTGGGCCTGTCAAGAGGGTGTGTCTGCTGATGGAGACCACAGTTTCTGCTGCCTTCAGAGCAATGGAGACTAATCTGGTCTTCCATGTCTTACCTGCAAATCATGGCAGTGATTACTTCCTCCCATTCCCCATTTGCAGCTCACACAGACCCCTGCTTGCTCTGGTTTGGGCAGGTTTGCTAAGACATTGCTCTGTGATTTCCAGCTCATGTTCTGCATTGCAAGAGCAGAGTCTACGCTAAACAACCAGCTTATTCTGCTTTTTCTCCTGGGAATCACTCTGTGGGTATGTGAGGGTCTCGCAGCTACACAATTTATCATTAAAATGCAGTATCCCATAATCATGCCAGCAGTAAGTGAAATTATGATACACAACTGTTGAAAAGACTCAGAGCTCCATCTCACTACATTGGGTGGGAATTAATTCAAAGAATTTAAGCAATCAACATGCGGTATTGTTCTAATAAATACTCAAAATGACAACCATAAGGCCTGGCCAATGCAAGAAAAGCAAACGTCCATACAAATTTTCTGTGGTAAGCACTCTGAGCACTTAACATATCTCTAGAGGCTACTGTTGTCATTACTTCGTGTTCCAGTTATTTTGAGTTTTTCCACTTCTATACACTTCTTCACTAAAGCCCTGTGAACCCATCTACTCAGTGCACAACTTAAAGGGATGTCTAAGGGATAGCTACACTCCACACTATAATATGGGAGCAGCATTGTGGTTTTGCTCCTATTAGAGCACAGGTATTTTGCAGATGAGTGTTCCTGGTTGTGTAGGATTTGCACTAAGCATTTTCCAGCCTGTTTTGTTCCAGTGATACCGGGCTAATGAATTCCCCTGACTTTGAAAAAGAACTTATTGACCATCTTAATTTTTCGCCATCTGTGGCAGCAACATTAAAATTTGTAGAAAACTTGCAACAAAAGGTCATAAGGATAACTTCTAAACGATTCCCCAAATTTGGGAAAGGCAGTATGTAATGCAGTCAAACAGAGAACTAAAAGGGTAGTCAATTACTTACATATTGAAAATCTGAAGTTGTTTTTCAAAGGTATATCCATTAATACTAACTGAACACAAAGAAGAATAGTCTAGAAGTTTAAACATTAGTGTGAAACCTGGGACACTTGCAGGAATATCTGCAAATAGCATATCTAAGCACAAAAAATCCAACTCATCTGTAACCAAAGGAACAAAAAAGACCTCAGATGGGCCTCTCTCCCAGCCTTTTACACAGGTTTCATATGGAAAGTGACAATTTGACTGGAAGTAACAAAAAGAGTCATCAAAAAGGAAGATACTATTGATCCAACTTTCTGTCTACTTATACAAGTGTGATTCAAGACCTATCAGATGAAGTCTCTTCAAGTGCAGTGGTGTGGCAGCAGCAGGAATGAGAGCAGATCAAAGCATTGGTTTTTATCCTGCATGGTTTCATTTTACCATGATACAGAGCAAGGGCAAATGCAACCTTGTTCCAAGCTTTTTTCACAGAATGTATTCTAGGAGAAGGAGAATAGCTATTATCTTAATCTAACAAATCAGGAACTGAAGTCTAGAGATATGCGTTCTCAAAGATATATTTGTGCTTAAAATATCTGATACAGACAGGAGGCATAGGATGAGATCCCATGCATAATCAATCCAGCGAGCTCACATTCAGGATAAACTATCCTATAACTAGACAAAATTTCCTGTTAGCACAGAGGAAATAGGGCACAGCAACGATATCAAGAACTGCAGTAATAGGAGCAATAACAATTATAGATGTACCATTCTGTGCCTGGAAATAACTGTAACTTTTCCATAGTATTCAAATTTGCAAAAATCAAGGGGAGTCTCAGCAGCCCAGCTCTGAAAGCAGGGTTGTCCTTAGTATCACAAATTCCAAATATTTTAGAAAAGCAAAATAATTGTCCGTAGGTATCTGAACCAAAAAATGTTCCTCAATCTTTTTTTCTTTTGGATGATCTCCTGGTTCTACCCACACATTGTACTCTTAATCCTGCTGTGCAGTTTAGCTAAGGAGGCCACAGGGTCTGCATTACATGGAATGAAATGCTGAATATGAAATTCTTTTCCAGTTGTGGGGAAAAGACAAGGACTTTGCCCTATTGGTGTTGTGGCCTTGGACTTAGAATGAAGTTAGTTATTCTTGGTATGGCACATTTCCTTTTTTTTATCCCTCACAACTATTTAAAAATAGCTTTCTAAGACTCACAGGGTCTCTCAATGTTTGCTATTTTAAAACAGATGCTTCTTTACACAGACTTAAGCAAGAGTTATTTTTTGAGTGCACATCACTGTCCTGGACTTTCTCTGTAAATGTATCTGCCTGCACAAAGACAGAAATTCTGCCCTCAACACTGTTGATGACTGGGTGTTCATGGTTAAGCCAGGACAGACTTATCCTCCAGATCAGTGCTAAGAGCTTTTCTTTCACACCATAAACACAACAGCCTGCTCAGGTCTAAGGATTTGAATCACGGATATCTGTACCAAGAAAACATGTTCCAAAAAATGGCTTTCATCTTTTGTCTGTCATGAAGCATACCTACATTTCTCTGTGCAATCCTGTGTAAGTGAAGCCCTGAAGCAAAGTGTACATCTGTCATCTCTGGACAGAAGCAGGTCAGGACCTTTCACTATTGTCTTGGCCTGGGAAGATGCAACACATTCATTAGGCACACATAGATCAGCAGATTCTCAGGAAACCCACTTCAGACCATAAAAAGATGGTATGAGTTTTAGAAATGCTAAACACACAGTAAAGAGCCATGTATATTAAGCCCAGTAGATTATGAAGAATCTGGCTTAGCTACTTCAGCCTATGAATATGTGCATACTTGCTAACCTAAGCAAGCACCTAATTGACTCGGATGTTTTCAGATAAACCTTGAGCTTGATAAAGTTCATGATGGAGTACTCAGAGAGCAAACTTAGACCATGACTAACTTAGACCAGACCATGACCATGTCCATCTTAGACCAGAAAAGACCATGACCATGACCAGCTTAGAGTTAGACCAGCTCTAAAAAGTAAACAATAAAAAAATTTCTTTGCCATGTCCACTGTAGCTAAGGAAAGGAGCAATGGACTTCAAATACACAAGAAAATATAGCTTAGATGTTGCAAAATACGTTCTGACTTTAGGGCTACTGAAGCCCTGGAATAAACTAGAGAGCTAATTGTACTCTCCTACAACGCAGGGAAAGTCATGATATTACTGAATCTCAGTGAAAACAAAAGCAACAACAAAAATTAAACTCCAGAAGCAACTAATCTCATTCCACAATAGTGCCTGTCAATATTTCATTTAAATCCAACCTTTGGGCTACCCAAAACCACAGAACCCCACATCTCATCCTTAATGGAAACACTGAGGCTCCTATTGGTGCAGTCACACCACGGTAATAAGCACCTGAATGTTTGCAGTAGGCACCCATACCTCCACACACTGAGGCTGCTGCTGCAGAGGTCACTGGAGAAATGGGAAGCAAATAATCCAAACAAACTCCATTTCATTTTATGACTCCCAGTTGATGTGTATATTTGGGGTTCAAGCACTTTCTCCTTCCAGGTGTGTTCTGTCTCTGGGATCCAACTGAGTCTTTGAAGCAAGTGGAGGCCTTACCTTTTCCTTGTTTTTCCTTTCCCCTGTCCCTGTCTGTTAAGTATTAGCCCATGACCTTTCACTGATTGGCTTCAATTAAGGCCGTGGATTTCCTCTTCCTGAACCAAAGTCAAGTTACAGTGCAAGAATAATAAAGGCAAAACGAATGTGTTTTAGTCATCCATGTGCAGTCCCCAGACATCAGCATTTGGAGTAAAACTTTACCTGGGACTCCCGCATCTCAAGAGCCTCAAGACACAAATTTGCTGGTAGCTTTTTGAAATCTCCAGTACTTCTCTGCAGGAACATTT
This sequence comes from Nipponia nippon, assembly GCF_047370975.1. Classification (NCBI taxonomy): domain Eukaryota; kingdom Metazoa; phylum Chordata; class Aves; order Pelecaniformes; family Threskiornithidae; genus Nipponia; species Nipponia nippon. The sequence continues at coordinate 13,613,944 of NW_028262290.1, read as the reverse complement.
CTTCGGTCTTTTTTCTTTTCTTTTTTAGGTTTTTGTTTGCTTGTTTGTTTTTTTAATTAAAAAGCCAGGTCTTTGGGGGGGGACTACAAGGAAAGATTTATTCTTCTTGGTTTTGCTTAAGCTTAAGCAAGACTGGCCACAATTTAGACCTTTTGGTTAATCAGTTTTAAAAGTTTTACAGTGTATGCCCTTTACATTGTTAGCATCATGAGGGCTTAGCTGGATGTCAGTAGTGCCAAGAAGACCCAGGTGGGATCAGAGGCCTGGATCAGCTGTCAGCTGCTGGAAAAAATTAATCAAAATGATTTTGCATTAGAAAATGCTCCTTCACTGAAAATTATTCTTCACAGAATCTTCTAGTTTTCATTAATTTGCTACAAAAATACATTTCCTTGAAGCAAAAGGTTTCTTATTTGGAAGACTGTGTTTGTTTTATTCTGGGTTCTATTCTGTTCTGATGTGGGGGCTGTATTTTGTTGTTGCTGTTGAGATATCAACTTTTTGTTTCAAAAGAGTTTTTATTTGGCTTTCTTTTCTATTGTTATTGTAGTCACATTCTTCCTGGCAGCATGTACCTCGAGGCATGCCATAGTATTCATCCTTAATAAGACAAATCTTTGGACCATGGTAATTTATACAGAGAAAATGTTCATCCACTGAAATGTATGTCAGGACTAAAATTTGATGAGTATATTTAGCTTGCAGTTCTCAAAACCAAACTCTGCTCACTTTTTAGCACCAAAAATCAACTTTTGTGCTTCCAAGTACCATGAGGAGATATACATATATGAACCTAAGTGTCTTTCATAAAAGTTTCCTTCAGCAATTCAGAAAGCAGCTGCACATAAAGGCTCTCAGTCATTCTTTATTTAAGTGCCACTTTCAGTATGCCTTTAATATGAAGAAAGTAGGTTTACAGCATAAAACATCACCATACAGATTTCCTGCAACACTGAAGGCTGACCCAAGCATCACGTTTCAGGGCTGAGGGTAAAGAATTTCATTCATTCTCAAAAGACCATTGCTCGTTCTAACTGGAGGGCAGCAAAGTTTATACGACTTTCTCAAGTTGAAAGGCACGAGACATCACAAGTGTCAGTCTGCATCTGACAACTACTGACATAACCAAAAGCCCTCATGAAAGCAAATCAAACAAATGATGGTTATTTGGAAAAGTGACTTAACTTAATCTTGCTCCACTGTAAAAATTGGATTATGTCCAAGTTGCTGGGGCTATGGTGGGTTCCACAATCCCTCTTTTATGGGGCACAATCAACTTATCAAAAATGATCCCGACTAATTATTTATAATACCGGCTTTCAGATGGTGTTGGTTTTCCCTGGGTTTGAAACCCAGCCAATACCTATATTGCTTCCGTCTACCACCAGGCTTCCTCTGCAGAGGGGATTTCATACACTTTTGAATGGAGGAGACGAAGCAGTTTCTCATGAACTCAGGAAAGGCCAGTGTGTTTTTAGAAGATCAGTCTGCTCCATTTTAAACATTTCATCCAAGAAAATTTAAAGTCTGTCATGAAATTTATGATGTCCTGCTGGACAAATGTTTTCCTTTGCTTCATAAGGCACCAGCTACTGTAATATAACAAAGTGGAAATTGCTTCCCAGAGAAACATGTAGAGATTTATCAGAGATACCTCACTTAATCACATTCCAGTGAGCCAGGGTCAGTCACTCATCTTTGGCGGGGGGGAGGGTGGGGGTTAAATTATAACTTAATCCATTATGAGGGCTGTCGTTAAAGATTTTTTGACAATGAAGTATCTGCATCAGGAAATTATGAAAATATTTGTATCAACTCTATGTGCACCTTGTAAGCATCAGAGCAATTGAAAAATTCAGTGACAACGTAGTGCTGAATAGGTACAACTCTTTATGGTTCCCAAGGAGCATGCATAACTGGGAACGGCTGAACTTCAGCTGTAAAAATCTTCTTTTCTGTTACACATTTGGTCCAATGACCCAGCAAATAATTGTACAGATTAAGAAATTCAGGGACCCTGTGTAACCTCAAGCAACAATGCTCTCTGCGCAGCAGAAGAGATCCTTGCACTGACTCACCAGATGGACAACTAAGGGACAGTTTACACTAACTGGCCAGTCTTTCCACATGCTGGCAGGTTGCAGGATGACCAAATACTGAGATGTCCGTGTTAGCTGAGAATACACTGCCAGGAAGGGCACGGGAGGGAAAGACAGGGGCCATTGCCCTGGAGTGTAAAGGTGGCCGCACTAATTGGGCATGAGGGTGAGAAAAACAGAGGGGGGGACAGTGTTTTGGTAGGGAAGTAGTCAAGCTTGTTATTAAGTTCAAATCCTTAATAGCCCACTAATTCTTTTGAGTCTGCAGCCTGCTTTGTAATTGCATTCAAAATCTCCATGTTCCTCTGCCTATCAGAGCAAGACCAACCTGCCAGATCCACTCTTCCCAGCGTACAAGCAAGTTCATCAGTTTTATCAGTTCTCTCTGTAACACCAAATTAAAAAAGAGCAAGTCTGGTTCACTGGCTCTGAGGACAAGGAGCACAGCACGACTTGCCCCTACAATGAGAAACTCTCTCTCTTCCAAAAACAAGTCAGCTTCATTCCTAAGGCCTGTTAGGGAAAGCGGCTGGCTGGGGCACTGCCTCCACCCCTGCCTGGGCATTGCTTGGACAACGCTAACAGGCACAAGCCGAAGCTCTTCTAGGGAACATGCGAGCAGGCAGAAAGAATGGTCCCACACAGAGCTCAAACCCCAGTTTAGGAGCGACACATAGATGTACCCCCGGGGTCTGAGATGTACTTGTGATTCCCGGCATAGGGAATAAGCCCGGGCAGAGATCCATGTGTCTACAGCTAAACAGCTCTCAGCTCCCAAGCAGCCCAAATGTGCCTGTACCAACACAACGAGCAACACCGGCACCCTTTGGGCTCAACACAGCCCGGGACATAAGTTAGAGGGTCTGGAGTGCCACCTTCTGGTACGGTGCCCCTGCACGCACCCAGCATGAGTGTGAAAGCAGCCAGACCTGGGGGGCAAATGGGGGTCCGGACGCCCAGCAACATCCCCACCAAGGTCCTGCTTCTGGGCCGGTCCTGTCTGGGTGCAAAGCCACTCTCCAGCCCAAGGCCCTCCTGCTGCCTGTGTGCAGAAATGAAATGGAGAACAAGCCTCAGACACTCCAGAACACAAAGAATGTGCTTGCCTTGTCTGCTCAGGTTCACACCCTTGACATAGATGTCAAAGCAAACAACTTTGCAGTAAATTGCAGAAATTTTCCTGTAAAAGAAAGCCAAACAGGACCCAAAACTCAAAGGTATGAAAAGAGGAGAACAACCATTCAAAATATTCAGGCCTTTCCCTGGATTTCCTAGAAAAGTGGCATAATTCCATCTCTTTTCTGGTCACCTTAAGTGCAAGGCAATAGATGCTCTGTGCAGATAATTCATTTGTGGAAAAAAGCCCATGATACACAGCTTTGTGCTCTGTGTGAACTCCTCAGCAACAAATTATCAGGAGCATTGACAGCTACCCACAGTATGTAATCATCTCCCTAATAATACTTCATCCAGCTATGATCCTAGCAATCTATAGTTAATGTAATGTGAATGGTATGTACCACACACAGTTCCTGAAAGAATGGGAAAAAATGCACAACAGAGAAAGATGAGCAAAGATCAACAAAAGGCAAATCCTCATGGACATTTCCTGGAACACTCCCTTCGTCTTCACCACTGATCTGGGGAGCAAGCCAGACACAAAGTGGCACGTACAATTTCAGTTGCCTGATCTGAAGCAATTTTATGCCAACACCAGAATCTCTAATATGATAAATTTTTATCTATTTCTAGTGTAACAACTGGTTATCTGTGTAGTGATGTGTCCTCTCCTTCTTCCAAGCTGTGTGTGCAGACTGGACCCTGAGGCCCTGGACTTTGCTTCTTGCCACATTCTGGGAGTTCAGATTTGTGACAGAACTTGCTAAGGTTCACAGGAACCTGTTATTGGCACTTCCTACTGCAACTGATGTGCAGAAAAGATGATGAACACAACCAAGAATGGATGTTGGAGGTTCTGGTTTTGTTCCTAAAGGCGCTCAGCTCAGCTCTCGATTCTCCCACAACTGTGTTAATCTGGGCAAGTCACTGAGGGTGGCATTTGTCTCATCTCACATAGGAGAGTCACATACCTTCCTGGTAGGCTCAATGCTGAAATGGTGATGCTCATGATGATGTACAGGGTGGACCTGCCTCTTCTTACCACTGGCTGCTGGGGGGACCCACAAAACCAGGTCAGGGTAGGGCACCCCACTCGTGGGTATCTACAACAAGGTGGGGTGAATATCACCTTATGTATTCATTCCCTATCTATCCTGGGGGAAGAATCATTCCTTCTTTTATCTTTTCTAGTTGATTATAAACTTATTGGCAGCAAGGAGGGTCTCCAAGCACACACACAGAGATAGAGGCACCCACACAGAGACAGAGGCACCCACAGAGGTAGAGTGGGCACCTCTCACTGTCAGAAAACAAATAACCAAGGGCTTGCTCTTAACTTGCAAGCTTTAATCACACCCCTTCTTTGCAATTAATAAGTCTGAGTAAACTTTCAAGTGTCATGTAAGATTCTGTGTTTGACAAAGCCTGGGCTTTGTATTTGGGGACGTTATGTTGTCGAAACTAAATATCCTCCATTAATTCACAGAACTCATAAGAACAGCCAGGGACACCTAATAAAGCCTATAAAATATTGTATATCTTAGCTCTCCATTTAGGAAAACAGGATCACTGCTACCTCTGCCCTGGCAGTCTGTCCCCCTTCCAGACCTCCTCTAGAAAAGGAGTGTGTGAAAACACAGAAACTTTCACTAAAAGTCTAAATCTGCCAAATACTGAAGGCCTTCACATCTCACTGGCAGCAGGTCGTACTCTGGGAAATGGCTAAAATTTCCAGTGATACCACGAATTACCCCCCACTACCTCTTCCCTTGCATCTTTTCAACACCTGCATCCTTATTCAGCCTTTGACAACCTTCTGCTGCTCCCAGCTCCAGTAACAATCTCATCTGTCTCTCTCTCAAGTAACCAATTTTCTATGGGCTGTGTCTACCTTAGGAAGAGAGCCTTTGAAAATCTAACAGCTGACTACTGACATGCTTTGGATGGTCCTGTTTGCAAAATGAAGTGGACCCTCTTTGCTTCATCCAGTTGCATCAGCTGGTCTAGTGTTAGATATTGCCTGTCCTTGCAGATGGAGGAGGGAACTATTAATCATAAAATAGTATCCATTTTAATAATTGGCTCCACAGTGTTACCCCAGATTTCTCACCCAATAATAAAAGCTCACCAGATTTCAGCAGCACCTCCATTTACCAGCAATGTAAAGAACAGCTTTCTGTTAGTAGCTTGAGCCACTGCCTCTATGTTTTTATACTACAAGCAACTATGCAAACACCAGCCCACCCTAGAGAAATTTGGGGAATATTGGAAACCTCACAGCCTTTCACAGCGGTTCAGCACAATGCCATTTCACTCGGCCCTTTCTGTCATTTGATACAGGGTAAATATTCAGTGTTCAGTGGCCTCCACACACACATTTCCACCTGTGTGGCAGGCCGGTGCTCGCCTGCTGGTTTGTAACGTAAAACATGTGGGAATACTGAAAATCTCAAGAGGTCTGTCTTACACTTCCTGTTCTTTATTTACCTTGCTGTGTTCAGTTTGTTTTTCCATTTATATTTAGTACAGATAAAAGCGGGGCAACCAAGCTCATATGTCTTAGTGAAATAATGGGAAGAGCTGGATACGAAAGCCATCAAAAGGCAGGATGAGGCACATCCACCGCCCATACAAAGGACAAAACTTTAAGCCAGCTTTGAACCATAATGCGTACAATCAAGTGTTTTTTTCCAAGCCTCCATAAGCAGGTGAAAATCTCTCACGCATTCAATCCTCACAGGCTGAATAGGTTTGTTATTTTCAGTCAAAGTGTTGGGGAACAGCATGATTAGGAGACCACTTTGATCACACCATGTAAAATCCTGCTTTTGGGGCTGGGCAATTACAGGGTGCCCCTTGCGGAGTACGCAAGGTAAAGCTACCTGCAAGCCCCTGGTTGGTTCATTCGGAGCCAGGATCAGGATGCACTCCAGTTTGATGTGTCCAAATAAAGTATGACGGGACTATTAGAGGACCTTTGTCTGTGTTTGTATAACGAGGGTGCTCATTATTTCACAACTCTATCCACATGTAAAGCCATGCCGCCTTGCACCATGCTCTGTCTCCTCTGCCCTACAAACACTGGCCCCAGATGGTGACCAGACTTGGGATGAAAATGCCAGAAGTTTTGAAAAGAAACACAACAGAATGCTGGACCTGTACATTCAAAAAGCATATCAATGAGTAATGAGTTAGCATAGCACCATGCATAGTCAACTGAACACATGCACCATACTTACTGAGACACTAGTAAATATCATAAGTATCTAAAACACTTAAACATGGAGAATACAATTTAAAAAAAAACCCACAACTCAGCTAACTCTTTAGAAAAGCTCTAAAAATACTGGAATAACAGTACAAAATAGAGCAAGGGAGTAAAAGGAAAGGCATTTCTCAGTTCAAAAATGTAATGGTTAGAGATACCACCTTAATGTTCCCAGCCACTGTCCAACAAATGAACGAAACAAGAAGACAATGTTTGATTTACTTCTACTGTTGCAACAATGAAGCTTTGGAACCATATGTTCATCATCCCAAAAATAAGCTCAGTGGTCTGGCAGCACTTCAAGACTGCAACCATAAATGTCAATGTAAACACATATTTGTGTAAGGATGGTAGATAAGAGGCACTTATTTTGGGGACCTAACATGTGAGTATCCATCAGGAGTTGATACCATCTTGTGACATTGCAGGTCTCTCCCGTGATTATAAATCACCCTGCAACAGCTCAGCCAACCCACCCAGGGAAAGAGCAAAGCTGGGCTGTCAGTGAGACTCTGCAGATTGGATCAAAGCATGGGGCTGCCACAAGCCCTTGGTTTATCGTGCTCCAGACTAACAACCATCTCCTGGGCACATGCAGGAGTGGGTGTAATCATGAAGGGGATGGACCCAAGATGTCATCATATAACACAGAAACCACAACAGGGGCTGCTGATCGGAAGGGGGGACAACAGCCCCCACAGCAATGTTTACTCTGGTGCACACCATCTTGTGGTGTACTTCTATCATGACAAAAATCAACTGTCTGGTTTTAAAGTACAGTTTTGTGCATTGGCTACAGGCCATAAACATCTCATGAACAACTTCTTTTTATCTTGTTACTATTTCTTTACATAAAAGCAGGAGTATGAGACTTTAATTAAGAGAGGCACTTTGTTAGACAAGGCACGGGGCAGACACACAGTGAAGGACTACCATGAGAAACTTATAGCCAAACATGGGACAGTATGGGGTGTGCAAACCCAGGCAGCAGTGATGGGGACAGTGAACTACAATGATAAGACACCATGACAGAATTAACTATGCACACAGCACGGTGACTTTCCTTCACCTCTCTATCCTTTTCAAAGGAAATTAATACCTTTCAAGAGGATGTTTATTTCTGACAAATGATCTCAGGATTTCTCCGCAGGCCAGAATTGTCCTCTCAGTAACAAACCATTAACCCCTTCCTGAGACTATCTAGAATTACTGACCAAAAAAATAAAATGAAGAAGAATAGGCCCCTAGCAAAAAGGTGTCTGAGCTCTGCTAAAACACTAACTATCCCCAGGATACAGAGTTGTGCAGATGCAGAGCTTTATGAGAAACCCCTGAGAACTTAAGGAAAACTCTACCACATAGAAAAAGAGGGACTCGGTAACAGCAATGATTCTGCTTTGCCCCACAAGCCCCTATGGCAGTTTCTACCCATTAGGGCTTGTGCATCCATGGGCAGATTTTTCCACTAACTTCAGTTTCACTTTGAGCTTTTTTTGTCAAGATATTCAACACTTCTGCCTTTGGTGACTGTTACACCCAAAGACACGACCCACCTGCAGTGAGCTGGAAGTTTTTTTAGTAGGATATTTCGTCTGAGGTCATTCCTGCTCCAGCTGTCACCAAAGGTAGTTTTATGGTGTTTCACAAACAGAGCAGAGTGGGACTTTTTACAAGGTGTGTGTAGGCTTTCCGTTGAACCCTGACTGTGGCATTCCTTTATCAGGGGCAGGGGGGAAACGTGCTAAACCTTATAACACTACGGTAAATTAGGGATCTGACTGTGCCTTCCATGGAAGGTAAAGTGCAGTCAACAGCTTTCCGTGCTGGGTAGAGACCCCACACCTCTCAGGTCCCCCAGTACTGTTGCCCTTTCCCCCAAGGCACAGCACATCAGACACATGTAGTTGTATAGGAAAGCAGGCATTTGGGAGGTTTGGTCCCTGCTCCTCTCCTCACCTTCTGAGGGAAGGGGCAACTCAGCATGACTTTTGTGTCAGCCACATTAGTTCTTACTCTGCCCAACAAATGCGCAGCAGGCCACCATCAAGGAGTTTGGCCATGTAGTAGGAGTCAATAGATGATGTGGTGAGGATCGATAGTGCCTACTGGCAATGCACGCAAGACCCATGTATGTAGGCCCTGATTTCTAGGTACAATAGTCTAACTCCAGGAAATCTAGTTCAAGGGACAATCCCAGGCTCATCTGGCAGCAACCGTTGAGCTGGGATAGGATTTCACTCCTGGGCTCCTACATGTTTGCTATGAGATGCATTCGTGTTTGCAGAGGTCACCGGAGAAAAGGCTTTGTATGTCACCAACAGAAATAATTTTCAGGAATGTGTTGTGCCGTCTCCTACCAGTCAGGCCCCAGCATGAACACACAGAAATGAGCAATTCTGCCCGTGCTGCAGGTCCCTGCTTGCGAACCAGGGCTGGCACGGCAACTGCTCAGGGGAGCTTCATAAAGTGGAGTGGAGGATGGGACTGTGGGGATTTGCTTTGAACCCCTGAGTCACACTACACTTGGCTCAAGTCAATGACTCACTCCAGTGAATGCTAAAGTCATCCATTATTTTTTTCTTAAACAATAAAAGTAACATTTTATGTATCCAGAAAGGGTAATAAAAATGTAATGGACCCTCTGTGAGCCTAAATCAAAACCCAGTGAAGGCAATAGAAGGAGCTCTGTAGTTTCCACACACTTTTGATCATGCCTCCTTTACTTCAGTTTTTTCTTCAAGGGACCTTTCCATTTGGCATGGAGGAAAGATCTTTCTTTTTTAGCATTAATCTCCACCTCTCCCTGAAGCAGTCTCATCTGCCACGGTGCTCTTCAGAACAAGAAAAAAAAGATTAATTCCTTCTTTTCCTCTTAATGTAAAATGCAGTAATATCTTAAGTCAGGACATCAAAACATCACTATCACTAAGGAATTTTAGGAAAAAAATCAGATCCAAACCTGTGGGAGGTAAGGATTACCCCAGGCCTGGAGGGAAGGGAAAAATTCTTTATCTTAATGACAAAAAGCTCTTCTAATCAGTAAAGTTTACATGATATTAAACATAGGATAGTTTTACCTTCTTTTGGGATGTCACAAACAAAAAAAATCCCACAGAATTAAGAAAAAAGAAACATTAAAGGCTCATGAGTACAGTCAGGTCTGACTGAGTTATCCAAGTACTTTCTATTTATACCCTTTGTTAAGGCTGTTAGTAAGCGCTTGGGGCCAAGGCCTCCTTTACTGTAAATAGGAAAGTTCTGCAGCGGTACGAGATGCCCCTGACTAACACATACGTGCCAGATATGCCTCAGTAAAGCTTCTTGCATACATGACTATAACTTTTCAGCTAACCTATCCATTTGAAAAAAAGGAAAAATATCTTTTTGTGAATGCCACTGCATATTTAGCTGTTGATTTCTAAAAGGAATAAGGTACATAAATGTCTGAGAAAAAAATAGAGCTTTGAGCCTTATACCCTTTAATTTGGAGTGGAGCTGCTAAAGTCGTAATTGAGCAGTACTGGATGTTACCAATACGCTTCTCTATTCAGTCTCATCTTGCTGCAACCCAGGTATTTTCAAGTAGGGCTGGAATTTCATGAAGACTTCTGCAAGGGTGTGAAGCATTAATTAATATTTAAAGGATTATAATGAGGGGCAGGTGCCTGCAGCCTGCTTCAGAAGATCTTCTCAGCCAGCAGGACAGAGTAAGGGATTGACTTCCAAAATGTGGCTTGGTCAGGACCACAGTCGTTTACACACCTACTGCAGAATTTCTCTTACGTGTGAGTTGTACACAGGTTACAGCTTTCTCCTTCGGCTCTGAAAGAACATGGTGTTGGTTAGCTATTCTTAACTTCTTATTAACTACCTTTTGTACTATATTCCTTACTCGTCTAGGTCAAGGCAATCTTGGGTTAACAAGTTTATAATTAAAATGTAACATCAGTATACATAATTAGGATCAGCCCAAGCATCTGACCCAGCCTTGAATCCATGACTCTGGCTGGCAGCCTTCAAAAGGATTATTCCCTTTTCTTCAGGAGATGTCTCAGTTTTTTTTCTTTAAAGCTGGGTTTTAGCGGGGCAGCTTTCCAGTCTGTGTGGCTTCCCTTCCGGACCTTTTTCAAAAAAGCCCTTTAGTCCCTTGCTCTGTGGTTTCTTTCACATTTGAGACAAGCGCTGTTCTAAAACCCGCATGTTAGAATTTGGGATTAAAAATAGCCACCGCAGACTGGTTAGCATGAAGCAGCCATTCATAGCGCACAATAGACGCCGCTGCAGCCCACGCCAAGTTCTCAGCCCGCGCGGAGCAGCACAGCCCCACCGACGGGCACGGTGCTGTGCCGGTGCCTTTCCCAGACAGTCTCAGCCCTTTTGTCTCTTCCCATCCGACAGCCTTGCAAAGCTCGCAAAGTATGTCTGCTCTTCCAGAGGAGTGCCACAGCACTCTGAGAAACCTCACTGAGGCTTGTGTTCAATAACTGCTAGCAAATTTCTAGGTTAAGCTCTTCGAGCCAGCATTAAACGCTGACTTTCAACAGGCATAATCTGATACCACAGTGTATTTCACAAGATCCCTGTGAAACTCTGCAACATACCATTACATATGAATAGTTCCAGCAAATTTAGAGAAACACACAAAATTACTAAGAGCTGATATGCAAAAGAACAAAATTCCTTCTTCCAGATTGGCCATAAATATTAGTTTGAGGCTGCAAAGCCTTTAACACACCTTAAACCCTTCAATTTTCCTCACAGGATTGTTTCAGAGCAATCAGTTCCCTATTTATGCCCCATGCACATCCCAACTCTTTATAACTATGCCTCTTCTATATACTTCTTACCTCTTCCCCTGACCAGGGCTCACCCCCTTCACTTCATTACCTCTCCCACCTTACCCTGCCTCTTCCCTCTACTCCAAAAATCATTAACTCTTCAGTATACCTCAGTCCCCCAATCTGAGACGTTGTTGCCATGATTTGCAGAGTTTAAAACAGGCATATCACTCTGCCCAACCACAATAAAATAATTTTAGAGTCATTTTACACGTGAGCCAAAGCAACAGCAAAAAGTCCTATTGGGCTAAAAGGTGAAGCTGGAAACACCTCCAGTCCTTCAGTTGGTAGGGCCTTACTACTGGCTTCAGTAAAGGCAAGATCAAATCCCAGGTCCTAAGCAGGTCCCTAATCCAGCCTTCCTGTCAAAGCACAGCTATTGCTAATGCTAGGTCAGGTGTGCCACAGCTTCAAAATCTCCAAGGATGATGGCTCCCTGGGTCCCTGCTCCACTGCTGCACTGCTCTCCTGGTGAAGAAGTTTTTGCTTATACCCAATTTGAATTTCCCCAAAGGCAGTTTTGGGCACTGCCCACCGTTATTCCTTTGCTGTATCAGAGAGCAGTTTGGCTCTGTCATTTCTGTAACTCCCCGTTGAGCAGCTGGGGGCTACCAGCCTGAAGCCACCTCTTCAGCAGAGCACACAGGCTCAGCTCTCACAGGTCCCAGCGTCTCCTCAAGGCTTCTGACCACCTTAGGAGCTCTGCTCTAGAGCCTCTCCAGTTCATCCGCATCCCTCTTGAACTGCGGAGCCCACAGCTGGGTGTCCAGTGCTAAACAAAGGGGAACACAGGTTCCCCTTGATCTGCTGGCCACATTACCATTGCTGGAACCCAGTGGGCAGTTTGCTTTCTTTCCTGTGTAAGTGCATTATTGGCTAATATATTCAGCCTAGTGCCCATCACAATCCTGGGTCCTTTCTCCCAGGGTGGCTTTTCAGCCAGTCAGGTCAGCTGGTGTGGGGGGTTACCCTGCTCCACGTGCAGCGCCTTGCACCCCTCTGTTGAACTTTGTAAGGTTTCTGTCAAGCCAAACCTCAAAATCCTTTACATTCCTTTTGAACCATATCTTTTCCATTTAGCACATCAATCCCTCCCTCTAATTTAGTGCTATTTCCATACTTTCTAAAGTGTGCTCCGTCTCCTCAAGCAGAGCCGAAAATATGACCAGTGTTAGGGTCAGTATGAATCCCTGAGCTACTCGTGTCAGCCCCTGAGGTACTTCACTTCTTAGTCACCAAACGGACTTTGAGCCATTGATTAACACACCTTGAGCCTGGTGGCCCATACCATTTTTAACCCATTTAACAGTCCATTTTTCCAGCTGGAAACAGGTACACCCTGTTTTCCCTTAGCCTCATTCTCTCTGCAGCTCTTCTTCCAGGCAGAGCAAAAGAGGGTTTTCACTAATATGATGCTATGCATTTTAATTAAAATTACTAGTTCCCAGAATTGAGGAATTTTAAAGATAAGAGCATGGTGAAAATTGATGCTCTTGTCACTACGTTAAGTTGCATCCACTGAGGTCATCTTGGAAGCTTTGACTACAGCTCAGAAACATCTTTTACATTTTACATAGAGGAGGGAGTTGGCAATGCAGAGACTAAGAAGAGCCAATCCTCCTGGCCCCGCAAGCTACATATGCAGCATATACATAAGCAACAGCTTCATATGGCTAGGAGCCATCAGGCACAAATCACCATACGCAGCCCCGCAGAAGTCAAACCTCTGGGAGGAGGTCATAGGCAGGAGGCACCAGGACCCCATCGGAGACCCACCACTCCGTTCCAGAGCAAAACTGGCTTCCAGCTGGCTTCCAGGGGGAGCTGGCAGTGTCTCTCTTCAATTAAACAATTTTCTGATTTCATTGTTGAAGTCTCTGTCCCTCATTTTTAACTAATAGCTCTGTTCACTCAACTTCACTTTTATAATGGGATAATAAACTTCTGGGGGAAAAGCCATGCATTTCAGTCTCTACTGCACTAAACATAAAAATAAAATAACAGTGCGTGACTGTTCTTTAGTGGCTTTTAAATTCTCAGGAAATGAGCTCTCCATGAGCAGGTAAGGTGGGGGGTTTTGATGACAACTTATGAATCAGATGACACACAAGGGAAGCAAAGGGAAAGAGAGAAAAATATCCTCCTAATCTGTTCTCAAACAGATTGTCAAAATGTGCTGCTGCTGAAGCCAAGTATTTTAAAATTTAAATGACTGGGTACAAGTCTGGTTCCAGTGTGGACTGACAGCATGTGAACCCCTGCAAGCTGAAACACAGCAGACAATACAAGGAACAGCACTGTGTGTCTCCCACAGCCACCATCCAGGTGGGAACAGATGAGTCAGCAGGATGAGTCTTTGTGCATTCTTCTGCTCACACAAACAAGCTTCCAAAAAGCAAATTCCAAAAAGGCAGTTAGTCATAGAAGACATCAGTTGCCAATGCAAAAACATCAAATTCAGGATATTTGTCTTTCTCTGCAGTGGCAAGGGACATTGACCCCATGTTATGGCAGTAAGGTGGCCTTGACAGACCATCAATGCTAAAAAGATTATATTAATATCCAAGTATTATAAAAGAATTAGCCAAAAAAACCAAACAACTCATTTAAGGGTCTGGCTGCTAACCTTCCACATGAAAAAGAGAAATTTCCCAGGGACAACACCACTTCCCACAGGACATGTGGACCCTGTAAGTGACTTCATTGACCTAGGGGACTGGGGAGAGAGGAACCCTCACCTTTCAGCAGTCAGTGGTTGAACTCCTTGAGTTCACATGTACCAGGACTCCCAAAGGCAGCAGCTGTGGAGGGGCACAGGACCATCGTGGGGTGCTTCAAGGCATCTCTCAGCCCAATCCTGTGGCTTCCCAAGCACCCTCCACCCTGCACTGGGCACTCACAAGATCCACAGGCTTCACCTCATTGTAAAATAATACCTGAACAAACAAATGGCACCACATTAGCTTGTGACCTGCAGGTTGCAGCTCAGTCCAGGCTGTCTTTATTGGTCAGCATTGCAATGCACACATTTGTGTACAGGAGTAGAAGCTCGCTGCTATGAAATATTAAAACTAAGAAAACATTCTCTGCATGATTTCTCCTCAGATAAATAACCTAGGTACAACAGAAATGCATTCAGGGCTTGATCCCACACTGGTTACTCAGGCAGCCAGAAGTCACTGAAAGTTTTCTCGAATAAAGGCTACAAGGATAGTGCTTTAATTTCCCCCCCACCTCTGGTATGTTACTATGGTCTGTTTTTCTGTAAGCACTCATTCATTTTGTTTTCATTCATGCCCATCTGTGACCACAAAGATGCAGAGAACAGTTCATGAGAAGACATGAATACTAAAATCAGACTCAATTCCTCTGGTGTGGCTTCAGAAGTGAAAAATTAAAGCCTCCCTTTGGGAACTTTTCATGGTGATTATTGTTATAATAAACTATTAAGTGATGGAGTGGTTACTTGATACCTATGGAGACAAAATCCAGTCAGACTGACTGCTAAAATCGTGGACTTTTTTCAAATATTAATGTGTCTTCACGGGCACTGAGCTTCTAACATCCCTGAGGTGCAATAACCAGGTGATTTATGGTGGCAGCACAGAGTTGCTTGCAGGTAGACTTTGTTGACATTTGAGATCAGCTGTACAAAGAAAAGTTCTTCTAACATAAATTGAAATTAGTGTTAAAAAGAGAGGCCAAAACTGACAGAATGTACAATTCTTACAATCCTACCTGGTCTTCCACTGTGTAAAAGGGATCTTAATGATTATAACAGAAATTTTCATGAGAGAAATAATTTGACTTGTTCTGTAAATCAGCTTGCTTGATTCATAATCCCTCAGATATCTCTCAGACAAGGGACCTCCCGGGGCAGCGCTGTGCTTTTGTTTGCCCTGCCGTTTGAACTGACAGCCTGACCAAGAGTTAGTACTAAAATGGTAATGAGAAGATCTTATTTACACTCTAATGGAAAAGTATTTCACCATGTGATAATAATAAAATAATAGAAATATCATAGGGTTGTTAAACCTTCTGTAGAAAAGCCTACTTTTAAAAATTATTTTGTAATTCCCTTAAACCCTTCTGCAATCCTGTAGTAGAGATACAATTATCTTTTAATCTTTCCAGGGACTGAAACCCTCCAGAAAAAAATCACAGCCTGTTACACTGAAATCACTTTCCTTTTTCCTCACACCATTGACTTGTGTTTGGACACAAGTGTTTTAACAGTTGGACGTGATGATCTTATAGGTCTTTTGCAACCTAAACGATTCTATGATTCTATGACATCGCTCTGCTGTTCGCTAAAGAGGAGGGCACCATGAGGACAACATAAAGCTGATGATGTTTTTATTGGTGCACTCAGCACAACATGAAGAGCAGAGAGTTTACCCTCTTGATGGTTGATACTGGCATGAAAAATTACTTTTTTTCTTTTTTAATTAAAATAATTTGGCATCAGTCATCCAGTGCCAAGTCTGATAATACAGTGCAGGAAATAGCTTCCCCCAGCTCCTGACAGCGTGCCACAGCTCTGCTCGAGAGGTAGCCCAGTCACTCCTGGTTGTTTCTCATAGGAAAGTGTCAGTCAGCACAAATGTCTGTAGGACTGTGCAAGAAATTATGCAAGACAAAAAAAAAAAAAAAAAGTTTTCTTATCACTTCACGAAAGCTAAACTACATCTCTAAAAGGAGTCCAGTAGCAATCATTTCTTGGTTTTGTTTTTATCAGTATTGAAGACATAGACAGGTGATTGGCTTAAACTGCACAGAAAACACGATGAGATCCATCAGAAAGAGAAGCAGTATGATTTCCCTTTAAGTGACGATTAGAAACACATTAGATCCAGAATAGTGCATACAGTTGATGCTGCCTCTGGGCTATTTGCAGCCAGCTTTCAACCTGTATTACCCATATTTTAGTGCATGACCTCCCACCAGCTGCCTTCCCAGAGCCTTTGGTTATCTCACACAAGAGACGCTTGAGACCACCACCTGTGGTGAGATAAAGTAAAGGTTATACTGATTTCAGACTCACGCTGCTGCCTGGAAATGCTGTAATCAATGGAGTGGATTAAATCTACTCCAGGGAGTACAGAAGATGCTCTAGGGTTACTTGTTCACCCTTTTCCTCTAAGTAGTGTTGGCCAAATTCTTTTTACAATTGCCTTGTTGTTTGCCTCTTACACCTGGCTCTTGCTTCTGATGGACACCTGCCTCTTGCCAGCCCCAAGTGTGCTCACCCGTTCCCAGCGAAGGGGAGCCAGCAGGACCACTCATATTTCTGGATGGCTGAATACCAGCCAGGTCTCACTTTAGCCTGTAAGCATGAAAAACCCACCTGCCTGAGTCTCACCTAAATTTTCATTCCAACTATTTGTAAGGTTTATAAATTATCCCAAGAGGTTAGTGTTGAAACAAGACTTCTTAAAAGCTACACTTTTTTAAAAAGGTAGGATTTTACTGTGTATTCACCAATAATACCTTCCTTACCTGGGTATTTTACAGGGAGGACTAATCGTCCCATATTGCTTGAAGATTTTCCTGGCTTTATGCTGCCGCATGCTACATCTTTTACAAGTGAGCAGATAGATCTATTGTTGTGAGCTGTGTTTGCAGAAACACTCACTGAGTGGGCTGTTCACTATTATCTGGTTGCCACAGCAAAACCATGGAAAGGTCTTCCCAGAGGGAGCTCCAAAAATCATACTGTGCGCAGCATGATTTGGGGCTGTTATTGTGAGTTTCTTAAATTTTTATAAGGGAACAAAACCACATTGTGAACCACAGAACCTTTCTTACTGAACCCCAACAAAGCCTTGTTTTTGGAACAGCTCCTAAAACTATCTCATCAGGTCTAGAAGGCAAAAGAAACAATTGTTAAACATAACAACACAGAACTGCATAGCACTGATCTCCTTTCTACAAGCTGGATTTTCCAAGCATGTCATGAAACTGCAGGTGGATGTGGTGGGGTCTTGATGAACTGATAATCTGGATGCTATTAACACAGGCCATTCTGGGAGCCCCTCTCTGCTGTGGTCTCCGTAAGGTGCCAGCACACCCAGGATTCTCCATTCACACCCATCTTAGCCTATTAAAATTGTCTGAAAAAAAAAAAAATGGGGCAGAGGTAAAATAATCTTTCCTGACATAGAAAAATTACTGCAAATTCACCTGGGAGATAAAAATAAGTGAAAATTTATCTGAGAGGCTCAGCAAAGCCTAACTTGCAGCAAAAGGGAAGAGAATGAAGTGTCTGAATTTAAAATAACTTTGTGTGCAAACTGCTGTTCCAACAGGAGTTTTTGAAGAGTAGCAGGCAGATTATTAGGACAAAAAAAACAGGAAGAAATCTTATACCACTAAGCTAAAGCAAAGAAACCTGAACTTCAAACCACAAATACTTGGCATTTTTTGAAAGGAGGAGCAATATACTAAGGCTTTCCTCAATTTCAAAGAATTTTGCTATTTCAGACAAATTTTTATTCTCTACCGTTACTGAGGAAAGAATCCTACCTCTAATTTACCATTCAGATGTACTACCTAGGACTGAGTTACTCACCTGATGGGATGAAAATGGGTACTGAATCTGAGCCTCATCTGACTTAAAAAGGCACATCTACTCACACTCTTAGGTGAAAAACAAAATGAATGAAGAAAGTACCAATGTGTCTCCAGCAGCAGAAGTTCTTCAGGCAACCAAAATGTTGCTCTATAGATTTGCTACCTACTTAGACAAGATTGTCCATAATTCATATTTTCCAAAAATTGCTAATCTGTCTGTCACATGTAGGAACATAATATATCATGTCTTCTAAATATTTTGCATAGCCTTAACAGGTGGGACATTCCCTACTTGTATTTCTTCTTCCCTTTCTGATTTTGCTTACTGCAAATTTTGTGTTCATAATGTCTAGGTCCCTTTAAAGCCGGAGAAAAAGAAAACTTTTTCTCCCTTCTTTGTCTCCTGTGATGTGATGTGATTTGCTCATAGCTTTTCCTTCTCCACAAGGTTTAACATGGATTGATAAAACACAGCTGGTCGTATGGTCAAATTGCAAATATCATTGCATGCCAGCTAAGGGGTGAACTTTAAACTGAAAATGGAAGAAATTCAGAGAAATGTGCATTTCAAAATGTGGATTATACTCGGACATTCTTTTTATATTCTTGATTCAGAACCTCAGCTTTTACATTTTTGTTCATTTCGATCTCCAGTGATCATAAACATACACACAAATTCTGTCTTCATGCAGCATATAGAAATACATATGCTTACTGTTACCGTTATTACCTTATCTGCTTTTGGGACTACTCTCTCATGTCTGCTGTTCCTTTCCCCTTGTCATATGCTTTCTACTGTGCATTTTCTCCCACATTTAAGGGAATTGTGTAACCTTTTCTACTGCTGCCCTGAATCTCTCCCATTCCCTCTTCTGTCTGGCCATCCTGGCTCTGCTCTTTCTTCAAATCAAAATCTCTTTTCTCTCATGCAAAATCACACTGTACCTGGCTCTTCTTTTGATATTTTGTGTTTTTCATTATGTGCTGTTGGCCAACATTATCTTCAGGAAACTGGTCCTTCTGCTCCCTCTTCAAACATGCTATCTGACAACCAATTGGGAACGATGAGCTGCTGATCTTGCCATCATCACTTTGCACCATTTCTTCCTTCATTTTTCTCTCTGCTCCCACTTTTTCTTCCTAACTCTCCCCCTGAGATGTTCCTTGCATTCCCATCTGTGGTTTCACTAGGACAAAAAGATAAGTCATTCAGGGTGCATGTTACTGACTGCAAAGATGACATTACTGACAAAATTAATCACACTTTCAATGTCTCACCCAACTTCAGAGGTCTAAAAGGTATCTGTCTCTTCTAAGGTAAGTAAGTGAGATGAATCCCACCCTGGTTGTGAAAAAACTGTACCAGTAAGAGGAAAATTGTTCACAGCATTATGTCCCTTGCTCTCTTGTACAGGATAGCTATAACTCAGGTTATAAGGGTTATATCATTTAAAGGTATATTAATGCATCTCTCCCAGAAACTCTTGAAAAAAACTCTGTGATCCATGGCAGCTCTTGGTACAACTCAGGAGATGTAATTGTTTAATGGGCTGTCCACACTGGGAAATGAATTGCACAAACACAGAAGACCATCACATCCCTCACCAGGCTATACTCCAAGCACAAGATTCCCTGGCTTTGCCTTTATTGTCTATTAAAGGAAAATATGCATTTGAAAAACCAAGAAAACATAAAAACCTACCAAATTAATTAAAAAATGAAGTCATTTCCTGTCACATTCTTTTTCCACAAGGAGGAAATCCAGTAAACAACACGGCAATGGATATGTAGCACTCATATACCTCATGGTGAGGGCACTCTGTAAGAGACAGAAGCAAAGTGAAGAGCAATCCTATGTTGGCACGGTATGTACAAGATGACATTTAATGTCAACAAATAATTAAGCCTGAGTAGAGATTTATTGCTGGTAATGATGACCAGCAGCATTGCACCACATCGTGTCTTTTATTTTTGGAAAAAAGAAACATTATCCACCATTCTTTCCTTGCATCACACAGTTTCAGTTATTAAATACACATTTTTCAACTATATTAGTTGAACTGTTAACTGTTGACATTGGCTTCAGAAATACCTCAGACTTACGGGAAAAAAAACAGGAATTAATTGTATTCACTATCGTTCTGATTGATTTGGCAGCTTTCAGAGATATAAAAAGTAGCAAGTGTATACAAGATGCTCTCATCTTTTCTTATATTTGGATTTTCAACTGACAAATATCTCTGAGTCCTTAAGCCAATCCTTTGCTCTTGCAGGTAGAAGTATCATATAAACCATTTCAGAAACTTCCAGCTCCATCGTAAAAGTCATTCAGGTTTTTCATGATTTTTCAGAGTTAAGCACCTCTTGGGGTTAGGAATTTGTTCCAATTTTCCAGGAAAAAGGTATTCATTGTATTCACTTGACCTCCATTTACATACGTTTAACTTTAACAGGGCGGGGGGGGGGGGGGGGGGTGTCTCTCTCTCTTTCACATATTTATGGATTGATCTCTCCCAAGCTTTCAATGTTTTAGACTAAGCAGGACAATTTCTTTTAGACCTTTTGCATAAGATGCCCCTTTTCTTAATGATCTTTATCAATCCTCTTCTACAGCTCATCTCTGAATGTCCATGACCAGAAGTGAACATGGTATCCCATTTTAGGTGTCTCCAGCACCTTCTGCTCTGATTCTAATAGATAATAAGTCAGCTGGAAATATTTCCTCTAACATCTTTTAGGACAGCTTTGCCTTTAATGTTTTTCCTTGGATCTAGCAGATTAGCACTACATGAGCATCCCATGATTGATATATGAACCCACACAAGCAACAAATTCCCAGCTTATTAGCAAAAGTGTTAATTAGTCTACAAGAACAGAGGTTTGTATTTTGTCCAGTTGAGTTTCACCTCTTCTATAATTCTTGTCTGCCAGGGCACCCAGCTCTTCCTGGAAGATAATGTCATGCCGTCTCAGCTTCAAGCGACTACAAAATGTCATCAGCACACACTTGTTTTCTGCCCTGTGGTCATTAATATAAACACATTGCACAGTGTCACTGCCCAGACACTGCCTTTTCTGTGAGTGCTCCCTCCAGCCTTGCCTGAGCGGGTGTTCACCCACCCTGGAACCCCTCTGCTCATCCCCAATCCTGCAGCATGACTGTGTTTCCCACACAGCTCAGTAAGAAACCTAAAGTACGAGACATATTGCATTTCTTCTTTTTTAGATAGGAGCCTATCTGTTTACACAGCCACTACACACCTTTGCCAAACCCATGCCACATTTTGTCCCATCCTCAATTTATTAGTACTGTAGCATACTAGTAGTAAAATTTCTCTTATTTTCTTTCCCACTGACTGTTACGACTTTACCTCATAGTCGGTATGATAGTTGGTATTGAAAATGGAATCTAAGTATTAATTTTATTTTGGCAACACATTTTATTATCCTTAACACTTATAAAATTCTCACTGCATAGCAGACACATTTCTCTTCCTATATGACTCAAGATCTTTCTTTTATTTGTTTTAATATCCTTTGCTAGGTCTGTCTCAGCTTGGCATTTGGCAATTTGCACTGCATTCCACCCCATTTTGAACCTTGTGACTGCTGATGGCCCTTTTTCTACTCTTTGAAATATCTCTCTTTTCTAATCTCCTTCTTAAGGCAGTTATTTATCTTACTGAATCTGGAGAGTTTCTCTGTAAGATTTTCCTCATGGCTGGAATACAGAATCCTGTCACTTCAACAAAGAAATTTGTGACTGCTCATACACTGGAATACCTGGACCCTGCTGTCATCAGTACCACTTGTCCTCCAGCCTACACCAGACACATTAGGATATCTCATAGTGCTTAACACAATCCATAGTAGTCTGCTTCTCCTTAACACTGTTATGCTATCTACCCATACCTGTTGCTCTCTCTGATACCCTTCTCTCACCCTTGAGATCCAATGCAGCACCACTACCCCAAGAATTTATTTGACCAAATGATTATGATTAGAAGTAATTGTGCATTATTCTATCCTTACCTTTATTTCTGTTTTTGTTGGACACTTTTTTTTCTTTAGTATCAAACCAGGAATGTTATTCCACTTTAGAATCATAGAATAGAATCGTAGAATCATTTAGGTTAGAAAAGACCTTTAAGGTCATCGAGTCCAACTGTAAACGTCACACTGCCAAGTCTACCACTAAACCATGTCCCTAAGCACCACATCTACACGTCTTTTAAATACCTCCAGGGATGGTGACTCCACCACTTCCCTGGGCAGCCAGGGAATGTTCCAATGCTTGACAACCCTTTTGGTGAAGAAATTTTTCCTAAAATCCAATCTAAACCTCCCCTCGCGCTACTTGAGGCCATTTCCTTTTATCCTATCACTTGCTACTTGGGAAAAGAGACTGGATGCTATTGGCCTTCCTGGCCACCTGGGCACACTGCTAGCAATAACTGCATCAACTACTCAAGTATTGTGTCTTCAATGTTAATGTCATCCCTTTGCAGCCAATTTCTTTATCAATTGCATAACCTTGTTCACCTGACAACCTTCCTTCTGTTCCTGTATCCGTCCTAGGAAGAGACATCAAAATTACACAAGTGTTCCCTAATCTAAATAGCTTTCACAATCATGCCTGCCTCATTGGTAAAGTGAGGCCATATTCTGGATACTCAGATAGATTCCCTCCTTTGGAAAAATCAATAATGCATCTCAGTAGCAGAACAGCCCTGAAACTGAGCCATCTAAAGGTCCTTCATTACTTTGATATGCAAAGCCCTCCTGGAGCTTGGCAGAATTTTGTTAAAGAGCTACCATTGCTTAAAGCTCCCCACCCATCCAGGTAGGGCTTCTTAGTTCCTCTCCAGCACAACCTTGCTGTGTTATTTGTTCCCTTTTTACTCAGCAGCTTTCTTTTTGTATGTGTTTTCTTCTTTTTCCTGGTCCCCACAGAATCCTTTTCAAACTTGCATCCACATGTTATAGCTTCATTCCAGGCACATACACACCTCTGGATCTGCAGACAAGGCCATTGATTTTTTGCAGTGAGGCCTTCCCATTCCCACAGTTCTCCCTCTCCCTTGTGTTAGTATGAATTTGCAGGTCTGTTTGTTCTCTCCTCTGTGACAACACCCCCCTTTTGTGCTAAGGAAAAGGAAGGCTAAATTAGGTAAAATAGTAGAACGGAACATGGAAATCTGCTTTGTGATCATAAACAGTCAAAAGCAACATATGCTAGAAAAGGGTCTTGGGTACTGATCGTCCAATATCTAGGAAATCAGACTTGATAGCAACATCCATTTTACCTATGAGATTCCCATTGAAAAATTACCAATTACTGTTTTGGGGTAAGACTAATAAGAGATCTCTGTTAATCGTAATTGGCATTTAGGAACCTTAAAGGCAAGCTCCCTCCAAAGGCAGGGTTTGTTCTTCATTTGCCTTCACTCCAGCATAATCACACTTGCTCTAGTACATCCCTCCTCTGACACCTTTTTTTTCCCTTATGTTGTCTATACTTTCTATATTGTCTCTGCTGCTGTTTCACTTCCTTTCCCTATAGTCTTTCAGGTGCTACTATAGTCTATGAAAATTAATAACGTTTAACTTTTCTATAATGCTCAACACAGCTCTTCACATGTACGTAGACAGAATCCTACCACGAAACACAGGCTTTATTTTAAATTACTCTATGCCAGGCTGTGCCATCATTTTTCCATTGAATGACATCATCCAAAGAAATAATAAGACAGTATTTTAATTCTGTAACAAAGCAAATATAAAACATGGTTATTTCTCTAGGCAAAACAAAAAAATCTTAACACTACAGAACACAAACACAAAACTGATATGAGAAATGCAATTTCCACAATATACCAATGACTCTTCTCACGAACAAGAAACCCTTCTCCAGTACATGAATTGCCACCATATTTTTACAAAACTCTCAACAAAACAGCCTGATTCCAAAGTTATTTCAAATAGTGCTATCAAAGCACTTTTGTTAAGAACAATGGTTTCATCTTTCAGTTCCCCTATAGCTGCAACTGAGCAAATAAAGAATAAAAAAAAAAAAAAAAAAGGAAAGCTTTTGAGAATTACATTATATTTTTAAAGAGACAGCAATAATCTCAATTATATTCCCTGGATAAATTAACAAAGAAAAAGAATCTCCCCTCCTTCTTTCATTTCTCTTCACTTGACACCTCTTCAGGATGCTGATTTCACCATCTGGCTGTGATTTTTTATTCATGTCTTATGTTTACTAAAAAATGCAAAGTAAAAATGCACAGGGAATGGGAGACACCAGTATAAAGATCTCAGAGGGATTTTTCAAGCAACTACATTTTACTTTTTCCTGAGCTCCTTTTGGTTTTCCCTGTGGGAAAGATTCCTTATCTATATGTTAATATTTTCCATACCCATACGGCTAACCCAGAAGTTGGAAGCACCATTTTGAAGCGTGGCCATTTCTTCAGAAGTTGCCTGTGCCTCCAGACACTGTGCTTTCTGTTGACAGACCCCCTCCTGTCTCTCACACAAATTTGCTCAGGCAGGAGTGAACCCCTAGACCACCTACGTGCAAGCCCTGCCCTTTACATCCCAAAGGAGATTGTCCTCTGGTCAAGAAGTAACAACTCCTGAGCCTGCCTTATTTTTTCCCCTTCTTCCTTTTGTTTCTCTGTAGAGCAAAGGTAAGTACCCTTCATCTCCTCCAAGCCCAGAAGCAAGTTTAAGTAAGACCAGAAGGCAAATGTAAAGGAATTGCATGGAAGGAATAAAGTACGGCGACTTTGATTCCTCTGAAAAGAATGAACATAGTTATAAATGTATTATTCTTACCACTGGGATAAGAGCTCCAAGAATGGATCTGGAAAACTGGCTGAAGCGTTGAAAAAGTAATCTTCAGACACTTCTCATGTCCTAACACAAACCTGAGTAAGAGAGAAAGCTCACGCAGCTCCCTGTTACCAGCCAGCTATGCTTTGCATGAGCACCATGAGCTCAGCCAGTGATTCCCAAAGACTTTGGACTTCCAGGTGCCTCAGAAAGACCAATAGCCATTTTTCAGGATGGTCATGAGTTCTGAGCAGAGCTTCGTCAAGGCCTGAATGTTTAAGGAATTTAGCAGGACTTACTCATAAAGAAGACAGCTATGACATTAGTGCAAGGGTTCACTCCTGTTAGCTCCCTTGCCCCTCTATATATGCTGCAACTGCTCTAACTGCCAGTACCAGCAGGAATAAAAGTAACCACAGTATGATGCCATTTCTGTAAGCTCTGCCGGTTACAAGCATCTTAAGCAATCAATGAAAACATCTTAAAAAAAAACATGTACTGGGCATGCAAGTTTGAAAAAAAAATTTTTAAAAAAAGGAGATGGGTAGAACAAGCCTTTGGTACAGAGTGAATATCATCTGAGCAACACAGGAGACTTGCACCATGTAACTATATATCCAATGACAGAAAATGTAAACATAGACTGACATGCCTACCCCAACAAGGTGCAACTTTGAAAGGGTCCTGGGATCATGCAGGATAGAGCTTCAACTGTTCAGCTCATCAAAATGATGATTTAATTGGATTAGTAACTACCTCCATGGGGAACAAAAGCAGATGATGGAAAGCTCCACAGAAGTTTAACAAAGTTCTAATAGCTCAAAGTATACTAGACAAGTTAGAAAATAGAGACACAGATTTTTCATCAGAAAGCTGAGTAACTATTGAAAAATTAAACCCAGAGTTTACAGCTTTTTTTTTTCTGGGAATATTTCCATCATGATTTTTCTTTCCCAAAAGAAAGTCTCAAATAAGAATGAATTCAGGGAAGTCCTGTGACATGTGTTATGCAGGACATTGGTCTAGATTAGCACTATTGTCCCTTCCAACCTTATAACATATGAATCTCAAGGAAAAAAGTAAAAAGGAAAAAATAGCTCTCAACTAGTCACTCTAACTTTCTGACGAACATAATTGTCAACATTTCCAAACAAATAGAGCCAGTTGCTCTTTTCTGCCCTGAAAAAGCTCATAAAGCTGTTATTTGTTTGTGCAACAAATAGCTCTAGTGACCTGAAGATCTAAGCTGTTTCATTTTGCTGCATGGAGGTCCAGTGAAGATATCAGCTGTAGGAATGCCCCTGTCTTACCAATGCCAGAGAAAATATCATAGGAAAAGCACTGAGCTCATACTTTCTCCCAAGGCCATGGTTAGCTTACATCATGGATACTGTGTATCAAGGTGACTACAGTGGAGAAGTGATAGGGAAAAGATGAGGGAATGAACCTGATGAGATAACTCCAAAAGTCTGAACCCTTCAGTTACCTTTTGTCCTCCTCCAAACTGTCAACTTACAAAAACTTTTACAGTCTTCCCCTTCCCATTTTAACATCTCCTTTTTATCTGGAACCCACTATGGAGAAATATTTGTTGGTACTTCCTATAGGTGGTTTTGTGCTGGCACTTTACTACTGACGAAAGTGACAGGGCTGTAACTTAGACAACCTAGGAAATTATACACACACGAAAAAAGATTAATAGAATAAATTGGGTTGGAAGGGACATCTGGAGATCATTTTGTCCAAATCCCTTCTCAAAGCAGTGCTAACTTCAAATTTGGATTCAGAACCCTCTCCAGTCAAGTTCTGAATATCTCCAGAGGATGGAAAACCCACAATCTCCCTAGGCAGCCTACCTTTTCCAAAGTCGCTACAAATTTGCAGTCACTGCTTTCTTCTATCAAATATTTTCTAGTGAAATCTTATTAAAAATTTTGAAAGGATTTCAAAAACTTTAACACATGCATCCCATTTGTACCATGGCATGACTCTTTCTAGCTATACTGAAACCCCCATTAACTCTGTCCATGAAGCAACTGCAACACCTCGTAAAGTCTTGGGTAGATTTGGGTTGTCTGCTGAGCTGGGTAAAACAAGTTTCGAGTTTGTACTGCAGTCAGATTGAGTTCTTTTCACCCTGATGAAAAGCTGTTATGATAATAGTTACAGGAAAATGTACAGCACTTGGGCAGCTAAAAGAAGAAGATATGGAAAACTGAGCAGAAAGCTGGAGCTCTGAAAGCAACAGTGATTTCCTGATTTCCTTGTTGGAACAGAGCTGGAATGAAACAATTCTAGGCCAAGATTTTAGCGTGAGCTTAGCATCAGACTCGTGACACTGGCACTGAACCTCCCAGCTGGAATATGCCTACCTATTAGACTGTGTGAAATAAAATAACATTATGGCCAGGATTTTAAATATAGACACTCGGCACAGACCTCTGCCTTCAGATCTATTCATGTAGATGAAACAGCCTTTTTTTCTCAAGAACTGAGCACTCAAAACCATCAACCCCAAACGCAGCTGCTGGGAGCCATTCAGCATTTTTTCATACCTATTTATTTATTAGCCTAAATAAAAATGTCAGAGCCTAATATTAATCTCCTGATTATGGAAACTCTTGGCTTGTGCCTGTTTCATTTCATTTCCATCCCAACAAAGAAATAAATCAGTCGGACAATTCAAGTCTTTCTGATTATTTCAGAACTGGGAGACTATCAAATAACAGGGGAAAACAGTTTGAAAGGCAACCTGCACATGGATCACATGTAGGAAACCCCTGTCAGCTCCAGAAGAGGTAAAGTCTGTGTGCATTCAGGTAGGGGGAAATACAGCAGTGTTTTTATTTCCAAAGTGCAGGCAGTGAGAAATGGGAGACTCCTTCCAAATTTCCATGAAACTTTGAAAAACGTTTTGTTTGTTTGCAGGAGTCAGCTGAAATGCAACTGGTGCCAAAGGGAACCAGCTTTAAAAATCAGTAACGGCTTGATGCCTTACTCACATGCAACAGAGCTCGAGCAGAGAATCAGACAGAAGAGTGAATGCCAACTGGAAGCAGGAACCCATCCAAAACATTGCTGGAATTTATTCACTGATCATTACGGCCCCAGCACCTCCAGTAAACTGCCAAGTGTTCATTGTCTGAAATGGCCCAGACTGCAGAAGTCATTAGATGATGTTGGTTTTGTAATACCTTCTTGGAAAAATCAGAAGTTCTGTACCAGACACAGGAAGATATTTATCCTATTATAGAAGAGAAGGTAGCATATAACACAAGGAAAGAAGAAAATAAAGAAATGAGTTAGTCATTCCCCTTATTTTATCTTTCTATCGCCATATCCTTTCTGGTATTTCTACACCTCTTTTTAGTAAAAATGGCCTTAATGTACTTAATTTTACCTACTCATATTCACTGATGTGCTAAGGAGCTTACCGGCTCTATTCCTCCCACCCTAAATGCCAGCTCCATGTCCCTTTCTTCTGCAACACCTCTTCAGGCAGAAACAGCATTTGCTCAGACCATGACTGAGCTTTCCTTGCCTTTCCTGTACTGGGGAAAGAAGGTAAAATCTGGATCAAATCTGCTCATGGCTTCAGGAATTACAGAGTCAGACAGTGTGATTACAAAGCCTTTTCCTCTTTGGAAACCAAGTTAACAACTTACATGGAAGACTTTAAAAAACAAAAATAATGTATAATCTCAAAAAAGCTTCTGGGATAATGAGGCAGCCTGTAGCTAGCTCCCAAATGGTGTGCGGAAGAAGAAGATGCAAGGATCTGACATAAAGGTGACTGCATGCTGGACCTACAAAGATTTAGGTCATTTAGGAAATTTTCTGTAAAGGTGGGCCTGGTGTGAGGGGATTTGGGGATGCTATACCAAAAAGCTGCTTATGCTTCAGCTATAACAATAATCCTGTGTGAAGAGAAATGTAGAACCTACTGCTTTCAGGTGCCTACAAGGTACTGGTTAGAGGTAGCCCTGCTTGAGCACTGAACCTCATAAAATAAACTACTGGCAGCACTGTCCTAGTGGACAGTATATTCACCCCCTAAAGCCAGATATACCTGACTGGGAGCATCTTACAGAGTACCTCTCTCTCCATCCCTCCCATGTTTGCAACCGTGGCCCCCTCCAGCAGGGTTAGGTACATGAAAGGCCCAAACTAGCTCAAATCACCAAGCAGGGGCCAGAAGGGAAAATTTTGTTCACTTTGCAGAGCTACCCAAGCAGCAAGCAAAACCACCTGGGCCTGTTCCAGTTCCTGCTCTTGGACAGGTCTCCAGGCTCTCTTTCCCTGCTCCTTTCATGTGCATACAGTAGCCAGAATTTGTCACCTTGCGGGCATGTAATAGTTACCCATTCTCACGACACCTTCCTATGAATGTTTTTTATTTGTCCTTCTGCAATCCCATAGATCTATAAAATATGGTCAAAGCCAGGGGGTTCTTCAGAGGCTTTCTCTGAAAACTGAAAAAAAAAATAATAAAGTGATGAGTTATGGTTATTAAAATAAGATGTAGTACCGCCTTGCAGACAATCTCGGGCTTTGTTATTTCAGGCACTCAGCCAACAGAGAGGCAAAGCAATGAGCAAAACTGCAGAGTGCAAAGTCTAATTTGAAGAATAATTATTATCATTATGTTGCAAGACCACGTTCCCTCACTGGGACCTGCATGAGAAGTTTCAGGCTCTGACAGACATTTGGCAGTCAGGCTTGGAAGATAGGGATCTGCAAGACTCTTGCAAAAGTTACCAATTGCAAAAGAGACAGAGGGGTGGGAGGAAGATCTCTGGGTTTCAAATAGTGTGTGGATGACACTGAGGGCCACTCTGTCTCCAAGGAGTAGTTGGCATGAAAAATGAGAGCTGTCATTAAAGCAGGGCAGGAGTGGAGGGTGTTTAAGGAGATTACAAAAGTCTGTATCCCGCCTCTAGGAGAGTCTGGCAAATTTCTCACTAACATTGATGTAAACCTGCAGCATCATCCTGCTAAACCTCCCTCTGCTTTTCTGTTTGTAAAGGGGAAGGTCTTCAAAATCGGTTGTGCACTACTTCTGCAAGGGGTCCTGAGTCCAGGCTGGGCAAGCAGTCATGTGCTACCACCCTCCGTCCTGGGCAACACCACACTGTCAGAGGACAATCCCCAGCATGATGCTCAAAGCCAATGCCGAGCACTTAGGCAGCTCCTCTAGGGCTGGGGGACATCTAGGCATGTCAGAGGGCATCTTCAAAAGCCTGAACACTTAGCAGCATAGAGAGCTGCCTGAAGTTAGCTGATAGGAGGTATTAAATATAAGGCGATGCGTGAATTCCCTCCCTCCCACCCTTGTGAAGAGCAGTTAGGGGCTTGAGTCCTTTCTAAGACCTTAAGCATTGCAGGGCTGATTTCCAAAGCTGTGTTATAAGCAGTAGAAGTCGATTGTGGGGTGCATTTGGAAATCCTGTCTGTTGTAGGCACTCTCTGTGTTTAAAAATGCAGCCCTAAGTGACGGAGACATTTAGGTGAGTCTGGCACTTGCAGCAAGCATGTTTGTAGAGTGCACTGAACCCCCTGTCCACATTACAGGATTCATTTAATTTGGATTTACTACCCTCAAAATAGGAATACCAGCCCTTGTGCACAGAGGGATCCTGACATCATTTTAAAGTCTGACAAAAGTAATACCCAAAGAAAACACGAGGGCAACCATACAATGCAATGCAGCAGAACTCTGTTTTGAGAGAGTAAGCAACTCGTCGGTATCAACAGCTGATAAGAAAAAGGATAATGTTGGCCACAGACATCTGAAATTACCAGGAGCCACAATAAAAGCACAACAATGGTAATCATTAGCTGTTAATAATAATGATGATGATAATAATAATTTTTAAAATTATGTCTTTTAAATGACAGAAGCCACAGCAAGAGTGTATTAAAAGTCACATTTAAAACTGGTCAGGTAAGATCCATGTTTTAAATAAAAGCACTTCAGCAAGCCTCATCAGAGCTGCCACACTGAACCCAGCTCAGACATGCAGAAGGGAAGTGCCCGGTGAGTGGGTCACTTTGGGGAAGGCTTGAGCTTTGTAGAAGTGTCCATGAGCTTTGACATATCCTTGACACATGTCTACACATCCTCAAAACACCTGGGCAGAGACAAACATATGGCTCTGAAATCTCCCCGTGACCTCATTATCCAAGGGTCACTGGTTCAGGCGGCTCTAGCAGCTCCCGTCTACCTAGGGAGGTTTTAACCCATGACTGCTCATGTGGTCCGAAATGTTGAAGACAAAGGATTCCTCTCATGCGTTTAATTGAAAGCAGCCAAAGGCAGAAGCTTTGAGATTTTAGCTTGTTCTGAATGAAGTAGTATGAATGAGTGAAGCCAAAAAATTTGCAATATAGCTGTTCCACCACAAAGGGTGGGAGAGCAAAACCTGCTTCACCACTGCCCAAGCCGTAAGCCAGTGGGACTCCTGCATTTCACTCCTTATGGTCGTTTAATCTTTGGCCTTAAATCCCTCAAAGCCATTTGTTATCAGCAACTGAGAGAGGACAGAGTAGCATGCTGATGAGAAACCACAAAACACAGCAGCTCCTGGGAAAACAGTGTGTTTTGTGAGGCCAGCTCCCTTCACAAGTCGAAGAGGCAATGGTTCACCTTGGGGAGCCGACAGCTGATAAGCAGCAGGCAGAGAGGGAGGAGAGCAACCCCCCCGTGCCCAACACTTCTGCTGAGAGCTGCTGGCAGAGCTTGTGGAGACAGGGCTAGAAATAGCTGGGTCCAACTGCAGCAAAAGCTGCAAGACACCAAGGTTCATATTAGCATGTCAGTACTGAGGCAGAGAGCACATCAGCACAGCAGGCCAAACCACAGCCGCCGAGGCGACGTCTGGCAGTCACCGGCAACCTGCTTTAATGCAGAAACCTGTAGAAAGGCTGGATGAAACAGAAACCAAAGCCAGGAGTTGCACTAAATCACGTACTCTTGTTTCCCTTGGGTGGTAAAGGCAAGTTCTTGACTTCCTGTAAGCAGCAGAGCAGCCAGCTCTCACCTCCAGCATCCCATGTCCAGTTCTCCCTCTTCCCCACAGCAGCTATAGTATTTGATTACTTGCAAAAATAATATTAGCAATATATAAAAATCCAGAGAAAAATCATTGGAATAGTCCTTTTCATGGGCTTATCTAGCCCATTAATTTTAGTAGTTTCCCTGAAACTAAGCTTTAGAGAGTAAGTCACCTCTTTACCACCACTTCCACATCTGAAATTTGCACGACGTCTTGCAGTTTGACATTGTTTTGCCCCAAACTTGCCGCCATCTGTAAAGTGAACGATGTTGGGATTCACGGCAAAGAAATGCCTGTGGGAGAGTGGGGCTGCTCCAGTCCACAGAGAGAAGCGGTCCCTGGCAGGTGGGGTGGGAGAGCAGTTGACAGGGAAGGTCCTCCCCCAAAGCAAGGTTCAGTAGTGGGTCTGAGCAGTTCAAAGGTGTAGTAAGAAGGGTTTAAATGGGGTCAAAAAGGGTTTGGAAATTCATTAAATAAAAGTCCATAAGAGCTATTAGCAGCAAATATGCACCTCTGGGTCACAGGGTGCTGGAGGTTAGGAGAGTATTCTGGGTGGAATTTCATACATACTTTTTCTCTCCTTACAATTTTTCCTAGACAATTGCTTTGTCTGTTGTTTCAAACACTACTACTGCCTAAGGGGGCACTTGGGTTGACCCCTCAAAAGCTGCTCTGGCTTTTACAGGTTCCTAGAGAAGCAGAACCAACAAGGCTGCGTTAACACAACATTCAAACGCTCACCTATGTAATTTCTCTTGCTGAGTAACCCTGAAGAACTGTTGTACAAACCAACTACTTGGTTTAGAAATAGTGAAGATAACTCCACACAGCACTGTGCCAGGGCACGCCCACGGAAAGAGGCAGAAATACAGGACGAGCAGGCTCTCACAGGCAGTATCTGGAAGGGACTGTGCTCTGCCTGCTGGCCAGTTTTATTAGCTCTCCTGACATACAACAACAACTGCTACCAAAGCCATAATATAATAAGCCATACTACAAAACATAGTCTCCTTTGAACAGATACAAGCATAACACTGACACACTGCATTATGCTGCGCAGATTTGCCCAAAAACTGTTTCCCCATTGCGGCAGAGCAGCTGCACGGGACCTGAGGACAATAACCTAAGAAGTGTTTTAAATAAAAAACAAGGGGCAAAGAAAGAAAAACCCTAAAGTTATCAATGTACCTAACTATAGTCTCCAAAATTTTCTTCTGTGCTTCTAGAAGAAGGAAGAAAATAACGCTGAAAGGAATGAAGAATAGCGCTGCTACCATACCCTGGGCTGACAGTGGCATCAGCCCAAGCAAGAGGACATAGTTAAGATCTTCCAGAAAATTGCCCAAGTTACTGTATGTTTGGCATACCCTATGACTAAATTCCTCTCTAAAGTTACAAAGAGTTTTGCTATTAACCTCAGCTGGGCCATGGTTTCACCCAATATTTTGATTATGAAGCTCTCTTTTATTGCACTCTTCTGGATCTAACATTACGTTATCTTGGCTTCTGGGCCCCACAAAATCCCATTATAATTAATCTTACTTCTACGATAACTCTGGCTCAAAGGATGCTGTCATAATAACCATGAATATAATTGCCTCACCATGCTGCAAGCTGTAGTAAATCATCAGCCACCATACAAAAGATCAAAGTAGGCTAATTAAACTGTATCCTTAGCTGTCTGCTGCAGACATTTCAAACTACTTTGGCTCCCAGCTGGAAATCAATGTTTCACAAGGGCTAAAGCAACTCTGAACAAAGACCAAGAAAAATATATACTTGTACTTAAACAGCTGTTTAGTCTGTCAAACTGTAATAAAATGCTGAAAAGACAACTAGTAGATAATGAATAATGCAGTCAAAAGCATCTATAGGAATCATCAGATTATTGAAAAATAGGCAAGAATGTACATAAGTATTGAATGGTCTCTTGACTTTAGTCATGTAGAAACAGCACACCTTAATCATCTTAATTAGAAAAGTGTAAAAAGTAGAAATGCTTGGCAAACCTCTCTGGGTTGTCCACAAATATGACTTGTTTTCCAACGATACTGTTTGCTAAGAGCATTTATTAACTTTAGAATAACTGGAACAATATTAAGGACCTGATCCTTCATAACCTCCACCTGGAGTTAGGAGTCAGATTAACTTGAAAGAAACTATCCCTCCCTCCCAAAGACTTCCTAAATCAATAAAAGTTTGCAGTGTGAGGTATGAATTAAGAACAAGTAAATTCATATTTTTAACTAATTCACAAAGAGACTTGGATTTACAAAGTGAGTTATTTGAGACACATCATAAAATTTATTTCATGTCAATGCAAAACATCTGATGTTTCTGAGGAATTAAGATCAGGTATTAAAATGCTCTTTGGACTTCTCCATCTTGAGCTGAAGCCCGGCTGGTCATCATGAATCGTGGTGGGTTAGCCCTGGCCTGTTTCCTACAAAGTATTTATGTGAGCGTTTTCGAGTGGTATCAGTGACTGATGCAGATAAAGCTGCCCCGACTGACTCTCACCAGAGTTTGGTATAAACCTCATAAGGCCTGTGGGGGTTTAAGAGCTGTTGTTATTCTGCATTTCTTCATGCAGAAATGAAGGCAGTTCACTGTTTCAGTATTGCAGAAAGAATCGTTGCTGAGGTGTGATAGGAATAATCTTTTACACAGGCTCCGGCTTAGCCCCAGAAAGGGCTGTGTTGGTTTCCTCATTATTAAAAGTGTAAGACAATCCCCTGTTTTGAAGGATGACCTAAAAACAGAGCGAGGGAAAAAAGGGAAAAATGCATACTTCCGAGCTAGTAATTAAAAAATTAAATATTTTGGTGAAGAATTAAATATTTTGTTTACAAAAGCAGCCTTGATGCAACTGAGACTCCTCATCCTATGAATTTCGTTTAGTATCACATTTTCCTACACGCACAGCAGCCTCCATCACTCACAGAGAGCCTCTTCCTCTCACTCCCCTCTTCGGATTCAGGGAGGCAATGCCTTACGGGGCTCCGACCTTGCAGGGAGTGGTAGGGAAAGAGAGAGCCCAGCAGGGGGGTCCAGCTCAAGAAGAAAGGAAAAAATGCACATTTCAGCTACAAAATCTGACAAGGCATCAAAGTAGCATTTCTAAATCAATGTATTTCTGGGTTTGGCAACAACCCAAAATACTTTTTTTTTTTTTTTCAGGAAGTAGAGTTTATGAAAAGAACTTGTTCTCTACAGAACACAACATTAAAAAACTGTGTCAAAGACTATTTCCATTCCAAAGAGGTTGGCCAGAAAATTTTTCCTGAGCTGCACCTAAAAATATTTAGCTGCCAAAAATTCAACATAAACCTCATCTTCTCTAATGTATTTATTCTAAAAATTCTAGAGGAAGGATTCTTCTGTTTAATTTCATAAGACATCAGCAAAACCAATTTTTGGCAAGTGGATATATTTTTATTTTACTTATGCCACCAAAAGATTGATTTTTGTGTTGAAAATCAGTGGCATTCAAAACCTGCCAGGGACTTCTCCTACCCTACACTTCCATTTCCATGCCATAGGCAGAATCAGAAAACCCAGGGAAAAGTTGCTGTCACCAGCTGATCTCAACTCTTAAAAATCCCTCCAGAGCTTCACCTTCGTCTCTCATATTCATGCACTTGTGCAGGCTTCAGTGTGACAAGTACAACATCTACACAGAAAGTAGGGTGGAAAGGAGGAATGAAGCACATCACATGCAGACGGGTTTTGTAGGTGATCTCTGGTCTCCAACATGGCAATCTATAACAGGAGAAGCAAAAGTGGAAAAAAAAAAAAGATGTTACCATTGTAACCACAGCTATTTCCCACAGCAGTAGGAAAATTAATATCTAAAGGCCAGTAACAGTTTGGGATTTTTTTTCTTTTTGGTTGGGTGATTAAGCCCACACAAATATCTCCATGTGGGTCAGCCCAAGTACTATTTTATTATTAATAGAAGAAAATGAATTAGAAAAGTGAGTTTTGGATCAAAATGAAAAGTATTGTTCAGTACAAAATAGAGCATTGCTTCCCTGTAAGGTTATTTCAATCTTTTTATTAAGCCTTTTCTATATATGTTTATTTTGAAATGGAAACACTGTCTAAAAATGGCAAGTCCAGAAATTAAATTTTCAAAACTTGGAAAGCAACCTTGTTGCCATTTTCCATGACCATTTCCTTTCTGCCTCTCTCCACTTTTGACACAAGATCTTTGCTATATTCAACCCATACTGCTGACTTCAGTCCCTGGGGTAGGGATTTCTCTGGCCAAACCATAGGCCCCGCTGAGATAGGCATCTGCATCTCAGCAAGTCTCAACCCAGCAGAAAAGTGTGAAGTACCTTGGATGAATCACACCCCAGAAACACCTATTTCTGCCACTGACTAAAAAGGGCATCTAAGCAGCTAGCTCATGCAGCTTCCTCCACCCTGTCAATGTTTCAAGGTAGGTGAGTTAAATACCACCCCTTTAACCTGCCCTTTCTGTACAATTTACTGTTCAGCAGCAACAGGAGTTACCCAGCTGCACTGCAGCACCTTTGAGTGGTGGTTGGCATGTATGGTCTCTGTGGTCTGGGTTATTTGAGATTTATTTCCACTCCAACCAAATAGACCTCTTTAGTTCAGCTCTAGTTATTCCGGTTTTGGCCATGAAACAAGAGTGTCCCTTAAGTGGCTCTTTGCTCTTTACACAGCATTAATAAGAAGAACTGTGCTTATTAACTATTTGGAAGAAATGTTAAAGGCTGAGACACTCAAGGCTGAGTATGATATTCAAGGCTGTTAGGTAAGAAGCATTTTCCCAGTTATCCATTCAACAAAAAATAATTCCTTTGTAACTGACTAAACAACATCTAAATGTTTCTTCAAGCAGAGTATCCTCAGAGAGTATCTTGGGAGTAAAAGCTGAAAAAATACTCAGTATCCATACTTTAGTATGGTCTGTCCATCCTTTCTCACCTGTCTGTTCTTGTGTCCCAGCCTCCAAATTTTCAGGGTGACACTCACAGTGCAGTTGAACCTGGGAGGGAAAGGAGGACAGGAAGCAGTGTCCAGAGCTCAGTGGAAACCAAGGAGTCATGTCTGGGGCCGGAGAAGGTATAAGAGTACATGAAATATCCTTCAGGGTCCAGCGCTTTGCTTGCAGCAGTGGTAATAGAGGATGCTGTTAGGAAAAGCCCTGGCCCCTTTCTGCAGGCCACTGCCCTTGTACCCTACCAGTGTCCAGTGTCACTGGATTAGGGACAGTGGGAGACACATACATTTTGTCCATGAACTCATCTAAGCCTTTTTTGCGCTCGCAGACACTAAGTGCCCTCCAACGGCAGCATGTTCCAGAAGTTCATTACCCACTGTTTAACAGTTGCTTCCTTATATTTGTTCCAAGTGGTAGATGAGATGAATCAGACACCAGAAACACCTCTTTCCATCCACTGACTTGAAAGGGCAGTTAGGTGCATCATTCAGATGATTAAGGAAGGTGAGTCAGTGTCCGTTTCTTAAAGAGATTTATTAAGCTTGTTGTTGCTTACAATAACATTTTTCATTGTTTCTCTTTGATTACCAGTTATAATTAAAAAGCAGAAATTCCTACATGTATATATATATACACCTATGTAGGGAGACAGGGTTACATGGAGCTGATACTACATTGAGCTGTCTCTGGCAGAGTGGGTCTGCTTTCCCAGCCTGGGTGCAAGCTCCTGCCTGTCCTTTGCTGCTGTCCTTCCCTAGCACTGCTCCAACCACGGGATGAGTCCATCAAGCCAGCTGATCAACCGTAAAGCTGTGTGGGGCCCCAGGGTGAGCTGTCTGCACTGGGAGCAGTGGGAGTTCGCTGCCAGAGCAAGGAGAGCGGAGCAGAGCTGCACCTCCCAGTAGCATCTACCATTGGAGTCAATTCACAGCAATTATCACCCTCTCCCAGGATGCTCTTAGGAGGCAGTTGGTCACTTCTGAAGTAGAAGATGAAGCTCCCAAGGTATGCAAAGCAACACACCTGGAGTTCTAGAGAACCTGTAGGGTTCACAAGCACATGAACTACAAGAGCAATAGGAGCTGGTGTATGAGAGGAGATAAACAGGCTGCAGAAGAGTACTCCCGAGGACAGGAAGATTGGCATAAACGGGATACAAAAGTGAAGTAATTAGACCACCATTTTTACACAGAGTTTTGCTTCATCAAATTTTCTGGCTTCCTTTTATCCAAATAGATCACAGTGAGAGCTGTTTGGAAGAGGACCAAGAGAATCCTTTGGACTGCCAGGAAATGAACCATCCAGTTCCAGTGTTCACTGTTACAAATATTCCTGCTCATTGTCAGATTTACCTCCAAGGTATCCAGCTGTCAATTACAGTACATTTAATGAGCTACTTTAACTGCCCAAAGCCTTGTGTTAGATTTTGCTATGAACTGCTGATACTTTACTCTTTTATGACACATAAGGAAAGAAAAAAAGCAGTATTAGATAGGAACAAAGTGCCTCCCTAACTATGACCTGGTATGCTACAATCCCTGAGTCCAGGTGGCTTGTACTTGGTGTGTGACCTTGGAACTTTCTTGTGTCCAAAACAAAGAAGTTTCCCTGAAGCAGTGGAGACAAGATACAGTCATCTCTACACTGAAGCATTACAGATGGCATCAGGCCCTTGTAGAGTTGTTGATTTCCCTTCAGCTGCTGGGAGAATGCATCAGCAGAAGTCCTTCATGAGGAAGCAAATTGGAGCACTGCCATCTTCTCACCTCCTCCTAATCCATGAGAGATGATGCTGTAAGTGGATAAAGGGCCCATGGCGCACATGGTAAATGCAATCTTCAGAGCAGCTGTAGAAAGGGATGCACCTTCAGCCATGCCAGAGAGGAGCTTCTCTGGAGATATCGTTACCAGCTCTGAGGTCCTGGACACTCTCTCTCTGAAGTGATGCATCCAGCAGAAAAACAACACATGCTGGCTTTGTCCTTGACATATGAAGTATTTAGGACCCACAGCTTAACTCCTAGCTGGTGCTGTTCTGGGTCACTGTGTCGTAAGTATTTATGGACTTTCTGTGTACAAGGATCTCACAGGGAAAATGATGCATGTGACAACTTCCTCCCAGTTTTATTACCTCTCTTACCCAGTAAACTTTCCCACCCCTTTTTCTCTGTGACTTGTTTCCTCAAAAGAAGGCTCATGGGGATTGTTCAAGTCTTTCACGCCAATTCCTGGTCCAGATCTTGCCAATTTTCTATACCTTTGCTTTTAAACATGACTCATTTGTCCTACATATTTTTCCTCTTTGTGTTTCTGCCAGAGCTTACACAAGATGTGTTACACATCCTTCTTTCTGCAATATCAGGGACATTCACAAAAATCAGGTACAGCCATAAGAATCTCTGTGTCCAGAAGATTTTTTGCATATGACACTTTAATCCAAGTTAAACATTCCTATCTCCCAGTCCACAAATCTCAATTAGCTTTCCAGAACTTCTTACAGAGGTTGTTAGCACTGACCTCAGAGAGTGCATGGGTGACTGTGGTGGTTTAACCTGGGCTGGCTGCCAGGTGCCCACCCAGCCACTCCATCACTCCCCCTCCTCAACAGCGCAGGGTGAAATTTTAAGATTAAAAAACTTGTGGTTTGAGATAAGGACATGGACATCACTTACCAGTTACTGTCACAGGAAAAACAGGCTCAACTTGGGGAAAAATAGTTTAATTCATTGCCAAATAAAAAATAGAGTAGGATAGTGAGAAACAAAAGCAAAGTTAAAAACATCTTTCCCCTCAGTCCCCTTCTTCCAGGCTCAACTTCACTGCTTCATTCCCAACTCTTCTGCTTCCTCCTAAAAAAAGCTCTACCAGCAGTCTTAGAAAGCACTTGACTGCATTTCGGTTCATGTTTTTTGCACTTCAAATCCATAAATCTCATATATTCCACTTCAAGACATTTCTTGACACTTTCACTCATTCTGAATAGTACTTTCTCTTAGCTACATTAATGGGCCTGCTTGAGTAAGCTCTTTGTGAGTGGTGAGAAGAGTGAGAGGAGACCTTCTGGCTTTTAAACTTAGGCTTCAAGTCAGAGAAAAGCAGTAAATACAGATGTGAATTGTCCCACTTTTCTCCCCACCTCAAATAAATAAAACTCCAGCAGAACAAAAAAAGCAGATTCCTACAGTTTGAAGAGAAGATTCCCTTTAACTTCTTAATGGAC
Organism: Nipponia nippon; assembly: GCF_047370975.1. NCBI lineage: Eukaryota > Metazoa > Chordata > Aves > Pelecaniformes > Threskiornithidae > Nipponia > Nipponia nippon. The sequence goes on along the minus strand of NW_028262290.1, from coordinate 13,573,954 downwards.
TGCATCCTGAGGTCTGTCAGTAGCATCACACACACATCTCTATTATACAGCACGAAAGATCAAGCAGAGAACGGGGGAGAGAATTGATTTCCTGTCCGTGGAGTGGCAGCTCCAGCGTAAGTCAATGTTATCTGGAGCACTAAAGCAGAGCAGGGCACTTTAGGATAAAGGCTTAATACTTTATCTGCTCACATAAATACTTTCAGATAAAAGAAATTGGATTTAAATAACATTCCAGCTGTGACACCAACTGACAGAAGTCAGGGAGTGCCTGAGATAAGGCCACATCCTTTACCCTCTGCAAAAAAAAGAAAGGGTAAGACAGAAAAGGCCCCATTCAAGTTAAGACTGATACGTCAGCTTCATCTATGAGTTGGTTATCACCCTGTGAGCCTTGTGTCCAGATCCACATGAACACGTGAAGGCAGGATGTAGATTCACCAAGAGTTATGTTTCAACACCATAGCATTTTGCTGAACATCAGCTCTTCCTCCAAAGGCGTTGACTTAATCACCAGTTCAGCAAGACACCTGAGCAACCCCTTCAGATACTCTGGTGGGTGCAGACATTGTAAAACACGCTTGCCATCTCTAGGTTCTGACTAAGGGACGGGCTCTTCTTCTTCAGGTTTGCCCCTTCAGTTGCCTCTCTGGCAGCATGGTTGCGTTTCTGTGCCCTCTGCCTGTTCCACTCTGCCATCTCTGTGTGGGTACAGCTCCTGTTGGCAAAATTCCCAGTTGACTTTACTTGATTTTTTTCTCTTAAAAAGAAGGAACAGATCCTCAGTTCTTATCCCGGCATCATCTGGCAAATGTCAAATTGACATTTGCTGAGAATTTGCACAAGAGAAGGTTTTATTAAGCTGAAATGAGAAAAAGAAAGAACACATGAATTTGTCCCCAAAACTTACCACGGATATTGGCTGAAAGTTGTGAAATTCTGCCAGCCTTGACCTCATAGAACAAGAAAGGAAAACTCAAAAGATGTAGCAGGTAGGAGTAACTTTAAAAACATGAGGGTAGAGAGGAGTCTGCTTTTGGGCGTGCTTTTATGAACAAATACCAAGGATGCAGACAGCCAGAGGTAGGATGTATTACCTTATCTAGTGTAGTACATACATATTGAAATAATTCAGTACACATAGGGATCTGACTAAGATATGATCATAAGTCACTTTCAGAGTTCCTATAGGTTGTTCCTGACAGCTCTCCAGGCAAAGACTGATTCAGAAGACCATCTGAGTGCATGCATAACTCTTAGCAGGTGTCTGGTCCTGTTGAAATGTATATGACTAAATTGCTTTAATGAATTGGAACTTCAGTAGCTATGTGAAATTAATGGGGAATGCTCAGCAAGCACTACATCAAATAAACCCTGAAACTACCCAGACAATTTGTCAGACTTCTCTTATTCTTGAAAGGTAACATTAAAGGCATGAACTTTATCGCTGCAAGATAAATGCTGCATTTCTAAGACTACATCCTGATCTTGTCAAAGTCAACATGAAAAATGGGCACAGACAAATATTAAAGCAGAAGGAAGGGCTTGATAAAAACTGTGATTGTATAATACCTCAACCCAGTACTTAGTGACTCAAAGTTACCGCTGTTTCACAACATTAACAAAGGTTTCACTCAAATATTTTTAAAATAAAAGCATTCGTGGTTTTTTTTCCTTTTATCAGTGGGAAAGAATTAGGCCAAATCACACAGATATCATTCCTTTTACATGTTAATTTTTTCCTGGAACAAAAAAACCAACAAACCCTTGCACAACAGATGTATTATGGACAGTCCAGCTTTTTACAGTGCCTAGCACTCTAAGCCCACTCTAAGACCTTCTAGAGGTCAGAAGATATGCCTGAAATATAAATTTTAAATACTAGTACAAATAATGTCAACACACATGACTGTTAAGGTGTCAGGTGACTACAGTGTGTTGATAAATGTTTCAGCCACGTTGGTATACACCAAAATAAGTAAACTCAAGTTCAGAAAGAGATTAGACAAATTTACAGAAAACAGGTCTGTAAAGTGATACTAAAAGGACTAGCCAGGATATTAAAAGGACTAGACTTACACGCTTTCTTAATAAACCATCTTCTCTGCCGCTGCTGGAGATGAAATACTAGACTAGAATGACCATTGGTCTAAACAGTGTGGTGTTTCTTATACTATCATTTGTAACTATTCATGGTTAATTAAGCCTAGCAAAATAATTCCATGCAGCCAAAACCTCTGTCTTCAAAAGTTTGTGTATTCCCTGACAGGGAAAGGCAGCAGCATGCATACCCACACATTGGATGTCTAAAATCTCAATCCATGTTTTGTAAACATGTCAATACGTGGAGCCCTGCTGAATCTCCAGTGTTGATGCAGAACCATTCAAAGCTTTCCATGCCTAGTCAGCTTTCTGGCATACATATACCTGTTTTGCTAAGTCATCTTTTGCAGACCTCTCAGGATTAGTCCTCAGATTTCCAGATGTCCATGTGCTTCAGTTTGAAAAATAGTGTATCTTGGGAGAATGAGGCTCAAAATCTGACCCACTGGGTAGGTTGTAGTTCAAAAGTAAGACACCAGACATCTGAATACAGATACCTACTTGTGAGCCAGCAATCCCATTATATTCACTGGACATCTAGTTATCAATTCAGTTGCCTAAACACTGGGTTTTACTGCCTTCAGAAATGCCTATATCGGGGCCCATGTGGGCTTGGAGAATCAACACAAAGCTTATAGGAGACCAATACCTGTTTGGAGCAACATATGGAGACCAGACAAAGGCGGGATGCCTGAGGGCATTTCAAACAATACTTAATGCTTAGAACAACTAAGTGGTCCCTCTGGTAAACTTAGAGAACAGTTGAGCTTATCATGCAAGAGACAGCTACTAGCTAGCTAGCTGAATGATGCCCTAAAGTTTAATGACAGAGTTGAGTCAGCTGGTGAGTCAGTTGCCTAAGCAAAAGTGTGTGGTGCCATTGGAGTTGTCCCAGGGTGTCTGAGACATCTACACAGGGCTGATGAAATGATTTGTGGCTATCCAGAGTACTAGCCATACTCCAAGGGTATCCTGGACACCTCGGGTATGCTAAAACCCTATGAAGCAGCAACTGACTCCTGCCCTCAGCCTCCTATAACAGGAGTTGGACGCTTCACTTCCAAAGAAACTCTGTAACTGTGACCCACAGGTCTTTGATAATGAGTTCATCTCTAATGTTCCTAAATGTGACTTTTGTCTCCACAATATATTTTAAATGTGCTGATTACAGACAATAAAGCACTGCCTCCATCTCACAAAGGCACATGACATTGACAGCATCAAATGGTAAACGAGATGGGGTACTGGGAGAGGACTATGGGAAGGAGGTAACACCTACAGGGGAGCAGATTTTCCATGCACAGTGGATGCATATTTATTGATAATGTTTAATCAGTCTAGTTGATTGCACTGAGTTAGTGTACTGAGTATTTTTAAAGTCTATGCTGCCACTGCACAGCATTTCCTATTTCAAGTTAAATACAATTTAATTACAGCCAAATATTTCAGGATAATTTCAGTAGATTTAGTGCTGAATTCTATCAAGGAGATCAAGTCTAAAACCACAATATATAAATCCAAGTCGCAGCCTTTACCATATGAAGTATCATTCAGAGTATAATCAGTTTAGCAAAGATTGTCATTCTTCAAGTCTTTGTCACTTTCTGTTGAGTCCATTGACTGTGGCTGCATAGCTGAAGGCTCAGGCATCCTGATTTTCTTTTGCACTTCTCTGCTTCCTGATGAGCTGCTCCAGCTGATGAGCTGCTTCTCTGTAGAGAAGCAACCTAGCATACCACAACAAGAGCTCTTGTTTTGTGTTCTGTTTCAGCTGTAGAAATATTGCCCATGGAAAACAAAAGACAGTTTTCGATCAAAGAGGATGAATATTGCACACTATGTTCCAGCATCTTTAAAATAGGTCACAACTTCTGACAGTCTCCATCTCTGTTCCTTCATGGCATTGTTCCATGGGAAGAGAAACAGAGCGAAGATTGATCTTGTGAGGCTCCAAATGCAAGAGTGTTTGTAGAAAAGGAGTAGTTGCTTATTATGACTTTCCTGATCTGTCGGAGAAGAGCACATGGTCAGAACAAGAGAAGTCTAGCCAGGCAATAAATACGGAGCGAAAAAATACACTACCACACTCACTTACCACACACAATGTCACATAAATCATGTGGAATACCGTTCTCTCTGGCTGAACTGTAACTGAGTGTGGTGAGTTTAGCTTTCTAGTCGTTAAGACTGTTTGCATGTCTAAGAGCCTGTTAAGAGCTGAGATGTGAGGTTGACCTCTTTTCTATACAGATCTCTACTAAGGGCAGCAACAGCCATATTTTTACCCAGCGCTGGGCAGAGGGTTGCAGATAAGACACATATAAATGCCAAGTTCTCATTCGGACAACATTACCCTTTTTTCTAGATTGGTTTCTTCCTATACAATAATTTATATAGGTTGAAAATAAGTATTTATTCTTTTTGTATATGGAAACTCAGCATCAAGACTCTGCAAACACTGCTTGTTTCTGACCTTAGAAAGAAGTAAGAACCCATGGGGTTAAGAAAGCACCTTGTTGGTGCTTGGTAGTGACTGCAGCCACCAAGAAACTTTGTGTACACTCAGACGTCTACTCTGCAATTTCATGGCATTATCCTCTGACTTGCCATCTGATTATGGCTCCAGCCAGAATCTTTATTTGATCCACAATTACAATTATTTTCTGTTTCAAATTCTCCTTTCTTTTTTTTTTTTTTATTAAACAAGTTAGTCTTCCTGTTCATTCTTTCTTTGAACAGAGAAAAGAACGATTGAAGCCTCCTTTTTCCTGACCTGTCTATTACAGCTATACACCCACTCTGTAAAGCACACCCTTGTGGTGCATCAACAGACACTTCCCATCTTATGGAGGAAAGTACCCTTAAAAAACAAAATCAGAAAACTGTTCCTACTAGTGTCAATGAGCCATGAAATCACTCTCAAAAGTATATCAGTGATATACTTGGACATTACAAACGAAACATAATGCCCTAAAGCTTCTGCTTGTTCTAAGAAATTAACCTTCCCTCCACTGTGGCTACATCCTACTAAGCCACCAACACCATCTGCCACATATTGTCTTCCTTCTGATTTCTCAGTAGTGAAATTTGTCCCCATTTGGAAAAAGTTCTTTATTATAGTCAGTGCAAGTATAAAAACCAAAGAGAAGCTATACAGCTATAAGTAAAATAAGATTGAATTTGGTTTAGTGACCTGTTTCCAGAAGGCAAAGGACTTCTGGCACTTCATTTTGGCTTGCACCCTGCTATATACTCTGGAAGCCTATATTTATACACAATCTGAACTTCTGGAGGGCTACAGAAGTGTACTGTTAAGAATACAAAAAGATACATTTAGAATAAAATACGTAGACCACTGTTTCCCATTAAGAATCATGCAGCCTCTGCTTTCCGCTGTTCTGCATGTCCAGCCTGCACCATTGCAATTCTTATTTGCATTCCCAAAGCATAATCCTACTCTTTTACACACAAGTTATGCTGGGGTGAGTTATTATTACACAAATGAATGAGGCTTCCAGGAATATGTCATAAAAAAATCATAGTAACTATATTATGGTACATGCATACCATGCTATTTACTGATAGACCATAATCCTCATTCTGAATCATTATGGTCTATCATATCAATAGAGCTTTTAAGCCCTGGGAACAGAGAGACCACAGCGGTTTCCCTGGAGCCAGTCTGTAGTACTGCAAAATACAACTGTTACATGGGGACAACTTCAGCCCAGATATTCATAATTGCTGAAAATTTTTTTGGAAGGAAATCACTGAAAAAATATAGTAAGCACCCTTGTGAAAGAGTAACTGTTGCATTTTTATATAAACACATAACTGTCTACCTTATAGAATAATGGGATTTCAGACTCATAAAATCCAAGTGATATCTCACTGTATTTTTTTTTGCATAGGATTTCAAAATTATGCTTGAATGCACTTTCCCTTGCAAGTCAAAAATTTGGGTGCCAATTTTGATGTTTGGCAAGATTTTATGGAATAGCTTTATTAAGTGCTTGCTTATTCTAAAATGTGAGGGTAGCCTTAAATTTGCAAGGCAAAACTGTCCTAGCATGCAATCATTGTAAAAGTGAGTTTGGCAATCTACATGTCACCCATACTGTAAAAATGCAAATATGCCGATTAAATGTGATCATAGAATCATAGAATCATTTAGGTTGGAAAAGACCTTTAAGATCATCGAGTCCAACTGTAAATGTGAAAAAAACATGATGACTGATCACTCTTCCCAGATGTTTGGGACAGTAAAATCACATTCTAAAAGTAATATTTTTTTGTCACAGAAGTCATGACAATGGTACCTCATTGCCACAATCTAGCAAAGATTAACCTACAACTTTTTTAGCTTGCACACAGAGCTACACGTGGGTTAATATTTGCAAGCCTGAAGCCTTAGGGCTTAAATCCACCATGGCCATTGATCCATCAGTAACAGAACACACAGAATTTAAGACTTCTTTTTCCCTAGGAACATCATTGTTGTTATACTTCGACTGCTTATTAAGCAAATGTTGTGTACCACTCCATCCTATCGCTTCAAGCTTCCTGCTGTCTCTTAATGATTTATCCATACTCCTGGTCACTACAGTCGTTATGATTTTGCTAGGATCATGTCTTGTGGTGATGCACTCTGGCTAGGCTTTGTTTTGCAAAGGAATTTATTTCCTCATTTTACAGCCTTATACGTCTTTCTTCATTTTACAAGCAGGGCAGAGACCCCCATGAAGATGAAATGGGCATCTCAGAAGGCACTCCGAATGAGAAGTGTTTGCAAATAAATCAATCACCCTGGAGCTCAGAGTTTTGCTTTACAGGTACATGTGCACACACACATGCTCACAGTTCCTCCTTCCATCTAAGGCTTTCTTTGTTCCCTGGCATTTCTCGGTGGATGCAGTATATCTATCCAGTTCCTACCCAGGCTCTCCCGCCCCCACTAAATCACTGGAGTTGTTTTCTCTCGACCTTTGGGAACCTCACAAAAAGTGACTCCTTCCTTTTTTTCTTGGTAGGTTTAGTAGGTTTTTTTACTGTTTACAACCAAAGACATATGGCCTATGTTGCATATGGCAACAAAACAGAAATCAAAGAAAGGCAACATCCACCATTTAAAAACTCAGCTTTTACTGTCATTACATAACAAAGCTTGTCAGTATGCTCGCATTCAAAGTGCTAGCTTAAGCCCATTTTCCTAAACTTAGCTCTTCCCCACCTACATACTTTACCTACAAAGTGGCAACGACCTCCCAAGATCCCCAAAGGAAAGCCCCACGCACATCTGGTGGTTTCTTTCCACATGGTCTGCATAACTCAGGCACAGACAGGACTAAGCCAATCATAGCCCCATCCCCTAGCAGATATCCTGAGCTTGTGTCTTCCTGAGCATGACAGAGGTGCTGGAGCCTGAGCTAGAGCTTGACTGACAGTGGACAAGACTATGAACAAGGGTCTACAATATCCAAAATGAAGCAAATAAATACTGCTTATTTCTTGTAATGCAATTGCTTCAGGGTACATGAGGAAGCCAGCAAGCACCAGGTTTAAAACAAACCTGAAGAAAGCACTTTTTCCTGGTGCACAAGCACAATGTGGGATTCCTTCCAAAGAGCGCTGTGGAGCCTAAAAGCATTAACTGGCTCCACAAAACCCTTCAAACTTCCTGGATCTATTCATGCTGCTAAAAATCATCCTCTCTTGGATGTGGGAAGCCCCGAACTACTGGCTGTGAGAAAAGTGGGGGGATAAACTATGGAAAGAATCACATAAAAAAGCAGTAAGAGACTTACTTTTCTCTAGTGCAGCAGCTGCTTCTGTCATCAAAGGGTGATGGGAGATACATGCTCGACATTATTTTAGATCCTTTTACTGCCAGCAAAACCCCAAAACTTTGAACTCAAGTTATGGCTGGTAAGTAGAGGTAAAGTTTCAGTTACTTAGCTTTTAAGTTTTTTAACAGAATATATTCTACCTAGGTTGTGAAATCCCTAAAAAACAAATAATAATCATCTTCAATAGAACAATTTATTACATCAACACCATTATAAGAACTTTGTTAAAATATGCATATGGTTTTCTTCCAAAGATTTTAGAAACAAAATGTTCCTTTTCTTAGTTATTTTTACTAAAAGAGTAATAGCTAATATTTTGTTATGTTTGTTAGACTAATAACTTATAAAGACCCCTGAGGAAAAAAAATAGCATTGACAAGAACAAAAAGCCTCTGAAATTTTTCATCAGGAATCTTTTTCTTCCTCATTGTGTTTCTTGGTCCAATAAAGGTTTTCACACTGGCTAACTTTTACTATAATTCTTGTCTTCATTTTCATGCTTTGGTTTGTTTAATTATCATGTGCTTCCTATTTTCTGAAATATGATTAATGACTAAAAAGTATTGCTTTCATAGTACAGCATACATCATTTGAACCACAAAAATATAAAAATATCGCTGACCAAGATCTTAGACAGATTCTACAGCTAATCAGCCTCTCCCCGCCCTGGAGGTGGGCCCAAACCAAAATCACAGCTCCAGACAATATGAGACTTTTGGAAACTTGTGATGCAGAGTAAAACACCAGCATTTAAATGCTGTAATTATAACAATCTGGACTTATAATGCAAATATAGCATCTATCTTGTATCTATGCTGTGTAGAGTCAATGACAAAACTCTCACTGACTCCAACAGGAGCCAGGATCATCTTCAGAGTGGAATCAACACAAATAATTAGCGAAAAAAAAATTAAATTCAGAAATTAATCAGTGATGATTTTTGAAGTGAAAAGCAACATTTTCTGTGCCTATTTTTGTTTAAGTGAAAACCTGCTCTCCTTTAAAAGAAAAAAAAAGATGTGAATGTTTCAACCAGTTTTACCCCTCACCATGCTGGAAAAAAAAAAAAAAAAAGACATTGCAAATCCTTTATTTGTTTTCTTGCAAAGTAAGATATTTTTAATACATAGTCAATCCTGTAGTTCTTAATCCACAAATAGTAGCAATGTTAATAACCTGAAGCTTCCTTTCACCTCAATACCCCTCTCCTTCTATATTTCAATTGCTGCATGAGGCTTGTTTCACTTTTTCTGAGCTCTTGAAGATCCCTTGGCATTTGCTATCACTTTACTTACGTATAGATGCTTAAAATGCCCCATAACAAGCTGCATGGGTAAAAGCATGCTTATAGGAATACAGTCATCCCCACATTGATTTTGTTAGTCTGCTGTAGCTACATGGCTGTAGGGAAAGCAGAAAGTCTTCCATGCAAAGACTCAGATGCACTTAGTCGTTAAATCTCAGTGCCCACATTTATTTCAGTCCATATCCCAAAGTCTGGGACATGAGTCAATCACCCCATTGAATTCCCATTCTCTTTCCTGGCTTCTCAGTCTCTAACTTATCCCCAGAATAAGTAGATTTTATCCATTCTTCTAAGAAGCCCACAGTGTATACGGAAAATATACATCATTTTCCAGTATGAAAATGTCCCAGCACACAAGCCAAGAAATGTACATCTTGAAGCCTTAAAGGATTAAATCTGTTTTGGCAGTTACTGTAAATACAAAGGAATTCCACAAAATTTATAACCACAGTGCAGTTTAACAAGCCTTCAGGTTAATATCATGTTCCCTCCTTTCAGTTCAGACTGTGTGATCCTTTCAAGAGGGACAATGATTTGCAAAAATTCTGTAGAAAAATTAAGATGTTCGTAAACCAAGTAATAAGCATTGCATTACTAACTGTCTGTAATGCATCTTTAGTGTTCCTAAGTACACGTGTGCATTCTCACACTGCCAAAGGTACAGGCTTTGTAAAGTGACTAAACTGCTCCTTTGCAGCAACAAATACACTGGATGGGAAGAAAAACTCTATGAGCACTGAGTTCATAGCTGGCTGCTGGAAACTGGTTTGGAGGGGTTGTAGAATATCGTAGGAAAGTTTTTTGTACGTGAGATTTAAAAGTCTTCATGAAATTACATCAACTTTGCTAATAATTTTCACACCCTGGATGTTGAGGTCAGGGAGAATATATTGGACCTAAAATTCACACATATGAATTATGTAAGAAACTGCAGAAGGAAGAGGAGATCGTGCCCGCAAATGCCACATGGAAATTAGGTAGAATTGACTACAATAGTAACGATATCTTCCAGTATATTAGAGCTTTACAGTCTTCAGTAGGGAAATAACATCATCCCATTGGGGAAACTGGAGTTCTGTAAAGGTGGAACACCTCCTGACACCCATGATTTAAAACTCACCTCCTGTAAACCCACCATGCATCCAGTGTTACAGCAGTAACAGTGCTGGAAGAGGTCAAAATCAAAAACATTGTAAGTGAGAGAAGAATGAGACTTAGTGCTGATCAGACCAAATTAGTGGCTGATATTCCATAGGGAAAATCCATTTTGGCATGTGCTATTGGAATAGGCAGTCATGTCAACAGTGGATTTGTTACAAATTTTAAAGACATCTAATATACTTGCCAAATATTGCAGAACAGGGTTTTGCAGCTAAATTCAAGATAACAGTTCTTGGCAAAAACAATTGTAAAAATTTCTCAATAATTATAACAGTTTCTTTCGGCATTTTCTAATTAGCCTTTTTTAACCTTTCATTGTAGAATATTGTTTTAATTCCAGCAATTGCCTAAAATTTTTTCACAGGCTTTTGAAAAAACGAAAAAATGGGAGTAAAGCATTTGCCATACTCCATATACTTATTTTTTAAAAAAACTAAAAGAATGTGGGCACAGCAAAGAGAATAGAAAAACTAATTGGTTTTCAGAATCACCAGACAAAATTCAGTCATACACACGTCTCAGTCAATAGCAAGATTATCACTTAGGGACTCAGTTCAGCCAGACTCAAATGTTGATGCCTAACCAGAAGTATACCTGCGGTCCCAAGTAATTTTAATTGGGATAATTCATTCCTTAGCATTCTACACACCATCAAGAAATTTGTTTTAAAAGAAAAAATATTTAGAAATTAAAATCAGGTTTAGAAAATTTAGTTCATTTGGTATTTGAAAGTATTGATAGAATCATCTATTGATTTCAGCAAAGGTACAATCATGTTTAATCAATACAGGTTGGAAATATTCTTCTCCTTCCAGATATATCACACAGGAGGTTAAAAAAAAAAAAAAGAAACCACCAAAAAAACACCTCAGGCATTACTTCAAATTGGAAGAAAAAGGGGAAACACTGCAAAGTCAGGGAATTGTAAGTTTTCAAGTTGAAAGTGCAGCTTTGAATTTGTCTCCTAGTGTCTACGTCTCATTAAATAGCTTTTGTTTTTAGATCAGTGTAGGTTCAACATCAACTCATGCAGCATAGAATTGCTTTCAAAACTTTGCATACTGCACTTCTGGCCAGAACAAAGATGGCTGATGTTACTATAATTTGTTAATTTATTTTCAAAAACACTAACAGATAACAATAACAACTTCTAATTCAGCTTAAAAGGTCAGACTAGCTGATTTTTAATTATTTTCTCAGTTGTGTCAGTCAATAATTTTCCCAGGATGATGTGGTTTGCCCTGTTGAAATCAATGGACTTGCTCACCGTAAGCAAAGGCTCCTGTGTGGCACTGTCATGATGAGATTTGGCCAGGTTGCGTGAATAGCTCAGATATGACATTTCTGTGGGGAACATACAAGAAAAATGTTATTTGAGTATGACAGGCACACTTCAAAACCAGTTGAAGCAATTTGTTCAAATGATCCAAAAAGGGTACCATTTGGCCAGCCTTCAGTGTATAACCCCACTGTGACTTTGCTGGAAAGGCACGAAACTACTCAGGGTAGAATATGCCCTTGCCAAGATCCCTGCAAGGGGATGAAATGGTGTCTTACTTTCCTTGGTTGTCTTTTTGGGCGCCTGAACTTGTGGTGGAGAAGAACAGGAAGGGCAATGAGTTTGGGGCACAACTATCAGCCACCTGTCTTTTCCCCCTTGGGACCTCAAAGCTGCACAGATATCCCTGGGTCTTAACTCTCCTTTCAGGCAATGTTTTTGAACTCTTTTGCACCCACTAGTCTAATGCCTGTAAGAAAACCTGCTCTTCTGCATTATGTGGGTTATATCCATTTGGGGGCAATGGGAGGGGAAATTTACTCCTCAGCCCTGCCTTACCTCTCTTTTATCTCTTGTTTCCAGGTCCTGCTTGTTGCTCTCATTGGGCTCTCCTGGCCCTGAGATGCCTTGTTGCTTCCATCTGTAATTTTGTGCAGCAGCTCTGGAGGCATGGAGGTTATCCAAAGGTTATCTGTGGGTGCAGGTTATTTGATGACTTCTTTTCCGTTGTAGTCCCTTTAGAAGAGGGTAGATTATGAGAGGGCTGGGTCATCTGTAGTGTTTGATCCACACCCTGGTGAAGTCAAGGAGCTTTGTTTTCCTATCTGACAGCAGCAGCTCTCCAAAATACTTTTATCTGCTTCCCTGTTAGGTCAGTTGTTAGTTCATGCCAATGCCGCATCTTTGCTGCTTGTACAGTGACTGTCTCCAGGTTGGAAAACAGGGGAAGGGGGAATTAAAGCCATGAGCATACAAGAGAGATGAGTGTAGGAAAAAAAAGGTCCCTGCTCCACCTGCTGCCTCTCTCCCTTTTCAGAGCTAATGAAGTAACACCGCCTGATAGTTGGAGCAATGGTGGAGCAGGCAGCATCCCCTTAGTAAAGCCCTGCACCCTCAGCAGGGTGAGCTGCAATTAAAAGGAGGCTTAAAAACCTATACTGAGCTATTTGACGTCTGCCAAAGACTACATGAACAACCCAGGTCAGAGTATGAGAATCAGCAGCCTCTCTCTTCCAGTAGCCTAATTTAGCCTCTGGCTACTTTTAAAGTCACAAAAGAAGAAGGAGGAGTATCCTTCTTGGAGGGAAGCACTGCAGATACCATAACTAAGCAGCCTCTAAAATAATGTTTTTCCTTCTTTCTTGTGAGGGCCAGCTCGGACGCCTGGTCGAGGTCTCTTCCCTTTAGGTTGGATTTCTAAAGAAAATAAGGCATTTCTCTTTGAACCAAGGGGGGAAGGATCAACACAGTTGTCATTTAATCTATACCACTGGAGAGAGGCATTTCGACTATAGTTTAGATGCATAAAGAAATAGAAAGAGAGAGACAGAGAGAAAGAATAACTGTGTCAGTCAGTTCTGCCTGTGCCTAGTCCCACCCTTGCTGACTGTCTCCAGCAGCTGAGGGATGGGGGTGCTTCATGCAGAATTGCTGTGTGATCCCACAGAGAGCTTTCTCACACACACGTACACAGCACTTGTCAGCTGTCTGACAAACCATTTGCAAAGGAGACCTCTTCCTCCCTCCGCGTGCCCGTCCCGGGGACCTCCTGCTGTGCTGGAGCAACCCATCACTGGTCACCTCTATGCATTGTCTGAAGGCCTCTCGCCATCTGGACCACCTAGGAGAGAATGTTTTCTTAAAGAGGGGAAGATTAAGGAACAGGGATTTACACCTCGATCCCCAAGGTAATTACCAGATGGCAAATGGCTTGTTTTCACTTGATGAATCAGAGCAACTGAATCAGGCCTACCGAAGTGGCTTGGGTTTTTTTTCCAACAAACCTTTTTGCTTTACAAGCTGAAGAGTTTGTTTCCCACCCTTTAGATAATGATTTTAAGGTAAAGCTAACATTAAAGCAAAAGTCTGGCATTAGGCGGGTGGATTTCAGTGTGCCGGGACCCCAGCCGTACCATTTCTCACACTCTCTTAACTCTTTGCTGACCGTTGGTGGGTCTTGCCAAGAGCTCATGGCAAGAGTCTACTCACCTGAGTAAGCAAAGCAAAATGAGGCCATCTCTCCCAAGGCTTAGGAAAGAGAGTATAAACCTGAGGACTATCATCAGTCTTTCATTTTAAACTTTCTCTTATGGTAAGAAAGATGAAGTTAAAGCAGTTGCCTTTTGCGGAATTAAATCTTTGCTTTTTTTTTTCCTTTTCAAAAACAGCAGTAGAATGAAGCAGTATTTGGAGTATTAGCAAAACAAAAAGTAACGGAACAAACACATTCTATGGAAATTTATAGTCAGTGTTTTGGTTTGTTTCCTTTAAAAAATAGAGAGCAAGATATTTAATTAAACCTAAAATGAATGCTCTATTTAAGGCCTTTTTGTAAATATAGGCTCCCAGACCTAAATTAAAGTAATGTGACATTCAAATGTCATCTTCCAAAATGCTAAAGCCAACTAAACTACAAATTTAATGTCTAACTTGGCATTCATAATGTTCCTAAATCTTCCACTGACTTTCTATATATTAGATGGAATAAACAGCAGGGTTTGTTTGGTTTTTTGGGTTTTTTTTCCTTAATTTCTATTCAAAGAGTTTTCTGAAATGAATAACAAATGCAGGCAATCAGCAAAGGGAATGCCAAGTAGGACTGGGACCCTCTCTAGTTTCACTTTGCAGAGTTTCATTATGAGCTTGCTGTAGCAATTGCCATAGCAGTTTACCCAATTGTCTTATGGCCTTTTCTCATTCACTGTCTTGCCTCATAGCTATGGAAAAATGGGATTATGTTAGAAGTTCCTTCCTTTACTCTGCCTTACAGGGCCCATTTTCTCTCATTGATATATTTTGTTTCTATCATCAGTTTAGATGTTTCTGGTTTAATTCCAAGATTTCAGATTCCCTGCTTCCATGTGCTGGAAGGTTCCTATCACCCTATCTTCTCCCCTGGAAGCTTATGCCCTGCTGAAAAAAAATACTTTATGCTGAATGAAAATACTGCCTTTTCTTTAATACCCACTTCAAAGCACAGCTCTGCCTATGGAATGATGATTGTTAATCAACTGTAGTCTCTAAATCCAAAAACTAATTGAGAAACACTTTTTCTATTCTGGCCCTGAAACAAGCTTTTATTTCCATTGTATGGTCTACCACCCCACAGCTGTTTGTATCAGAATAGAAGGCATGGGTCACCTTTAACAAGAAAATGCCAGTGTTCTGACATGCCAGATAGCACCCAGTAAACTCTAAGTCCTTTGCTTGTAAAAGGTTTAGGGTTAGGCGAGGCAAGGGTGCGAGGAGAAGGACACTAATAGGACAAGTCAGTAATTGGCTGTGGAACTGGTGTTGGCAACAGGGTTTTGGGTTCTATGATCACAGGACCCTGTTTGCAGATCAGCATCTGCTTGGGAGAGATGGGATCTGCCTCATTAAGCAGGGCAAAGCTGTTTTCACCAACAGAATGGCTGACCTCATAAGGAGGCCTTTAAACTAGGAATGATGGGGGAGGGAAAGAGTAACCAGCAGTCCTGTGAAGGAGTGATGGGCAGGATCACTGAGCGAAGGGCATGGGTCGATATGACAGGAAGGGATCACAAAATCAACAAAATGGGACTTAAGTGGGGTGACCTCCAGCACTCCTGTGTAAGCAAGGAAGTGCCTACAATGCACTGTGGTGGAGAAACACCCCACAACCTCTCCAGGAACTCAGCATGCTGGGGTGCCTCTTTAAAGCATCTGCTTGCTAATGCATGCAGTATGGGGAATAAACATGATGAGTTAGAGATCGGTTGTAGAGCTATGATCTTGTTGGGAATGGAGATGTGATGGGATGGTTCCCATGGCTGGAGTGTCGCAATGGAGGGATACAGGCTCTTTAGGAAGGACAGGATGGGAAGATGAGGAGAGGGAGTTGCCCTTTATGTGACAGAGCAGCTGGAGTGCGTGGAGCTCTGGCTGGGGATGGATGAGGAGCCAAGTGAGAGCTTATGGGTGAGGTTTAAAGAGAGGACAGGTAAAGGTGATATTATAGAGTGTGTCTGCTGTAAACCACCTGACCAGGAAGATCAGGCCCTCTGCAGACATATAGAAGCAGCCTCACATTCACAGGTCCTGGTCCTCATGGGGGACTTCAACCACCCCAATATCTGTTGCAGGCACACAGCAGAACTTAAGCAGTCCAGGAGGTTCCTGGAGCACATTGATAATAACTTCCTCCTCCAAGTGACAGAGGAGTCAACAAGGAGAGGTGCTCTACTGGACCTCATACTCACCAACAACAAGGACTTCATTAGGAATGTGAAGGTCAAAGGTAGCCTTGGCTGCAGTGACCATGAGATGGTGGAGTTCAGGATCCTGAGGGCAGGTGACAGGCACGCTTACAGCCCTGGACTTCAGGAGAGTAGACTTTGGCCTCTTCAAAGATCTGATTGGAACAGTCCTGTGGAGTAAGGCCTTGAAGGGATGAGGGCGCCTAGAAATCTGCTTAATATTCAAGAATCACCTCCTCCAAGCTCAAGGGAGTTCCAGCCCAATGAGCAGGAAGTCCGGCAAAAATGCCAGAAGGCCTGTGAGGATGAACAAGGAGCTCCTGGCCAAACTCAAACACAAAAAGGATGCATACAGACGGTAGAAACAAGGACAAGTAACTTCAAAAGAATATTGAAAAATTGTCCAAGCATCCAGGGATGAAGTCAGGAAAGCTAAAGCCCAAATGAAATTGAATCTGGCAAAGGCTGTTAAAGACTACAAGTACATAGGTGACAAAAGGAAGACTAGGGAAAATGTGGGCCCATTGCTCAACGAGACAGTGGACCTGGGTTCACAGGACATGGAACAGGTGGAAGTATTGAATGCCTTGTTTGCCTCAGTGTTTACTAGCAAGAATCCCAGGACCCAGAAACCAGGGGGAAAGACTGGAGCGAGGAGGCTGTACACTTGGTGGAAAAGGATCAGGTCAGGGAATATTTAAGCAAACTGGACTTACATAACACCATAGGCCCTGATAGGATGCACCCATGAGTGCTGAGGCAGGTGCAGACGTCATTGTGAGGTCACTCTTGATAATCTTTGACCAATTATGGTGACTGGGAGTGCCCAAAGATTGGAGGAAAGCAAATGTCACTCCTATCTTCAAGAAGGGCAAGAAGAAGGACCCAGGGAACTACAGGCCAGTCAGCCTCACCTCCATACCTGGGAAGGTGATGGAATGACCATTTCCAGGCACATTAAGGACAAGAAAATCCTCAGGAGTAGTCAGCATGGCTTCACCAAGGGGTGAACCAAGGCACATTTTTATTAATCACTTTGGTGTGGCCTTGACTCAGCTTTACTGAAACAAATTCTTGAGCTGTGAGAGAGTAAGTGAAAGCCATGCAAGATAAATAGAAACAAAAATGGAAAAGAAATATCTGGGCTTGTGACACAAATTCAAGAGAAAATTGTGGAGAAAAAAGGTATAAAGCACTGAGAAAAAATCAAAGAGCTGCGTGATAAACGATGCCTGGATAACAGCAGCCCAAAGAACTGGTATCAGGGCAGAGAGCTGGGCTCAGGAGAGCACGGTTCATTCCTCCTGTCCCTGATGCCTGTCTGAGCATGGCATGAATCAGCTGCTAGAGGTGCTTGCCAGACTAGAAAGCTGGACTAAGCACCTACCATTTAGGTGACCAAATTTACATGAGGTTAATCTTACCACGTATGCAGAAGTACTGGAAATTATAGGCCTAGCTAGCATCTTTCATATGCTGTGCCTTTTTACGCTTACCAGTCAAATGTTAGATTGACACAAATTGGCACAATTCTCTATTCCATTTACACCTTCAGGGGACAATGTAAAAGAGTATTATGATACATCAATAGTTTAATCTTAACCATTACAAGTTAAGTGGGCAGCACACTACTGATTATGTTGATCTGTTGGCAAAACATAGATCATATGTTATTATTGATGGACTTCTGCTTTAGGTACAAGTTTGATTACACCAGGCTGCTCATCACATATGGGAATCTCTTGGCAACAGAATTTGCTCCAGGCTGATGATACTTTTTTGATACTTGATACTTGTTTGATGAAAAATGTGATATTCCGCCTAGTTTTGGTTAGTATCACATTACACTGTGATCAAGGAAGTCAAAAAAGAGCCTGGCCCATGCTCCATGGATTGCAACTGTCTGCTTCTTAGGCGTCAAAAGCTGCATCTATCCCAGTTAAAACAATGGACAATGGCCGTTTTCTGGCATTGCATGCAGTAGCACAACACAGTTTGCATCCATATGACTACACTATTTTTCCCTAAAAAAAAGAGATAAATTAATCTGGATTTCCTATTAGAAACAGTCCCTGACCTGTTCCTGAACCATGCCAGGGCTCTGTCTGGGAGAATATTAGCTGGCATGGGCCAACACCATGCCTACAAGCATGCCAACAATTACACAATACAGGCTATTATAGGACAGTGCTCACCCTATGCCCCAGTCTTGTTTAGTTTAGTTACTACTATAGGCATAGCCAAAATAACCAGTATATAAGCAATGATTTTCCCTGAAATTAAAAGCTGAAAAATTCAACTCAGCCTCTGTTTGTAGACCACATTATGTGCAGGATCTTCAACATCCCCTAGCAACAGACACTGGAAAGGGTGGTTGAACCTTAGAAATAATAGGAGCAGCATGTGCTGGCAGGGAGAAAGCAGGCAATGCTAAACCATGTCTCTCCATCCTGGTCCTACTTGCCCAGAGCTGCCTAGCCCTGGAACTCCATGAAGAAGAAGCCCTCCACAGCATGAGCTCTGGGCAGGCACACCAGGCTTGTCAGCTGCTGAAAAGCACCCTTGGGGCTCCTCAGGGCCCACACAAAAGGGTGAATTTTCTTCTTTTTTTTTAATTCTCTCCTTGTCAAACAAACATGTCCTTGCATATGGGCCAATACTGTGTAGCCAAAACCATGCAGAACACTGCACAGCTGTATGTCATGATGTGGAAACATGCCCAACACTGAATGATACTAATGGGAAAGTTGCAATCAAAAAGTACCAGTAGGACAGCACCACAGACAGTAGAAAGCTCCTCAGTTAGGCAGAAAAAGATATGACAAGACCTGATGCTCAGCAGCCAATGGGACAAAGTCAGAACTAGTAGATATCATGTTAATACATGCAGTATTAATGTAAAGAACACACAAGTCCTTCCCTTTGTTTCCATGCTTTCAAGGAGAAGGATGGGATGACAATATCTAATATACTTCTAATTGTTTCTATGCCTTTTATGAATGCCTGTATTTATTTAGGTATGCAAATTAACTCCCCCAAGCCCACTGGACCAAGGAAGCAGACTGTGAAAGAATCTGGGGCCCTAAAGGCAGTATTTTCATTTGGCAATGGAAAACAGCAATATTCACTCTGCATTTGAAGAAGGACCTCTAATAAGCATTGTGTTTGCTAACAGTAAACACTTTGGAGGCTTTCAAGAGTCAGGGATTACTCTGCTATCCAAAACAAATAATTGTAAACCACATTTTTTTAAAACAAAACTGATATAATAAACAGAAGGGAATAATTTATCAAGTGCTGCATATGTGGATGGTTCCCTTCCTCCAGCTCAGAGGAAAGCTGAAATTCAGGACGTGAAGGTTATCTTCTTCTTGCTGCAAATCTCTCAGTTATCTACGTTTGTGTCATAGCTCTTACTGGAAGTCAAACCTTCACAAACCAGCTATCAGTGCATTGCAGCGTTGTTCATTGTATTTCATCTAATTGAGGCAACAAGTATTTTAGACTGATTTAGGCTATGATATCATCATCTATTCTCCTTAGTAACTTTTGAGGCTAAAAGCCAAATTGCACAGAAGGGAAGAAATCTCAAAACCGTTACATTCCTACAACATTCATGTGACTAGACAGCCAGGTCTATTGAAACAATTAATCTCCCACTATGGAAACAGTGGCATTATGAGCTCCAGCCTTACTGAACAGCAGAGTCTACAATTGCACTTACCCTCAAAACACAAATCCTTAGGAAACATAGCTACCATGCTCCTGCCATTCATGGCATTACTGTGCAGATTAGGGGATCCAGGCAGGTCCAGTTCAAAGGAAGATACTTACCCCCAACTAGATGAGGCAGCAATTTAGTGAAGCAGATAGCTGCATGGAGTACCCACAGTGGTGTCACTTGACCCACTGCTACAGATAATCACAGAGCAGCCTACACTTAATATTACTGTGTCAGATGGCATTAATAGTAGTTCGACTATGGAGCTTAGAGCAGAAGATGAGTATGAGAGTTGTGGGTTTTATAGTCCATTGCACAACAGGCCATATCCCCCATCCTATGAACTCCCTTTGACCATCTGGTCATCTCCTTAAAGAATCTCCCTTGGTGTTTATCAGACCTCAGCCTTCTTCATGTGGTAGATGGACAGCTAACTGGGTAAAAGCACAAAGGCAGTTGAAGGAGATCTGCTTGATTCCCTGGCAGTCTAGAGCTCTGTTGACATGCTTTCATGATCCTTTCACAGCTGGATTTGATTTCTTCCAAACCTGTAGGGACAAAACTCGTCTTCATTGCTTAGCTCCTTCCGTTTTGAAAAACAGCTTGATGATTGGTTTTTACCTCCTTATAAAGTACTAAATCCAAGAAAAAAGTTCCAGTCATATTCTAGTCATTCCTGTCTCAGATGGGACTTCTCTATTTAGGGACCTTACTGGTGGCTTAAGGACAGCACCCTACTGTAAGCAGTTCCTCTGTTCGGGCAGAAGGTTGCTGCTAAGAGTTGCATCTAGCAATATCTAAAGGTGGCAAAGATCCTCCACTTATGAAGATTTTGGACAATGGTTCACCTCCATTAAACATAGAATGGGCTGCCTAGGACACTGAGGTGCTTCTGCATCTAATGATCATTGCAGCTTTTTCAGATTGTGGGAATTAGTTCCAGGAGATAGAATAAATTGTCAAACACAGTACTGAAAATAATGAGATTTCCTATTGATTTTGACGGGCGCTCACTGTTGCTCATGAATCTAAAATAATCTTGCATTTCTGGAGCAAAATGTCCACACACATCACTATCAGTAGGACACAGTAGCAAAACAGCATTACTAAAGTCAGGAGTTCAGGCCTTGTTGCAGACATGTAACATCGCTGCCTCCAGCAAGAAACACTTCATGATTGGATGTAGAATTCAAAGGCAAAGATGTATTTCAAGCTTTATTCCTGTAGCTATTACTTACAGAACCTAGCCTGTCTGGACCAATAATAGACCAAAGGTCTCGGGTAGACTTTGACTTTAAGCTTCATTATGAAAGTCAAAATGGCAGGAGAGAGACTTTGAATTCACAGAGGATTCAATCCATGAGGAATCTAGCTATATATAATATACTCAAAGCACTCTGTGTACACAGGGAAAGCCGAATCCAGCCCCAAGACTATTTTTGTTTGTGTTGTAAAAACATACTGCAGCTTAAATCCTAATATACAATTTACAGTGCATTTTCCATGACCTGAGTTTTGGTTATCTGAAACATCTTTTTTCCCAGAACTGGATCATGTTCTCTATTGTCTATTAATTACTTTGACAGTATCTCAGCTGTTTTAAATACATAATTGTTTGAATTCATATCAGCTTCTCTTAGAGATTTAGTTAATATGAATTGCACCACATTCTAGCTATTATCAGTTCCTATACTGAAAATGCGGGGCAAGCAAATGATGATAATGAATCTCAGGCAAGTTTTGTGTTTGCTGTTTCTTCTTCCCAGATGGCTCACCCAGCTCTAAACCTTACTAATACATAATACCATTCCTTAGAGTAAACATATTGTAACTCGATTTTCTTCCCCCAAGCAAGCAACCAGATGAATGGCCTTGGTGGATTATTCTGTAACAGAAACACTCATAAGGGGTCTGTGATAAGCAAGCCAATGGAAATGGAGTAGTGCACTGTTTAAAATCATCTAAACATTTTCTCTTAACATGAAACATTTGAAAATGTGTAGCTCAGTGTTTGATGAAACACAGTACCCTGTTGTCTGTAGCCCAGTTCTAGCCCCTTCTTTAAATGTAATCTTTTATCAAAGTCACATGTGTTTTCAATAAATTCACATGTGGATGCAGTTATACCAGGAAAACTGATTCACAAGTACTTTAGAGGCTCCTCTATCTTTCAGGCCCACCTAAAGTTTCTTTCCATTTTTTAAAATATTTTTTTAGCAAGCATATGAAGGGAAATAATCAGTTTTGCTTGCTTACAACACAACCGCCCTGGTCTGAATCATAAGTACAGCATTGTTCAAAGGAACAGCTGGTACCAACTCCAAAAGTTTAAGCGTTCCCCTCCAAACAAAAAACTCTGTTGAGACTGTTAGTCATCATCTCCCACAGGTATTGATTCAAGGCTACAGTTCTGCCTATTTCTGCCATGGCTAAAAAGATTAGTTGCAAGGTTTTCAGAAAGGAGCATTTTCATGCACAAGCAAACATACAACTATTTCTTTCTTGTCTGCTAATCTCCATGATTATTGTACCTTTTTGAAACTTTTTTAACCACATACAGGGCAATCACACTTTAATAACAACAACAGAGCACTAAGAAGTTGTTTCTGCAGAAGTGGATTTACAAAGATAGTTTTGCCCTCAGGAGCTTAAACTACATCAACACACAACTTTGCTGTAAATCTGACTCTATTCTATCAGCTTTTTCTACCAGCAAACACAAATTTAAGGGTAGGATCTGTTTAAAATATATTCTCAGGAACTGAACTCCTATTGCACCAGACTTTCAAAGCAAGCTTAATACAGATCACCTCCTCATTTCCAGGAGTCTAATTTTATTGCTCCCTCCAAGCCGTGCCAGAGACAGGAGCTCTAAAAAAGCACTTTATCCTCTTTTGAGACTGTGCTTAGAGTGTGCTTTGAAAGAATTTCTGCTAACAACCAAATGCTAAACTTTGAACTTGTTTCACAGTTTTCTAGGACATCTCCTTGACAGTCAGTTTTCAAATACAGTTTGCATTCAGTTATGGTTCATACTGCCTTCATTAGTATCAGAGCCCATCTTGTCCTGTGATATGCAGATATTTCCCAAGACTCCTTTCAGGCAAAGCAGTTTAAATACACATCCCTCCATAGTCCGTGGACTGGTGGTTTGAGCCTAGATACCGAAGTAATCTAACTCCTTCAATTCAGGATAGGAACCTCTGACACTAGAGAGGAATCCAGCAGAAAATGTGTATTTAGATGCCAGGCTTATGTGGCCTGGATCGGGTGTGACCAGAATGCTTCATCTGTAGCTGAAAACCAGAAGCTGTAAGGGACAGGGAGTTTTAGGAAAATATTTTTATTTCCAGACACCTTGCTGCAGATGGGATATTTCCAAGAGAAAGTGGAAGGAGAGTTATTGCTGGTAGATACAGGGAAGTTCAGGATGCCCGAATCTTTCAGTCAGAGAGCTGTATTTGCAGACTATGTCTGGACTTGAAAAAGAGTGTTCTTAGGTCATTGTCTGGCCATCCTACTATAAAATAACAGGCAAATAAATGGAAAGAGGTTTCAAATGTGTATTTGCCCCATATTGGTCTCAAGATCATCCAGCCCTTTTCCCCTCATTTTTCTCCTCTCCTTCATTACTGTGAGATCCAATGCCAAGTCAAGTGGTGCCTCTCACACGCTGCAGAGCGAGGAGATTTACTGCCCAGCTGTGCTGCTGGGCAGCTCTGGGGGTGGCAGCAGGACACCATGTTGCTCAACACCACAGCACCATGACACAGCTGGAGAAAGCTCAGACCTGACCACTGCATTTTTCTGACTCTTCAGCAGCCTGTGCAAAACCCATGTGTGGTCTCAAACACCATGCCGATCAGTGCGGTACAGGCGGAGGAATAAAGTGTGACTGTCCTTCCAGGGCACCGAGTTTCCAAAGTCCACATCACCCTCGCTGACCTCTCCTCTGAGTGACTCATGCCAGAGGCTGAGGATCATCACAGCTTAAGTTGTACCAGCTATGAGCATGGTGATTCACAAGTGATAGAAAATGGGTTCAGACTTTCAAAGTCTGAGCATTTTGAGCCAGATTCAGGAAAAGGCTTAAATACATGTTTACATTTTATTCATGTGGAATCAATAGGACAAAAAATGTTGTGTAAATTAAAGCATGTACCTCATCGAGGGCAGAGTGTCTGTGCCTTGGAGGATCAGGCTTTATATAGGAAGGCCTTGCTCCCAAAGATACAGATGTACCTTACAGTAAGAAACAGAGCAAGCAGAGCATGACGGCAAGGTCAGGGCCAAAAGGTGGGGGCAATCCCTCCAGAATAAGATCAAGGGACATGGAAACCATGGTGCTCCCACAGGGTTGGGGCCAAAGAGAGCTGTCAGCCCGTCACTTTCACCAGAAATAGTTTGTGCTGTCTTCTGAAAACACAACAACCAACCATGACTCCACGAACTCACTTTCCCAAAATTACGCACAAAGGATGAGGATGCCTCAGAACACCCTTGGTCTTAAAAGAGACTAGCAATTAAAACAAATGTAAAATTACTACAAACTAATATACCTGACTATACCACGTACAAAAATTAGACTTACAGTGTTTTTCCTGTTGTCCAAGGCTTTCCTCAGATTCTTGAGAAAATTATAACCTTTTAAAATATAGGTGTTACACTTAAAATATACCTAACCAAATTAGTCTGACTGAATCCGACTTTAGCTGAGTGCATTTATATGAAAAATGAATGGGGAACAGCTTTATAAAATTAATCAGCAGATAACTGCAGTTCCTCTGGAGGACAATCTTCTTGGACTTTTCAGTGAGATTTAATCATTTGATCCAGATAATTTGATCTTTTGAGGAATGACAGTGCTAGAATCTCTCTGAATGTCCTCGTCTGTCATCATGTGTAACCTCTGCTTCCTCTTGCTCCAAGAAGGCCCCACTCCGTTCAAAGGTAAAATTTCTATACAACTCTATTTATGATATGAAATTCAGAAGACACAATTTTAGTCTGCCTATTACAATCAAAGAATAATAAGCATAATCTACCTAACAGCAATCCTGAGATCTATTTGATACCAACTTCCAAAGCTTGTGCCTTCAAATGCCAGCATCAGAATATGAATTCATTTTACCTGAAGTTTAAAAAATTTGTAACCGCTGCAGTTATTTCATGCAGTAAATCTTGACAGTATATTTGTTTACAGCCATATTCAACTTATTAGTTATTCCAGTGCAAATCCAGAATACTTCCAGGGAATCACAAATTGCATAGATGTGGATGGAGATAAAAAATGGTAGAGTTTCAGTGAAAGTGCTGTGGTTTTATACTGAAATAACAAAGCAGAATCTGGTCAGGAGAACACAGTTCCCATGGGAATCTTTATGACAAATTCAGAAGGGGTATAGGTTACATGTTAAGTATAGGTTGATCAGAAATGGTATAAGTGCTGAAGTAGTGGTAAGCAGGATCTTGGACTAATTTATTCCCCAGTGACTGCAAAAAAGGGGTAATGTATGTGTTGAGGAACACAAAGTAGAAACTAAAATGAGAAATGAAGAGAAAGCAAGCCATTCTGCTCTCTTGGCTGAAATCCCTCTTATTCTTCAGATGAGGAGCTATTGACTTTATTACAGAGACTGAGCCTTTTCTCATTCCATGCTATTCAGCAGTGATGGTGGTATATGAAGGGAAACTGCTGCCTAAAACAGAGTAAAAACAGCTTCACTGTCTCAGTGTCCTATTACTCTCTACGTACTAGAAGCAATCAGAGGGTAGGACTTTCTGGCAGGGATTTCAGCTGCAAGAACAACTCGTCCTCTGGGGAGAAAAATAGAAGAATCTTATGTAAACCTTCATCAAGGGCAATACTTCCAAAAAAGGGGGAGATCATCAAAATGTGAGCGTGTCTACTTGTAAAGGGAGATCAGAAGGACAGAAAACTGGAAGAATATTGTGCGGTCTCACCAGTAATTTATTTCTTAAGGGGAAAGTCGGGTGAACTCTCCCCCTTCTCTTCTCAGTCTCAACCATGTCTAGTTCTCTGGTTTAAAATTCAGTTCAGTACCTTCCCAGACACGGAATATGATTTCCTCCCTTCTTTATAGATTTCTCTGGTTTGCATTACCATTCAATAAATATATTACAAAATGTTATTTGCCTCTGTCCACAGCTTTTGAGCTGTTGCAATGATCTTAAAGATATCACAAATTAAATTACGGGATCCCACTCTGAACTCATCAGGACACATTGCAGGAGAGAAAAATCAACCAACCCCATTGCATCTGGTGCTCAATGTTTATGCATTTCAGCAACACATGTTCTATTGTGCTAATACCTTTCTGGAAAAGCATCAGTGAGGAAGAAACTGTCTAGTTAACTGCAAGGACAAGTGCTGTTCTCCTGGCCAGCCTGGCAGTCAACACCGTGCTTGAGGGATTTTAATGTACACAGACATGTTTTTGATTCGGTGACCTTCGTTTTTAGCAGGAACTTCTTCTGAAGTCAGTGAAGGTAAATGACCATAATCTGGAATGAAATCTAAGAACTGTATGCATTACTTGTGTCCAAGATTAGTAGTGAATTCAAAGCAGGGCAGCCAGAAAAAAAGGATAGCCTCATATCAGAATGTGTTTTTAAGGCTAAGTGTATCCTGCAGAAGCAAATAACAAAAATCAATTAGATATTTATTGTAAGCAGGCACTTAGGAACAGCACTGACTGCTCACAAACTGTGCAACTGCTGAACTAATTCTATTGAGACACTTTGGGCATCAGGTCACCCCTTAAATGACACAAAAAAAAGTGTCCCCTATAGCAACGTTCCCTTATTGGGTTTGTCTTTCTACCGCAGTGCAGATACTCTGGCGCCAGGCCAATGGGAGACAGTGGAAACACTCCTGACCAGGAGAAGTGTGGGTCTGAATGCAGCACAAGCACATCAGAGGGAAACCCTCCCATGCTGGTGATGGCAGGGCCATGGGCAGGCAGCCACACTCCTCAGCTCTCACACCTGCACGCTGTGTGCTGCTACACGGGGCCAAGGCAGCAAGCACTATGCGAAGGTGTAGGCATGGTCCTTTGGCATCCACCTTGTCACGAGCTCTCCCAATGGGCAATGGGTCTGTCAGCATCTCCACAAAAAGAGCTCTTCTCCTGAATCTACCCCGTAAAAATGCTGACTGACACATCCTCTTGACTGTAGACCATGGAAATACAAATCAGACCTCAGCACCCTTCCAATGGCTTCTGAAGCTCCCTGTTCCATGGGAAATGTGCACTAGCAAGCGGTGAAAACTGCTAAAAATAAATGGATATTAGAGTAGGGTCGGAAGCAAACCCACTGCCATAACCATTTGTGCCTCTTCAGGGGAGTGCAGGCAGCCATTTGGACTTTCCCATGACGTGTCCCAGCGTTAGGATGGGAATGTGAAATATGAAAATCATTATTGGAGAGCAATCTGAAATATTTGAAAAGTAAGAACTTTTCTTTGAATGGGCTTTCTTATTTCAGCTGGTGAGGTCTATGCAGGTGGACTCACTGACTTTACAGAAGAACTTCTCAGGAGGCTCGGGGACTGCACCAGTGACACCAAGTTATGTCTTGGGTTCAGGAGAGCTGGGCCTTATTCCTGGTTCTCTGAGGGGCCTGCATGTCTCATTGTCCCCACTGCCAAGTAATCTAATCAAGAAAAAGGATATGTACCTCTTCCCTCAAGCATTCTTTGACCAGCTGCATGGGAGAACCACCTACTTTTAAAAGCCAAAAAAACCCCAGATTTTATAAAAAATAATATTTTTACCTATTTTACTTATAAGCAACAAGGCTTTTAATACCACATGCTGAAATCCAACATTGTAATATTATCCAAGATTACCACTAATGATGAGAAATATTTTATTGTCCAGATAGTCCATAAAAGTGACAATCCATCTGGGCAGCAAGAAAATCATAGAATCATAGAATCATAGAATTGTTTAGGTTGGAAAAGACCCTTAAGATCATCGAGTCCAACCATTAACCTAGCACTGCCAAGTCCACCACTAAACCACATCTTCAAGCACCATGTCTGCCCGTCTTTTGAATACCTGCAGGGATGGAGACTCAACTACTTCCCTGGGAAGCCTGTTTCAGTGCCTGACTACCCTTTCGGTGAAGAAAATTTTTCCTAATATCCAACCTAAACTTCCCCTAGCTCAGCTTGAGGCCATTCCCTCTCATCCTATCGCTTGTTACTAGGGAGAAGAGACCAACCCCCACCTCACTACAACCTCCTTTCAAAGGTTTTGCCAACTGTGCCAACCTTTCATGAATTAGATGACAGGGAGCAGTGTTGTGCAGCTAGAAAGTAAGCAGAAAGGGTTTATGACCTCTCCAGAAAAAGAGGACTGTGTAGGACAGGGAGTCATAGCAACTACCTCCTCTGCAGTGCCCCCATGTTAGCATCTTCCCTGTATTAGCTCTCCTTCTCTCAGCACAACACAGCAACACAGGGCCCACGCAAGAATATACATCACAGAGAGGTCTTCCCAGCAGACTGCACACCTTGGTATTGGCACTGAAGCGAGGCTTTCGGAATTATCATATTAAGAGTTTTACACTGGAGACTGCAAATACTAAAGAAAATTATGTCTTAGGTATTGACAGGAGCATGGGGAAACTGTGAGAAAAATGGAAGCCTCTGAGGGTGATAATTTATTCTTTAATCTGCTAAAAAGATGCTTTGGAAAAAACAAATGAACAAAAAAACCCACCTCAGCCAACAGAGTGTAGGGTTTGCCAGAGGTATCTCCACCTATTGCTTTGGTGGCTTATTTCTGACAGGACATGTTGGCATCACTCAAGGGTTTTATTGAGGACTGATATTTATCCTCAGATAACACTGGGATACTTTTCCTAGGACTAGCACCAAAACCACAAGCTGCATAAACCAAAAAGAGGCCAGCAGGATTTTTTTCTGCTATATGCAGCTACATTTGATTATTTCTGGGAGTCCATTCAAAACACTACTGATAAGAGCATCCCCCTTCTTCATCCTGTTGTTCTATTACAACTCTCCAGCCATATTCCTCCCTTGTTTCCTTATCAAACACAAGCTTTCTCTCCTTCCTTTGAAAGTCCTCCAGAACACTGTTCCATCCTATCAATTCGATCCATTACTACAAGGTCAACTAAAACCCAGGCTTTGCCAATGGCAACAGCCCTAACACCCTTTTCTCCAGAAAGCCTTCTAGCATGCCAGTTCGGTACCACTAACCCTAATGTCCTACTTCCGTGTAAGTGCAATAAATATAAGGCTTCTGTGGATGGTATTTGATAGTACCAGCACAAAGAGACTTGCTTGACTGAAATATTAATGCACCATCAAAGAACATAGGATCATAGACTTACAGGAGAATTCATGTTGGAAGGCAACTTAGCAGGTCTCTAGCCCAATCTTCTGCTCAAAGCAAGGACATTCATAAGACCAGACCAGGTTGCTCAGTGCTTTATCCAGTCGGGTCTTTAAAAAGCCTCCCAGGATGGAGATGACACAGCCTCTCTGGGAAACCGGCTTCCACATCTGGCCATCCTGATGTTGAAAATATTTTTCCCTTATTCAAGTCAGAACTTCACTGTTTCAGTTTCTATGTGCCTTTAATCAAAATAATTACGATATTGATATATAATTATTATTTGTAAGAATTAATGTTATGTAATGATGCATGGCTTTTCATTCAGCTTTGCCCTCAAAACTTAAGGGGTAGATAAATTTGTATGCGCATTTTAAAACTACACCAGCTGTTGCTTGTTTACTGTCTTGGGGAACAACTAATATACATTCAGAGCTATTCTATAACCAGATATGATATCTTGCATTTCAATGTCCAGTAAAAAAGACCCCCCAAGCACTTAAACATATATCACATAACCCTGCATTAACTGGCGGTTGCTTCTTTGGTAAAGCCTGGCAGCTGTTTAACCACAAACAGAAAATAAGGAAAAAAAATTTCAGGATAAGACATGGGAAGTACTGCAGGAATTTGGCTTGTCCTTCCGTGGTGATGTTTCACTGGGAAGAGCTGTCATCAACTTTTTGCTCAGAAAAGGTTATCTGGAAAGAAACTCCTAATTCACTTCAATACACCTAAATAGCAAACCTCGGCAACTCCCAGCGATGTTACTAGAAACTCTTGGTTTCTCAGTCTTATCGAGAAGCAGAAAAATTGCTTCTAGTTAATGAAATCCTCATACAAAGCTCCTGTAATTCAAAAATTTATTTTTCCGTTTTCAGTCCTGCACACCATGGCACATTGTTTTACTAAACTAAACAGGGGCTACACATCAAAGCAAAATGCAATGAGACACAACATGCTTCTTGAATTGGGGTCTGAACTGATGTCCCTTGTGATAGGCCTCAGGATATCTTCATTGTCCAAGAGGGATGAAGAACACAGCCCTGCACCACCTCAAAAGCCACCTCACACCCCCTAGACAGGGTCAGAGCTAAAATATTTTAATGTGGTAATGACCCATCAGAAGCAAGGATTGTTCATTGCTCATCTGTACAACATGTTCAGATGCTTGCCTTGTAAAAGCTACTTTCCAGTGCTTGCTAAATTACTTGTCTCCACCTCTGCTAAAGGAAAAGAATAGGGACACCAAATGGTAAACAAACCTCAAGCTCTGGTTCACCTCCACAGTATATTCGGATGAGTAACAACAACAAAGACGGTGTATTTTTTTTTTCTAGGATTGTTCAGTTCCATGGATTATGGATTATAGTTCATATTTTCTGGCAAGCTATTCAGCTGTGATTGAGCACTCTGTAAATAAGAACAGATGCTCTACAACTTGTCAGTACCCTTCTCTACTATCCCTAGCCAGTGTGCTGGAAGAGGAAATCAGTGTAATGCATTTGGGTGTGTTTTTTCTCCTTTTAATGGACCATTTATCACAATGAGAAAGAGGAAGAAATAGAAGCAATCGACCACAGCTTTCATAATTAACAAAGGGAACCAGCCTGGTGACATGATTAGCCAAGAGGCTCCGATGATTTTGATTTGACATTCCAGGTTAATTTCTCTCCAAGGCTGGAAGATACAATTGGGTTTTCTTCTTCAGAGCAATTTGCAGCACTCACAAAATAATACAATAACCTCAGCGTGTTGCCAATATCTTTCAGGAGTGAGCACGTGTTTCCCACCAACACCCATCAACAACACTACATTGACTGTGAGAGAGAATCTCCATCCATTTCCCATGGCAGAAGGACTTCTCTGGCCAACCTTCAGAAGGTTGGGCCATCAATTAAGGCAACGGAGTGGAGGAAAATTCAGGTTCTCCCACAACTCTTGTGCGTGCGAGATGAGACCTACCCATGCTTGTTCAAGGTGTTTTTGCCCTCCTGCCACCACTGAAATGATGTGAAATGTTCACAAAAATATTTTCCAAAATTCTCCAAATTCTTAAAGGACAAAGATCCACACGACATCTGTCAGAGACCCCAGCTTACTCTCGTAAATAGCAGGAAAGAGAAAATTCCTCAGGCATTTGGGTTTTTCTTTTCCTCATTGGACAAAGCAAAACAGCAAACATAGGTTTTTGTGTCTAGGTGAAGACAGCAATGGTAATAATAATAAAAGGATACACTAAATGAAGCACACAGGGGAAACTGTTTCTTGCTGATAAGACTTAGGCACCAATCCAGCAGTGACCTCCAGACATTGATTTCAGGAAAGTCCTGAACAGGTTTAGCTCCCCATTGCACCACGTCCTAGACTTGTGATCCTGAAAACAACCTGCAAACAGGTGAATCTGGTGGCAAGGAGAGCATACAATGCCAGTAGCCTTTATTGGGCATTTGGGGGGGGTCCAAATATTCATTACAGGGGTCAGAGATTTTTTTCAAAATGGATTTTCAGGTAGGACAGAGATAGATCAGTCAGAGCAATTAAATAGCAGATTCATCCCTTCTAGTTTAGAAACAATGCAGTTTGCCCCTGTCTCCCGTAAGTGATTTTTTCCTCTTCTCTGCTTGATACAAATTAGTGTTTCACAAATAAAAGACTTCCTTAGTGCCAAAGTTAAATCATATTATCAGAAACACAGAAGAGAGTTCAGTAGGCAAAAAGCTAATTCTGCTAATACCCCATGAATGAAATTCTAGCTGTCAATTAAAGAAGAAATGCTTCCTCTTCTTTTTAGTGCCGGAGAGCAGAATTAATGCCACAGCCCGATTTCTATCATACAATGTAATAACACAATTATGAAGCGGAGAAAATCCTAAAACTTATTTTGCTTGGCCTCCAGCCTGACAGTTTTCACAACTGTGTGCAATGCATAGATATGTTTCCCATTAAATAATTATTTGTTAAGCTCCATTCATTCAAGATGCAGGAAGAGACAATTCAATGGCTTATCAATTTCATCTGAACATCACTTGCTTTTTCTGCTTGGCCTGCACTCACATTACAATTTCCCTAAGTAGTTGCAACAGCCCATATTCAAATAGCGTCTCATACGAGACAACAATGAATCACAGGCCTGCCAAGTCTCTTGTGCCGAGTATGGGACTCCCACAGGCTCCCCTCCACAGCTGGGCTATTTGCTTGGATGTTTTCTCTGCACCATCACACCAAGTTGGCCCAGTCTGTGCCCTGCTAATCCACTTCATCTAGCACAAATGGGGACATTCAGCTCCAAACTGAAACACCTAAAGATAAATGTTCCCATGTGACTACATGTGCAATAGATATCTGAGTTTCAGTCAGTAATGATCTAGGGCTCAGTTTGGTGCTGTTAGAAATGCCCTAAGAGATCCCACATGACCTTCAGGCACCACTCCAGAACAGGATGAGTCTCTTCTAGGACCATGTTTTGCAGATCTATCCAGACATCATGAGTACTCGAGAGAGTATCTCCCATGTTATGAAACTGAGCCCTGCCCTTCACCTTGACTTAATCCCACCCAAGAGGGGTGGAGGACCAGAGCTTTTCAGCTGGAGAAGGAATCCAGCCTGCACCTAGCAGCATCTGTTTTCCTTGCAGCAAAGTGTTAGATTCATTACATCTCATTGGACTGTATTCATACACACACAAAAAAAAAAAAAAAAGAGGGAAAAAAAAAGGGCTTATGCTGTAAGCTAGTCACATTCAGAGCTGGCTCAAAATTTGGAACTCTTCAAGATTATGGGCTGTATGGATCTGCGTTACTCCCTCCCTCCCCTAGAAAGATGGGGTCTTTTGGAAAACTAGAAATTAGACATAGGTTCATAATACTATTGAAATTGTGGGAATGCTGGAATATAAGGATTGGGTCAGGCCTGTTTCCCAGTATTAGAAAAATACTTGAAACAGAATTCATAAACAGAAAAATCTGTTCAATGAAGTGCATGGAAAATGAGTAATAATAAATCAGCTGCTGTATTTGAAATGGCTCAATTTTTTCAAAAGTTGCTCTAGTTTATCTCCATTTTGGCTGCTGTGCAGCCCCATTGAGTGTGATTTGTGATTAAAGCTGCTTGTGATACTTGTTTTGAGGCCAATGTTTCCAGTGTGGCCATTTATAGTACAGCTTATTTTCATTGCCACATGGACCTCAACACTGGGTTAAACCAATCATGCAGAGGGCATGCAAGAACACATTAGCAAAGACTTTAACTGGGGAAGCAGGGTAGGTTGTGGGGAAAGTTTGGGATCAGGCCACAGCCCCAGGTATCAGGCACCTCCATGGGGCCAAGGCCATGCTGGGATATCAGGCCACAGGTTGGGGTCAGGACCAGGACCATTGAGGCAAACCAGGTCAGACATGGCTCTGGAATGGCTGGGCAGGGCCAGAGGGATAGGAATGGGCTCAGTGGGGCCCATGCCTGGGCAGGGCTGTGGCAGAGCCGGAGACCAGCATCATACAGCATTGCTGTAGGATCAGCCAATATCTAGACCTCAATTCAGCTGCCTGCACACAGGGATCTTGTGATAAGGGAGTTGCCATGAAACATGTGAGATACCTGCAAAGTGCTAGCAGATGTGATATAGGACCAACAGTGGACAGGCAGATGGAGACCAGGAGCAATTCCCTGAAGTATCAGATGCCTCTCAGGAACTGTGTATGGGCCCCTGGAGAGAGCTCCTGACAACAAAACATGTTGTCATTAAGCGATTCAGTTCCCCAGACAGTGGGTGCCTAATTTAAGGTAAACTGACTCAGTTTTCATGGAGCATATTGGCTCTTGGAGAAGGAATGTCCTGTGGAAGCCAGAATGAGGTGACACCTGAGCTCAGCTAGACAAGCAGGGTCACAGGAAAAGGTGTTAATCAAAAGAAAACAATACATGGCCATTCTGTTTAAGGAGGCCTAGTCTACCATGGAGGTGGGTGGAGGTCAGAAGAGAGAGAGTGTGAAGCTAAGGCAGAAGTAGGACATGGTAAAATGGGTAAGCACAAGGCCCGTGGTGCTGGGCTGAGGGGGAAGAAACATCAGGGGATATCCAAAGAATTTTACAAGTGGCAGCCAGAAAACTCCTGGAGATGATACGAAGGCATAAAACCTCTGGCACCAGAAGTTTAGGCTGCTCTTTCTTTTTCCCCTCTCCACCACTCCCATGGATTTTCCTGAATAAATCATAGCAGGGGCTTGCTGACTTCTCAGTACACAGCCACAGTCACGAATGGTGTCTTGGTGTCTTTCATTAACTCTTTTAAGAGAGCAATGCTCTCCAAACATATTATCCAACCACAGACGGGTGGATGATCCTTACTAGCAGTTCTTTTTTTGTTTCCCTTCTGGTTTGCATTTATTTGGCCTAATTAATATTCAGTCTGAGGAGTTCACTTTCCACTTACTCAGATAAAGAAAGCAGAATTCAGAGCAAAGAGGGCTTTTTGGATGTATCCAAAGATCAGCCTTTAAGTGCGCATGTCCTGCTATCTCAGGTGAGAGATAGCTCATGTGTCAGTAGCAAGGGGGTGAAGTACCAGCACTTCTGAGTCCATTGCAAGGTGCTGCATGAGCACAGACCACAGACCATTTTTTTGAAAAGAAGGATTCACTTTCCAAGGACAGGCAAGGGAAAATCTGGGAATCTGGCCTTAATTCCCAGCTCTGCTACACCATGGTGGGGATTGAGCCGCAGTTCCTCCATTTTCTAGCACCTTAACTCACCCACACATGTCCATAGGCTGAGGAGCTCTGTGTCAGTCTTGCTACATATTGCATTTAAATATTCTAACAAAAGAAGAGTATTGGGGACTCAAGTTACGGGGTTCCAGTGTAGCATAGGCTTGGAGGCAGGGGTAGTGGAGGGAGACTGCTGACATGAACAGAGGTAGAAGCCAAATATTTTCTTTGGCCCAGAGTTGGAACGGCTCTTGGTGACTGTATCACAACACCTAAGGATTAGGAAGCTGTCCCCAGCTAGCTGACTCAGATCACCAGAGCTGGGACCCAAACATCGGAGAGAGTCAGACACCCCAAAAAGCATGCAGAAAGGCTGTAGTCCAAGCAAGAATCTGCCCAGATTTTGGCATCGGGAAATGTTAGCTCTAAACACTGCCCCCGACGTTTTACTCCTTGCCTGATGCAGCGTCAGCAACATGGACCTCATAGAATGCACTGAGACCTTCCACCTCCTGTGCTGACAGGGCAACTCTAAGGAAGGACACCAGCCAAATACAAACCAGCTTCTTGATTTGATGTGAAGGCCTACTTATCCCTAGCGTTTTCATATTAAAATGTGGGAGGCTAGAGAATAGCAAGGCTGGATCCATCAGATGACTTTCAGTTGCTTATTATTTATGCTTGAACAAAGGTGAGGCAATGGAATAGACTGAATTTGTGTTTCTTGAAATATTTTTTGTCATGCTAGAACAGAAACTGAAATTTAATCAAAATAAACTTGAGCAGTAAAAATAAGGGCTCAGATAAACTTTCTGCCAACTGAGCCACAGTAACTGTGTGCATGTTCTTAACCTGTGGAAAACAGGCTTGTGTGACCTCATAGAATCGTTTAGGTTGGAAAAGACCATTGAGATCATCGAGTCCAACCGTAAACCTTGCACTGCCAAGCCCATCACTAAACCATGTCCCTAAGCACCACATCTACACGTCTTTTAAATACTTCCAGGGATGGAGACTCAACCACTCCCCTGGGAAGCCTCTTCCAATGCTTGACAACACTTTTGGTGAAGAAATTTTTCCTAATATCCAATCTAAACCTCCCCGGCGCAACTTGAGGCTGTTCCCTCTTGTCCTGTCACTTGTTACTTGGGAGAAGAGACCGACCCCCACCTTGCTACAGCCTCCTGTCAGGTAGTTGTAGGAGCAATAAGGTCTCCCCTGAGACTTCTCTTATCCAGGCTAAACAATCCCAACTCCCTCAGCCACTCCTCATAAGACTTGTGCTCTAGAACCTTCACCAGCTTCATTGCTCTTCTTTGGATACTCTCCAGCACCTCAATGTCCTTCTTGTAGTGAGGAGCTGAACACAGTATTGGAGGTACGGCCTCACCAGTACAGGGGGACGATCACCTCCCTAGTCCTGCTGGCCACACTATTCCTGATACAAGCCAGGATGCTATTGGCCTTCTTGGCCACGTGAGCACACTGCTGGCTTATATTCAGTTGGCTGTCGACCAACACCCCCAGGTCCTTTTCCTCCAGGCAGCTCTCCAGCCACTCTTCCGCAAGCCTATAGCATTGCATCGGGTTGTGACCCAAGTGCAGGAGCCAGCATTTAGCCTTGTTGAACCTCATACAGTTGGCCTTAGCCCATCAATCCAACCAGTGCAGATCCCTCTGTAGAGCCTTCCTACCCTCCAGCAGATCAACACTCCCGCTCGACTTGGTGTCATCTACAAACTTACTGAGGGAGCACTCGATCCCCTCATCCTGAACATTGATAAAGATATTAAAGAGAACTGGCCTCAGTACTGAGCCCTGGGGAACACCACTTGTGAGCGGCTGCCAACTGGATTTAACTCCATTCACCACAACTCTTTGGGCCTAGCCATTCAGCCAGTTTTTTACCCAGCAAAGAGTACATCCATCCAAGCCATGAGCAGCCAGTTTCTCCAGGAGAATGCTGTGGGAAACAGTGTCAAAGGCTTTACTAAAGTCTAGGTAGGTGTGCTGGTTTTGGCTGGGATAGAGTTAATTTTCTTCATAGTAGCTAGTATGGAGCTATGTTTTGGATTTGTGCTGAAAACAGTGTTGATAACACAGGGATGTTTCAGTTACTGCTGAGCAGTGCTTACACAGAGTCAAGGCCTTTTCTGCTTCTCACACCACCCCACCAGCGAGTAGGCTGGGGGTGCACAAGAAGCAGGGAGGGGACACAGCTGACCAAAGGGATATTCCATACCATATGACATCATGCTCAGCATATAAAGCTGGGGGAAGAAGAAAGAAGGGGGGAACATTCAAAGTTATGGCATTTTGTCTTCCCAAGTCACCATTACATGTGATGGAGCCCTGCTTTCCTGGAAATGGCTGAACACCTGCCTGCCAATGGGAAGTAGTGAATGAATTCCTTGTTTTGCTTTGCTTGCATGCACAGCTTTTGCTTTACCTATTAAACTGTCTTTATCTCAACCCAGGAGTTTTCTTACTTTTACTCTTCCAATTCTCTCCCCCATCCCACTGCGGGGGGAGTGAGCAAGCAGCTGTGTGGTGCTTAGTTGCCGGCTGGGGTTAAACCACAACAGCAGATGACATCCACACCTTTTCCCTCATCCACTACGCGGGTCACCTTGTCATAGAAAGAGATCAGGTCAGTCAAGCAGGACCTGCCTTTCATAAACCCATGCTGACTGATCATCTGGTTGTCCCATACATGCCACGTGATGGCACTCAGGATGATCTGCTCCGTAACCTTTCCTGGCACTGAGGTCAGACTGACAGGCCTGTAGTTCCCGGATCCTCCTTCCGGCCATTCTTGTAGATGGGCATCACATTTGCTAACCTCCAATCAACTGGGGCCTCCCCAGTCAGCCAGGACTGCTGATAGATGATGGAAAGGGACTTGGTGAGCACCTCCGCCAGCTCCCTCAGTACCCTTGGGTGGATCCCATCCAGCCCCATAGACTTGTGCGTGTCTACGTGGTGTAGCAGGTCACTAACCGTTTCCCTTGGACTATGGGGGCTATTCTGCTCCCCATCCCTGTCTTCCAGCTCAGGGGGCTGGGTACCCTGAGAACAACTGGTCTGACTATTAAAGACTGAGGCAAAGAAGGCATTAAGTACCTCAGTCTTCTCCTCATCCTTTGTCACTATGTTTTCCCCTGCATCCAATAAAGGATGGAGATTCTCCTTGGCCCTCCTTTTGTTGCTAACATATTTCTAGAATCATTTTTTATTGTCTTTTACAGCAGTAGCCAGATTAAGTTCTAGTTGGGCTTTGGCCCTTCTAATTTTCTCCCTGCATAACCTCATGACATCCCTGTAGTCCTCCTGAGTTGCCTGCCCCTTCTTCCAAAGGTTATAAACACTCCTTTTTTTCCTGAGTTCCAGCCAAAGCTCTCTGTTCAGCCAGGCTGGTCTTCTTCCCCACTGGCTCATCTTTCCACACATGGGGACAGCCAGCTCCTGCGCCTTTAAGATTTCCTTCTTGAATAATGTCCAGCCTTCCTGGGCTCCTTTGCCCTTCAGTACTGCCTCCCAAGGGGCTCTGTCAACCAGGCTCCTGAACAGGCCAAAGTCTGCCCTCCAGAAGTCCAAGCTAGCAGTTCTGCTGACCCCCCTGCTTACTTCTCCAAGAATCAAAAACTATCATTTCATGATCACTATGCCCAAGACAGCCTGTAACCATCACATCACCCACAAGTCCTTCTCTGTTTCACAAACAAGAAGTCCAGCAGGGTGCCTTCCCTAGCTGGCTCCCTCACCAGCTGTGTCAGGAAGTTATCATCCACATGCTCCATGATGCTTTCTGGATCCATGGCACTGATCCAAGCAGGCTTGCTGCCCTGACACCATGGATAATGCTAGAAAGTGGCCCCAGTGCTCCCTTCTCCCCTTCTGTAGCCCATCACCGTGGTATCAGGGAAGTGCAGTTTTCAGTTTTCTCAAGCAGCAGGAAGACCCAAGCCCCAGGATCCCACCTCCTGGCAAACAACCAGCCAGCTCTTACACCAACAGCAGGGCCACTTCCCACCCTGTGGAAAGCTCGATTCAGCATCACATAGTAGCTCAGAGGCTAGGCAAGAATCCAGCTCTTCAGGGTGGTATTTGACCGCATTGAACATTAGGCCACACTTTCTCTTTCTGAAATCCCTTTATTTGCTCCCTCCACACTTTCCAAATTTTGCAGCTAATGAGGCTGGGACCCTACAGACAATAGCCTTAGTCCCACACCATCTCAATTAACATTTTTTACCCTACGCACTGCGTGTAGCTAGTATCCTGCGAAAGAAATAATATATGATAGGGTATAATCTTTTTCTGCTAGCTATCCCTATCCCAAGATGGATTAGTTCTCCTTTATTATGGGTCCTTTGTCAACCAGCCCAGAGAACTATAGCTTTATTACTGTGAGTTTAAATAATTATATATGTCTACTCTAATAAGAGAAAACATGGTTTGAATTCTCTAACAGATGATCTTGAGGGCTTCAAGTCTGCTATGTCACTGCAGTTGGCCATAACTGTCAAACTGACTAGTTTTATTGTAAATTTAGATTATGAAAATCTCATTAAGTTCTGAGCTTTCACTGTGACACATGCAACATACAGATCTTATTGTTATTCACATTTCTGCGGTGCTAATCATCAGAATATCCTCCTGATGAAAGAACATGCCATCATTTTGGGTAGGAAAGCATTGCAATGCCAGGAAAAACTTTAATAACCCAAACATACTTCCTAGGTTGGAGGAAAGAGTATGCCTCCTGCATCAACCAAAGACTGGTAACATCAGCACTGAGCTGGTACTTCCTCCAGATTTAAAAGGTCGGCTGTTGCAAAGAGGTAGATTAGACTGTTCTTACTCTACTGAAATACAGGAAACGCATCTGCCGATGTCTGGGTTGGGAGATTAGTACTTTCAAAGTGATTTAATGACTACAGTTTAATCTATGGAAATTTCTGGACAAATAGGCAATGGACGTGTGATGCTGATTCGATCTAAGCATGTAGAGCTAAACCTAACATATTTGGGTTGAACCTGCTGCTTTTAGCTTGACCATTGTCAGAGAGGAAAAGTAATAGATGTGTGGATGTAAAAACTGGGATATTTTCAGAGCTTTGGAGGTACGTATGAGCTGAGTAGTGTCCCGAACTATTGTTGTTGAATCACATTTCTCTTTGGTACCTTGTAATTGGGTGATTGCAAAGGTTTATAATAACCAACATATCGTAGCACAATACAAGACTATAAAATTGCTTTGTTTTCCTGCCAATTATGTGGTGAGAAATATATGGCTGACATGTCTTGCCACATAGGGGGAAAAAAATCATTTCCCAATTAGCTTTGTATATTTTTGGCTAAGAAGTTTTCTCATGAGTCACAAATCATTTTCTCATGGCATCAGTAGCCTTATTACATATGCAACTAATTTTGTTCTGTAATCTAAAGCAGCAACAAAATGAAAATTTCTGATATGTCTCCTGGCATTCAGTTATGAGAAGCTGCAATAATTTTTCCTTGTCTACAAATAGCAGTAGGTACAAAGGATCTCAAGAACAGGAATACCATTGTGCTTTCAGTTGGCAATAAGGAATATAATGAATAGCATATACGATGATCCTGACCTCAGCGCATCAGTCACCACTGACTATTTTCTGTCAGAGCCCCAAAACAATGCCAGCTCAAAAAAAAAAAAAACATTTTCATGGCGCTCTTCTTTTACTTATTTATCACATGGAATTAATATTGGCCCCAGCCTATTCTCAGTGAGATCAAGAGAGAGTTCAAAATTGGTTTCAACAAAAGAGAAATTAAAGATTCCTTTTTCATTTGCTGACCCTTGAAAAAGAGAGAATACTAGTAACCACATTAAATAAAAACCAATATAAGTACTTGGCAATCAACAACATTATAAATAGAACACGTTTCATTTCGATGAACATTAGAAAATCTAAACGTAGTGATTCCTGCTTCTTCTGGGTTTGTCTACCTCTGCCAAGAAGTGGTCTTGCTGTCCTCCATGAGAGACCATTCACTGTGAAAATGGTGAGGTTTACCATAGGATATACATTTTCTGAGAGATGAGCCACTTGACAATGGAGCTTGTGTTACAAACTGGCTACTTCAATATTGAAGTCTTTGTCCTGAGAGTGTCTTGAGTTGCTGCTCTTTCCATGGTCTGATTGTTTTGAATCTTCTCTGTTGTAAAAAGATGTCTGATGCAGTCTAGATCTTTTTTAAAAAAACAGCCAAACCCCTGTCCATGACAAAAATGCTCTATAATGTCAAACCAATCACAGGTATGTTGAAGTTGGCATGCTAAACCCTCAAAGATATATTACCTAGAATTTTGAGACAAAGGTAAATTATGCTACAAATCTTAGAAAACTTCCCATTGCAGCCTGCAAATGAAACAGCAGCATGACTATTTCACCACAGGCATGAAAATTACTCCAAAGATTTAACTCGTAACATGGACCTAAGTAGGAATAACTCACCTCAAGCCTTCCAAGCCTTTAAACATCTCAATACACTCTGCTTTCAGCAGAAACTTTTGAGTGGATGAGCAATATATATTTTCAGCTTCACTTCTGAGATGCTACAGAAGGCTAGAGGTATAGTGTCTCAGATACTACGTTCAGGATGGAGGGCAGGCACCAGCACAGTCAGAGAGAGCCCTGCATTGTCAAGTTACACTGCATCGCATAGGAGGCCACAATCTCAGCTTTCACCCTGTACATCCAGTACCTCTGTCAGCCTCTAACTACATTTTCATGTATAAGAACTGACCCGCAGATCACACCAAGTGTGTTCTTCAGATTGTCTTTCTTGCCTGTCTGTCAGCTGTGTTTTAGCAAGGATCAGATGGCTAATCAATGAATTAGGTGCAGACTTTTTCCATACTCCCACATGGGTTTATGCTGGCCCAGCAAGGGCACAGATGCCAGGCTGGCTGTGTGCAATGAAGCCTTCTGCATGGCCATGGCTCTTGAGAAGAACTCTCCTTTTAATATTTTTTTCCTCTTTAAAAATGTTGTTTTTTTTTTTCCCTTTTCCCTTTTGGAGACTGGTCTCCTTCGCACAGTATCTAAAGAGACTCTACAGACAAAGACAGTTGCCAGCACCATCAGTTCCTCCATTCTCTCTCAGGCCTGGGTTAGAAAAGCTGGTAGCAGGGACCTGCCAGCTGAGTGCAGGAGCTGAGGCAGTCCAGCTTGCAAGGGAAGTGTTTTGCTGTAAGATCAGGAAAGACCAGTCCTAGCACACTAGCTAAGACTGTGCCAGTACCAAACTGTCCCAGACTAACTCCAATACCAAGTAGCTCGCCAGATCTGGGAGTGAGGGGGGTCATTAGGATTATGAGCCTGATTCCAAACCCACTAGACTTGCTTGTTTTTAAAGAATAAGGCTGCCTGTACATCCATGACCGCTGAGTTCAGTTTCTTCTGCAAAGCAGCATACTTTCAGAAATGAAAAATGAAAAATGAACAGAGATGGGAGCCAGTATTAAGGCAGGCATGCCTCAAAAAGAGAGTTCACTCTTGTCGCTCAAAGGTATTTCAGCTCTGCCAGTTTGTTGCAAAGCCCTGGCTGCTCAGGATTCTCCAAGCCCACCTGGCTTCCAGATACTGGTGAGCTTCAATCAGGAATATGCTGCAAATCAGGAGGTTTTCTTGTCTAGCATCCACCCAAGTACACACCATAGCACTTACAGTCACGATGGCTCAGTCCCAAGCCGTGACAAAGCTGAGGCCCTCTTTCATCTTAATCAACTCACATTGACTAGCTTTAACTACCTTTTATGGATTGGCCTTAAAGCTCTCCAATTGTACTTTTCCTGCCAAGATTGTTCATTTCAATGTTTTTCTTTCAAGTGTCTCAAGAGCACAGTTCATACGACTCCATATAAATCTCCAAATTTACAGCATGTCAAAGTTATACACAAGATGGTCAGGAAATTATGCCTAATAGAAAACTGTCAGCAGCA
Source organism: Nipponia nippon (assembly GCF_047370975.1). Lineage (NCBI taxonomy): Eukaryota > Metazoa > Chordata > Aves > Pelecaniformes > Threskiornithidae > Nipponia > Nipponia nippon. The sequence goes on along the minus strand of NW_028262290.1, from coordinate 13,531,018 downwards.
GATTATGAGAGAAGCGTGCGGGACAGGTAACAATAAGGCAGGAAAGAAATACAAAGACCTGCAGGAAAACAAGAGAAGGAGCAGTGGGTCTGGGTACAGAGGCCAGGTCACCAGTTGGTATTTTTGCCAGCTTAATCACATCAGCTGGTAGTGCTATTTTTACAGCATTTCTCTATTGGCAAAGCCCTAGCAATTTTACCGCATAAAAATATTAGAACTTTCTTTGCTCCAGGAATTTAGGACAACTACACAAACCCCAAATACCTGTTTTGTTGTTTGAGTCTGCCTCTAAATCCAAACTTTACTAAATCAGCCACCCTACCAGTCCTTCCCCAACGCAGGGATGGGGTCTGGGTGTCAGCACAGAAGAGCAGGGGCTGTGTGAAGGCACTGCCCATCCTCCTTCCCTCAGAGGGTTCCAGCACTCTTCAGTCTGAGTTTGCCCATGGGTGAGGACAACATGGGAGGTGAAAATGGACATGGTGGACCCATGCCTCACCACAGGGTACCTGTGCTTGAGCCCCACTCCCTCTCTCTCTTTCCAAACTCTGAACCGTTGGTCCAAGGGCAAGCACACTCCTCCTCTTTAATTGTAGTTCCCATTTGAGTTAACTTCTCTGTCCTGCCAAGATGGACAGACAGGGGGCTGGTTTTAATAACATGACAGACAGGAAGAACAGAGCCCAGAGGACCTATTTCTGGCAGCCTTTGACATCTTCCCCTTTTAACCTTGATAAGGGGTGAGCGGAAGAGAAGTGAGTGACTGGGTTGCAAAGCTTTCTCTGGAGGACCACAGGAAGAAACTTGCCAGCAACGGAAGAGTGAGAAAGGGACAGATATGAGCCTGGCAATTCAGAAAAGCAAATCAAGAGGGACACAACAGACCACCAGTGCCAACAGTCGGTGCTTAAAAGTCCAGCTGCCAGCTCCCCTCCCATCCTGCCTGCTCAGGTCCCTGGTCATTAAGCCCAGCCATCCCAGAGTGTTTTGGTTCCAGCCTCCTCCAGTGAAACTAAGTCTGTTTCCGAGCAGGACCGTATGCTAAGGGAAAACCCTGAGCAGTCCTGCTGGACCAAGACAGACAGTCACAGCTTTCTTCAGCCAAACTGGTTGTGCAGCCCAGGCAGCTGTAAATCTTTCTTCCTCTATTAAACACTTCTGTAGTCAGAAGACATTCAAGGGTGGGTTTTTGGTAGAGCCAGTGGGTGCATAACGTTAAGCCACAATCATGTGTTTAGCTGTTTCTTTTTCCAAGTAAGAAAAAAGGGGAAACTCAGCTTTTTAATAAAGGTTTTTTCTCATCTTCCTGCAGTACCTAGTTCAGATTTGGTTTTCCAGGCAGGACATTTATTCAGCTGACTTAGAGCTAATCAGCAGTGTTTTGAAGTTAAAGCAGCTTTTGTAAGTGAATCTTGTTGTGGATAAGTTTGGGTGGGGGGAGGAAGGGTTAATCCTATGCTTTTTCCACTATGAAACCCAAAAAACATCAGCTACTGTCTTTTTCCCTTCAGCTTTGTTTTTCCTTTGCCTTTCTTTCCAAAGGGTTGGGATAGAAGATCCAGATCCCCATCCCTCTGCACTTTTGTTTCTAACAGGTTTCAAACACTCAGTGATAAGCAGGGATTTTTTTCCCTCCCTCCCCTCGGTCAGCTGAAATAGAAAACATGTTCTGCCGTCATCTGGCAGAAAAGAGCAGTGTCAGGGAGCCACAGCAGAGAGGTCACCGGTAAAACGGACATGGAAACTGAAATATGCACTGCCCACAAAAGGACACACTCTGGCTAATGGTCAAGACTTGTCTTTGCTTGCAGCTAGTTTAGCTATTAACATTTGAGATATTCAAGCCTTGGAAAACGGTTCTGAAATAGGGATCCCAGGTCTTAGCTTGAAGTCTCCGAGTATTTCCACCTCGAACTCAATGAATAGTGAATCAGGTCCTTAATACAAATACTAGGAGGGAGAAAATACTGCCTTTCATTCAATGCTAATATACTTGACCCCACACACACTTTTCCCCAGCTGATAAATTAGAGCTTTTATTTGCATTTGGGTCCCTCTAGTGGAAAAAGGAAGAAGCCCGAAGACTGCTGCAAAACTTGCATGTGATGTGCTTCATTACAGAACCGCACAATTTGCAATGGACGGTGTTTCTGTGCCTTTGTTTCACCGTTAAATACCAGGTCACACCGCAGCTTGATACAGATTAAGCTGTTGTGGTGATAGAAGCCAAGTTTCAGCCCCACATGCTCTGAGGGACATTACTCCTCCCAGCCTCCTGGTCACCTACGTACCAGGATATACCACACCTTTTCCATCAGCAGCCCCATGCTCTGTACAGACTGGGATACAGCTGGCTTGGGAGAAGCTTTGCAGAAAAGGACCTGGGACCCTCATGGACACCACCTCAACCTGAGTCAGCAGTGCACCCTTCCCAACTTCATACTGAGCTGTAGCAAGACTGGAGCCAGCAGGTCAAGGGACAGATCCTTCCCCTCTCTTCATCACTGGTGTAGCCACAAACAGAAAACTGTGGCCAGCTTTGGGCTCCCAAACACAATGCAGACATTGATAGACCAGATAAGTCCCACAGAGGGCCACCAGGGTGGTTGGGGGCTAGAGCACAAAATGTAGGAGGAGAAGCTGAGCAAGACAGCCTTGTTCAGCCTGAAGAAGAAATGGCTCAGTGGAGGCCTTACTGCTGTCTACAAATATCTAATGAGAGGGCACAAAGAAGGTGAAGTCCCTCTCTTCTCAGAGGTGGATGGTGAAGAGACACAAGGCAACAGACACAAGGCAGAACAAGGGAAGTTCTAAAGAGGTACAAGGAAAAATATTTCACTGCGGGCACAGTTCAGCAGTGGAGAAAGTACCCAGAGAAGGTGAGGAATGTCCAGTGTTGGGGATATTCAAGACTTGATCAGACAAGTTGCCCTGAGCAACGTGCTCTGATTTCAAAGTTGACTCTGCTTTGAGCAGAAGCTTGGGCCAGGTGAAGTCTAGAGGTTTCTCCCAATCCAAATTATTCTGTTTTGCATCTCTCACCCACTGAATAACTCATCTGGGCACTGGCTTTGGTGAAGATGATTTTGAAAAGGAGCACTGACTATATGAGAAATTAGCCAAATAGACAGATCGAACATCTGAGGTTGTGGAACGGAGCCAATATGCAACTGTCAGTCTGCATTCGTCCCACCTAACCTCAGGTACCTGCATTAGGAGTATGACCACCCATTCCCAACCCATTCTGAATCACCCTCTATCCCTCTGTCACTGAAGAAAGAAGTTAAAATGCAGAAGAATTCAGTGACACATTCTCATCAGCAATTCAGCAGCTCTGGACAACAATTCTTGTGTGCTTCAAATCAAGACAGGCTGCTGTTTAGAGATGAAATAATAGGATTTGGGGTGGGGTGGAGGGAGGGAGTTAATGCTTTTTGCATCGCAGCCAGAGTGGCAAAATGGTTACATTCATTTGGAAAAAAAATTGCTGGCAAACCTGCTTGACACAAGGGTGGTTTCCGTGTTTATTTTTTTGCTAGTTATTTCTTCATTCTTCTGTATTTTATGACTCCATGATGTTGTTAGGAATTACAGGCCTGGTTTTGCTGCCGCTGAAATAAACGAAAAACTCACTGATTTGTCTACTGCCCAACCGAGATTTTTATGACCCAATGCAGGCAGGCTTCCACAATGGTCAGCCCAGCACATGGACAGCCTGGCCAAGAGAGTGGCCAGCCTTTGTCCAGGGACAAGTGCTGACTGTCCTCAACAGATGGCTGCGTGGATATTTCCTCTCTTAGGCAAGGGCTGAGCAAGGGACTGTTCTCTCATCTCACGTACAACAGAGCAGTCTCTGCCAAACCTTTCAGAAAATATTCAACCTGGAACAGGAGGGCCCAGTAAAAAGTTGCAGTTCCAAGGGTTAAAACCCAACCGAGCTGTGAGTCAAAAGAAGTAATTGGTAACATTGCTGTGTACAACACTATGAGTTGCTCCATATTCTGCTGGGCAGTGTTACACTGTCTTGCAGGGCTATGGAGCAAGTGTTGGGCCATCAATAGGAAACCATATGGCACTAGGAGCATTCCTTCTGCTTTAAAGTTGTTTAAATACCAGTTGAGTGTCACACTGAAACAGGAAAACTCCAGGATTGTACTTCGACACAAGAATCTGCTTCGCTCCAGGCAGAAAGAGAAAAATGTTATATCTCCCTGAGACCAAAACCACAGACCAGAAACTGAGCAAAGAATAAGGGAGGTGATGGGGCAACAGCTCCCTGCCCAGGTCATCCTGAAGCAGTGATGTGAGCTGATGACATGACCTTGAAAGAGAAGTTTTCTGCCATGGAATGAAAAAATGCCAGCATGAATGAAATTAACCCCCCTCCTTCTGTTTTGGGGACTGGAAAAGACCCATCTGACATTGCTGAGCAGCTGCTTCCAGTGCATTTAACACACTAGACTCTAGCAGGTGTACTTCAGTCCTTAAAATCATGCAATTACCCAAAACATCACATGGATCTGACAGCCAACTCCCTGAGCCATTACATTTGAGAGCTCAAAACAGTGTGAAAAGTGAAGAGGAATCCCAGTTCCAAGGGGTTCCTTACCTACGTAATTAAGTGCCTTTAATATTACAAACACATACCATGGCATGTGGAGAGTCCATAGCTGGTTAGAAGAGATGACCCAGCTTCCTTCATCCACCCCAATAATGCCCTTGTCCAACCACGTTTTCCTGCACATGGGACCCAAGGAGAAGGGAAGTTGTCTTGCACTGAAAGAGTGTGAGGCATGGCAGAGCCCCCAACTCCAGTAATACCCAGCAGCCTCAGTGGACCTTTTCCACCTCTCTCTGCCTTGACTCAGGATGTGACAAAGCAACAGGAGACCATGAAGACAGGAGAAATCAGAGAAAGAACAAGAACTAAACACAGAAGCCAAGTGTTAGGGGAATGGGTGCCAGATCTTTGCATAAGCAAATCTGTTGCCAATCACTTTACTGGATAGAGAAGCTGGTGCGCCTTGAGCACAGTTTCCCCATCCAAAGAATTTGGATTTTAAGAAAATTCTGCTGGCTAAAAACTTGCCATGGGACCTTGATCCCTTCAGCTCCATGGCAAGGGATGGAAGGCAGCACATGGACCTCGCTGGTAACCATGCATGATATTGATTTCAAACACTATTATGAGACTCAGTTAAAGACGGAGGCACAACTGCATGATGTCCATCTCTCTGATTTCTTTACAGCTGTATGTCCATGTGGTAATTCTCCACAACTGAGTCCCACCACACAGTGGCCGTCTTCTCACTTACCTCCTGCCACAATTAACGTACATTGGGGTCACACCGTAGACCCCTAGCTGATCAGGACAGCTTTGCATCCTCACTACAGAGTGTCTTCCCTGGTAGGCTTTTTCCTAGTCCAAGGCTTTTCTGTCTCGAAGAAACTGATCCATCCCTCAACCTCTGCTACTGCCTGTCTCTGTGGGATCTCCATGGTGGCTGCACTGCTTTTACCCATGACAGTGAGTGATCCGGTATGGCCCGGCAGCCTCTGCTCCTTTCAGGGGATGACTTCTTCTCTCTTCTCTATGTAAGAGAGAGAAGTCAGTCTGTTTGGGAGTGCCCCTGGCAAAAACTTCTGTTGTGGTTTAACCCCAGACAGCAACTAAGCACCACACAGCCACTCGCTCACTCCCCCTACCCCAGTGGGATGGGGGAGAGAATTGGAAGGGTGAAAGTCAGAAAACTCGTGGGCTGAGAAAAGAACAGTTTAATAATTGAAGTAAAATGAAATAGAATAGTAGTAATAGTAATAATAATAATATAATAATACAATAATAATATACAAAGCAAGTGATACACTATAAATTGCTCACCACCTGCCGACCGATGCCCAGCACATCGCCAAGCAGCGATCGCTGCCCCCTGGCCAACTGTCCCCAGTTTATATACTGGGCATGACATCATACAGTATGGAACAGCCCTTTGGCCAGTCTGGGTCAGCTGTCCTGGCTGTGCCCCCTCCCAGCTTCTTGTGCACCGGGCAGAGCACGGGAAGCTGAGAAGTCCTTGAGTAGTGTAAGCACTACTTAGCAACAACTAAAACATCAGTGTGTTATCAACATTATTCTCATCCTAAATCCAAACCACAGCACTAGACCAGCTACTAGGAAGAAAAATCAACTCTATCCCAGCTGAAACCAGGACAACCTCCTGGGCAAAGGAGCCGACTGGCATGCCAGAGATGTGCAATGAGTCCTTATGGCCCAGGGGTGATGTCTGATAGGACAAAGTATAAAGGAAATTCAGGTTTAACAGTGCCAAATTCTGCCAAAGGGGCTCTCAGACCAGGGGTGTAAGACCATGCTAAACATGCTGTTGCTTGCCCTGTAAGGGAGCTCCTCACAGATAATCCTTACTGACCAAAACACCGCCTCCCAGCCAGCAAAAACCAAAATGCCATAGTGGGGAACTGTAGAGATGCCTTAGCTAGGCTGGGACAGGGACTTCAACCACATCCACCCGTTAGCAGGGAGCTCTTCTATTCCATGCAGAGCTGTCTCTTACTCTGCCAGTGGGTTCCAGAAGTAATCACCAACAGAGGGGTTTCAGGACTATTTTACACCAGGATCTACAAAGGGGTGTCCACAAGGTTATAAAATATCATGTCCCTCATTCCCCCAGGTCTGCTATTAGCAAAAGCTGAAAGGTTAGGCTCTGCAGAGCCCTAACAAGCTCAGAGGGTTGGAAAAGAAGCAGATAATGTAAATCTACTCTGAAATTAATAAAATATTTATACTTTCACCACATTTGGCTATAATTCTTGGGAACAAATGAAGATAAATCATGATGGTAAGATGACTTTACTGTGCAATTTTAGGTGCTTGCTCCCAATACTAGAAGTAGTGAAGTTTCTCAGCAAAACAATTTTAAGAAAACTTTGACGTGAGCAAAGCAATACTTCGCCCCCAAATTCAGCCTGCAATTGGCTGAAATTTTCTTCCAAAAATCACAGTCCAAAGAAACAGGAGAACTGATGAATTTCAGCTAAAGTATTTTGAGCTTCAAGGAGTTTCAAGAGAGAAAAGCAGGTCTTATATTGGAAAAATGTTTGGCAATACAGGCATAGCAATTACTACCAGCTCCATCTATAACATGTTCAAATTAGTATATACTGTAGAGTCCCTAGTAAAAAGTAGATTAGTGAGCCCAAGTGTTTCCACTATTATTTGTGTTGATACTTGCCATGAGAATAGAAATGCTTCATTCTATGAATAAAAACATCAAGTTTAAGCCTTTCTGGCACTACATATAAAACTTCCCTTTTCTCCCACACGTTAACATGGAGATTCACAGGCAATATGCCAAGAAGACCAGAGAAGCTAAATTCACTGTATAAATAATTCAGGATCAAAACCACTGGTGGTAAATCTGGAAAGTCACCATCTGACCTACCATATGTGGTTACTATGGAAATAGCTTTCTCCTTTAACTTAATGTACTCGGTAGTGGGAACCATTTCCTCGTGATTCACATGAATCTCTGGCATGTGCTCCACTGCTAAGTGCCAGTGAAAAGCTGTTTGTTGCAGCGATATTATAATACCACGACAGGACTACAGGACTGGCAACTGCCACAAACTGGGTCTGAGCTAACTGGAGTGATGTTAGCATACCTGTCAGCAAAAGCAAATCAGAAGAGGACCTGGCACCCAGTATTGCTATGTGGTCATGTCGAATGCCAGTAATATCAGTCCCCAGTTGATGATAAAACTGTAGCTCACAATGAATAGGCACAGCTCGTTTGCAACCCAGAGATGAGGTTCATGGCCACCTGCTTATAAAATGTGTTCTTGTTCGGATTAAAAAGGGCAGGCTTGTGATTTGAAGGATTAAGTACAGTGTAAAAATTTGAGAACTCAGGACTTCTTACCTGCCCCTGCTACTGTTGCATTGTCCATGGAGTCATTTCACTTGTCTATGTCTGTAAAATTCAAATACTTATATATTCCTGTGTATATATCACAGTGTTTTAACAGATTGGATATCCTGGTGATTATAGCGTCAGTCAGGAAGAAAAGAAAAAAATCTTGGGATTAAATCTATTGGAGGGATTAAGGAAAGGGAAGAAGAGTCAAGTACTGGTATAATTCTCCAGAGTTTTAGCAAAAACAAGAACAGCACACTAGTGATGTTCAAGATCAGTCCATTTTGAGCACTACTGGGAAGCAGCGTGGGAAACTGAACAGGAAAGGAAAGAAGAGAATGGCCAGGTTATTGCTACATCAGTAGTTTTTCCAAAGCCTTCACTTCATTTGTGAGATAAATAGCATGTTTTGCTAAATAACAACAAAAAAAAAAAATTAAATTTGTATAATGCTGCTACCATAGAAAATTAAAATTCTGCATCATGCACCCTGGCTTTACAAGGCTGCTGAAATGAAGCCACCTCCGGGATGAAGTGCAGCAGTTGTTACTCTGTTTATATTAACACTCTATCCAAAGGCAGCAGCAGAAGATACTCATTTATTTAATATTTTACAAACCAAAGCCGTATACAACCCCTGGTTATTAACCAGTGCTCTGCAGAGCAGGCAGGGCAGCCTGTATCAGAGCCTGCCTTTCCCTTGCATGGGCTAGCAGAGATTCCTGTCCTTTGCAAGGACGTAAAAATTCCTAGTCCCTTGCTACGTGACAAATAGGAGAATGGTGCAAAGCTCTTTAATTTGAAAGGGAAAGGGCAGGAACGACCTACAGAAGACTCTCTCCTTTAGGGAGTGCTGGGATCCATCAGGCCTTGAAGAGCAGTCCACGGAACGATGGGTAGGCACACTCCCTGTAGAAAGCAGAAAGAGGCACATCCAGAGGGCTCAGGAGTTATCATCTCCTGTCTCTCTCTGTGGGTGATATGGCTTTCCCACTCCTTGATGCAATCCAAAAATCTGCAGTCAGATGTGGTGAATATGGACTTTGGAGAGTCACTGGGCATTTGGCACTTCAATAATTCCTGACTCACTTTGACTCCTTGCTTCCCCCCAAATCCTTTCCACTTTTTATCATGGAGTAAGAACAGTGGCTTTCAAATATGCCCAAAGTTGAGCAAACATAAAGCACAAAATAAAAGTCCTTTTTGACACCTTTGTAACAACAGCGAACATAACACCTTGGTGTAATTCAGGATACCACTGGTGACTCCAGGCTGGTTATTTGATATCTACTGACATGGAAAACTCATCATTTGTGACAGCTGTGTCACACTTACCTACAAACATGATGGCCACTCACAACGGCCACTGTCTGTACCCAGATATATTACAGACTGAGCCATTAAGATGCTCTCATCCTTTTGTAGACAAAACTCAACAGTATATTTAGAAGTACTGATGTGACAGTGAAATGTAGTTGTCATCCAGGTACTCAAGCATCGAACTATTAAAGTAATACACATTTCAGTGCCTCTGGCAGAGTTTAATAATGATTCACAGTCTCTAGCACAGGTTCCCACCTCAGCTTCATAGGACAGTGTGAAATGCACAGCTGCTACACAGACAAAAATACTTGTTGAAAGTGCAGAATGTAATGCTACAGTGTGGCTCCCTGGAGCAAATTTTGTGTAAAACTTTCCTCAGTGGTGCTCATAATTGAGGTATCATTGGGATCCACCATCATTTCATTTTCTATGTGCAAGGAGGAAAGGGCATCCCTAACTCTCTCCAGCTTTTGTTTTGAGTTGGTGTCATCTGATGATTAAAGCACAGCCCTGGGAAGCAAGCAGTTTTGCAATACATCTGTAGGAGAGAAGAGAGCACCCTTTACTGGAGGTGTAGTTTTTTTTTTTAAACAACCAGTTGTGGGACCAGTTGTTCATTTAACAGCTGGTTGCACTGTCTAATTTAGGCAGCCATGACCAGACAAGTCCTTGAGATCTTGCAAGAGATCCCAGGTTCCTGCAAAGAGGTTGTACCTGGCGCAGGTGTGGGTGCACATTTCTGGTCCTTCCAGCAGCTGTTTGTAGAAACCCATGTTTCGCACATTGCAATGGGCTAGGAGGACTCACCCTGTTGTAGACAGTGAACCTCCAGATAAGAAGGTGTTAAGGGACTGTAACAACTCTCAAGAATCCTACAGCTCTTGAAAGGCAGTGGCCCTGATTCTCCTTATTTTTAATAACCTCTGTTCATTATTATTTTATTTGTTCAGTTACCTCAGTTGTGTCCAAAATGGGGAGTAATACTGCCTTTTACAGTTATTGCGAGATTTAAGCACCGTTCCAGATCCTTCACGTCCAGATATGATGAAGTGTAACACGCTTTTTTCCTGAATTCAAAATCTTTTCCCCTAAAAGCCAGCTAGTTGTGATAGAGATTAAAAAGCTAGCAGATGGGTCACTAGTTCTTTCCAGAGCCTGCCCCAGCTCTGTAATACAGAGACCATCACAGTCTACAGATTTACACCCTATTACCTGCAGCATCGATGTGCATTTTTCAAACTCAGGCAAATGGAGTTTGATCACAGCTGTTAAAATGGTGTCAGCAAAACATGCATCAAGAAGTAACAAAAAGCTCTTCACTATGGATAGCAGCGATGAGAAAGCTTTTGCTTTGTTCTAATCTCAGCATTACCCTTTCCCAAAGTACAACGCATAGCACACTGCGTTTTGGAGGCAGTGTGCAGATTTCCTGCACTTATCCTCACACCAACATTTATTAAGTGTTAGCAAAAATACTGTGTGCTATCAACATTTACTGGGCATTAGCCTGGTTGTAAGGAGCAATGCAGAGCTCACACCATCAAGCAGGAGAGTTCACAGCAGCAGACCCTGGAAAGGCACTTTGCTCTCCACCTCCATGCCTGGAGCGGGTCAGCTGCTCTGCTCTCCCGGAACAGCACAGGTGCAGGACAGTCCCAAAGTGCTGGCAGTCTCCTCGGGGAAAGGTGGCCCCTGCACCACACCTTCACACATTGGGCAGCTGCAGTGGGGACAAGCGCTAAGAGCTACACCCTCTGCAATTGTCTCAGTCTGCACAGATCCATTAAATGGCTGTTCTGCTTAATCAGTCATTACAAAGATGTATAATTAGTCAAGTGAGATGTAAAAATCTGAAACGGAGGCTGCAACCTTGCAGCTATCTGTGTGCTGAGACATAATCAGTCTCTTGTCCTAGAAATAAAATTTTTAATAATCTAGGGCAGCTAGTCACAGGTACTGCCTCAGGTATGTGGGGGTGATCTTGACCTTGGACATAGCCCTCAGCCTGAGCAGAGACTCATCTGGCACTCGATGTTAGGTGCACCTCCCCAAGCTGAGGCAGCCCAGCCATCCCTGCACCTCAGCCCCTCAAGCTCTGCCTCCCTAATTTACATGGTGCTGGGGTGCCTGTGTCTGGTTCTGCCTCATCCTCCAGACATAGAGTGTATGCAGAGAGACCCACGGCAGCGCTTTCAGGGCTCATCAGCTCTGGCTCTGCATGGAGCAGGCACAGCTAACCCGCTTCCCAGACTGACTCAAATCCACAAACACTACCCCCATGCTCACGCAGCCCTGCTCTTAACATTAATAAGCTCTGCCAGTCCCGTTTCTCTGGTCCGGTTAACCACAAGGCACCTGAGCTTCTCATGAATGATGGAGGAGGAATGGCGTTGTGCTCCCTGGGCCGGGCAATCTGTCTCAGCGCTTTGGATGCCAAAGACTTTTCCCTACCAAGCGGGCAGGTAGACCTCTTGTAATTAAGTAATGAGCCCCAGCACCTTTCATTACCTCGCAATCACATACTATTATGCTGACTCTCTTACCTTCTTTAACTTTCATGTGAGAACCGCTCGGATGCTTAATTCTGAAAATGATGGATGATCTCTAAATGGGCAAAGAATCTCAATTTCCTCACATGCGATTAATATTATCTGGCCTAGGCAGACCTGCACTGCATATCTGAGAGCTCTGCACGTAAAGCTCTGCTTTCCTACAGCCCACAGAAATTCAAAAGCCATCTCAAGATGTCCAAAATGTAAAAGGCACAGCTGAGCATTTTTTCACCTTGTTTTATGGTCTCTATGGCATCCAAAGCAAATCTTTTAGTAAAGCAATTTGTGTGATTAGCAATTATTTGTGTCAGGCAAACTCTGAACTCACTGTTGTGGCTAGGTTATCTCTTCGCATGTTTGCATGGCCCTGTCACCCATTTCTGAGAGGGATGCATAAGCATTCACATTATTAGGATAGCCAAATGTTTTCACACTCACAAATAGTCCAGTGAAAGATTATTTTGTTTTGCATAAAAAGATTTGGGTTTCATCCACTGAAAAAATGACAACCTTTGGCCCTCAACCCAATTCACAGACAAAAATGTTTGGACCTTTAGTTGTCATGAACCAAACAGAAAAAATTATTTGGCTTTTACATTGTTTTGTTTGTTTGTTTGTTTGTTTGTTTCAAAAAAACCAGGAATTTTCCACATCAGTTTCTATTTTGACAATGAAGTGATTTCTTTTCAAGCAGTATTTGCAAAGCAATATTCCAACTGGCTTTAGCTGCTCACATTTTTTTCCAATAAAGAAAGGGAAAATGTCAGTGCAAGAGACAAAAGCTGCGGAGTCATGCAAGGATGAGCGATCATGAGGAGTGCATTTTACTTGGCTATTTCCAAAAATCTGTTCCTCAGTAAATAATAATTCTTGTTCATCTACAGATCTCAAATAACATTTCTAAGAGAAGCTTTTATTCTTAAAATAAAAATTCACTTCTTTCACATGTTTTTCAGGAAAAGGATGTACATACACTTCACATGCAAAATTATTTCTAGCCACCCACACTAACTTCAGTAACCACATATTCCAATTTCCATAACCCATTTTCTTCCCCACACTTTCTCCTCACTGAACTGTCAAATCCTTCGTTGCACTGTAATCTCCTTTTCTATACAATTTCCTTTCAAGAATCTCATTTATTTTCAGGTGCTATCAAATAAATAATAATTTTCAAAATTGATCACCAAAGCTAAAATCTGGGCTTTCTGCTAGTGTCATTTTACGTGTAGTTCACGGTCACATACACATGCATGCACAGACATGAAGAAAACTGGGAAAATCTGGCACTAAAATAAGACATTTGGGGGATTTAAGGACCAATAGTCTTAGATTTTATATAATCCTAAGGCCATGTTACTGCTTGAAGCAGTAGATGTTCATTCTATTTCACAAAAAGCAGTAGTTAAGTTGCGTGCCTCCATCTCACAGTTTCAGCCTACCCAAAACACCACATCCAGCAGAGTCCTGACCATGTTCATCCAGGTGACTAAAATCCCCATTTTCCTGTCTCCCAGGCCCATGTCGGCTTCTGACATGTAGTTTGAGGTACCTGGTACTAAAATCCATGTTAGAAGTTATTCGGACAGAGCATCATATATCACATCCAACATGCAATAATAGACACAGCATACTCTACTAGAAACTAAATTATTCATTTTCTTATTTAACTTTTCTATCTCCATTCTTCAATATAAATGAAGTTGCTATAGAACCCCTGCTCCACCGCAGCCATATAAGTTGTTTCAGGAAGTACAAGAGGGAATTGGAGGATGACAATTCCCAAAAGCAAAAATTGAAAAGGGGGATCCAGCCTTCAGGGCAGCTGAACCCCCTTTAAAACAGTGGTTTTTTCCCCACAGTCTGATGTAACTCTGCTACTGTTCGCTTGCTTTGACTTCAGGATTAGACTCTCCTGGTGCATTTGGCAAGCCTGTTCCAGAAGATCTGCCTGGATGTTCAGCCCAAGGGCACACTTACAGTAGCAGCTGGTTGGCAAGATTTCGTTAAAGTATTTTGGGGGCCAAAAAAATACCTGGTTTTGTCATAATTTACGCATTTTCAAAAATCTGTTTATTCTGATAGCACTTGCCCTATAAAGAAACTGAATGACACATTGTGAAGTTCATGTATCTTATTTTGTCCTTTTGGAATGGTAGATTTTATTTTCTTTCTCCTGAAATGGACTTTCGAAACAAAATTCAGTTACAGAAGTTAGAAAATTTGAAATTAAGACCAAACATTTTGTCTCATTTATTTGCTCTCCTGGAATTCCACTTACTTGGAAAGGGTAGTTTTTCCTTTCCAGTTGGGAATGGAACATCAGAGTTTCCTTGAAACAGAAGATCTAGTCTCCACCCGTACTATTTGCCGTCAAATGTGCTTACAAATGCTAGGAAGGGATTTTCAAATAATCAAAACCATATCAAAATTGCTCAAAGCTTCATCCATGTTACGCAGAGGAAATAGTGCTGTGGTCACTGTGATCAGGCTAAGTCCCACAGTGGAGCACATGGATCCAAACGGTAGGTCTTCCCCCGTGCCTTGCTCCATTAGAAGACCCCCAGATCAACCAACATGTCCAAAAGTAATACCCAGCTTTCACAGAGTTAGGCACCACAAGACTGATCACATGCAACAGTAGCAGAAGGAGATAGATAGCAACTTTTGCAAATAGTTTGTATCAGTGAGCTTTAATGAAGGTTTGAAACAGAACCCTAAAGAATCTCTCAAAGCAGAGTGGTTGGATTGTCCTCGGATCAGGAGACACTGGTCCAGTTCTCCTTTTATGTGATGAAACTCTGATGTGCCTCAGAAGGACATGCTTCCAAAATTCACTTTTACCAGAATCCTGAGAATATAATTACTAGACATATCACTTCTAAAACCAGATAGGATAGAAGGTTGGATCCATTGCACAAATAAGTCAATGAACTCACTGACACCAACAGACTTTGGATCACACACTGCCAAAACTCGGCAGACTCAGTCTTCCCTTTAGTCAACCAGTAAGGGATTGTCCTACTAGATGATGTATCCAGAATTTTTTTTTCCATCCCCAAATAATTACAAGGAAGATGGAAATACGCCACTGGGAGAAGATTAATGAGTGTGTAAGTACACAGGGAACTGAGAGGGATGTTACCATATCCAAAACAAATGAATCACAGAAGAATACTTTGAAGAACATCACATTTTATGAAATAAGATCCCCGCATTATTCTGGAGTGTTTTAGGACAAGAAAAAAGTACCTGTGACATCACCAGGCCTGTTGGGTACTTGCAGTCTGGGCTTGCGCTGCCAAGTATTCCCAGAGCAGTGATTTAATTTTGGCTGTGCCACTACTGCTATGTCAGCTGTACTGCTGCGAATGCAGCTCTCGTGTCATTCCAGCTAGGCTGTTGCTGTCTTTCAAAATCCTCATCATGTGTGACACTACAAATGGACAAGTCAGCAAGGTACTAGTCACAATAAAAAATTCTAATAGCATGTATGGGTAATCTCAATAATGCTTCAGGATGCACTACTACAATTAGCATTTGTTATGGGGCCGAGTCAGGGGCTAAAACAAAACTAAATAGCAGCCTGAATAAAATGAGCTTTTTGCAGACTCATGCTAAGCAGGTGTGTAAATGTTTGCCTGCTCCCAACCTTGACAGAGTGGCTCGATGGGGAAAGGTCATCGGTACGTGATTTGCCTGGGAGATTGGGGCTTCTGTCCTGACGTGGATCCTCCAAATCCAGAGAAAAAGTTATATCTCTGCTTGCCACTACAGCAATTAAAAACCAGGCCAAATAGGACCTCTTGTCATGTGATTGTATTGGGTTTGTGTGGCAAGGTTTTGGTATCAGGGGTGCTATAGGTGTGGCTTCTGTGAGAAGCTGCTAGAAGCTTCCCCCATGTCCTGTACAGCCAATGCCAGGTGGCTCCAAGACAGACCCACCGCTGGCCAAGGCTGAGCCCATCAGCGATGGTGATAGCACCTCTGGGATAACATATTTAAGGGGGGGGGACGGGATGACGGACACACGACAAAACTGTGCAATTGCAGCAGGAGAGAGGAGTGAGAATATGTGAGAGAAACAACCCTGCAGACACCAAAGTCAGTGGAGAAGGAGGGGGAGGAGGTGCTCCAAGTGCCGGAGCAGAGATTCCCCTGCAGCCCGTGGTGAAGACCATGGTGAGGCAGGCTGTCCCCCTGCAGCCCATGGAGGTCCATGGTGGAGCAGATATCCACCTGCAGCCTGTGGAGGACCCTACACCGGAGCAGGGGGATGCCCAAAGGAGCCTGTGACCCTGTGGGAAGCCTGTGCTGGAGCAGGCTCCTGGCAGGACCTGTGGCTCCATGGAGAGAGGAGCCCAGGCTGGAGCAGGTTTGCTGGCAGGACTTGTGACCCTGCAAGGGATCCACACTGGAACAGTTCATGAAGAACTGCACTCCGTGGGAAGGACTCACGATAGAGAAGTTCATGGAGGACTGTCTGCCATGGGAGAGACCCCAGGCTGGAGCAGGGGAAGCGTGTGAGGAGTCCTCCCCTGGGGAGGAAGGAGCGGCAGAGACAGTGTGGGATGAACTGACCACAACCCCCATTCCCCGTCCCCCTGTGCTGCTGGAGGGGAGGAGGTAGAGAAATCAGGAGTGAAGTTGAGCCTGGGAAGAAGGGAGGGGTGGGGGGAAGGTGTTTTTAAGGTTTGGGTTTAATTCTCATTATCCTACTCTGATTTGATTGGTAATAAATGAAACTAATTTCCCCAAGTTGAGCCTGTTTTGCCTGTGGTGGTAATTAGTGAATGATCTCTCCCTGCCCTTATCTCAACCCACAAGCCTTTCGTTCTGTTTTCTCTCCCCTGTCCAGCTGAGGAGGGGAGTGGTAGAGCAGCTTTGGTGGGCACCTGGCATCCAGGCAGGGTCAGCCCACCACAGTGATATACATAGGAATACTAAAGTTTGCCAGCTCCTCAGTTAAGCAGGAGTGCAGTAGTTCTCCCTTGGTAGCTCCAGCAGATGGAGCAGCTCCTACCCTGGCGCAGACTCCTGGGGCTCTCTGCTACAGCCATCTCCCTCCCTCTGGACTTCTCCTCCAGAGCTTCACAAGCACACAGTGACAGTCCCTCAGGCCTCCAACAGCATTTTGGAAGAAAAACAAGGAACAAACAGGTAGCATTCACTCTGAAAGACCGATATATATCAAGTCAAGCATAAAATTACAAATAGAAAAGTAGAACTGGTGCTGGAGAGAAAGCAGTTTGCCAATGAAACTGAAGAGAAGCGATGAGGATGGATGCACAGCCATCCCATGAAAGAGTCCCCTTTCATCTGCTTAATAGCTCTTTCCCTGCAGGGACATGTGAAAACTTAACCACTGGGCATGCAGTAAGCTGACACCCAGTTTTTACCTCACACAAATCATCTGACATCATTCAGCTCCCTGGTAGATGAAATGGAGCCGGGGTGTGAATCCCACAGAGGCAGGACCCCAAGGCCCCATCCCAGCAGCTCATATTGCAGTCTGTCACTGATACGGGGGTCTGGACCAGCCAGACTAGCACTAAGCCAGGACCCGCTGTCCCACCTCAATGCCCTCCTCCTTCTGGGGTCCCCTGGGGACAGACTTTCACCTTCCCAAGACTCCAGAATATGGACCATTTAATGACAGATTGCATGTTGCCATGCCCCAGCTGAGCTGACCTAAGTGTCTGCATGCACAGCCCACAGATGGGCAGTCCAAGTTTGCTCTGCCTTCATTAATCTTTTCCATCAGCAGACGGACTCCCAAGCAGCAGAAAATTGCCGTAGCAAACACAGGTCTCTTCCAGTTTCTCACTGTACTGGGGAGGTTGGTGTTCAGAAAGGAGGAACCAGAAGGAGCAGCCTCCAGCCCGTTCCTCCTCTCCAAGAGACTGGAAACAGGAGGCAGCACGAGGCACAAACCACCACATGATAAGTCAAGAGCAAGAAAATCAGTCATGCTATTCAGAGGAGGAAAAGGTGGAAGATTTCACTAGGAACAAAAGTATCAAATGGATATCCTCCAAACCACACTGAGGGTCAATCCTCCACTTATACAATGATCTTAAACAATTGAAGTCAACAAGCATTTCTCCAGTGACTAAAATGGCAGTATAAACTCTTTCCAGCCTAAAGTGACCCACTTATGTGGCAGACATAGAGATAAATCTAAGACTTTGAATTTAGCTATTAACTAAATACAAAGACAGGAAAGCTATGCTCCAGCTGTCTTCTGACAACTATGGGGCACACATGTCAGTAGGACATATATTGGCCCATTTTGGGTGACATACACAACACAGAACACATGTTCTGAAAAGCACACATGTAAGAAGCTAAACCAATTAAAGAAATTGTGAGAGACCCATAAAAAATACAGGTAACCAACACAATGATATTGAAGGCATAACCATCAAATGTACAAGAGGCAAACCAGAACGGGTGCCATTGCTGTCAGACCGCTATAATGCATGTTTTATTGTCAGGATGGGTTGTTACTGTGTTTCCTAAATAGATGAACTAGAAGGACAAACCCATTCTTGAACTGAGGCTGGGGTCAAAGATGACAAAGTGAGGCAGGGTGCCATGGCTGAAGGTGACAATGACTGTCAAACAATCAATATTAACAGAGGAAGAACCAGTCCTGACATAGTCAAAAGCTTGTTACTATCACTGGCTGTTGGATCCTTCTTCTGCAGTCAGTGATTTCTCTGATTAGACTGGAGGGACAGTGGTTTTCCCTCTGGATAATTTCAAGAATATTTACCCTGTCCCAGAATTTTAGTAGATTAAAATTCATGCACTTGGGGAGACTTCCAGAAGGTCTCTGGAGCTACATGATGACAAATTCCCTCACTACTGCAGGCTGTTTTTGAACTGATCCCGGGTGATGGGACTTTCCTCTTGTGCTTTGCGAGTGCTCAAGGAAGCTCTTTCACAGGCGCAAATCAGGACAACTGATTTCAGTTCCTGAGGAGAATTAGCTAGATCACCATTTTTAATCAGCCTGAGATTTTAGGGCAAAGAAAATTGTTTTAAATGAGTCAGAGCAAAATCCATCATCCCTTCAGCACTGTGCATATTTCTCTCTTCTCTGTAATTTCATCTTTGGAAATTCCAGCAATGTCAATCAGAGCAAACTGAGAGTCCCAAGGAATAATGAAATAAAACAAAATATTCAGTGTTACATCCAGCACAACTTAGGGATGATTTAAAAGCTAAAGTGGAACTTCTACATAACCCTGGGGAAGGTTTACATTTTGTAGTGTCAGCAAAGCAGGAATAACCATCCTTCCCTCCACAGAAATTCACAAAGAGCTATAAACACCTACAACAAATCTAAGACTTGTGACCACTTCTTAAATTGAATGTGTTGGAGGGTTTTTGTTGCAAATCCCAAGGTACTCTCAGTATTATTATATTTTATTATACTACTTAAATAAGCGTTGAAATTTATACACTGGACTAGGTATATTAACTTCCATAGTAGCTGTAATCCAGTAAAGAGTTTACAAAAGGAAAAACCTTAGTAAATTTTTTTATATTGTTTTATATTTCAATATAAGAGCCGATACTGATTTTTTTAGCCTTGGTATTATGTGTTAGATTAAAAAGTCTGTGGAAACAATTCCCTGATTTTCTAGGAGTTGTAAGAAAAAAGCTAGGCTCTTTTATGTGAACGGATAGCTGATACAACAGCCACCTCCAGCCTAAACATGGCACACACCATCACCCAAAAGAGAAGCACGTACAAAAGGCAAAAGGGTTTTACCTGCTATTCTTCTGTGAACATGCATATTTTAAGCAGACAAAGAGGGAGATCAAAAGAAACAGAAATGCAAAGTATACAACTTGAAAAAACATCACCAGCATGACAAGGTAAAAGAGAAAGCAGAAGTGCCAGGGAAAGGGCACGCGGCTTGCAGAGAAAAGTCACTGCCTCTTGTTGCCCGAGTCTTTCGAAGTTCAGAAAAAATGGATTTTGTATTTTGCTTAAAAGTAACCACCCCTGCCTGAGAAGAGGACTACATTCCTTTCTCAGTTTCTCCTCTTCACAAGAGCCCACTGCTGCCGCCCAGCAGTGCCCAGAGATCCCCACATCCAGGCAGGTCCCCGTGAAGTCAGTGTTTCTCCAGGGGCAGAAGAATCCACAGGCAAAGCTCAGACCATGAGGTCAAAGTGTTTGCAAGCTCAGCACACAATTCCTGCTAGCTTCCAGGGTGCTTAATGTTAAACAGTCCTGCTGAAATCAATGGGTCTGCTCACATTTGTACTCTTAGTCACAGCTCCCCTAGATATTGCATGCTCACGTCCTAATTTTAAAAGCCAAAAAAAAATATCATCAGTGTGGGGTTATGATTACAGAAGTGTAACGTGAAGGAGAAAGTAGTGTAAGAAGGGAGAATTAGAGGAGTATACTGAAGTGTTAGTACAAGTGGCTATTGAAAAAAATTAAGAAAACAGCATGCTACTGTAAAACTTACAGGAGTAAAATGAAAGAAAATTTAATATTTAAGTCAATTATTATTCATTAAATATTGAGACTGTGATAGGACTTAGAAACCGACCGTGTTGGCCTTCACTGGGTTATCAGTCTGGGAGCACCACCACCACAGAACACCCCAATTCAAAGAAACATCGCAGTTCAAAAACTCCTTTGCAGACTGCACAGCGTCACTCTCCCAGAGAGGCTTTGGGAACCCAGGGAACACAACACTGAAGCAGAAGCAATCCTGCCTAAAAAGCCTCCCAGCTCATCTTTCTCTGACCTAGTTGTGAAAATTCCCCAATGAAGATAGCTCTCCAGGCAGCCTGTTTCACTGTCCTTACAGGGGTGTCCCATCCAAACCTTTGCCACTGCAGGTTTTGCAGCATCCCACATCAGCTGCAGTGTGCCATGACTCTGTTAAACAGAGATTTGGCTGGTGTATAAGGCTTTATTGTTAATGTTATAAAAGTTAGCATGAAAAAATTATCAGGTGAAACTGAGTAAATACACTGATTACATTAGTTTTATTCTCTGCTCCCTTTTATTTAAGAAGTCATTGTTTACTGGCATATTAATGTGAGTATCTGTTAATTTACAAGGTTTGTCTGGAGACTAAGCGTTAGTTTACTAACTTGTTCTGTTAATTCCATCTCTCGAGTGTCCGTTTCATTGGAGTCACCGTGGTATCTCTCCCTTAACCCACCCCTTACTTCGAGGGGTCATCCAGACCAGCGCAAACTGCTGTGAATCAAATGTAGATGGTATTGGTCTTTTCAGTCTGCCCTGTGTCAACCAAAAAGTGACAGACTACAGAGCCACATATAAGTCACATTTTTATATTAAGCTATGATTGTGATATATAAGGGAGTTCAGCGGGCTGATCAAAAATTGTCCTAGGACTGCTGTCTTGGATCAGAGCAGTGATCCATCTAGCTCACTATCCTGTTTTTTTAGCGCAGCAAGTCCCGTGCACTTCAGAAGAAACCTTTTAAAATATCACACAATAGTCAGATACAGATTGAACTAAGCTCTGCATTACATCTTAGTGTTAAATCTAGTTTTTAAAGACTGGATTATCCCAAAAGAGCAAGATTTAGTAATAAACTGCTAAAATCTCAGAGAGAAAAAATGTAAAAATAGCTTTAATGTAGAAACTAATTTAGTAGCAATGGATAAAGACAGTATTAGCGGGAGATAGGTAGGCTCCAGCTGTCATCCTTTCTGATCTCAGATCCAGATCCAAAGAAGCATTTGCATTACTAACTGCTCTGTAGATACAGAAATCTCAGTGAAATCAGCAGGATCTCAGCACCCAAATGGAAGCCAGGCATGGTCTTGCTCCTTCTACACCAGTTCATGGCAGCTTTGTGTTCCACTTCAGCCAGGCTTGGATGAATCCTAATTCAGAAAAGATTTGTGCAGGTACCTAATTTTAAACCCCAGCTGTACTGACCCCACAGCAGTTAGACAGAGTCCAATTCTGTATAATCATAGGATCCCAGAACCACAGGATGGCTGAGGTTGGAAGGGACCTCTCGGGGCCATCAGTCCACCCTCCCACTCAAGCGGTGCTACCTAGAGTATAGTCCCTCTGTCTTCACTGAGACCATTTCCAAGGGACGAAGCTAATTACTCATGTATACCATTGCGTGTAAGAGCCTGCAGAAGACGCTAAGGGAAGATTTCTGTTCTTACTGCAAGACGTTTAATTCCAAATCTTCACATTAGAACAGACAAATAATCTCAACTTGGCTATTCAGTTTTTTGGTGAGTCACCACCCGAGACTGACTGCAGGCATCTCTCCTGTGGAAAGGATATGTCAGCAACACTATGTTGTACTGAGCGCTACTAGCAAACAGACACTTTCTGAAGAAAGATCAATGAGAAGATCTCATTTGTACCTGTCCCTGAACACTAACCATCTATGACAAAGATTGGAAATTAGAGGTACCTAACTTTTGGGGTGGAATTCAGCTCCAGATTCATAGGCAGAAACTTTTAGCTGTCCACATGTGCACTAGTAGTGTAAACTCACATTGCAGTGAGGTCCAGGACTTGATTTTGCTGAACAAATATAACTGTCTAATGTTGTTTGATATGCTCCAGGAAATCCAGGACATCTACACAGAGCTGGATGACATGGCGCTGGACCCATGAGGTGTCCACTTCCTCCTTGAGCAGTGTCAGGGGTCAAGCATGATCTCCTAAGCTGATACCCCAGAACACCTTGGACCATGCTTAGGCAGGCTGTCTTGATTTGGTCACCTAAACACAGGCACCTGGTGCCACCTATGATGCTTGTTTCCAGCTACAGTTCCAGAAGGGGACAGGTCTCCTTTAGGTCCTACACCAGATCTACCAGCCCCATGCAGGTATGTAAAACACATTACAGCATCTCAAATGGCACTTGATGCATATGTGTGGACAAACGATATCCCTTTACAGTCAAAGGAGAGAAAATAGCAGTTCACACCAACTACTTTAGAGAGCTTCTTTGTGATGACGTGAATCACATCATTGACGTGTCTATTGCTCTTTATTGAGTATAAAGAGGTTCTAGATGATGAGCTCCGATACTGACATTAATGTTGTAGACATCTTCATCTGATCAGATGAGAAATGCTTCAAGGAACACACTTCCTCATATTACAGGGTTTTTCCTGGGGGATTTCATTCTTCCTGTATAAAACCAAAAAAGGTAATTTTTGCATGGCTGGTTTAAACTTTAATATTCTTAATCATAAAAAAGTTGTGAATACTTTTCATTTGGGAGAATGTTTTCTTATCAGTAAATAATAGAGCAGCCCATTTCAGGACTGAAAGTCTTCAAATTTTTCACAAAATATAGCAGGAGAATTTACTAAATTAAGTTACAATCAAGGGTGAAGAGAGTTGGAATTATTAGATCCCTTAAACTGCAGAAATAGATTAAGGGATGAACATAAATAGAATTACATGCCTCCTCGCAGCCTCTGCCAATGAATATTCTATCCAATCAAAGTGAATACATGCTTGATAGGATCAAGCAAAAATGTTATGAGTGGGGTGGCTAATTATTGAATGGAAGGTTGGTAGTGGAACAAATAATGACATCTCATCACTAGCTCATCAAAATGAGCATTTCAATGTTGAACTGAAATCTGTAAATAAATAATTTAAGACACTTTAACAAACTCTATATTCCAGGAAGTGAATTCAACTTAAGTACCTAATACTTATTGCAAGACCCACTTTTGATATTTTTGTGAGTGGGAGGTGTTTTAATAGGAACAGTCCTTCAGTCAGTAAGAGTATCGCAAAAGCAGCTCACACTGTGCTTTCCTTGATTTGCTTATGCAAGTTTGGCATGGGTCTTTGTATACTACGAATATTGTGTATGTTTATGTACTCCTAAGAGATGAGAGATAATTACTGAGGAGAATGGCAAGTTAACCATTGTTTAAATTTAATGAATAAGATTAATTGTACTGAATAGAACAACAAAAAATATATGGGGGGGGGGGGGTTATTTCTAAACCAGGAAGATGCAGACTTATCACACCAAATTAAGCCAAATGCAATTCCCTAAAAATTTGGAATCAAATAACACTTTCACTTCCAGTTTTCCTATCAGATCGTAGTCCACAAATTTGGCTCCTACCTAATGTATGGGAGTAGCAAAAGGTTTCTCAATACAGAAACTTACTGCTTTTAGCCATAGCTATTTGGCTAATAGCATCCTGGCTTGTATCAGGAATAGTGTGACCAGCAGGACCAGGGAGGTGATAGTGCCCCTGTACTCGGCACTGGTGAGGCCGCACCTCGAGTACTGTGTTCAGTTTTGGGCCCCTCACTACAAGAAGGACATCAAGGTACTAGAGTGTGTCCAGAGAAGGGCAATGAAGCTGGTGAAGGGTCTGGAGCACAAGTCTTACGAGGAGCGGCTGAGGGAGCTGGGGTTGTTTAGTCTGGAGAAGAGGAGGCTGAGGGGAGACCTTATTGCTCTCTACAACTACCTGACAGGAGGTTGTAGCAAGGTGGGGATCAGTCTCTTCTCCCTAGTAATGAGTGACAGGACAAGAGGAAATGGCCTCAAGCTGCACCAGGGGAAGTTTAGGTTGGATATTAGGAAAAATTTCTTCACCACAAGGGCTGCCAAGCATTGGAACAGGCTTCCCAGGGAAGTGGTTGAGTTGCCATTCCTGGAGATGCTTAGATGATGTGTAGATGTGGTACTAAGGGACATGGTTTAGTGGTGGACTTGGTAGTGTGATGTTTATGGTTAGACTCGATGATCTTAAAGGTCTTTTCCAACCAAAACAATTCTATGATTCTGTTCTATGATTCTATGTTCCTATAGAAAAAGGGGAATGAATTTTGTCCTTCCTAGAGCCTGAGAGAGAGCAGACATTCCATCACACAATCTGGAAAGTTCACAGTGTCTGGTTGATTTTTTTGCTTTCAGGTGGGCTTTATCCTTCCTGGGAAGAGAAAAAAAAAAAAAAAAAAAAAAAAAAGGCATTAAATACAATGACTCTACCTTAATTTCTGTTAAAACTTTGTAGCAGCTTAGACACAGATAGATGGAGACATCTTAAACCACTGCACCAAGTTTTATAGAACCATAAAACCATAGAAAGGTTTGGGTTGGAAGGGACCTTTAAAGATCATCTTGTCCAACCCTCCTGCCATGGGGGAGACCCTCAGAGTCCCAGCAGCACTCACACAACCAGTTACCGCAGTTTGGCTAAGAGTGGCAATTTCCATGTTGTGACCAATTCCATCATCAACTGGGCAGTGATGCGACCGCGCTGAAAAGGACCGAAGGCTTATGGTGGACACCGACTATGAAACAGCAATGTATTCTCACAGGGGAAAAGGGCAAACTGCAATTTGAGTTATATTTGGAGCAGCAAGGCTCCAAATCAAGGGAAGTCATTATCCTTCTCTACTTGGTATTGGATCACTGGGTCTGGTTTTTGCCCCCCAAAAACCACACGGGAGCAACAGCAGTAACACATCTGAAGCAAAAACCTGCCTGGATAGATCCAGGTTTCCCTCTGTACTGGGAAAGATGGTAACAACTCTCTTTGCATCAACAGCTTCCAAAAACTAGCATGCACAGAAATAAAAGCAATACCACCCTTCTTAAGTCATTTGTCTCATTGGTTGCAAGTAATACGAACATGTAATATTTGTGGGTTTTTTTTTCAGGAAGAAGAGGCAGGGGAAGGACTGGCAATCAGAGAAACAGCTGTTCTGGCATCAGTGGGAAGGCACCATATAGCTTCAGTCTTTTAAGTAAATTGGCCTTCCTAGGAAAGTATACCTAGTGACAGCTTGAAATTATGTCTTTGAAAGGGAAAAGTAACCTTAAGTATGTGACATGAGGACAAGAACAGTTAAACACTGTTCTTGCCTCATTCACACCTGCAAAGTGCTCACAGAAATACACTTCACTCTTTCCCCTTCCTCATGTGAAATGTCTCCAGATGCATATTAAAGCACAGCATTCTCAACTGCCTGCTTCAGGACTCAGAGCAGAGAGCAAAGACAGTTTCCAGTGTTCAGAAAGCCTTACACTTTGGGTATCTGACCCTTCAGATTCAGATTTTGATGCTCAAAAGTCAGTAGAAAGGGAGGCACATAGTTTATGCAGAGCAACATTCAAAACTGTTCACAGTCTGCCCCACTTATTTTGTAGGTGCACAGATTTCAGATTCCAGGTGAAGATAAAAATCATCTGATCCAACTTGCAGCATTGCAGAAAACCAGGAATCTCCTTGCCATTCCTGCAGCATATTGGCTAATCCACGGTGGAGCTCTCTGATAGCTCCTGCTGCCTTTTTAGTGTAGAAAGGATCAGCAATGCACAATTGCTAGAGAGTAGTAAGTGTTCTGTTCTTAGTCTCCCCCATGTGTATGAGAAAGTAAACGAAAGCCAAGTAAAGAAAATGGGACACAGAGGACCATATTTTCAAAGTGCAGCTCTTAAGCTGTCACCCATTACAAGCCTCATGCACATTAGACCCATTTATGTCACATTTGCACTTGCAGATTGAAGGCCTCTGATGCAATAACTGTTCATTTTACACCAGCAGACCATTGACACCTGAGGCCAACGCGGCCCTGCAAGGAGCAGAGGCAGCTCTGCAGAAGCTGGGTTTGCTTTCACAAGAATTAAACCAGACCCCACTCTGGTGGCGTTCCCCTTGTTGTGTTTGAGATGTTTGTCCATGCATCAGAAAAACAGTCCTTGCAGTTTTGGTGGGTCAGGTCTCTGCTGGGTCAGTTGGCTTTTCCCCTCCTGCAGCTATGGCACATGCAGTGCAAAACAGGCTGCTGCATTGGAGAGGTGAGGAAGAAGCAGGACCGCCTGTTCTGGTGGCAACCTACAATCCTAACATGAAGCTCCAGCAGCTGCTTCACAAGCTGTTGAAAATGAATTACCACCATTTGCAGCACAGGGTATTACAGTAAAATGGCTTCAATTTCAGGAATCTTTAGTACATCAGGCTGTAATTCATGGCAGTTCAGATGCTGCTTCATGGATGGCTGAGCCATCCCCGCAAAAAGTGGTGGAAGTCATTCCAACTGTTTGAAAATAAGCTGGATACCAGAAGGGCCAGCTCTGCCCTATCCCAAAAAGCCATGGTGAAACATCTTCCTGCACAAATTCACATTTCAGACACAGAAAGTGAATGGGGAAAAAAAAAATCAGAGATTTATATTGACACAAACAAAGGAAAATAAGTAACAACCATGATCAGTTACCAGGTCTGTACCTGGCCCAGATGGCAGAAAGCACAGCCTATCTGCGTTACAGGAAAAAGTGCTTGGAGTACAGATATTTTTAGTTGAAAACCTAGACTATGGAAAGAATAGCCTTGGCCATATTTTGCCCATTAAGCTCAGTGAAGTGCTCTGGGATAAGGAAATGAGTGAGAGAATCCTTGGCCAGATTCCACCTCGGCTTCTATCTACTACAACCAACTTCACAGCTAATTCTTGTGCACCCCTCGCTCCATCAGAGCATTTACTAAATAACTTTAAGTACATAATTATCCCCCTCCCATTTAGGCATTAAACAAACACTCAAGTTTTGCTGGAGCAGGGCCCCTAGTGAGTAAGAATAATCATGGATTATTGGCAGTAGCCAACTAAATCAATACCTACTTCTTTGCAGCAGGGCTCCTCACAGAAAGGACTCTTGTCCAGAGTGGGACCAGGCATAGAGTTTGTCCAGATCTCACCAAGCTCTCAGGCACAATGATAGGATCCAGTTCACCTAATGGGGGATACATCCAATACAGGTGTTGACATCTGCTTATCAATACAGGTGTTGACATCTGCTTATCACCTTCAACTCCCTTTATAGGAAATGGAGAGGAATAATGTGCTCTTGAATTGTTCTCCATGTGATCTCTCTAGAGGTCTGTCTAGGGGATTCATCCTACACCCCGTTAAGTAGCACTCAGTTGGCTATATAGGGGCCAGCTCAGGGTAGACACATTATCTTTAGGGGATGAATCCTTCCACCTATCTGCTGAAGGTAGGGACTGTCCGTCCCCCCAGGCCCTTGCAGAGGAGCTGAGACCCAACCTAGCTGTGAGGGTCAATGGGGAGCCCTGGCCTAGCCCAGCAAAACTGGGGCTGGCACACCTCTTTCTGGGGAGCAACCTGAGCAAAAAACCCTGCCTCTCAGTAAAAGCCAGTCTGCAGCTCAGAAGCTTTGTCCCAAATGGGAGCTAATCCCGTCCCTTGGATGTGCAAGGCAAAAGCTCCACAAGAGGGCCCCCAGACAACAGCAGAGCCTGGGAGACACCTCTGCCCCTTGCACTGCCCACCCAGCGCTGAGATGGAGACCCTCCTCGTCTCCTTTCCCCAACCCTTGGCCCTGTGGCAGTCCCAGAAACAGCCTCCCCCCACCCCATCTGACAGAGAAACAGTGATGTCACCATGTGTCACAGCTCTGCATTTCGGTGTCCGCATGCATCACATGCAGCTTGACTGAAGGAGATCCCCCAACGGGAATTGCTTGACAGATGTATCTTTAATGTTGGCAATGCTGTGGTTTTAGTCCATCAAACCCATGCTGAGTTCCTGCTTTCAGGTGAGTTTATTCTATTCTAACTCTTGTGTTTATCTTTCCCTACTGAAGTTGTTTACTCTAAGCTGGTTTAACTTACTTGCAGCTCCTGTCCCCGCAGTATGACTTGGATCTCCTTGGGTATGGTAACATATCCATTGTAAAAGTCAAAGTACAAATAGCTAAGGTAGAGAGCACTATTCCTCTCCTCTTACGGCTGGAGAGCTGATGTCCAAAGGGACCACTTAGCCAGTGTCACACATGAAGTCTGTAGCAGCAGAAATAACCCATTCCTCCTGACCTTTATCCTCACAGCATCCTAACTAAAGCAAGAACTGCTAGCCACTTGGTTTCTACCTGGCTTGCAAGGTTTTGCAGTTGTTGGTGAAAGAGCTGAATCTCCTTTTGGGAGCTGTGATGCCAGCTTGGGCTGTGTTGAGTTACAGAGCTTTAATCAGATGTGGGCATGGCTATGCTGTGTCCACAAGAAACTCTCCCAGCCTGGTTATAAGGTTCTTCGTTAAGTTATGCTGAATACCCTCAGTGCAGATTATTTAATAGCTGCCGGGTTTAGATGTAATCTAGCTCAGAGGCTGCAGAGATCCTGTCCAAGAGGTTTACGAAGCTTGTGCAGGGAAGCAGGCAACTGCGTTTTCCTCAGGTCAGTGCAGAATTCACTCCTCGTCCCAAGCAGCTGCAAACAGAGGTGGTGAAAGGCTTCTGGAAAGCAAGCACTCCGCTGATGACTTCCATGTATCTCCCCAGTGAGCAGGGAGGCCCATATCAAGCATCAAGAGCACATGTGAACAGCTGCCATGGGAGGAAACCGCTCAAGTTATGAGGTTTGTTTTCAATTCTTTCCCCAAACTCAGCTCCATATGTTGCTACATTTTTCCAGCCTCTGCAAAGTGATTCATGTGGCATGTTGCCTAACATTGCACAAAGTGTGCCCATACGAGGCCTCGCAAGTGTGCGGGAAGAGCTCTGCACTAAGGCAGGTCCCAACGCTGCAAGGGCAGCAGGACTAACATCACTGCCCGTAACGCTCCTGCCCTTCTTCAGCTAAATTATGGAAAACCCATGGAGCTCCTGCGTTTTCCAACCCGCAGTGCCTCAGGTCAAACCCTGTTTGAAGTTCCCGTCCCTCCTGCAGCTCCAGTTGTGTTGTTGCATCCAGTTGAGGGAAGACACTGTAACTCTGGCTGCAAACTCTGTCCTCTTGGCCATAAACATCCTGCAAATAACCCTCTGGTGTCTTTGGCCCAGCACCATGCCTGATGCTCCCACATAGATCTCTTTGTCCAAGATTTACAGAGCAACATGATGTGAACAGCATCTTCTATCCGGAAATGTAATTGCAAACTCTCAATTGATTTTACGCCAAAAAGATATACCATAAAACTCAAGCAGGCTATTAATGAGAAAGACGTTAGCAATAAAAACCCATATAAGTCTGCACATAAACATGAGCGAGCATTATGAGAGTGGGAGACAGACATGCAAACACTGCATGCTGTTTACTTGGGGTGATTTTGCTAACATTTGGAGCTCTGGTGTAACAACCCTTCACATAAATACTGCAAGACTCCACTACATAATTAGTCCATCTTGAATGTCATCATCTGTACTTTCTCCCAGAATACAAGTGGCTTGGATAATTGGAGGGAATATTTGGGACTCAATCACTCAGTACTGGGCTCAATTGCTTTCACAGCAGCATGAGCGTATGTTGAAGGTATGTCAACTCCAGGGGAGGCAGGGAGGCTGAACGAATTTGATCCCCGCTAACACCACATCCTGGAGGGTGGAGGGAGTGCAGTGCAAAGCTGGCTGAACTTAAGTCTAAGTTAAACCATGCCTGAGCTAGTAAAAATCTGCTTTCTGTGATGAGGTGACTGGCACTCTGGACAAGGAGAGGGCAGTGGATGTTGTACCCCTTAAATTTTGCAAGGCTTTTGACGCAGTCTCCCATAGTGTCTTATCAACAGATTGGTGCAATATGGGCTGGATAAGAGGACAATAAGGTGGATGGAAAATTGGCTGTGCTGCCAGGCTGAAGGAGGTGTGACCAGCAGTGCAAAGTCCAGCTGGCAGCCAGGAACTGGCGGTGTCCATCAGACCAGCTCTGGGACCAGTACTGCTTCTTGTTTCTCCTAATGGCCTGACAGGACTGAGCGCAGTCTCTGCAAGGCTGCAGACATCAAACTGGGGAGTGGGATACGCTGGAGGGCAGGCTGCTGTTCAGAGGGACCTGGAGAGGCTGGAAATTGGGCTGACCTGTGGCACTCACAGATGAGGGGCCCTTCCCCAAGTTGCAGGTTCCCACATGATCCCCAAAAGTCCTGCCCAAGTGCTTAAACACCCCTCATCCAAAGTTTTAAATGTCTCGTGCCAAAGCCCTTCCCTCCGAAGCACAACTTCACTGACAAGGAGCCATACTTCATCTCGGGCATCGGGAGTCTAAACAACTTTGAGGGTCTCAAGCCAAGATCCTTGGCCTGAGGTCCTTTGGCTTCAACTGGCGCAAGTGTTGAACTCGGGGCAGCCCTCCATGGGCCAGGAAGGATCAGGCCCTCATTGAACAGTGACAGAAAAAAGGAGTGAAAAAAACACTGTGGAGAGGGAAATCAAGAGGCTGTTCTGCACCTGCAAGCAACCCTGAGCCTGGCTATTTTCTTCCTCACCTAGGGAAGTCATTTTGGGTATAAATTTGTAAGAAATGAGAGCTTCTCACCTACTTCTTTTAACGGCCATGTCTAACATTCAGGCATTCCTGGCACTCACTCATCCTTTGCCTTGTCTGACGCACTGAACCGCTAAATAGCCCCAAAATGGGGATGTAGCTCCATAGGGGACTTCCAGACCAGAAGTTTCCCCCACTTTTTGCATTTTGCAGGGGTGTTTTGGCAGGAGACAAAGTGCCACGTGCAGGCAGGTGGAGGGCATGGAGCCATCCAGCTTCAGTGGGGAAACCAAGGCAACCACTGAGCCTGCCCTGCAGCCCCACTGGTCAGTGCCTACCTTGGGGATGGGGTTGGGCCAGACAAGAGGAAACGACAACCCGAGTCTTCATGCATCAGAGGACCACCCTGCGCATGTCAGGAGAAAGGGCTGAGCCCTTCCCCACTTACAGCTAGGAGTGGCTAGAAGAAAAAGGCTTCCCACAAGAGCACAACTCAACACCTCAGCATTTCCCACCACCTGGGTAGACATCTATGAATCCCAGCCTTGGGCTCCCACACCCGCCTTGAATTCCCAAATGGGAGGTGTGAGTTCACAGGACAGCAGGTCACCTAAAAACAAGGCTCGCAGGTACACAGTGATGCAGCATTTGAGTCGTGGTGTTGAACCTGAAGATTTCTGTCTTGATGCATTCATCTGTAAAGGGGGACTACAGTATTCACTCCCCTCCATCAAGTTCCTGAGAGAACATGGGGCTTGAGGTCAGGGAAAGCTGCCCACATCATCTCCACATATGAGGCAGCAGTCCTGTTAAGGGAATGAGGCAGTTTTAGGTGCTGAATCAAGATTAGGAGGAAGGAAAGTAAAGTCTCCCCCTTTGCCCTCTCCAAAATACAACATTCTTTTTTTTTTTGCAATGATGAATTCTCAAAGAAACTACTTGTTTAAGGGAACAAGCTGAGGCATTAAATTACAGTGATGCCATTCATAACATGACAATTAAGCATGTGTTGGCTTTTATAGTATAATCTTTATTCTATACCAAGAAAAAAAAAATTCTCTTGGCTAATCTGGGTGAAGACCCCTGACCCCAGAGCCTAGGAACAGCAAATCCCTCTCTCCAGTAACTCAGATTTGTCCTCTCTGCGTCACATACAGTTTGCATGATCATCCACAGCTTTGAGGGTCCTGTAGGGTAAGTCAAACACAAAGGAAGCCCTCATTACATCTCACTTGTTTTTCCTCACATCATATTCTAGTGACAGCCTAACCCAAGGTTTTCCAAACCTTCTGTACTTCTGGACATTCAAGTTGCTTCACTCAACACCACCCATTTCTTGCACTGCCATGGGCTTTCTCATCTCAGCTTTTCTCAGCCTTTCAATGGGAAATGGCTAAAAGTGATGTGGTTCTGCAGATTAGCTGGACCCCTTACAATGGTCTTACAGAGGGATCCAGGCATAGTTTAGGAGCATTAAATGGGTGCCAAGAACAAATTGTCTGGACAACCACAGCTCTCAAATGTCCCTGCATTTCTACCATGCTCTCCTGCCTCTGTTGAGTACTTTCAGAAAGATGCTCTGAGAGGATAATAGTTGCAAGAGTCACTCAACATACTGCACTATGGGACTGCATTGATAATGTTTTAATGAAGCATCAAAACCTGCTGACATCAGCTGCTTCACTGTGCAAGTAAGACAAGTTGCAAACTAAGCAGAGAGCTAGCAGAGACCTCCATCGAATGCCCTCGGCAGACATACCACATAGCCCTGTCCACCAGCTATCAAGCTCTGCCCTAGAAAATGCCTGGTAAATGTTCACAACCCCTCACTCCTCCAGACAGGTAGGACCTTGGAAACATTCAAGGACAGGCTAGATGGGGCCCTGAGTAACCTGATCTAGTTGAAGATGTCCCTGCCCATTGCAGGGGGGATGGACGAGATGACCTTTAAAGGTCCCTTCTATCCCAAAGCATTCTATGATTCTATGACCTGTCTAGGACAAGAGGAAATGGCCTCAAGCTGCGCCAGGGGAAGTTTAGGTTGGATATTAGGAAAAATTTCTTCACCGAAAGGGTAGTCAGGCACTGGAACAGGCTGCCCAGTGAAGTGGTGGAGTCCCCATCCCTGGAGGTATTTAAAAGACGGGCAGACGTGGTGCTTGAGGACATGGTTTAGCGGTGGACTTGGCAGTGCTAGGTTAATGGTTGGACTTGATGATCTTAAAGGTCTTTTCCAACCTAAACAATTCCATGATTCTATTCTACGATTCTATGACCCATGTAACTCCTGGCTGCAGGGCAGGGTGGCACAGCAGCTTCGGAAGCATCAGTGGCAGTCCAGGATGGCATCGCCCTTGTCTGCAGTCCCCACTTTACAGGCAAGATATTCAGGTAGCAAGAGACTATGAGTGATTTGCCAAAAAATATAATATGGGGTAAGGTTATTTTCGGAGACCAATTCTCCAAGGTCCTGTCCCAACACTTTATCTTCACTGCTAAGCTTCAAAGGAAGCTAAAAAGCCACTAACCTCCACCAGCTCTATCCTTACACCACCACCACTGTGACATACCTGTAAAAAGAGAATTGTCCTTTCATAAGCAATTTTCCCTTGACCAATTAAAAGTATTTATTTGTGAGATGCATCTTCAAAACCAGGTGTTTTTAAATCCTTCAGCAAATGACAGCTGGGTTGGCCATTGCTCCCTGGGACTGCACACAGCTCACAGGGGCCAGAATTTCACTCTCAGCAGCAGAATGGCTTAGTGAACACATACTCTGGGAAACATGCACTGAAAAGTCCAAGTCAAAGTTCAGCTTTTTTGGAATTGTTAATGTGAAAAATAAAACTTTATTATAGGAAAAATCCTAGGAGACTTCCTCATGCACATTCATCACTCAGAGCAGCTACAAGAAGCTTATTCAAACTTTCCATCCTCACATTAATTGTAGCAGCACCTTGGAGCCCCAGCAAGAAGGAAAGCCAGACTGTAGCGGGCACTTTGCACACATACAATAAAGGAGACAGTCTGTTCTCTGGGAGTTTATCATGAAGCAGATAACAGAAATAAGTAGATCAGCTTTGGAAGAGCAAGCAGCATGGAAAGCATCAGGTGAAATTATAACACTTTGAGTAAGCTGGGAATGCATGGAAATTGCTTTCTAATTGACATTTTTCTGAAAGCCAAACTATATCACTTGCCTTCAAGTGGACAGAGCAGTATCACAGAAACCCTCAGTACATTCAGCACAAGCTTGACAGCTACCAATTAGCCCAACCATTAACTGAACAGTTCAGGGAAGAAAAAAGGGCCAGAGCATCATGATCCTCAACGTTACCGTGCTGATTAAAGTCTCTCTGTAAATTATGGCTGGGTCACCTGTAACAGTCTTCTGGCTTGCTGTTTAAAGTTTCTCTGCTGCTTTTCAGTTCTAAGAGAAAAATCTTCTGATTATATTAGAACTTAAAAAAAATAAATCTTCCTTCTTTGGTAGCACACAGGAGGGTCTTCAGCTCACAGGTAACAGCAAACCAAGCAGGTTTGCAGAACAGACACCTGCTTGTATGCCATTTGCTCTACTGAGATGAGGCTTGCATTCGCCTTCTGATGTCAATGAGAGTTCTCTGACGGGTCTCACTGCATGCAGCTTTATAAAATAATGGTGTCCTCAGTCTTAGTTTTGAAAAATCTGTATTGCTGAGTCCTGGATTCACTTTGTCACACAGATTTCTAGATCCACGCACAAAGCTTTGCATGCAAGTGCTCCAGCTCATGAACAGCAGTTATGAAGACCTGGCAGAACACTGCACTTGCACTTTCAGCAGGAGAAGGTATTGTAAGAAAGAAGAAGGGAGAGAAGATGAGGGAGGAATTCACATTCCTCTATTTTATTATGAAGAACTACAGAAAACACGGTAAGAGATGAACCTTAAAAGAAAAAAGATCAATTTCAGAAGGAGAGGAGATTTCTCAGAGAAAGACTAGAGGTACTCAGAACCGCAGAAGGGAGTGAGAAGCATGCATGCAGCACAGAGGACCTGGGTGCATCTCCTCGGCTGACTGCCCATCCCACAACAGGTCTGCAAGGTGTCATACAGTGCACTGCAGGGCATGTCCTTATTCTCAACAGTCACTCTTTTCTACCTTGTAAATATATCCAGACATGCCAGAAAAGAGGTCAGAGCCTCTCACCACTTCAGGTCCCACAAGATGAATGTAACATGCTGCAGGACTGTTCATCAAGTTGGTGGATGCAATACTACCAGCTTGGTTCATTGGGAGAAGCCCATAAAACACAGGAGAAGAAAGTGATGTTGAGAGCTTACGGATTAGCATCCATGACCTTATTTCTAGAAGGTACCACTGCCACCAGATTTCAAAGGGAACTGACAGCTCTAAGTGCTTTATAAAAAACACAGTATAGGATTTTAATGTACTTTTCCTGATTCAGTGCATGTGAGGATCTCTCATCATTACATGGATGGGGAAGAGATTGCTGCTTTTTTAATGTTTTGGCAGAACATTAAGGAAAAACAAAAAGGAAACCTAGATTAAAAGATATAAATCAAGAGTTTATTAGAAAAGAAATTCTTCAGTACGAAAACTCCCAAACCGTATCCTTTTAGAGACATTGGTCACTAGGAAAGGGCTTTGTTTTCTTTCTTTCTTTTTTTAAGCACATTAAAAATGAATGAAAATGAGCACACAGCCCTCCAGCAGCTCCCAGCCTGCCCACCCTCTGGGGTTCAGTTGGAAAATTATGCTTGGAAAACATCTACAAAAATGTTGGCAACTGTATATCAGCTTTTCCCGAAAAGACCTAATGGGCTTTTATTATCCAAACAGATCAGATGGCTTGGAAAATCCACATCTGTACCTAGCTGCCAAATGGGAAATGAGATAAAAATGTGAAGCTAAGAACTTCTGATAGCTCCTTCATAAGTGACATTAAAACCAGACAGAGGAGAAGGAGGTTTGGCTTCTCTGTTCCCCCGTGTTCCCCCAGCTCCTGAAGCTCCAGCAGAAGGAGGGTGGTCATGGCAGAGGAAGCTCCCCACGGGTCCAGCGAGCCCCTTCCCAGTCAATTACACGGGGGAGGAATGAAGAACATTGGTTTCGAGGGGCCAGCCCTTGTGACAGTCTTGGCTACCCATGTTATTCTTGAACAGATGAATCAATCCTTGCAGCCCAGAGAGAGAGAAAAATAGGAACAAAAGCACTTTCCACTGGTGGTTTTTAAACCAGAGACAATACTTTTAATATAGGGCCTGTTTTCACCAATTTAGAGATTCCTTTTTTAAATACAACATCGGGGCTTATTAGAAGGAACGTTAAGATTGAACTCAGCACGTAAGTTTCTCTGCTCATAGTCTTTCCCTTCTGGACAATACAAAAAAGACTGCACACTTTCTTTTTTGCTCTGGCAGTGACTGCTGTTGTTATTATTTTCCTCCCTCCCTGCTGATGCTGCCAGTTGAATATGGAAAGACACCAGAATGGAGAAAATCGACAGGAGAAAAGGCTTTTGGAGTGAAGGTTGTCTTACATCACTTAAAGTTGCTAGGATTAGCTCATTTGAACTCCTATGATGTTGGGAGATGTGGTGTTTGGAGGTAAACCCAGCTTTTTCTTCGGTGGTTTGGTGCATTCACTATAATAAAGTTTCCATCAGGATGAATTTGAGTTTAGCTTTAGTCCTCCTAGTTTCTGTTGCTGTGTTACAGCATGGACTGCTCTCTGCAAACCTGTACGTTTCCTCAGCGCTCAAGAAGGCAGGTCCTAACTGAAGCTGAATCCCCCAAAATATAACCAGAGACACCATTTCTGGGATACAAAAATGAATTAGACACATGCAGCCCAGAGCAATAAAAAATAATGTGAATTGGGAGGAGTTTTTCTGAGTGAACGACTGCCTATTCAGATGGAAAAGCCTCATTAAAGGAATATAAAACTTATAAGTAATCAGATCCACATAATTCTTCAGATCTGCAAAACCCAAGACAGTCCTGAGATAAGCTTTCTCTATAGTTCTCCTCTGATGTGCAGCTGTGATAAAGCACTTGGACTGAAACATTGCTTTATTCCCAAAGCCAGATAATGGGACATCACATTGCACAAATATTTATCTTCACCCAGTTATCAGCAGCAAAGCCAATCAACACCTGATGCATTCCTCATCCCCCTCTTCTAGAGTCTGGGTTTTTTAGGGAATGTTAATAGCAACGGGCAGGCTTGTAGCCCAGCTATAGAAACAGAACAAATGTCCCGCTTGTACCTCACCCAGTGCCAGGGGGTGCTTTGGCAAAGTGGGAACCTCTTGTAGATGTAAAACTTGTGTACTAAAATCCAGGCAGACACATCCGAACCACATTGTGGAGACAACAGACAACATTTAATCATGCTGGACTTGAACCCGTATCTGGGCTGCGCTACACAAGGCTCCCCAGCCTTATCCATCCCCTTAGTGATCTAAAGATAAGCGGCATCAGCCTACAAATTGTACTCCCATGCTTTATAGCGAAAATGTGGATTTCCCATGACCTCGGTGCTGTCTTTATGTGACTTCTGGGTGTGTAAGTTCAGAGTATAGCCAGCGCATAGGGCTAGTACGTCATTCCATCTGAGAATTAGCTCCTGTCCCACTGGAGCCAATGAGATATTTGCCATTTTGCTTCACTGGGACCAGGATTTCAGGCAAAGTGCTTATGAAAGTAGGCAGTAGGTTGGAAGAGAGGAAAAAAAATGTCATCTGGATAGCCCAGGCCCTACCAGTTTACTGGCAGTGAAGGAGAGCTGTAGCTCTTGTGTTACAACCATAGCTGAAACTACTAAGCTCTGCGAGTAAAATCTGTGCTGTTCTCCATCCCATGAAACCTCAAGGTTTCCCCCTTTCTCCTATGGCCTATGCAGGTGCTGCAGGTTTCACACGGTAAGAAAACTACGTGCTACACTTTGCTGATATGGTCACCAGATGGACCACGCTTGCAGTGGTCCTCAGATGAAAATACCACTTGAGTTTCTGGTAGGAATCAGGTCAGCTACAGCTGGAGTGGTGACACCCTTTACATCCATCCACATGTGCTTCCAGCACCCGGCGCACTCAGATCCGCTTTCCCCAAATCTCCAAGGTGAGAACCTACTAGCGGTGAGCAAGTCAGGACCAGGCAGCAGCACTGCCAGGCGCCCTCCTCAAACCCCTCGCACACATCCACACTCAGAAAACATTTCTTCTAACCCTGGCACAGATAACTAGCTAAACCAACAGGAGATTCCTACTTAACCATCCTGTCTTTTCTTATCTTCAGCATCTGATACATCATCTTCTCCAGTTAACTTCTCTCCAGCAATTAGTTCACAAAAATCCACTTTGACATCAGCTTCGATGTTTTAATTGTCCAAAGTTCAGATGAAATTCAGGAACACCTTCTCAGTCTGCAAGATTCACTGCTGCTCTCTCAGCATTTTCCCTGTCCGTATTGCGTCACATGAAGGATACCAAGAGTCTCATCACTGCCTGCAGTTCATAGAATCATAGAATCATTAAGGTTGGAGAAGACCCTTAAGATCATTGAGTCCAACCGCTAACCTAACTCTGCTAAGTCCACCACTAAACCATGTCCCTAAGCACCACATCTACACGTCTTTTAAATACCTCCAGGGATGGGGACTCCACCACTTCCCTGGGCAGCCTGTTCCAGTGCCTGACTACCCTTTCTGTGAAGAAGTTTTTCCTAATATCCAACCTAAACTTCCCCTGGTGCAGCTTGAGGCCGTTTCCTCTCATCCTATCACTTGTTACTAGGGAAAAGAGACCGACCCCCACCTCGCTACAACCTCCTGTCAGGTAGCTGTAGAGGGCTATAAAGTCTCCCCTCAGCCTCCTCTTCTCCAGGCTAAACAACCCCAGCTCCCTCAGCCGCTCCTCAGAAGACTTGTGCTCTAGACCCTTCACCAGCTTCGTTGCCCTTTATGGACACGCTCCAGCACCTCCATGTCCTTCTTGTAGTGAGGGGCCCAAAACTGAACACAGTACTCGAGGTGCAGCCTCACCAGTGCTGAGTACAGGGGCACTATCACCTCCCTGGTCCTGCTGGCCACACTATTCCTGATACAGGCCAGGATGCCATTGGCCACCTTGGCCACCTGAACACACTGCTGGCTCATGTTCAGGTGGCTGTCAACCAACACCCCCAGGTCCTTTTCTGCCAGACAGCTCTCCAGCCAGTCCTCCCCCAGCCTGTAGCGTTGCATGGGGTTGTTGTGACCCAAGTGCAGGACTCGGCACTTAGCCTTGTTGAACCTCATACAGTTGGCCCTGGCCCAACAATCCAGCCTGTCCAGGTCCCTCTGCAGGGCCTTCCTACCCTCCAGCAGATCGACACTTCCACCCAACTTGGTGTCATCTGCAAACTTACTGAGGATGCACTCGATCCCCTCATCCAGATCATCAATGAAGATGTTGAACAGGACCGGCCCCAGTACTGAGCCCTGGGGAACACCACTCGTGACCGGCTGCCAGCTGGATTTGACTCCATTTACCACCACTCTCTGGGCTCGGCCGTCCAGCCAGTTTTTAACCCAGCATAGAGTGCACCCATTCAAGCCGTGTGCAGCCAGCTTCTCCAGGAGAATGCTGTGGGAGACTGTGTCAAAGGCCTTACTAAAGTCCAGGTAGACAACATCCACAGTCTTCCCCTCATCCACTAAGCAGGTCACCTTGTCATAGAAGGAGACCAGGTTAGTGAAACAGGATCTCCCTTTCATAAACCCATGCTGGCTGGGCCCGATCCCTCGGTTGTCCTGCACTTGCTGCATAATGGCACTCACTTACCAGCTGGTTCATTGGGGTCTTTTTCTATAGTGTGAGTTTTTCGTCATCATTTGTTACCTCAAGTGCAGTCTCACACTAACGTGGTTACACAGTTTCCAAATGATGGTGAACCTGTGCATGGCTAGCTTGGTGCCCAGTCAGAGAGAGCTTGTATGCACCCACAGCCTGCTGAGTCAGCATTGTTGCATCCTGACGAAGCCCCTCGCCAAACTCAGCTCTGATTTCAGCTGGGGCTTCTGGGCCTTCTCATAAGACAAGTATTTCTCCGTGTAAGATCTGCTGGGACCACAGATGAAGGTGGACTGGCTGCATTAGGCATCTGTTTTCCATTGCAATCAAGCTGTTTTGAAGTCACTTGTCTGTCTTTATTGCTGAAGCATTAATGTTTCGCCATCAGCTTCAATGGGAATCACTATGCCAGAGAAGCAGATGAGGCAGTCCACCACCCTGCCCCCGCCCCCCTTTTTTTTTTAATTTTACAGTACACACAAATATTAACATATTATCCTGATAAAGCTTTGTTTACTGGCGCGGCGCCAACCCCTCTGCAGTGCCTCCTGCTTGGCAGCCTAATCTCCTGAAGTTTGAGGGATGCAGTCCAAATCTCTTAGCAACATTAAATCTCATTCAATTAACTTTGTTGGGGGACAAAGTTATTTCGTTACTGCCGTTTGCCAGTCTGCCATATATAATATGCCATCCAGCAGCTAGGCCATTCAGCCTTTAGATATGGCAAGGAGACACAGCACGCTCCAGCGCAGGAGCTCTGGTTAGACTGGGTGTCCTGAGCTGCAAAATAACTCATTAGCCAAAAACCCCACCAAGTCCTCAGAAAAGTCCACAGTGGCAACAGGTCTGAGCCACTGCCTGGGTTTTAATGCCTTCTGTTGGTGCCACTTATGGTCTGCACCCAGCAGAGAGACCTGCTCCAAGGAGTCATCGCTCCCTTTTTGGATTCATGTGGCATCCCTGGCTTGAGAGCTGCTGGTGCCACAACCACCAAAGAGATGTACCAACACAGCATGGCCCTGAATCTGGGGCAGTCAAGTGCGCTGCCCACGCTAAGCATATGAATATACGTCTCCATCTAGCATTTCTCTATGAATAAAAGGTCATTATTGCCTCCAAGGGGATTTCTCTTGTACCTGTAACAAAGCAGGGAAGTGTATGAGGGTGTCTTCCAGGTCCCCGATGAAGAAAAGGAAACTACTACTGAACTCAACTAGAAGATGCCGGGTGCTGTACCCTCTGGGAAGTGGTGGGTTAACACCATCGGCCTCTCCTATGTGTGATTTTACACAGTATTTAGGCTTAGTTGCAACACGTACATCTTTAATTACACATATAAGACATTAAAGGGAAATTAGTTTAGTCCAAATTCATTTTCTTTCCAGAACTAGTCAAAAACAATCAAAGAAGCAGTAATTTGTTTTCACCACACAGCAGGTGGCATTATATCCTTCATTAAATCATACAGATGACTAATATTAATCTTCATTTGTATCACTATCCATCAAATTCAGTATCCTTCACACCATCCTTAGCATACCATTTATTCTCAAATGTATTTCATCAACGTGTTAAGACATAAGTAAAAGCAGTGAATAGGAGCTGGACAGAGAGCGACCCTTCTCCCACCTCCCCTCCAGACAGTAGATCCCAGCACTTCTCTGAAAGATCTGCACTGATATTATAGCATTAAGGAAATCATTAAGAAAATCTACACTTATTTTTCATGCTATTGCTGACTTCCAAAAACTGTTGCAAATAAATTCAATGGGTTGGGGAAGAGGGATCCCTTATCTTCATATTTTTTAATATTGAAAAGAGTAGTTCTGAAACCAGGTGGCAATTTACACTTCATAGCCAGAAAAATGTATGTCCATGCCTTTATAAAGGTACATGCCTTTATCAGTTACCCTCTTGGTCTGTCCTCTCCCTGCCTTTTCCAAGCTTCCCCTGTATTGCCACCCATCTATTGCAACTTCCAGCTCCCGTCCTGCCTGCGCAGTCCTGGATGAAACACAGTTGTTGGCAGCATGATGATAAATTTAATTTGTGTCTTGTAATGTAAGTGCACCCAGAGGTTGAAGCAACAGGCACATGTTTTTTATAAATCAAATTTTACATACAGTATCATTTTTTTTCCCCCGGACACTCTCAGAGTGCAAGAAAATCAGTATTTTACAGGCAGGATTTGAGTTGACTTTAACCGTCTCTGTTGAAAAATGTCACCATAAATTTGTCACCTATTTAAGGTGGCTACTGTGACAAAATATTTTGCACTGAGAGGGCTGCCTTTCTGGGATTTTTAAGATTGGGGGAAAAAAATTCCCTTTAGTTGTAGTAAATACTCATAGCCTAGCCTGTAATTTAGCATGTTCTCCAGCAGCTAGCTTTGCAAATCCAGCTTTCCAAAACTTACAGGAGTTATTACTAGCATGGCCTTGCAGCGAAACAAAATTCCAGAGCTACCCCAGCATGCAGGGAAAATCTATGCGCTGAGGACCTAAGGGCAGTTCTC
The DNA here is from genome assembly GCF_047370975.1 of Nipponia nippon. Classification (NCBI taxonomy): domain Eukaryota; kingdom Metazoa; phylum Chordata; class Aves; order Pelecaniformes; family Threskiornithidae; genus Nipponia; species Nipponia nippon. The sequence goes on along the minus strand of NW_028262290.1, from coordinate 13,488,606 downwards.
TTACTAAGAAGATGATATGAACTCTTGGCTGAGCCCTGGCAGGATGAAGACTTCAATTTGTTTCCGTGAGCACTGTGATACTGCTTTTATATTTCTGAAAGTGGTATGGGTACACTTTTCTGTGAAAGCAGGAAAATTCCTACTGCCACTGCTGAGATCCAGGCCAGTCTTATAAATATTTACCATAATGCGGAGCGAGCCGAACTGAGCCTTCCTGCTGGTGTCAGCGATGGGGTGAACGATGGGCAGTGTACCTAAGCCAACAGGTTTAGACTCAGGGTATCTGGCTGTGCCGTGGGTTCCTTGCGTGGCGTCAGCAAAAGTCGCAAGAGCCCCAGTGCTGGTATTGATTTTTATGAATGCTTGGCTGCAGCCAAAGCTTCTGGAAAACTTGGTCTTCAGTTTCCCCAAGCCCCAGTTTCCCACTGGTAAATTGGGATAACCATAGGGGCTGACAATATGGGTGTGCTGTAAAGCTGATCAGGTTAATCTTGTAAGCACCTTGAGACTCTGGTATGGACAGAGCTACAGAAGCATCGTTATTTTCGAGAATGCACACCCAAAGACCAGTAAACTAATTGCACTCACCTTCAGAAAAGAGAAGATTTTAATCTTTTCACATTAAACCTGCCCAGGGTAAACATGCTTCTATCCTCCTGCTGTTAAAATATGTTGCCATAAGTGTCTAGTGTAGCATTTGACCTGTTTCTCTTGAATCTTTCTAGATTACAGTCAAGCCATTTGCACTTCAATAGTTCGGGGGCTTCATTGCATTTTCTGGGGTTGGAACGTAGCTCAGCTGTGAAAACTTGCTGGAGGCTGTAAGATGGCATAAAGACACTGAGCAGGGAGTATTTTTAAAGCCAGTTTTGGAGGGAGAAAATCCTTATACTTGATTCCTTTTTTTTCCCTCCGTTTGGTTGCGAGCCTAAAAAATTATGGAGGTCTTCGAGGTCGGCTCCCCAAAATGCTTTAAAGACAAAGCTGCGGCAGCCATTTGCCAGTTTTCTCACTTGACAGGTAAAGCAGAGAGTCATCAGTGCAAAACGAAATGGCCTGATTAGTAATACACTGGGGCTATATGGATCATATACATTCAAAATGGGACGGGGAGGAACAGATGTGTGAGGCCTGTCAGCCTTACGCACCAGCTCCACCATCAGGGACAGAGGGACCTACAGCAGCGATGAGGCGCTACATGGTCTTCTGTCGCCATACGGACCTCAGCACAGCAGACCCACTGTGGCCCCCTAGACCTTACCATCATATAGAAGTTGCCACAAAGCCTTAATGCTTGGAAGTCTAATACTATAAAAGTCTAATTCTTCTCCCCTGCACAGTGTGCCACGTGAGGAACTGCATCATTTTTCCCAGATTCTCTCCTCCCCTTCCCAAAACACCTCTCAGCTTTGTTAACACATATCATTAATAGGCGTGTATCATTTAAGTCCTCATAAACAGCACCATGTCTATTCAGCAACAAATAAAACAGCCAAACTAGGATGCCTGTTAGCTTTCCAGCTCCCCAGAGAGGTGGCAAATTGTACCACCAGTCCCTCTAGAATTGCCAAATATCCCCATCAATTCTGTTTGCACCACCAGTCTAAAGATGCTATATTCTAATCTAAGGGACAGATAAAGACACATTCTGAAATACGTACTGAAGTACAGATAAATATACAAGCTGTCTCGGTGAATTAGTTACATGTGCAAATAGCTTCCTGGAAGAGCAGGCTCAGTTTGACGGTTAAAATCTGATCCAAAATCCACAGGATTCACAAAAAAAAAGAAAAGAAAAAATGCCCTACTTTGAACCAGAGGCTCTGAACCAGGTCTTTGGTTAATTGGAAATGGATAATGCTGGATATGACACCTGCTGAGCAGTCTTGGTCACTAATCCACTCCAGTTGTCCACAAAGGCTTGTGACAGTTGTCACCCTTCACTGCCAGGCTCAGCAGGGAGGTGGGAGATGAATGCCTCGGAAAGCCAAACTGCTCACCCCCGGCCTGTTATCTTCTGGATGAGGTCGGGGCAAAGCCACAGGGAGCGTAGGTGAGGTATGCATTGCCACCGGCCATGCAATACCTGCTTCCAAACAGGAAAAAGAGAGTTTAGTCTCTAGCACTTTCAATCTATGGATACACAGGGGGAGAAAAAGGAAAAAAGTCTTAAAAATTCCAAGGATTTCTACTGAAGTAGTACCATAAACTGATGGAAAAGACTTCTCAAAGCAAGCAGCTTTCTCTAAGGAGAGAAATACATGATTTCTCGAGTGGATGCCCCCCCAGCCCTAGCACTGAAGTCCTGTAAAAAGCTCTGGGGAGGGCTTGAGCCTGTCTGCTCCAGGACAAATCCCATCGGCTTGTAGCAGAGATCCCACTTTTGTTAATACAGAAGCTGCTTTTTATTCCTCCTGCCAAAGCAGCCTGGCCTGCCCGGTCTTGCAGTGAGGTCATAACTCAGGGTTGATCACATCACAGCACGTTGCCATGGCGATGCTTGAACTGTCACAAAGGATGTGCGCTATGATTTCACAGCAGATGGGCTGTGAGGGAGGAAGCCCTCATTTAAATTTTAAAAATTGCTTTAGTAATTAGCAAGAGCAATAGAAAAAGACATTAAAAAGAAAAGAAAAATCCCCAAACTGCCACTCTCAGCAAAGGTTACAGGATTCACGTGGGATCTGAAGCCGTCCGCAGGGCCAAGCTGCTTTTCTGAGTTCACCCAGCTTTTGGGGTCACTGATGGGTCCAAAAAAGTCCGGAGCCTGCCTGGCTGGGGGAGGCCCAGAGCAGCGGCGGGCGAGCGAAGCCTCCCTGCACATCAGTACACTTCAAAGCACGCCGAGGCTCAGCCAGCCGCCCTTCGCAAGGGCCTGCTAGGAATGGCAGAGGGCAGGCGGAGGGTGCCGCAGGCTTTATTGAAACACGAATTGCCCGACCCGACGGAAGGCAAGGCGTAGTGCCCTGGCTTCAGAAGCTTTTAGCAAGGAGCTGGTTTAGGTACTTCTATGGCCCTTTTTAATAGAGCATGTGAGGAGCCCAGAGTCATACGGCTGTGTTTGCCCTCACGTCCTGAAGTGTTACCCCTCCAAGATGAGAGTGCAACCCCTTGGCCCCCTAATTCTCACAGCCCAGCAGCACTGACCCACACAGTAGCCTACGCTGGCCTCACCCTGCATCCTCAGCATCTCTGTCATGGAGCAATAACCCAGTCCCACCTATTGCCCCTGCACTTGGGAACTGAGATCAGCAGCAAACAACAGAGGCAGAGCAGACAGCGTCAAGCTTTCCAGATAGCCACAGTGCAGCCCTGCTCCCCCTCGGGCTTCTCCGTCCCCGGCAGAGGTGACCTTGAGGAAGCGAAGCCTCAGGTCCCTGTCCCTGCGGCCACCACGGCTCGTTGCAGAAACGCTGGCATCCCCCAGCTTGCTGCAGCAGCTCTCTTCCACACCGCAGCAGCTCAGCAACCTCAAGGCAGAATGAAACCTCTCTCTCCTTCACCTGCAGCAGGCATCGCACGTGGTGTTTCAGGGAGCTTGGGCTGAGTCCTCATATTTAATGGGGAGAGCAGACTTCAATGCAGCATGTTCCTCGTTCGTTCAGTGACTAACTGTTGATCTCTCTAAGAATAAGCCAGATGGTTCCCGTGATAAGTGATCAGCTCTCCTGGAGTTTTTGAAACAGAAAAAGACAGATGCCTGCGTGCCTCTTGCCAGGACCCATCTTAAGCTCAGGCGATGAGTGCAAATGCTTAGGGAGGTTGTGTTCAGGGGATTCTCTCCATCCAGGCTTAGCAACTAATCTTCCCCATCAGCCCTGCGTCCTGAAGGGGAGGCATCTTGCCTTCTGACAGCTTCCCCTGGCTTAAGGGCACTACAAATCATAAGGTCAGCCCTTATAATTGGATCAGGCCTTGATATTGCTTTGCTCTTCTGTGCATTTATATTAACATCTCATTTTGCAGACAGCGCGTCTGATCGGTGCTCACTACCTCAGCTTGCATTTGCACACCCCGGCGCTTGAGAACACTGATAGGATTGACAAAGCGTTTTAGCAAAGGAGAGAGCTTGGTCTGGGGAGTTGTTTTGCTGGGGTGAAAAAAACCAAACCACCCAGGTTGGAGAGTGAGTGTCAAACACACGAGGCTGAAGAGCTTTGTTTCTTGGCCAGTGGTCTGCACAACATGTGCAAGCACCACTTTCTGCCTTCAGCACAGAGATCAAGATCTCCACAAGAGAGGAAAAAAAAGTAACAGCATTTATCTGCTGACTTCTTCCTAAAATGTTTTTACCTTAATTTGTCCTGCTGACTGCATAGAAAGCCTAACTCCACTATTGAGCTGTCATTAAAAACACCAACTGGGAGCAGGGGAATTGCCGTACCTGTGCGGGGTAAGAACAGGGTGAAAGAGCAGTTAGGAGCAAGGTGTAAAATTAGGAACTGAGGCTGAGCCTGGTTCTTCCCAAAACCAGCTCTAAGGCAGCAGCTTGGCCCGCCAGCCCAGGGCTGGTTCACCTCGCCCGGGAGAAGCAAACACCTCCTGAAGCTCACAGCCCACCTCTTTGCTGCTGCATCCTGTAGGCAAAACTCCGCTTGATCTTGCAGTCTTAGGCCAGCATAAAAATGAGCAGCATACAGCCACGCACTCAACAGAAAATGACTCTCCGGTTCTTTTACTTACATGCCTCTGTTTTGGCTCTTCAAGGATGCACATTCCCTTTGAGGATATTTACTCAATCTCTTCAGAGCGAAATTCGGAGCTGCACCTCCAAGAGAGGGAATTAGATCTGTAATGCTGACTCAGCCTGCAATTTGACAGGATTAAACAGTCAGAAAGAAACCATTAAGCTGAAAAAGCCTGAAACGTATGTGACTACATATGTCAGACACTCATATCCTCATCATAAAAAATATATATACACATATCAGTACGCAGTTCATTATCTCTGACCAAGGTATTATTTCACAGGCGAGCTTGCAACTTCATCTGAGGGCTTTGCGGAGCAGATGTCACTTTAAATCTAGAGAAAGTGCACAGAGGAAACGGAGAGGGCACTCGATTTAAAGCAAGCAAGTGCTCTGCCCTCACTTTCCTGGGAAATTGTGCATGCATGTTCACTGTGCTTTGTAATCAGTGTGGCTTCCATTGTGTTATTAATTAAAAAGAGAGGCCTTATGCAGAAGAAATTTAAAATTGCAAATTTCCTTCCTGCATCTCCTGTAAAAGCAATTTCCATTTTGTCATGTTACCCTGCATCATTTTCATGTTAGGTTTCTATAAATGAGTTACATACCGAGACTTAGCAAGAGTATTCACATTGCATTCATCACTGATACTTTTTTTTATTCATGATTTCCCAAGGAATCAAGGCTTTTGTAATTATAAACTCTAACCATAAACACAGTTCTCCCATTCCTCAGTAAACTTCTGAACCTTTCACTTAACTTCAGTTAAATTTGACAGAATCGGAGCTAACTGACTGACCACAAGTTTCCCAAAAGGCGGCATCTGGGTAGAGATGCCACACAGCCTGTCGGTCCCAGTGCTCAAGATTCAGAGGAGGATTTTGATGACCAAGTTGAAAAAAATTCACAGAGCAGACCTCTGTGCACTATATTTTGCACTTCAATGTGGGAAAATGCCAAGTGACACAGGAACAGGTATCCTTAGACTTACCTACAGGGTCTGAGCAGCTTCTCTAGCAGTAACATTGAATACACAGTGCTCACAAAGTCGTCCTTCGTTTGTTCATTTGGGACGGCAATAGCAACTGCTACACTTCCAAACCCCCATCCTCCTCCCCTTACATACAGGGAATTATGCTCCGTTTTTAATGATCTTTCAGCTCCTAATTTGTGTGACATCACCCAGGGTTTTGGGGAAGGCAGATGAGCCTCACTGGGGGCCCTGGTGCCGGCGTCGCTTTGACCCCAGGTTAGAACTGTCTTTGTTACAAGCCGGGCTTAAAGTCTGAAAGCCGGGACCGGCTCCCGTGGCCGGCCCTTTTTTGCACTTGAAAGGCAGCGTTAGCCGCCCTATCACCAGATCCATCAAAGAGCCTTTTGCATTTGGCACTGCAAAAAAAAAGTTAAAGAGGCCTTAAGGTAAGTGTTAATTAGGACAAGACCAAGCAGATGGTTTTTTCACCTGCTTTTCCATTGATCTGCCCTTTCAAGAATATTTTCTGTTCACAAGCATAGTAGTCTTATTAAAACGCTTTGGCTTTTCTTTTTTTCCAAATCATAGAAATCATTTGAGACAGTACGGGGAAAAAAGTGTATCCTGGGGGGAAATATTTTTGCCCCCTAAAATAGCTCTTTCTTTTTTTTTTCCCAGGCATTCAAAATTCAGAAACATTTCCAGGGCTGAAGAACTACTGAAGAGTTAAACAAAATATATTCGGTAGTATTTATAAGAAAGAGGATTTTCCATTAAAACACCCCAAACCTCTAGGGAGGAAAACCAAAGTTCAATGAGCATCAGCAAGCTCTGATGGTCACCTCCTGTGCCCCCAGCAAGGGCGGAGAGGATGCCCATGCCTGTCCCTTCCTAACGGCTTCGATCTAGAAAGCAGAGGGAAAGTTAGCAGCCACCTCGGAGCTGGTGGCAGGGAGGGAGGAATCCATTCTGTTATCAAATACTTGCAGAGACTGCACTCAATCAGGCAGTCAGAAACACGCCTACTCAGATAAGGGTATCCCTGCAAAGAAATCTCTTGACACTGCTTTGACATATTTACGTTCTTCCGCGATTATTCAGTTGCAATAACTTCGAGCTCCTCTAACACGGTAACACAAAGCCAGTCCCCAGCCCCACAGGGGGAAGGGAAACAAAACGTTGCCCAAGGAGGTGACCCAGCTGGGTTAAGGGCGGCAGCTGGGCTCTGGGGGCCCCAGCGCTGGTGATACGGGGCAGGGCGAGAGCCGGAGCAAGTGGAGATTCAAAGCCTTTGGAAGTTTAAGTATACAATTAAAATATTAGTTTAATGCCATCTGATCAAAGATACCGCACCATAGATAGAGCACGCCTGAAGTTACAGGGAGATTACGCTGCTCCTAAGTCCTGTTAGCCTGGACTTGTTGGAAGATCTGCTATCTAGTAGCAAGATACAATCGGGAAATTATTTCTTTGAATTAATTCATTGAAGTAAACAGAAAATAGCCCGAGTCCTATCTGTCTACATCTCTTTGGAAGAAAGGCAAGGAGGCACAAGAGTTCAACGACAGTTTTAAATGGGGGAAAGGATTCCTGCGATGCAGCAGAGGAGCAGAGATTATTGCAGCATCCCTTGGAAATACACACCACCTTCTGCAAAGCAATAAACAACCATCGCCCGAAGCCCACCCAAAACCGGGCGGCTCGGAAAGCCTCCACCACCACAAGCCGAGGATGAAGACATGCCCCCCACCTCCCCAGGTAACCTGCCCCGCCGGGGAGGGGCGGCCCCGGGGAAGCGGCTCAGCCTCATCCAGCCCCTCATCATCCCGTCGCCGTCCCTGTAGCGGGGGTCCAGCCCCCGCCGACCCCACGGCAGGGATGCTGAGATGGGGGTCCCGTCCCCACGTCCTGCAGCGGGGGTCCAGCCTCTGCCACCCCCACAGGGGGAGGTCCAGCCCAGGCGGCCCTGGACCGGGGGTCCTCACCCTCCGGTCCCTACACCGAGGGTCCAGACCGCCCGGGGGGTGGGGTGGGGCGCCCCCACTGCGAGCCCCGGCTCCGCCCGGAGGATCGCGGGTGGGGGGGGTCCGTGCGGTTCCGCCCGTGGAGCGGGAGCGGGGGGGCGCGGCGGGGACCGGCGGAGCGCCCGGCGATGCCGGCGGCCGGGCAGGCGCCGGCCGGCGGTGCCGCCACCGGGGCTGCGGAGCGCCCGGCGGAGCCCACGCGTGCACCGCTCGGGGCGGGGGGGGGGGGGTGCGTGGGAAATTGGTGGGGCCGGGCCGGAGGAGGAGCGGCCGGGGCCGGGCGGGGGGATGGGGGGGGCACGGCCCCGCTCGCAACTTTCCGCCGAGCCGAGGGACCCCGGCGGCCGCGCCGGCGGTGGTATCGTATGCAAATACGCACGCTGACGTCAGAGATCATGTGGGTTTTGGCGTAGATCCCCACCGATCGAGGGCTCTTTTTTTTTTTTTTCCTTTTTTTTTTCTTTTTTTTTCCCTTTTTTTTTTTTTCCTCTCTCTTTTTTTTTTTTCCGCGGCGGGGCGGGGGCCGCGTGTGCGGGCGTGTGCGCGTGGGGGTGCGCGCGTGTTCCCCCGCGGGCCGGCGCGGCGGGGGCGGGGGGCGCGGGGTCCCGCGGCCGCGGGCTGCCGCGGCGGCGCGGTGCGCGGAGCGGTGCGCGGCGCGGTGCGCGGAGCCCCGCTGCCGCTCCGCCCGGGACAGCCGGTGCCGCCGCCCTGGGCGCAGGTAGGAAACTTCCCAGGCGGGGCCCCCCCCCCCCCCCCCCCCCCCCGGCGGCGCGGCGCGGCTCGGCGCGGCGCTCCCCGGCCGCCCGCCTCCCTGCACACAGGCGCTCGCCGGAGCTCCCGCCCCGGCCGCTCGCTCCCAACTTTTCCTCCCGCAAAAAACTGTCCGGTTCCCGGGACTCCGGCGGGGGCCGGGAGGAGGGGGGGGGGGGAGGGCGGGGGAGAGCGTCGGGGGGAGGGAGCCGGGAGGGTTGTTCGGGGTGGGCTCTTCATTTTTTTAGATCTATTTCTGATTTTTTCGCCATGCAGCCTCCTTCCCCCCCGTCCTCCTCCTCGCTCCCCGCCGCCTCCCGATCGCAAGTTTGGGTGAAGGGGGGAAGGCAGGAGGAGGAGGAGGAAGGGGGGGGGGAGGAAAAAACATGTCTACGTTTGTCTATGTCGACATCAGCAACACAAAATATGGCGTCCGCTTTCGACAGGGCGTTACGTAGAGGCGAGCAGGGCGATTTTGTCAGTGCGGTCTTTAAAGAGGAGCCGCCGGCTTGCGGCGGGGGGCGAAGCCGGCCCGGGGGTGCTGCAGGCGCAGGAGGGGCCCGGGCGCCGCCGCCACGCGTGGCTCCGCGCCCGCGGCCGCACTTGGCAGCGGTTCCTTCTGGTTTAATTTTTTATTAATTTATTTTTTTCCCCCCTCTCTGCCTCGCCTGCTCCCCCGTGACGCCGAGGCGCGGGGGCCGCCGCCTCCTGCCCCGCCGGTGCCGGTAACGGGGGAGAGCGGCGGGGCGGAGCGGGCGGCGCCGGGCCGGGACCGCGGCGGGGCAGAGCCGGGCGCCCCGCTCCATCCCTCCCTCAGCCTCCGCCAAAGTCTGTGCCTGCCTGGGGCGTTTTATTTGGGGAGATTTGGGGAAACTCGGCCTCTGGCACGTTGCATCCACTTTTTTTTTTTTTAGGAGGGGTGACTTTCCCTTTTGTTTTAGCTGGCTTCCAAAGCCACCACACAACTGTCTCCTTTTTTTTCTCCCCCTTGTCTCTCTCCCTCTGGGATGAGGGAGACAGCAAAAGGCACAGATTTTTCTCCCCTCTTTGCTAGGAATAAAACTTGGAAGTAGAGTTGAGATGTGCCCGCCTGAGTTTGGGGGATCCCTCTGCCTGGCTTTTTCCTGAGCCCTTTGGTTTGCTTTGCGCCTGTGAATCCCTCCTCAGGGAGGGAACGTGGTGGGGGGACGTGGCCCTGATTTCATTCCCCCCTTGGGCTCCCCGGACACCTTTCCAATGGGGGCTCCCCATCCTCTCAGGGCAGGTGCTCCTCTTAAACCTCAGGAGCTTGCGAAGGCCCGGCCGTGCTGGGGAACTCAGCAAAAGTTTTGGGTCAGAAGGTGGAGAGCAGAAGAGGGGAAAAGCATCCAAAGAAGTAGGAATGGGAGGGAAAAGGAGGACTCTTGCTGGGTGGGAAGGTGACTTGGTGATGAGGATTGCTGGGCATCAGCACCTCCTGCCAGCTGGGTCCCGAGGCGGCAGCGCGGGGAGCAGCAGGCGAGGGTGCGGAGCGTGCGGTGTCCTGGGGAGCTGCACCTCTGGCAGCACCCGGGATCTCCCTCAGCAATGCCGGGGCCGCAGCGTAAGGCTGTCAGCTGGGCAAAACTGGTCTTTCCTATCTGATTTATTTTGTCCCACCTCGATTCAGATGCACAGGTGTCAAGATCCCAGTTCAGGAAGGAATTTTAGCACATCCCTTAGTGGAGCAATGACAGTCACTCTCAACCAAACCCCTTTCCAAATTGGGGCTGAGAACTAAAATGTCAAATGCCTCAACATAATTCTTTTACAGCAAATGATGGTAAATCATTGCTGCTCTGCATCATCATCCAGCTCACCTACAAATTATCCACACATAGTTGGTCAATGAGTTGTCTTTTTTTTTTTTTTTTTTTTTTTTTAAGCTACAGATTAAACTCTGTGCCGGGTTTGGCTGAGGCTGGGCTAGCTGTGCAGGCGCAGGTGGGACTAGCAGGGGTCTGATGTCTCTAGCAGAAACCTCTTGCATGTAGCCTTCCTGGGAAATGGCATGTGAAGTAACACAGCTGTGCGCTGCCCTGGTTTTATTAGACTGGTAGAGGAGTAATTTTGTTGCTTAAGAAGTATCTGTGACCGAAGTGCTTTGCCAGTGTAATATATTCCTGTCCCGGTGAAGCCTTTCTAATGTAGATGTGGCTTCAGTCTGTTGTATGAACTCAGCAGCTCTTTGAAACACAGAATTGCAAATTGATCTCCGGGTCAGGGACAGCAAGGTACTGGCCAGCAATCGGGAAGAATATAAATGCTAAAAAACCCATGCGTTTTTAAAGTTGTTGGCCGGTCCTTATTTTACTTTGGCAGTCGAGCGCATGTTTATCCTCTTCAAGGCTATCATATCATGCCTTCATATCTGCAGAAATGAATAGCCCAGAGCGCTCGCGTGTTCGTCCTCTCTTCTTGTACCTGTGATGAACTCGGTGCCAGAAAGCGCCTATAGATGCGCGTGGCTCAGTTATCAGCCCAAAGCCCGTGTGATTACTCACCTTCATAAAATGACATTTTCCCTGCCTGCCCACCCCAAAAGTTCTCCTGTCAGAGTTTCGTCCCACAGGACATCTCTGCCGTCAGTGTTTGAAGGGGGTGCGCTCCTTCCAACTGCTCTTTCTCAAAGTACCACTTCTTTTTTTCTGTTTTACCCTAGTAACAATCAACAATTTCTAGGCAGTGTCTGTAAAATCAATAACCCATTGTGTGACACAGCTCAAGTTGGCAGCATCACGTTTTGGTTCTTTTTTGTCAGAGGGGGGAGTTTTATTGTGTTTTTATTAAAAGTCCAAAAAATAAAGCTAGCATTAAATATAGTAAAGTTACTTGCTTCTTTTCACATTTTCAAACCAGTTTCAAACTGCTGCAGGCTGGAATGAGAACACAGCAGGTTTTGCTCATCCTTGTACAAGATGAAGATTTTAATGCCAGGCATGACATCACTGTATTTGCATGTGCGACATCTTTGGGTTTTATTCCTTTTAGTTTTGCTCTAACTTGGATGATCCTCAGCGATATTGTTTGGAGTCTCTTCTGGTTGGGATGTTTTGACCCATGTCTAAATTATTTTCTGTGTGCCCGCTTAAGGAATGAAAACATCCACTGAAAATAAATCAAAATAGTATTTTGATTAGAATTTGTTTAGAAACAGGCAGTGTCACACCTGAATTCCCTGAGATTTTAGCATGGCTGTCAGGTTGCAGTAAAGCTGCATCTGCTTTTTGTGTGCAGAGGGTGCGATTGCAGTTTTGACTTCGTTTCAAGTGTGACGATAATTCAGCACGTGTGGTCTTTCCCTAAAAGTTGCTGCAAAGTGGAGGTTGTAACATGCACATCTGCATGATGGTATCTGTTCGTGTTGAAAGTAAGTAATAAACAAAAGTAGGCATTAAAATAATCTATAAAGGCTTTAGCTTAAAGCCGTTAAAGTAATTGCTGGTCTTCTGTCAAGGTGTGTTTACATGTGTCACGTCAGCTGGAAATAATATTTGTGGTTTTAGTTTATTTTATCAACCCTTCAAAAATAGGCAGGTCTGAAGTTTACTGCATGTCATGATACAGTTCAGTCCCAGGATAGCAATAAGTTTGGGTTTTTTCTGTAAAAGCCAAAAGAGCTGTCGATTTCCAGAATGTTACAAATGCTTTTCATACAGGATGGTGTTTGAGAATTTGGTTTGTAGAGGTGTAGCAAAATGGAAACAAAGTGAATCGGGCCCTTGGAAAATGAAGGGGAGAGAGCTCAATTCCAGCCTTGCCATCTGGAGGCAGGTCAGAAATCACCAACCCAGCCCTCCCTCCCCAAAACCGCCATGCTTTTGCAAGTCAGGAGTGTTGTTTGATTGATTGTTTTGTTTTAAGAAAGACGCACTTTGGGTTGTTGCAAGAAATGCTGTGAATTTGGATTTAAGACGATGCACTTGGCAAGCTTTTCGCACAACCGTGATACCCCAAACCTGTCTCTGAAGTGAAAAATGAGTTTTCTGTAAAATGAGTTTACATAAAACGGCCAGTATTGTGAGTCTGCGGGTGCAACTGGAAGATCTGGTCAAATTGAGGAATATAGGGTTTTTCAGGGAGATGTGTGAAATGATTTTGTGTATTTCGCACTGAAGAACCTTAAAAGTTCTGGGTTTTATTAGTGAGCAGAGGGAGAATGGCACAGGCAAGCAGAGGAGGTTTTGGCACTGGTAACCAGGAGGGGACTTTAAAAAAGTCCTCCTGGGGGGGTTTATTCTGCTAGCTGAGGACACGGGTTACGGTGCCACATCCCCTGCGACAGAGGCAGGCTCGTCTCTTGAATTCGTGGATGAGACGCCACGTGCCCGAGCTGCCTGCGGCAGGCGATGCCCTGAGCAGGGCTGGCGGTGGGAAGGCTCGTGTCGGCGCTTGGCAGAGGGGAGCGTTTGCCATCTGGAGGGCTGACGGAGAAGGGAGGAAGGGTCAGGAAGCAAATGGGGAAGAAGGTGATCTGTAACGCCTCTGTGTTAGAAATCGCACGTCGGGAGTGGAGGGGGGGGACGTCAGCGAGTTTTGACAACCTTTTGCGAATCGGCCCGGTGCGCGGGGTACGTGCCGGGTGGTGAAAGCAGGGTGCGTGCAAGGAATTCAGTGTCACTCCAGCAATGAGCCTCCCCAGCTACATCTACAGTTTATATCTTCTCCAGGTTGTGGCCCCTGGGCAGGCTTTCCAGCAGAGACCTGATCTAACAAAGCAAAGCCTGCTCACCACTGGCTTGCCTCTCAGATTAACTTTTGCAGACATTTTGGGAGGAATTTGCAGATGCCCCCCCTGCCCAGACTACAGGTTAAGCAGGGCCATGGTCCAGGCTCACCCTTGGGCTCAGTTGCCATCTGCACCATTCACAAGCTCTGAAGTGATGTAGGTCTTTTCCATCTTGTGCTGCCCTTCATCTCGCAGTCAGGGCAAGCCCACTGGCTGCCCACCCCCTGGGGCTCTGGCTCAAAGGGCAGCCCCAGCATCCATAGGATTGTAGAATCATAGAATGATTTGGGTTGGAAGGGACCTTTAGAGATCATCTAGTCCGAACCTCCTGCCACGGACGGGGACATCTTCCACTAGATCAGGTTCCTCAAAGCCGTGTCCAACCTCACCTTGAACACTGCCAATGATGGGGCATCCACAGCTTCACTGGGCAACCTGTTCCAGTGTCTCACCACCCTCATCGTAAAAAATTTCTTCCTTATGTCCAATCTAAACCTACCCCCTTTCAGTCTAAAACCATTGCCCCTTGTCCCATCCCTACAGGCCTTGGCAAAAAGTGAGCACATATCTGTTTCAGACTACTTAATATCTCATTACGCCAGGTACCCAGAGCCTAGGAGTGCACAAGCGCTTTGATGGGGTCAGCATCCCACAACCATGCCAAGAACTTGCTCCTTGGGTGAATTTGCTCGTTTTAGATTTATCCTCCCAACCCTGCGCGATGAGTTTGATAAGTGGCATTAGCAAAAAATGCCCCTTTGCTGGTGTAACAGCCTTTCTGCCTGCGGGTTTTACCAGCACAGCTACATCAGTGACATGTCCTGCCCTGGGCTGATACAACCGCATAGTAAGCGTTAGTGGTACGGAACTGACATGAGATGTTCCCATGCAGAGATGTCTGCTGTTGTGTGCCTGTTCAGCTCTTGAGCACATCAACGCTCGTCTCTGGGAAGCCCTTTTTACTGCTTGAGTTAAGCCCAAGTTAAGCCCCGTCCTCCCTGCAGGAGCAGGCGTTGAAGGCTCTGGGCCACAGGAGCGGGCGCATCCTGGCCCGAGCTCAAGTGGCTCTGTGCACGTTGCGGAGTTCCCTCCAGACCGGTGTTATCTGACCACGCCATAGTTCAGTGCGCTTGGGAGACTCCTCTGCAGCCTGAAATTCATCTTCTGTCTTGGAAAAATGTGGCAAAGCTGAAAAATGAAGTTATTTCCCTTGTGTTACTCCACTCACTGTCCCCTTAGGTGTGGGTTTGCACGGAAACGATCTTGGTGAGAAGCAACCCTCTGCTTCACTCCCTCCTTTCTTAAGCGAGATAGATATAGATACATATTTTTTTAGTATTATTTTTTAACTTGCAGCATTTTGGTGATGTGATTTACAGTGTGGTCCCAGCTGGCACCAAGGGAGGGGACGATTAACTTCACACAAGCGGTGGGAGGGGTGGGACGGGAACTTCTTGCACTGGTTTCTGTGCCCCATCACAGGCCTGAAATCTTAGTTTTCCTTCCCTCTTTTTCTCCCATTCTTCCTGTCCTGACCTTATTTCCCCTCTTAAATGCTAAATATTTTTTTTTTAAACTTGCAACCTCAAATTACCTGTAGATTTCAGGGTTTCTTTTGTTGTTGTTAATCGTCTGGTGTTCCCACAATTTTGTAGCAAGTGTTAAAACTGCGTATTTGACTGGCTGTAGCTTAAAACAAACAAACAAACAAAAAAAGATATTTCTCGCTTGTTTTGAGTCGGTGACAATAACTAAGGAAGCCTGAAGTTCAGGGTTATTTAACCTCTTGTCCAGTCTCGTGAGCGAAGGAAGAAGTCCTGTGAGCAAAGCTATACAGGGAAAAATGTGTTTCCTTTCTTTTTAAACAGAATCTTGTTGTTCGTGGGTTATTTTAAATAGCACCCAAAAAAAGCAGGTTCTGAGCTGCTGCTAAAGACACCCTCAGAGGGGTTTGATAAAATACCAGTATTTCTCAAGAACTCTGTGCCCCTTCCCTTGCCTCCAATGTATGTGTTCCTTTTTCTCACTCTCCAAGCTTTGGACATTTTTTTTTATATCTCTAAACGTAATTTCATGCTTATTAGTTTCAGTTACTTGATGTTACACTTCAGTCAGATAGCAGAAGTGGGAAAATACTTGTTCTTTTTTTAAAATCTTATTTGCAAGAAGAAAATCCAAGAGTAAGCAGTTGGAGCTAGTAAGTTTTGTTGGGTTTCAAAGAGTGCCGAGAGGGAGGCCCCGGGAAGCGATGCGGGGAGGTTTTCCGTCCTCTCCTGCCGAGGGAAGCCGGTACAAAGCAGACAGCGCCGGCATCTCCAAGCTTTGCTGCCAGGCTGGCAGAGCGCTGCTGATTCACTCTCGCACAAAATAAAGGAAAGTCCTGATGGTTCTGGCCTGAAGTGTTTTGAGGAGATGCCTTCCCCACCCCTCTTCCTGCCTCCCACCTCTAGAGCAAATATGTTTTGTTGTGGGTTTTTTTTTTTTTTCATCATCCTCTTCAGCACAAACTGTCAGGCACCGCAGGGAGTTTTTCCTTGTCTTTTGTCTCTCCAGAAGCTGATTTATTTAAATGATATGCTGGGAGCACACTGCTGTTGCAGGCTTCGGTGCTTGTCGTCTTCCAGGCTTCGGTACAATTTCCTTGAAAATTGTGGAAGGTGGGGTTATCCCAGAGGATCGTGCCCCCCCCCCCCCGAAGCTGAGTAAACACCCTGCATTTTTCTAAAGAGGTTCCCCTTCCTGATCTTGTAAGAAGAGCGGCGCTGGGTCGGACCTATTTATTTCCACGTGGTTGAAAGGCGAGGAAGTTGAACACTCGGGTCCCTCCTGGGGAGAGCGCTCGGTCGCCTGGCTGGGTGTCCACACGGCTGTCACTGCTCCCACCCATGGTGAGACAACTCCTGCACCACCAACACCCTCCTTTTGCTCAGCCAAAGGTGGTTACCGAGTCTTTTATCATCATTTATTTTCTTGTCACTGTCAGGCATCCCCATGGCATCTCTTACAGCTGTCACATTTATGATGTTACTTTTCATCACCATCGTGTAATGCTCAGTAGCAGGAGGAGTCACGACCTCGCGGTTGCAGATTTTTGGGATCTGTTCCTCATCTCTCAGGACTGGGCAGCCAGCTTTGTTTGAGAGCCAGAAGCCCGTTTACCTGGGCTTTAACCTAAGGCACAGGTCTCCCCAACCTGTGCTCGGATACAAGCATCTTGCCAGGAAGGTGCCAGCTCCACTGTGCTCCCGTTTTGAGGGTTAGGTTTCATTTTCTTTGAGAAGCCAGCTGAAAAAGCCTTGTGTGGGGTTTTTGAACCAGGGAGAGCACCTGGGGATGCTGTATGGCAGAGTCCCTGGTGCAGCCGTGCCAGGCTGCTGACCGTGGGGGCTGGTGGCCACTGAGGACTTGCAGGATTTTGCCCAACTGCTGCGGGTAGGAAGTTTCCAGGTACAAATGGTGACGAGTAAATTCAGAGGAAACTGCTGCCTTA
Organism: Nipponia nippon; assembly: GCF_047370975.1. Classification (NCBI taxonomy): domain Eukaryota; kingdom Metazoa; phylum Chordata; class Aves; order Pelecaniformes; family Threskiornithidae; genus Nipponia; species Nipponia nippon. Next base: position 13,471,934 of record NW_028262290.1, on the reverse strand, counting down.
GGAAGCCTTTACTTCCCTCCATCTGTCTGGGATCCTCCGGCATAAGGAAGGAATAGGCTCCACGTGTGTTTTAAAGCAATTGGAGTGATGAGGAAGAACGATGTGTTTGGAGGGAACTGTTTTCTTAACTGCTCTTAACTTGGCATCTTCTCTTTCTTTAGAGTTAGAGCATCCTCATAATTTTGCTGTTGCTCAAACAGTTTTTACGGGATGCCCCTCCTCTGCGTATCTACCGGCATCTCGTCTGTATGCCTTGTGGTTATGTCGGAGGGATAGAGGTGGTTTGGGAAATAGTGCTCAAGGCGAACACAAGTTTCAAAATCCACAGTTAATCAGATACAGGAAAAAAAATGTTAGCTCTCTAAAGTATTTTGCTTTCAAGCCTAAATATACTTGAAGTGCCTTAAATTCTGTTTGCTTGTCCTGTTAACCTGTATCTTAGACTTTATAAGTATCTTATTTTCCTGTTTTACCTTATTTTTACATGTTTTCTGTGTGTGTGTCTGAGCCAGGAGAGGAGTGTCACAAGACATTACTTATGCCAAAAAGAGCTCGTACATAGGGATGATCTTATCTCCGGCCCCATCTCTTCTCCAGCAGCAGATCAGAGCGCCAGGTCAGTGGATTTAAAGTTAATCTCCTGAAATCTGAACTCCTTTTCATTTGCTCTGCTCTTGCTTCTGGGTGAGCCGCAGACAGTCTCATTCTCTCCGCAAAGCGCTCAGGAGCGGGTGCTTTCAGCCTCGGGGTCTGCAGCTCTGGGGCGTGGGGAGTGACCGGGCACCAGCACACCCCTTGCCAGCTGGCCCCAATTCCCTGCTGAGCTCTCTGCACCTCTCCCACAAAATTTATAGAGGACTTAAATATGTTGTGTTTTTTTTTTTAAAAAAAAAAAAAAGCCACAACCCCCTGTCTGCACCCTGTCCCCAGTTTTGGCGGAAGTACATTGTTGACAGCATGTTTTGCATTTTTAATTTCTTTGCGGTGCCCTCTTCCTTCCCCTCTTTCCCCACCTGCCTGCTCCCACCCTGACATCATTTTGGAGGGCTCCGTCCACACCTCGGCGGCGAGCCTGCTGCAGCAGGGTGCTCGCAGGGCAGGCAAGGCTCCTTTCCATCCGCTTTTGTGGTGCTTGATGGAGTGAGGGGCCTGCTTTGAAATGAGCTATTGAATGTGAAGCACCCCCCTGAAAAGTGTGCAAGGTACATTGCAAGGAGGATATTGGATATTTAACATTAGCACTACTGCATCCCAAAATTGGTGTTGGTGTGGTAGGCATCACAGTACTGTATGGCAAAGGCTTTGTGGCTGTTTGCAGGCTGCTTTACTTAGAGAAGGTAGCCGGCAGCAAGAAGGGATGGGGATTGCCACCTGGTCTCTGCCACGCATTTAACTTTGGGGTGTTTTATGTGCAACGGCGTGAGGTGTAGTTTGCTGTGTTTTGGAAACAGTGTATTTTCACAGGAAAGCTGAATTTGTACCTGAGCCACCTCTTTGTATCGATTTCTGCAGCTGAGGTTGGAATTTGATCGTATTTTTCTGTTAGCTTCCTTGGACGTGATGCATCCTTTCCTATTTGCCTTTCACTGGCACAAGCAGTACCTCGCAGTAGGTGCAGCTCTCGCAGGACCACTCAGATTGGCTTGTGTTTTCATCTAACATGCTTTTGTTACTTTAGTTTATTTTTTAATCTGCCTGTATTTTGTTCATGCCTGTGTAGATGGGGGTCTTATTTGTTCCTTCTCATTCTTTTACTGAATCTCAGGGTGGAGGCTGCTACCGTGTGTCGTAAGGCTGCTGTCACGTTTGGTTTGTGCATCTAGGCACTGCTGTAGCATCCTCCAGAAGAGCTCCCGTGCCGAGCTTCTGGCACAGACTGGCAGGGAGACCCTTCTTGTGCTCAGATTTGTGAGTGCTGGTCTGCACAGCGGCGGTGAAAGACTGTGATTTACCACCCTTTATTACTGGTCTTTTACAACATACAGATATGCATCTTGAAACACTCTTCACCTTTTGCTGTGGCCACTTGGCTAGGTTGGGGTTGCAGCTAGATTAATTTTTGGCTAGCAAGTGAATGGCCCTTGTCCCTTTGATGTGTTTTAAAATCAGTAAAAAATCAGTACTCAAAAAGTTAGAAACAGAAAGCTTAACACATACTTAGTACTGAAACTTTTACAATGTAGCTAGAGGAGGAAGCAAAATATCAAGAATCTTGTTATTTTTACTTCTCTTTTTTTTTTAAAATGAAACAGGCAATTAATAGGAAGCTGATTAAGAAACTTTTATTAAACTTTTTTTACTTGTCTGGGGTTTTAAAATATCCATTCTTAAATTATGTAAAATAGATGGTATGAGGGTGAGGAACAGCCCAGTGCACATCTGGGTTTGGCAGGGTTCTTCATATGTGAAGTTTCATCCTTAATGTGATTTAAGTAGTTCAAGGTATTAAAGCCTTTAAATCAAGGTTTATAACGACTTTAAGATGCTCCCCACTTAAAGCATGAAGGAATATTACATGCTACGGGTTTTAAAAGGAAGCACTATACATTCATTGCTAATTACATACTTTATTATTAAGTGCAAGTAGTAATTTTTTTTTCCAAGGCATGTTTGGCAAATGATAGTTTTTAATCAAATTATAGAATAAAATAATTACTTGAAATTTAACATAATAAACTTATTTTACAGGTCTAATACAATGAGGACCTATTAAGGCCACCTTTGATCTGCATTGAAGGTAGGCAGGCAGAGTCTTGTTTGAAAGCAAGCAAAGCCAAGGCCCAGTTTTGTTAAAAACTGGAAGACAGCATCCTGGGAGGTGTTTGTCCGGATCATCCCAGGAGGTGCTTGTCCGGAAGCCTGTGGTTTAGATGAGAGTGGGGTGTTGATAAGTTTTTTGTCTCTTCAGTGAGCACCTGCAGATAGATTAGGCAAATCGTAGTTAATTATTTAACAAAAGGCCCAATGCTGCAGTTGCCTTTGACTCCTGCACTGCTTAACAGCTCTGGTTTGGAGGGTGGAATTAAGACTATAACTTTGAAATTAAGCTTTTAATTTCCTTTTCTTCTTCCCAATGAATTCAAGGCTCTTGACTGCCAGCTCTGAGCATTACATCCCAAACAGACGAAGTGCAAACTTTTGCACTCTGTGCTAAGGACGCTTACATAAAGGGAGATATTCAGATTGCATCCAAACCCCACTCAGTTCATGGGCTTGCTGTTGAAGAAGATGGGTCTGTGCTGTCCCTATCCACCTGGGGGTCTTCAGGGAGTCTCTCTGCTACCAATCCTTGCTTTTTGTGCAGACCCCTATCAGTTGTTGAGCAGAAAAAGCTTCATCTGTGACAAGCCAGATGTGACGTGAGCTGAAATCCAGGAGACTGATTATTCCTGGGAGAATCGGGACCGACACAGACCGCTTTCCAGTGTGTTTGACTGGTGAGATTGAATTCCTGCCTGCACTGGGAGGGGGGTCAGACTAACCCCGCATCCTCCCCCCTTCATGGCTCCAGTGATGGGGATCTCTTCTCCACACCCTGTCTGTTTTCATGAGACCGGTAGAAAGTTACTGTCTTTGAGATTTTCACCTCTGCCAAATGTGATGGACATTAGCCAGCAAGTTAAAAAAAAACTAGTGCTGGGATTGATAAACCCACATACACACGAACATGGAAGCAGCCAGAAACCAGCCTCACAGATCCTTTAAATCAGTGATACCGGGAGGGGTAAAGAGAAGGAAATGGAGTTTGGCAATGTCCAAACATTTACCCAGTTCTTCTTGCCGTCCCCTTTCCATTTTGCCCCTGCCCAGGCTGTAGGGCTGGAGTTGCTCCCAGCAGCCTGGCGGGCAGGTAGCAGCCGATGGTGCCTGTCCTCGGTAAAGCTCCCGGCAAGTAGAGTAACCAAATGGTGACGGCTGAGGGATGCTTTGTACTTTCCTGGCTGCTAACATACAGACAAGGCGATGTCAACTCAGAGGTATGAAAGAGTAAGTACAGCAAAAATACCTTTTCACCAGAGTCCTTGCTGCATGCAAAGCTGAAATCACAGGAGCTGTTCTTTGAAGTCGGCTGCCTAATCGTATTGTGAATTTGGCTTTGAACAAGCAGCTGAGACCTTTAAAAGGCCCAAATCCCCACTCTTTATTGGCATTTTTACATATGTACGACTACAGGGTGCACAGACGCGCCTGCACGCATGCATTGCACAGTCTGACCTGCGTAAGTTATTTGGGACAGTGCACTTGTGTTTAAGTAAGATGCAGCACTGAGGCATTTTCACTCCCGCAGATGTGCTGGAGCATCAGGACGGTGGGTTCAGACCCTTTGGAGCGGTCTCTATCCCCGTGGGGTGACAGCAGCGGGGCAGGCGGGTTGGGTGCAGTTCTGCTGGAGGTCTTGTGATCAGCTCCCAGGTCTTACCACAATGGGAAGGATTTGATAAAAGGATCAAGTCGTTCCCTCGCATTATCACATTGTAGTGAATGGGCAAACACTGCTGTTCTCGTCTTGCCTTTACCTCTGAGATCACCAGCAGCTGCTTCATTAACTATTAATGGCCTGCTCATTAATGCTGTAAAAGGCTAGGACCAATCTTGCAAATTTTCTGGACTCTTCTCCTGAAACATTTATGACTTGCTCGCTGTGCAAAAGGGCAAGAGCAACAGCAGAGAACATGCCTCCAAGTTTTGTTGAGCATTATTAAAGAACTCATGAATATGAAGCAGCTGGCAGCTTCTCTCTTTTTTTTTGGCTTGCGCTACATGTCTGGCTGTAGGGGTTGAATGGGCTGGTGGTTCCCTGAAGCATCGGTGGCTCAGTTGGTCCCTTGGTGAGCCATTACTCCAAGCAACCCCCTATAACACATCAGATTCATAACCAGACTAACCTAGTCTACTGTCTGGTCTTCTGCCTTCTTAGCAGAGTCTTGGCTGCTTTACTGATGATCTGTGGTTCCTGTAGTGCTTTCCTTTGCATGGTGCTAGACAAGCACCAAGGTGTAAATGATACCTCCAAGGGAGGTTTTATTACTCTTGTTAAACAGATGGGGAAACTGAGGCGTAAAAGTTGAACAATTTGCCTGGAGCCAAGCAATGGGAAGCCAGTAGAGGATGGAAATGGTTTTGCCGAAAACTGTAATGCTACTTTTGATTAACATCTGGTTAGTGTGAAAGAGGGGGACACTCACCAAGCCTCATCTGAAGCCATTGCTACAAGTTGTTCCCGTCCCATCCCAAACAAAGCTCCTGAATGATTGCAGAGAGGAGCACCAAGTAGTGCTTTCCCTGGGAAGGTTGTTTTAGCTCCCTCTGGTACCAAGAAGCAGCAGGGAAGCTATTTTTCCCCTCCATCCAGATTTTGGAGATATAATCGTGTTCTTCGCGTTGCTTACATCTACCAGCAATAAAGAGTCTGTCCACTAAATCCCAACTGCAGCTCGGCTGGTGGTGTGTCAGGCAGATTAAAATCTATATTTCTTTCCCACAGCCATCTGCAGAGCAAACACTAGTGTAAATTGATGTGGGAGGCTTTTTTTGGTAAAGTAGGGAGATATGCTTTAAAGAGAACAGGTATGACTCCAGGAGTGAGGACCAATCTGTACAAAGCTTAACATCTTTTCCATACGCGGCGGGCCTTAGAGTAAAGAGTAAAAAGGCTTCTGTGTGTTTGGAAGATGCAGGGTGTGTCAGGAATGATGAACCTTTAATGCTGTTCAAGCTTCTGGACTTGCAGATAGTGCCGGAGTGGAGCCAGGTGGCAAAACAGATCTGTATCAGGAGCATTCCCTGGTACAACTTTCTCATTATTATTTCTTACAGAGTGTGAATATTTTATCCCACATCATATCAAATGACAAGGAATGCTTGGTTTCTCTCCTGAAGCCATTCCTTTTAGTTGATGGAGAGAAGTTATGATGGATCCAGGATGGAATTTCAAAGTCCTGTCCTTCACCGAAGTGGTGTTTAAGGGTTTATCTTAACTCCTTAATTTTATATTGCTACAAGGTGAAGAGCCTACTCAGATATCCTGGTGGTAGCCACAACTTAGTGGTAGAACATAGTCATGTTGTGCCCTGTATGACTACAGCAGGTCCTGGTGGGACTCCATTGTCACACTGATCTCCAGGAGTATCCCAGCAGTGTGATGAATGCCATCTGATTTTGCCCTCAAAACTAGCCTAAGTGTTTCTGGGGAAGACTTCTTGGGCTCTGCTGAGCCCAAGAATAGCATCCAGATCTTGAGCGACTCTTGTCACTCCTTATGGAAGCAATTCCTCCAAAAGCTGGAAAATGGGTAGATGCAGGAATCAAGTCTGCATCCCTTGGCTGGTGCAGCTCTTCCAGAGATAGCTGCAGTGGAGGCTGCAGAGCAGATCGTCGTCATTTTTTTAGTTACCAATGGTGCCGTTACCTCTCCATTGGTAGAGCTGTTCTCTTCCTTGTGGCAGATCTGCCCCCTCATCCCACCAAGGGCATGAAGCTCTGCCTAAATTTTAGGAGCCCTTTCCTTGCTTCTTCCTTGGTAGTTAGGAGTCTGCCCAAAACAGACCCCATTCCTCCTCTCTGAGTTTGGGGTTGAATTACAGGTAAGGGCTGTTGCAAAATCTCTCTTCCTCAGCAGAGAGAAGACCAGTGTAATTCAAAACGTTGGGGGCTGTGTCCTGTCCCTGCCAAGGGCGTCAGTGATCAGGTAGCAATGATGTGAGAAAATACAGTGATCATTAACATTTTCAGTAAGTAGAAACTTATTGTATCCTATGAAATAACTGGAGGAGGGAGGGGTTCTCTGTAGAAACATCAGCTTTCGGTTCTTGGTGTCATAATGTGAACTAAAAGAGTTGCCAGCAGCCAGAGAAATTCCAGATGTGTCTTCTACATGCCACTCAGCTGCGAGTTACTTTTCCAAGGAAAAAGCGTGTCTGTCTGCACTCTTGGGCAGATTCCTGATTTCAACAGTTTCGGACTAAGGACTGGACCGTGCTTCGGAGGGTGCTGCAATTCATTATTCATTTTCACTTTCTGCTGGTGTACTCATGTCTTGTCAAGATAAAAATGATTGTTCACATTTATGAATAGTGGTTTCTAAAGTCTAGCCTTTAAAGTGATATCTTGGCATCTAAGTGATCAATGGGGTACCAGTAGTTCATTGGGACTTGTGGGTCTCCAGCATTTTTGGTAGAAACCAACTGTTCATTAGCTATATCCATGTTTGCCTTGTGTCGCTGAGGGGGTATCCAGGTTTGGAAGTGTTAGCTTAAATTTTCATGTGCATTTAGAATGGTGGGTACTCCAGCCAGCAGCCGCTTTGGTTTACGATAAATTCTGACTCAGGATAACATTATCTAAGCCTAAAATTAAGAGGAAGAAAGGGCAAGCCCAGCCTTATAGTTCATGGGTAGAAATGGGAGAACAGGTCAGCTGGCCAAATAAAATGGATCCTGGTTGACTCTGGGATGAAGCTGTCCTGCAAGACCTGCGAAACTTGGCCTTTTCAGAAGATTTTAATCATCATTTGAGGTGTTGGTTTATCATTTTTCCTGCTGATGCTGTTTATGTCTTGTGCTTTTCTTGGCTTAAGGAGTGCAAAGTCTCCTTGCGACTGCTGTGCTCGCATAGTTGGATCCTTCTGCATTAACGTGACGTGACGGGGCCACAGCCACCAGTGTTCCAGGGGAGTGTGTAAGCCATGAGTGTTACAGCTCCATCCTCGGTGCTGAATCCTCTCCCAAAACAGCACTTATCTAGAGTTTGCATATCAATGAAAACTGTCCTGCCAGGCTTTTTATAAAACTTTTTATTTCATAGCATTGGCATCTTGACATGTACTTGACAGCATCTGATGGTCCACACCTCCAGTGGCCTAAGCAGCTCTGTGTGGAGAGGGACAAAGGCTGAATTTTGTATTACAGCACGGGTTGTAATGAATGCTGGGAAGTTAGCTTGCATCTCGCCGCCTTCTGAAAATAGCTTGGGGTTAAGCCATGCCTACACTACAGACTTCTGCCAGCAAAGCTGTACTGGCCAAAAAGCGTGGAGAGGTGTGATTCCCAAGTGACAGGACCGTGCTGGCACAGCCCCGAGGCACGGCATGCGTACGCTGGGGAAGCTGCCCTTTCTCTTTCTCCGGTCTGCGAGGGGCTCGTGCTGGGCTTTTGTAGACCAGGGCTTTGCTGCGATAGCCCTATCTGCCCCGTAGTGTTTTGACAAGGTTACGTGGGTGTTCGTCTGCTGCTGGAGTGCTTCTGGGGTCTTAGTTCCTGTAAATTTTTAAAGGGGTGTTTTCAGATCCTCCTCAGTAAAAAAGAGGTGAAAGGTGCATTTTTAATGTTGCAGGTCCTCTCTCGTTGTCCTTCTTAGAGGGAAGGTTCTGGTGTTCCCCTCATGCTCCAGAGCAGGGCACAGCAGCAGTTATTCTAGCTATGTGCCATCTAATGCTGGATAATGTTGCAAGATCCAAAAATAAAAAGTGGAAAAATACGCAGAGGAAACAAGGCACAACTTTACCTCTTGGGCAGAGCAAACCCCTTCTTCCTAGCACTGCTTCACCCCCCGAGTCTCAAAAGACGGGTAGCTCCGTTGGGTTTTTACCACCTACTCTGTCTTTCCGTACCAAGTTTTAATTGTTGGCTCCCTTCAAGAGCTTATGTCGTTACACTGCAGCCTCAGGTCCTTTGGTGAAATACTGCTTCTCTCTTCCTCCCCAGCTTTTTAGAGTTACACATTTCTTTGCTCAAGAAAAACACCTCAAGGTCATCCCCAGCCTCACTGGAGAAGCAGAGAAGAGAGCAGTTTATCGGTGCTTTTTTAATCCCATCTTTCTTAAAATATAAGCACCTGGTATCTGCTTGCATATTTTCCATCCCAGTACTTGTGATGCAGAAAAGTTTTGTTACAAGAATTAGGTGTAGAAGCACTGAGGAATAAAACCAATTTACACAAGTTCAGGCAGAGGATTAAAACCTCCTCTGCCATAGCCTGGCTAGGATCATACCCTCTTGCCTCTCCTTTTCCTTTGGTGTACCGTTGTCCCTGGGTTATGAGTTGCTACCTGAATAACTCAGCTTCTCAGTACGGTGTAGGATGCACCAATTTCCAAACACGTCCCTAAGGATGTGCCAGCTGAGTGCAACGGATGGCAAAGGCCCTGTCAGACCTGCAAGTCTCTTATTTATCTGTTTGCTTCTATGTTTAAAATACTTACTGCCTTTGGCACAGCTAGTGCACAGTTCAGTCTATTGGAATTGCCCAATTAAGTCTCAGATCAGATAAAAAGTCTATTGAGATGTGATTATCTACAAGAAAGCATCAAGATCACCAACTTGGCCTCCATGAGGAATGTGGGTTCTGACTTGAAACGAATATGTGGCAAGGCTGTGATTTGGCTTGATTTTCTCCCAAAATAAAAATGGGAAGCGTCTCATCTTTTCTAACAGTCTTCCCCCCCCCGCCAATGAAACTTGGCATTTTTTCATCCTGCAAAGGGGACCCAGAAAATTATTTTGCTAGAGCAGGGTACAGTCAAGATGCATACATGCTGTGGAGGAGCTGAGCCTGAATGTTACTGCTCTCTAGCAAGTTTCCTATGTATATATGCCAATTCTCTTCATAGCTGTGGAGAGCAGGGATGCCTGGCTTCCCAGGGCATGAAGCTCTCATGTTTAGCCTGTTCCAGTAGATCACAGGAGATGGGACCTCAGTGTAATGTCCTTAATTACATCTCCATTCCCCGTTTCCCCTCATCCACGCTCTCCCTGAAGCTGGGAACTTACCATTACTGTAGGAATTCACACCGGCATCCCAACATTCAAAAACAACACTTGCTATTTTTACCTTTTTATTGTGGGTTTTTTTTTTTTTTTTGGAACCAAAGTGCTAAAGACAAATAAAACAAACAAGTCAATAAGCAAAGCATTTAAATGAATGTGCAGTCATTATAACTGATATCAGGGCAAAGGAATGCAAACAGGCCAGGCTGTGGCTTGATGCTTTTAGCTCCTGCCCCTCTGTTTTGTTTTTAATTTTGAGCACAGGAAAGGGCCAGTATATGACCATGTGCTTACAAAATGCTGGCTACACATGTCTTCCAAACAATGTTGTCATAGTAATGATATGTCATGTATGTGTCACATTTTGTCACACTGTCAGTGTACCCATGTGACTCCAAACCTTACTGCGTTTCCTTCTCCTGTTCTTCGTCACCAGTAATAACAATTGTTTCCAGTCAACTTCTGCATCCATTCTGAATAAATTGGAAATGTGATTTCACTTCATTCAGTGCCGGTGGGAAATTCATACCCTGGGAAATTTGCAAGGGTATTGCAGGGAAAATGTTAAGCATGTGCTTAAGCGTCATTGATGTTGATCAAGTTAAGTGTGCTCTTAAGCCTTAGGAGCTATTGCCTCTTTCTAAGCGTTCGTCTTAATGGAGGGTTCTGAAGGAAGGAGAATTGATCTCCACTTGCAAGGCCCACAAGATGGAAGTGCACCTTGAGGGGAGGAATAATCAGCAGAAGTTGATGCTGATATTGCTGTAAACATTATCTTGGCCATACCTTTCCATTTTCCAAAGATAAGATCCTTTCCGCATGATCTGAAGATTCCTTCAATTTTCAAAAGTTGTGCATTTTTTCTCCCCGTGTGATTTGTTTTCCCTTATTTTTCTTGCCATGTAATCGCCTTTGCAGTTTTAACAAGGTTTTGAAGTTAATGCTACTTTGAGGCAGTGATATCTAGGCCAAAGAGGTTCACACCTCTTTGGTGTGAGCGAGTTCTTGTGATTTTTGGGGAGGGAGGTCTTGTGATGCAAACATGGAGGAGCAGGGAATCAAGGCTCCTAGGTCCAGATTCGATCTCTGTGGCTTTCCCTCCTGTGAGCCTTTGGCAAATGAGAGATGAATGCAGACTCCATATAACCATCTTTAAAATAGATCTCCCTTGGGGAGAGTATGGATTAATTAACATTTCAGAGGCGCTTTGAGTTCCTTTGATAGGTGTTGCAGAAATGCAAAAGGGTTTTTTTTCTTGCTAAGCATAGGCTGTCTAAAGGACGGATTTTAGTGATGTTGGTTTACCTACTAAGAGGTCTTTTTCAAATGGAAGACTGTTTAACTTCTTATGTATGTACCAATATGGTGGTTTACTGCCAATTTAAGCCAAATAAAATATGCAGCGTCTGGACCAAGACTGGATTTGGTACCTTCACATCATGAAAGCTCATGCTGATAATTTGCCAGTAGCCTCAGGGCTCTGATAGTAATTTGCCAGATGCTATACTGAACCTAATTTGCATCTGTATTTACATAAATGCTTTAATTAAAATTATATGCACCAACCTGAGATAGATGAGCAGCAGTGCCTGCTATTTGTTTACATTCCCTGACAATAAAACCCTGCCTTGGCTGCTTCTTGCCAATTGTACGACTTGACAAGGCTATTTGAGGTGCAGTCTAGAAACTTGACAGATCTCTAGTTAGGCTCTGCTGCAAACTGAGGAGTGACCTTAAGCTTCCAGGACCCAAATCTGCCTTTATTTTAGCAGCAGAGGAGATTTGAGCATCTTGATTCTAGGGGACGAATTTGGTCCGTGGATGCTCTAGATTTAGGGTAGTGTTGTGCAGTCGATTTCTAGCTTCTTGCAGATGATGTCTGCTTTGTCACACCACACATGCAAAATGTGAAACCCCACTGAGGACAGTAGAAGAACATTTTAAATACAGCTTCCATCAAGAATAAGATTGCTGAGCGCTGTTCGTCTTTGAACAGAGCATTACAGAGGTCCTTGTAAGGCAAAGTGTTCTAAATAAAAGGGATTTTGGGGCCCAAGTGGGGTCCTGGTTGTTTCAGTGGGACATGTGAGAGCTCATGGCTGAGTTTGGATAAAGGCAGTGGAGACTATGGCTGAGGTTTCTGCTTAGACCACACATTTAATCTGGAAAATGCAAGCATATAAATACAAATTAAAGCCAAGCTGTGCAGTTTGCCTTTGGAGAGTGGAGGATGTTCTGGTTGATGTTGCTGTGCTGCTTCCCAGTTATTTGGAATTTGTCATAAAGTGCCGCAAAGGAAAGAAATCGAGTGGCAAAGTTACAACCTGTTCCACAGACTGCTTTGCAGATACACGAAGGACAGGCTAAAGAGAGCCATAACTACCCTGCCTGGGTTTGGAGGGTTGCTGAGCTTTATTTACCGGTGTTTACTTAATTTGCTCTATACGAGATACTTCAAAGCCACCGTTTCCCTCATTGAGAGGTTGTATATATGTTGGAGGTTGGACTAGATGACCTTTAAAGGTCCTTTCCAACCCAAACTGTTCTATGATTCTATATAAATCTGAGCATTGCCAGTCACTTTCTCCGGTGGCCTCTAAGTACATTTGCCCGTAGTCATTTCTGAATCCAGCTTGAGAGAGTCCGTTCAGGTTCAGCATATTCGTACATTAACCCATTTGCCTGATAGCTCTGTCGAAGAGGATAAACTGCCCCACGTATTACAGCCTGCCGTGGGATGGGTGGCCAAAACCTGTTTATTGAAGTCCACGTGCAAGAGCACAGACACAAAATCATTTACGTTTGTTGCAAAGTGGCCTAAATATTTAAATTAGGAGGTGTTAGTGAGCAGGCTGAAAGGCACGTCAGAGGGTGTGGGGGGAGTGGCAGTACAGGGTGACCTGGTGGCTTTGCACTGCGGGGACGTGGTGGTCTCAGTCAAGTAATGGGCGTGACAAAGCCAGATTTGCAATCTTGCGAAGCCTCAGCCTTAATTTAAACTGAAATAACATAAATAAATCCAATCTATCAGTCTTGCTTTACCTCATCCATAATAAGAGGATGAAAACGCTTTCGCTATTAAATTCATTATGGCGGGGGGTGCTCTGATACTTGATGGGAAGGTGGGGCAGGCAGCTGAAGGAAAGCAGCCCTCATTTCCCCCTGGTGCGAGGGAGAGGAGGGGAAGGTGCTTGCCGCTTCCTCAGTCCTGCTTTTCATGGTCACTCACGGGAGCGAGGAGGGCGGGCAGAGCTCGGCTCCTCTCCCCTGACGAAGCTTTTTCGACGTGAGGGGAGCGCATGAAGGAGAGGGCCTGGGATGTGGCGCACAGGGAAAAACTCATTCCCCCATTGGAAGTGTCCCGTTCAGGTGAGATACGTGTTTGTGTTAAAATCTGCTCTGCAGTTGCCTCCTCTGGCAGGGAGATCCATCGGCCGTTGTCCCTGCTTAGCCCTCCACTTTCCCCTCTGCCGTCCGCGCCACATCTCCCAGCAAGGCCGGGGCTGCAGGCCAGCCCCTGAGGAAGGAGCAGTATGGCGGCTGGCGGGCAGGAGCCCTGGAAAGTTGGGGTTTGCAACCCCGCTTCGGTGCTGAAGCAGCCACTGGTTTGAATTTGGACCAACATCCAAGGTGTTGGTACCAAGTTTGGCTTTCCCAAGGTGACCTCTCGGTGTTTTTTGAGGTGAGAGAGCAAGCCAGGGAGGGGGTTCAGCGTGCAGCCCTCTGTTTGGAGAAGGTTTCTTTCAAAAATCATTGTGTCTGTCTGATTTTAAAATTGACCGCTAATGCTTTAAGTGTAGTGAGCACTGAATGCCAGCCTTTAATCAGCCTGTGCGTATTTTAAGAATCGTGCCAACTGTTACTGCCTTAGAGATACCTGGAGATTTGGTCGAGAGAAGCCTGGCCTAGTTTTCGGGGTAGCTAGCAGCGCGTTTTCATTTCCCTATTTAATGTGAGCCTCCCCAACCTTACTTTTCAAGGCATTTTCTTTGAAAGGTTGCAAAGCTCCGAGCAACCAGTTAATTCAGGAGGAGGAGAGAAGTCGGGGTGTAATATAGCAATAATTCTTGCAATTAGAAGTATATTAAGAACTGCACTTCAGCCGTGGATGGGGTACGGTGTGATGGGGTGCTGGAAGGAGGGTCACCCTCGGGCGAGGGGACCTCCGGCCCTGCCGCTGTGAGGGCCGCTCACTTCTCTGCGGCTCTTTGGTTATAGATGTGCAACACTGGAGACCTAGTGCAGGACTGGCATGGTGTCCCTAACGAAGACAAGGCTTAATTGGGTAAAATCATGGCGAGAAAGTGTTGGGGTTTAATCATTTGCATATCAGAAATTGTTAAGCTGTTAGGCTGGGCGTTTTGTTTGTGTTACACAACTGGTGTGGTGTAAACGATTACTCATCTTTCCATCCCAGCTCTCCAGACTGGGAAAATGGAATATAAAAAGGCTGAGGGATCCGTCCTGACAGAAAAGAAATGCTCGGCTTAGCCAGACCCCTCTCGATCTCTGACTCGGAAGTGCATGTGCAAATGGCCCTGCGTGCGTGGGTCCCTGCGAAACGAGGTCTTGCCAAAGCGGGCGCCCACCTTCCAGCAGAAGCACACTTGCTATTCAGGCTCTTGGGCAACATGTTTTTATTCCCAGCATCACACTACCACCAAAATATGCAAAAAGAATCTCTCAGAAGTAAGGACTCTATCCTGGAAAAGCACGTGAGAGCCAGTTGTTTGCACCTTGAGAGCTCTTTGTTTTCAGCAGAAGTTAATCAGAATTCCCAACTACTTTATATATTTTTTTCTGCTGTCATCTGGAGTTGCAAGCAAATTTTCTGAGTCACTCCTACTACAAACAGTCACCTGTTCATAAGCATCATCCTAGAAGTGTCCTTTCTCCATTTCCCACCTGTGTGTACAGATGAAGTTGATATGAGACTTTCAAGATGTCTGCAGCAAGTCACCTCCTCCTAAAACAGGATCCAGCCTTTTGTCACGGGAGGCCAGTTCTTATTTATTATTCTATTTCAGAGCGCCTCAAGACACACATTGGGTTGATGAAACGACATAAAGCAAAGCTGGAGGCTGTGCCAAAGAGTTCATAACCATGGAGGAAAACTTGGCAGAGGGGCAGAGAAAGGGAGGGATGAATTAATGGTAAAACATGTGTGTGAGTGTTTTTAATGTGTTTGTCTCACGTAAGCTTTCCTAGATGTTGTCAGCTGTCTAAGTTTTGTACACCTAACAGCAAAGACATTAAATAGTATTTAATAAAAACAGAAGCAGTGTAGGAAGAGGGCATTTACGGAATTTAGAAATCAATCCAGATGCTCTTTCACTGTGAGTTAGACTTTATTATAAAAAAAATCTACCTTTTTGATTTGGAGTCACCCAACAAAACTAATCCTTGGCTCAGATGGATGTTTGACTTAAGTTCTGATGTTCTCTTTTTCTTCTTTTTAAACTAAAAAAACCTTAGCTTTAAAAAATGATACGGTATTTGCAGAATCAATAGAAAAGCTGACCCAGATAAAAGTGCGCAAAAATTGGTTTCATGCCCTAGAACTTTTCCTGCATGCTTTTTGATGCAATGTATCTGATCCTTCAAAAAGGAGGTAACATACAGTGATCTCAGCAGCTTTGAAGAATTGTTCTGGAAGAATAACAAGGAGCACTGGAGAAAGAGGTGTACACGTGTACCTTTTTTTTTCCCCCTCATTATATATATTGTGAGATGGAAGAAATTAATGTCATGTTACTGGTTATGTGAAAGGATGGGATAAATTTTGTGTGAAATCTGGTTTTGTCTGGTTTTTAAAGGGTGAAAGTGCATTTCTCCTAAACAGCTCTTCACAGTAGGATGTGAATTGCACTTTGTCTTCCTTGGTTCAAACCTGCTCCTACTGGAGTGAGTGGCAAAGGTGTATCCAAACAGTAGCGGGATTCGTTCTCAGAAATGTGATTATGCCGTGGATCCTGAATCAGGTAGAAAGCTGTAAAAAGCATCTGCTGCTACAGACGTATTCCAAATTTTGTAGGAAATTTGTAGATTTGTAGGATCCAAATCTTAATTTAATTCAAATACAGCACTTAGATCTGTGGGAATCAGACATTCAGTGTTCGAACCTGTCTTGCTTTGGCTTCCAAAAACATCCCAGGCTGTTTAGGGCTGTGGACCCAGAGGGGTAAAAAATCAGTGTTCAATGCAGGCATAGCCACAGTGAAGGTGATAAATCGATAGGACAGATTTGTGGGACCACGAGACTGGCAGGCTGTAAGGAGAAAGTTTTGTTCCATCCCTTTGTATTCTTGGCCTTAAAAAAAAAGTCTAGCTGGAGGGGAAGGACGGGCCCAAAGTTACTGATTCTTAACAGAATAAGCAGACACAGTGCCCAGGCTGTGCTGGCTATCCCCAGGATGGGGAGAAAAGGCTACAAAAGCAACTGCTTCATGGGGATTTCCACAAGCCTTTCCAGTCCTCGGGGTCAGATGCTGTTTTTCAGTGCTCAGCGTATGCAGACTTTCCCCTTTTGGCTGCGTTTGCTGGAGCACGGCAGGGACTGAAGTGCTGGCACTGGAGCTGTGCAGCCAGGGAGCAAGTGCAGCAGGCAGGCACATGCCCGAGGAGATGCTCGCCTCAAACAGGCTGCTCCAGGAGTTTATGGTAAGGAGAATGGATGAAGCTCAGCACCAAGCAGGACCATACAGTAACATGTAGGGGACTCCAGGCAACCTTTCCTACGGTCTTGTTGTGGCTCCTCGATTACTTGTCGCTGAAAGTAGGTCACCTGGCACGAATGTAGGGGCTGCTGACCCAAGTGTATCTCACTTAACTTTCCAGATATAGACACATGGATGGTCTTACTGAAAATAAGAGAGTCAATAACACCTAACGGCGCTGGTCTTCAGGAGCAAATGGAGCACAAACACCATTATTTCAATGGAGTGAAGTGATTTCTTGCTTTATATTTACACCCTGTGATCATTTCATTTCTTGTACCACTTTTGCACTGACGGCTGCTGTGTTTGGCAGGAATTTGCAAACACGTCGGTGCTTACAGCCAAAAGTAGGAATGGTCTAAACAGCCGGAAAAGGGAAACCCCTTCCTCTTGTATTTATTTTTATAACAGCAAAATGTAGTCACTGGCTGGCCTTGATCAGTCTTTTTTTTTTTTTTCCTTTTAAGTTGGGTTTTTTTTCTTTTCAGCTTGGGGGTTGAGGGAGACAAAAGAGGGAATGAATTAAAAGCAGGAGAAAAGAGTGTCTGCTGTTGGGCTGTGTCATGTGGTAAGGAAATCAGGCTGAAACTGGAGAGACCGGGCCAAACCTAACAGCGGTACTGGGAGGCTTTAAATTGTGTCACTCTGACAGTGGATCTAAGGGGTGAAAATAGCTAGTGATGTTTCTGGCTGCAGTCTAGGTTAAATAGCATTGTGTACATGTGAAGCGATGCTGATGGGCTGCTGCTCACATCATTTGCTGTACCTGCCTGCATGGTGCCCCTTAAAGGCAGTCTCAAATGATGACCCTCATCCTTTCCAGATTGGCACATGCATTTAGACCTAGGGACTGATGTGGGTTAGCATGTTTTTGTATTGCGTTCGCTTCAGTTCTCTCTCTCTGTTGGTCTTTTCCTGTATGGCACTGCTGTTGTTACGAGCTTGGGTGTTTGGCGGGGAGAGGAAGGAACGTGTGATTCTTGTCTGTGTCCCCTGTATACAACGTACACCACGTCTCTTCAGCAAATTTGTATGATGACACCTGGATGGATCTGAACACAGGGACTGGACATCCTGTGGTGTTGAAAATTAATTAGCAGATGAACAGTCTGCAGCTCGGTTGTTTAAAAATAAGTTTTTGCTATATGTATGTTGGACAGCAAAAGCGTCCTACAACAGTGCTTCTGTAGCAACCGCTGTGTTGGAAAACAGTTATCAATCATGGTTCTGGCAGAGGAGGGACTGACAACTGTTTTCCAACACGTTTATTACTATGGGCAAGTGGGTAACTAACCAGAGGGTGACAGTCTGAAATGCGAGGTTTAAGAGGAATAATGTGGAATAGTTTAACTCTACTAAAAGCCAAATAAATTAATGATGAACTTTCTGTTGGCCAGAACCCTACAGGACATTGCTCTTTCTCTGTTTGAATTTTCTTACACGATCAAACATTCTTCTCCTTGTTTTAAGGCCCTTGCTGCCAATTTAAAATAGTATATGAGACTGAAATTTCTCACCCTTCAAGAAAACACTTTGATTTGTTGAAGGAAACTAGGAACAGTTAAGGAGGTAGGAAGGAAAGTAATATACCTTTCTCTGTGCTGACATCTGCAGCTGGGGGACGTGCTGAAAAGTAAATATAATCCGCTTTGAGCAATGCTTTCCCATTCTCTTTCATTTTGGTTCAGTGCTCTGGTTCCCGATGAACTAGGCTTAACAACGGAAAGTGAGGTGCAGAAAGGCTGTACGACCTAAGCAGAGATGTGGGGGATCATCCCCCCGCACTGGGGATGTGGGGGATCATCCCCCCGCACTGGGGCCGTGGGGGTTAATGTTGTTGGTTGTTTGCATATTTTTTAAGATGAGAAGTGGCAGAGAGCTGTGGTCCGTCTGTCTGTCCAGTGCCAGGGAAGCCAGCCGAGGACCCTTGCCAGCCCCTGCCTCACCTTGCAGCTGAGGCCAGCCGCAGCTGCTGCCAGCCACAGCTGCTGCCAGCAGCCAAACCACGTCTTCTTACTGGCTTCAAGTAAAACTATGGACGGGCACGTCTTGGCCCCAGGCAGCCTGCGGCCGAGGGGTCGGAGCAGTCCCCTGGGGGCAGCGGTCAGCCAAAGGCAGCCACGGCAGCTACCTGGGCTGTCTGGCTCAGCCGTCCGCTGCCTGGAGCATCACTCTCATGGTTCTCCCTGGCAGGATGTAAGAAGATTGGTTTTATCCTGATAGAGAGCATGTTTTCTGAAATCTTACAAAGCTGTAAGAGAAGGGGAATAGTTTCTGTGGCAGCGCTGCAGTAACAGTGAAAATCTGCTTAAACCTAGGAAACTTTTTCCTTTATTCTTTTTTCAAGACAGCTTATTTGCTTTTGCTCTTACTTACTCTTACTTTGCTGTTATTTGCTCTTTACTTATTTTTATGCTTCTGCATATTTCCAAAAACAGCTGGTAACATTAAGAAGGCCTTGCAAATAGGGGCTTGGTCCATTCCTGTGGTTTATAGATGTTTTCCTGGGGGAAGCAAAGGCTGCAGAGCTGCAGCGTGCCGTGGCTTTAGAGTGACTCCCTGGGACAGTTTCTGCTCACGGGTACCTGCAAATGGCACAGCGTGGATTAAGACCTCATGTGAACAGTTGTCACGCTGCTGAGGTGGAGAAGGCGACCCTTGGCAGGAGCCTCCTACCCTGCCTGCGCAGCGCCAGGAGCTGCAGGCAGCCTTCCCAGTCCCGGCCTCCCCTTCCTCCCACCATTATATTTTCAGAGGCTGTGGAGCCCCTGGTCTCCCTCTTTTTGTCTGTTTCCCTGTGTTTTCCAGGTCAGCTGGTGGTTTTCCCAGGGAGCACAGCTGCTGTGGGGTGGAAATAGCTGTCTCCATTTCGGCTTCGTTCAAAAGGCTGGAGAAAGGCAGCGGAGCGCCAAGGGGGGGTAGGGGTAAGAACGCTGGGGATGGAGAGGTGCGGGGGATATCCCTGGGCCTCTCTGAGGATCACTGCCCGCACGGTGTGCGTGTGCTTATGCAGAGACATCAAGGCACTTTGGGGGTTTTTAATGGCTTTTTCACTGTGTATTTAGGTATTTGATGGAAACTCTGGATTGTGTTCTCTGCGTTTGTCTTAGAGATGGGGGCAAGGATGGGTTAATTTTATTAGCTTCATAAAAAGGTGTTGAAGTGAAGGATGCTCATGAGCACGTTACTCCCTTGTGCTGAAGTCTGCCAGGTTTGGTGAATGTTTAACGAGGACCGGACCGGCATCTGGGTCGCTCGGGATCCGCTGGGATAACTGGGAGTTTCAATGTGTGGATACAGACGACTTTCAGGAACGCTTATATCTGCTAATCATGCCATAATAACAGTCTGCAATCTCCAGGCTGCAAACCCCCCATTTCCGACACAGCTGTGCATATTTAATGCGATAGAAGGCATTTCTAGCCTAGCGTTAGAAGTAATTCAGATCGCTAAGGTGGTAATTTTGATCATGGCAGTTTTTAGGGAAATCTAGCACGATACAAACACCGAGGGGTGAGGAGCGGGGACGAGCCTGCACCCCAGCCTCACCGTATTCCTGCCTCGCTGAGCCAGCAGCAGAGGAAAGCAGCGTCCCAGGGCTCATTAGGTTGATGAAGGAAAAGTGGCCCCAACCTATTGTCTGTCCCACCACATTTTGGGCGTTGGGGCAGTCGGGCGATGGGGATGGGTCACCGGCAGTGCCGGGGGGAGGCACCAAAGCCTCGTGGGGCTGCAGAGGGTTGGTGTTACAGGCACGACCTGCTCCATGGCGATGCTTTCAGCTGACCGGCAGCAGGGTTTAAGCCATCAAGTGGGCATCTTTCAGGAACAGAGGTTGGGAGGAGTCTGGCTTTTATTTTTCTTCGTCTTGAGGACAGCTAGGGAAAACAAGCGCTTTCAGAGCTCCGAACTCCATTTTTCTCTGTAAAATGTTCTTTTGCAAAATTGATCATTTCCGTAGGTTGAGAGAGTCTCAAAGGAACTTTTCTGTCAAGCATCTAAAAAGTACCGTTATTTCTCTTCCCTGCCCTAACAGAAGCTCGAGATTTACATTTTCGCTCACTAAAGATATCTCAACGATCTGTTTTTTGTGAGAAATTTTCATGGCAAACAAAGCAAAATAATCCCATTTTCAAGTGGTTAGTGCAGTAGTGTTTGAGTTGCAGAAACTGTGCGGAGTGCTGGTGTTTATCAAGTTACATACTTTTTAAAAGTGCTTTAAAAGTCTGTTTGTTTGTTTTGTTTTGTTTTGCCATAAGATGTTACTTTTTTTGGAAAGCTTCTAGAATAATGAAGCAGCTGGTGGCTGAGTCTCCTGCTTGGTGTGTGGAGAATGAAGGATGGCTGGGGTAGCTGGAGTTATCCTCTGCGTGCTCTGGGCTACGTGCACACACACGGGCAATTCCTGTGAAGCAGGGGGTGAGTGGTAACTCATAAATCACCGTCACCTGTTTCATACGTGTGCTCAGCAGGACACTGCGCGGGAGCCAGTAGATACAAATCTCCCCAGCTCCTGTCCGTGACTGTGGGGGTGTTTACATGGCATGGCTCATGCAGGTGAGGACGTGATGCCTGCATGAATGCCCTCCTGTGGAGTGGAGAGGTCTGGTCTGAATCTGCGTGATCCTGGAGTTGTGATGCATTTCAGGGAAGTGATGCATTTGTGCCAAGGAGAGCTGCTTCCCCTGCCTTCAGGTGGCTTGGAGTAAGCGTGCCCTCGCGGGAGGCTGCTCAAGTGCTGCCCACGCAGGGATGCTCAGGACAAACAAACTTGGGCAAGACCCATTTTCTTTTCATTCATAATTACCTACCTGTTGCAAAAAAATTGGCATTTCTGTATAAAACATGTGTGTGACTCCTTCAGTTCTCTATTGCCTAACTCCAGGCTTTCAAAAGCAGTAGCAGATCTCCCAGAACCATGAAATTGTTTAAAAGATCTGAAATATGTATGTGTATATATATATTACCAACTTGTTTCTGAGCTGTTATGTTAAACCCAAATCATATTCTTGTAGCCACAAGGGGTAGAAACTTTTTGCATACTTTCTGAAGAGGATTGTGCGGGATGAGTGCAACAGCAAGGGATGTAATAACCCTGGAGATTTCTTCCTGCTTTATGTTCCCCAAAGTGGGGGTCCTTGCAGAAATTTCACCAGCTGAGTCTTTAGGAAAAGCACCAAAAATTGTGAGGCTCATTATACAGTCCTAAGAAGCAATGGCACCATACATATGTATTTATTTTAATGAACTTTCTAAGCAGAGGTTAGAGATTGGGGGAAAGACAGGGCTGTGTTGCATTATAGGCAATTTTATTGTTCTTTAAAAGCGTTTTATTCATAGGGGTGGTTTTCGTCCTTGTTGGCAAAATGTAGGGTCACTTTTACACATTGGACATAGCACTAAAAATATAAAATTTCAGATAGTGGATTCGATGTAAGATAACTGGACTAAGCCCATTAAATATAGAAACTGCTTGGCCCCGGGCTTTCGGCCTACGATGGGAGAACGGGGAATTTGACCCAAAAGAGGGAGGAAGGGCAGCAGAAGGCAGCCTGCCAAGTCCAAAAAGGGGTGGAGGTGTAAATAGCGCAAAATCTGCAGCTATCCTGTATGTTTATTTCTCTTTTACAATTCAGTGAAACTAGCATTTTTTTGCCTTACTCCGAGATGGAGCAAAGCGGGAAGCAGCTTCCCTTTTATCTATGAATAAACATGCAGCTTTTTCTATTCTAAGCTCTTAAAAAATGGTTTTGGTTGTATAACAGCCTCTGGCCTCCCAGCTCCTCCAGTAGCCATGATGCTCTTTCAGAAAATCAAATCGTATCTTCCTTTGAGAAGAAGCAAAAAAATATCTTCCTAACCTGCTGGGAAGGAGCAAAAGACTCCAAGTGATTTCTTTGGGGTTTGCCAGCTGACCTTCCTCTCGCTAGATAACAAGAGTGTGAAGTTTCAAACTCAAACACTTCAGCTGGAGCTGAAAATGCAGGTTGCGCTCTTGGTGCTGCTGAAGCAATCGATAAGCTTCTACCTCTTTTCTTGAGGGACTAGCAGGGTGTTTTGCTGCATGTAGTTCTTTTACTCAGAACCTATGACCATTTATTTTCTCTTTACCTATTCTTTGCAGACCCACAGGCATGGTGTTTCTCAGGTGTGTATACGCACACGTGCACAGCCGCTGCCAAAGAGGAAATTTTTTATATCAGTTCTGCTCTTGCAGTTGCTGAAGCTAAACCTTCCTCTCCCATTTCTTTAGGGGGAAAAAAAAAGCAAAAATGAGGAAAGCCAACTTTAGCTTTGGGACACAGCAGGTGAGTCCCTTTACAGAGGAGAAAGGCAATTTTGATGTCATTTTGTCGAAGTTCCCAGTAGCCCAATAGAGCTTGTTCTGGTACATGTCTGCTGCAGCAGATGTTTTGTGGGTATTTCCAGTCCGAACCGCAGCAGTGGTATCTTTGGAGATCAGTGTGTGAGTGCTCTCCACTGTCTGCTTGGCCTAAGAAATGTGGATTTTTTTTTTCCCCAAGAGGCCCCCAGCATTCATCGTGTTACTGTAACAGGGCTGGAGCACCAAATCTTTCAAATTCTGCATCTGTCAGTGGTAGTCACTGGAAAAGGGAATTGCTGCAATTCCTGTCAGTCAGCATTCCAGGGTGCTGGCGAAAAAACTAAATTGCCAGTCGGAGAGTGGAAGGGACAGCTGCTATTTTCTCCTTTTTTTTTTCCCCCTGACTTACATAGCTTTTCCCTCTTTTGTAGGTATCAGAAGTTCTGCTCACCTTCAGAGAGGTTTAAATACTGAAATTCCCAGGATGTAAGAAATGCAGTTCTGTGAGTAGGGTTTTTTTTCCTGTTTTCCTTTAAATGAGAAACCCAAGCTTGCTCAAACAGAAGGAAATTTTTTTAGGTTGTTTTTTTTAAAGACACTTTAAGAAATGTTTACAGCAAGCAGATCCAGTCTTTTGGAACCAGTTGTGTGCCTTTGGCACCTCTTTGCAACCCACAAAATAAAGTCAGCATTGTATTACCACATAGGCTGAATAATTATCTCGCTGCAGATATGAACCACATGAATACATTTAACTGAGAATATGGTCAGCAGAATGGACTGTTAGCACCATCTGAAGCTTGTTTGTTGTTTCCAAGCTCTACCAGCCATTGAAAGACAAAATCCTGCTGGAGAGTTGAGGCAAGGCGTTCCTCAGGAAGAAAGCCTGTATCGTTCGAAAGGGGAGAAGAGCACAGATTTGCTATGAGGTTGTTTTTCTGTGTGTGCACAGCACCCCAGCCCTGTCATCAAAACAGAAAACTATCTAATATTGAACTCTTCCCTAATCTGGTAAAATAACTTTGGAGGAACTTTATACCACGGGAGACACCTGCGTGTTTGGGTCCCTCCCTTGCTCCAAAGCAGCTCAGCCAGGAGCTTTTTTTTATATATATATATAAAAAAAATATATATATATAAAAGTATATATTTAAGAAGCAGCTGCACTATGGCCTTTTCTTATGCATTGCTAAAGGGTCTGGGCTGTGATTTCCCAGCAGCTGTGGCTGGTTTGCAGCTCTCCAGGTGGACCAGCCGGGGCTGCACTAGACTGACCTCGGCAAGCCCCGACTGGAGCTCCTGGTTCTGTGCCTGGCACAGCGTGGGCTCCTGAGGCAGCTCCTCTGGGCTGGTGCAAGGCTGGATAACAGGGCTAAAATTTGGATTGGGGGTTTGGATGCCATTGTTCTGGGCGTTTGCTGCTTTTCTGTAAGTAAATTTTCTTAGTGGAGGGGTTGAATAAGAGGGTTTTTTTGAGGTTTTTAAAATCAGCCCAACTCCAGTCCCATTTTTACCCTGTTTTATGGTGATGGAAATCTATGGTTACTTGGAAATCAGCAGAGTTTTGTTTCCATTTTTATTTCAGTGGCTTACAGACTGTTTTCTGTTACAGCAACACAAATCTATTTGGGCTGGAGCAGAATAAAACCCCAAATTGAAATCAGCCTGAAAAAAGAAAGGGCTATGTTTTATTAACAGGGGAGAACCCAGTCCATCAGTGTTTGGTAAAGACATGGTAAAAATTCCTTAATAAATACCTAACAAGCATTCAGAAATTGGTAAGCAAAAAAAACTGAATAGGGAATCCTACTTTCAGCCTTTTGTGAAGGTTACTGGCAATGAGTGCAGTTACTGGGAGAAAAGGGATGTGAAATTATGACGATGTTTTGTATTGATCGTCCCTCAGTAAGGTCTATAGCTCATATTCTCCCTTTGAATCACAAACGTTTCCTCTTAACTCCTTGGTGTTTAAACTGTCACATGAAACCTGCTAATCCAGCTGTGGGGTTTATTTTTTGTCAGTCACATACAAAGCATTGCACAGGATGGGCTCTGGCCTCTTTTTTTACAGCTGTGTTGGCTTTGGAGTGATGGGAAGAGTAGATACTGATTTAGGTGAAGAAAATTCAGCAGGAAGATGCCACGTGTGCATATTGTGTCTCTCAAAGTATATCCATGTGCTAGAAATGCTCTTTGCTCATCTCAAAAGCAAAGTTTGCCTGTTTTTTTGTTTTTCTGTTAAGTAGGTAGGGTTGAAATTCGGCAAATCTTTCTGTGGTCCTAATGAATTTGTGTCCTAATGCACCCCCGTGGTGGTTGCTTCCACAAAAGGAATAAACAAAGGGACCTGCTCCTGCTCTTCGAAGGTGGACCGCTAGTCCAAGGTAGCTGTTGTCTGTTGTTAAGTCAAAGCAAAGCAGTGATGCTGAGGGCGGCACACGGTCCGTGGGTGCCTCTGATATATCATAGCTGTGTTAAAGAGGATGAGAGAGAAGACAATAGCAGGCTGCTTGGAAGCTGCCCAGGTAGCTTGTGCATGGTCTCAGGTGGCTCTGAAATTATTGCAGCGAGATGCAGTTGTTGCTCAGCAGCGAAAGGAGACTGTAAATTCCTATTCACCTGTCTCCTACCACTCTGGCTGCATGCCAGAAGCCTGAGTGAGGAACTGGGGAGCATGAGATGGCTGCAGCAGGGCAATGCTGACCAAGAAACTATGTCTTGCTCAGAAGCTCAGGGAGAAACCAGAGCTGGAAGAGCTCAATTCCTGTACGTCCGCTCTCTGCGTCCCCTTCCAGTATTGTCCTGCAGAATGTTTCGGGACCAGGTGTTCAGCAAGAGATTTGATGGAGAGAGGGGAAAGGAGGCTGCTTTGCCATTTCCCTTTTTCTGTTTTCCCCCCAGCCCCCAGAGGGTGAAACTTGCCAATGGCTGCTCCCAGAGGTGCTGTCCCCTGCGAGGGGTGGCAGTGTGGGATGGAGCAGTGGTTCGGGATGGCTCCGATTGACACCCATGCAGAGGGAACCTAGGCCAAGTGCTGATGCGCTGTGTTATGAGCGGTCAGGGATGGTGTTGGTTTAGGGCGCTCCTGCCACTTGGGGACAGTGGGCTTTGGGACATTGATGAGTGAAAAGAGACAGGGCAGGGAGCTGTGAGCGGCAGTAGCTTTACCTGTTAGGCTTTAATTCACCTCCC